>NW_028275157.1:2058738-2734984 GCF_013281855.1 Momordica charantia | reverse complement strand
AAGTGAATCATCAAGCTTAAAAGACCAATCCCTACGGTTAAGATTTACAGTTTTTTCTAAAATGTTTTTTATCTCCCTATTAGATATTTCGGCTAACCCATTCGACTGAGGATGATATGCTGTTGCAACCCTATGACGCACATTGTATTTAGTCAGCAACTTTTGCATAGACCTATTCACAAAATGAGCCCCCCCATCGCTTATCAGACAACGCGGGGTTCCATAACGCGTAAAAATGTGCTTTTGCAGAAAACGAATGACAACTTTGGAATCATTGGTAGCAGTTGCAATGGCTTCTATCCATTTCGAAACATAATCTACTGCTAACAATATATAAAGCTTACCATTAGAAGATGGAAATGGACCCATAAAATCTATACCCCACACATCAAATATTTCAATCTCCAGGATCGGGGTTTGAGGCATTTCGTGGCGTTTAGATATATTACCTGTCCGTTGGCATTTGTCACAAACCTGGGCAAACTTATGTGCATCTTTGAACAGAGTGGGCCAAAAGAACCCACTTTGCAAAACTTTGGCTGCGGTTTTGTGTCCTGCAAAATGTCCTCCATATGGAGACATATGACAAGCGTCTAATATCGCCTCGTGCTCTTCTTCTGCGACACACCTGCGTAAGATATTGTCAGGTCCTAGCTTATATAAAAAAGGCTCATCCCAACGATAACATCGAACTTCATTTAGAAATTTCTTTACCTGTTGCTTGTTGAACTCATAAGGAACTATTCGACTTACCAAATAATTTGCTATATCGGCATACCACGGAACTGAATCAACTCGCAAGAGTTGCTCGTCAATAAACTGTTCACGTATAACAGTTCCATCATCACAGAGCGGGGATTCCAATCTAGACAGGTGATCAGCAACTTGGTTTTCAGTACCCTTCCTGTCCCTAACTTCAATATCAAACTCTTGAAGTAACAAAATCCACCGTATCAAACGTGGTTTAGCATCTTTTTTAGCAAATAAATATTTTAAAGCAGAATGGTCAGTAAAAACAATGACTTTTGTGCCTATCAAGTAAGACCTAAACTTATCAAAGGCGAACACAACTGCTAACAGTTCCTTTTCAGTAGTAGTGTAATTGAGTTGTGCACCGGTCAGAGTCTTACTAGCATAATACACAGGATGCAAGGTCTTGTTTTTACGTTGTCCTAACATAGCTCCTATTGCATAATCACTGGCATCACACATGAGCTCAAAAGGTAAATCCCAATTAGGTTCGATAATTATAGGAGCTGAACTTAGAGCAACTTTCAACATTTCAAATGATTTTAAACAGTCATCATCAAAAACAAATGGTCTATCATGTTCTAACAATTGACACAAGGGTTTAGAAATTTTAGCAAAGTCTTTTATAAAGCGGCGGTAAAATCCCCCATGCCCTAAAAAACTTCTAATCCCTTTGACATTTGTAGGAGGAGGTAGCTTTGAAATGATGTCTATCTTAGCGTGGTCTACCTCTATTCCTTGCTTGGAAATTTTGTGACCCAAAACAATACCCTCTTGTACCATGAAATGACACTTCTCCCAATTTAGGACTAGGTTTGTTTGTTCACATCTCTCAAATACTCTCTCCAAATTAACTAAACAAGCGTCGAAAGAATTTCCAAAAACAGAAAAGTCATCCATAAAAACATCTAGAATATTTTCTACCATGTCAGAGAAGATGGCCATCATACACCTCTGAAAAGTCGCGGGTGCATTGCATAGTCCAAAGGGCATTCGCCTAAAAGCGAACGTACCATACGGACACGTAAATGTTGTCTTCTCTTAGTCTTCTGGAGCAATAGTAATTTGATTATAACCCGAATATCCATCTAAAAAACAATAGAAATCCTTACCTGCCAGACGGTCGAGCATCTGGTCAATAAACGGGAGAGGAAAATGGTCTTTCTTTGTTACCTTGTTGAGTTTGCGATAATCAATGCAAACTCTCCACCCGCTCACAGTTCGGGTTGAGATGAGCTCATTCTCCTCGTTGGCCACCACGGTTATACCCCCTTTCTTTGGTACACACTGTACTGGGCTTACCCAGCTGCTGTCGGATATTGGGTATATAACACCGGCGTCAAGCCATTTAAGAATTTCTTTCCTTACAACCTCTTTCATCTTCGGGTTCAACCGCCTTTGACTCTCAATAGAGTTCTTAGCATCTTCTTCCAATAGAATTTTGTGCATGCAAAAGGCTGGGCTTATCCCTCGGATATCTACTATCGTCCATCCAATGGCCTTTTTGTGCTTCTCCAAAATCTGCAATAAAGAATATTCATTAGTAGGTGATAAATTGGAAGCTATAATAACTGGTAAAGTGTCGTTATCCCCTAGATACGCATATTTCAAATGCGACGGCAATGGCTTCTGCTCCAACGTGGGTGGTTCCACTATGGACGGAAGTAACGACTTGCATTCTTCTTTTTGTATCTTTTCAATAGGATTAGCCATATCTTCTGGTCCTTCTGCTATCTTATCAAGCTCTTCTTCAATCTCTGTAACTAATAAGTCATAAAACTCATCAAACATAATAGGATTCAAGCTATTTATAGCAGAGCACTCTTCAAAGTCTCCTGGTAATTTCATGGCGTCTAGAACGTTAAATTTAACTTCTTCATTATTTACCCTCATTGTAATTTCTCCCTTCCTCACATTAAAAACTGTATCCCCAGTGGCTAGAAATGGTCTTCCCAAAATAATGGGAACGTCTAAGTCCGCCTCGCAATCTAGAATGATAAAGTCCGCAGGGAAAATGAATTTGTCCACCTGGACTAAAACATCTTCTATCTTTCCCTCAGGTCTTATGATAGATCTATCTGCTAGTTGGAGGGTAACCGTAGTAGGTCTAGCTTCTCCTATGCCTAAAGATTTGAAAACTGATAATGGCATAAGATTAATGCTAGCGCCTAGATCACATAATGCCCTACCTAAGTTTTTTCCTCCTATGGAACATGGAATGGTAAAACTGCCAGGATCATTACATTTCATGGGTAGCGGGCTGCCTACAGCTTCACTACTACATTTTTTCATGGCTACCAGTTCATGCTCGCCTATTTTTTTCTTCCTAGAAACTATATCTTTCAAAAACTTAGCATAATTTGGCATCTGTTCTAGAGCATCTACTAATGGTATATTTATATGCAGTTGTTTTAAAATATCTAAAAATTTTCTAAACTGGGAATCATTATTTTTCTTAACTAATCTTTGTGGAAACGGGGGAGTAGGAGTAAAAGAAGGCTGTACCTGTGGAGGAACACTCGGGGTGTCCTCATTACCTTTTCTAATATTTTCTTTTTCTGGTGTTGTTGGATTTTCTGATATCTTTACAATTGGTTCAGTGGACGGAATCTGTACATCTGTTGTTGGCATTGTTGGTCCATCATATGCCAGTCCACTCCTGAGGGTGACAGCTTTGCACTGTTCTTTCCCTTCTCGTTTTGGTAATTCAGTATGGCCGGGAAAAGAACCTTGTGGTCTATTCTTCAATTCATTGGCGAGCTGTCCCAATTGGGTCTCGAAATTCCTCATTGATGCCGCTTGGGATTGTATCACTGCGTCGGTTCGGGCCATGTACTCCTTCATCATATTCTCAAGATTTGAGTTGTTATTTTGAACTGGTGGAGTCTGTGTTCTCTGATTGTACTGCTGTTGCGGTGGTGGGATGTATTGTTGTGTAAGTGGAACATAGGGCTGCTTGTTCTGCTGGCTCTGCCCTTGATTAAAACCGCTCGAACCTCCTTGTCCTCCCCATGAGAAATTAGGGTGGTGCCTCCAACCTGGGTTGTAGGTGTTCGAATATGGGTTAAAGTTCCTATTGTTCCCATGTCCTACATAAAAAACAGAAGCAGGGTTATGTGGACAATTATCATAAATATGGTTTTCACTGCAAAATGAACAAATGAGATCGTTGACTTGGCAAACAGGGGCAGGAGTGCAATAATCCGACTGCACAGGTTGTATCGGCGTGGCTAATGGATTTTTTATTCCCAATGCCATCTCTTTTAGCCTCTGGTTCATTGTAACCATCTCTTTTTGCATCGAGGTCGCAATGTCCAGAGCCAAAACTCCAGCTGGATCTTGCTTCTTTGGTGCTGCCCTAGATCTTTGCGAACACCATAGTTCGTTACGTGAAGCTAAGTCATTTAGGATGTCAACTATCTCGTTGAATGTCTTCTTTGTAAAGGCTCCGTTGGCAGCATTGTTTAGCATCATCTTAGTAGGATGATCTAAGCCTCTAAAGAAATGTTCTATCTGGATGCATGCCGGCAAGCCATGGTTCGGACATTTCCTGATTAGTTCTTTAAATCTCTCCCACGCCTCGTGAACAGGTTCACGATCATACTGTCTAAAGGAGATGATCTCCTCTCTGATATCAGCGTGGCGAGTAGGTGGGAAGAATTTTGTTAAGAACTTCTCCACTAACGACCCCCATGTGGTGATGGATCCCGGTGGAAATGCATTGAGCCATGCTCTAGCTTGGTCCTTCAAAGAAAATGGAAAAAGTGTTAGTCTCAGAGCATCGTCTGTTATACCAGGTAATCGAAATGCATTTGCAATTTGAATGAATGATTTCAGATAATCATGTGGATCCTCATGTTCCTGCCCTCCAAAATGTCCAATTGTCTGCAACATTTGGAACATCATTGGTTTAAGCTCAAAGTTTGCGTGGGCTGGAATAGGGTTGACTATCCCTGAATCAAAGTTCTGAAAAGCCGTGGCGGCATATTCTCGCATTGCCACGTCTCTGTTGTCCGCCATCTGGATATGGTTGAATTCATCATTTCTTGCATGATCCCTCATATTACCGTTAACAGCAGGTGGATCAACCGGATCACGAGGTGGAATATCTGCCATTGATGTGCTTGTACTCTCTACCTCACTTTCAGGACTGATTTCACCTTCTCTCTCTTTTTGCTTTTCTAGTTGTTTTCGAAGTCTTTGCTCCTTTCTAGTTTTTCGAAGGGTCCGCTCAATCTCAGGGTCAAGGGGTAGAAGAAAAGATCTTGTGCTCATGCACTTTAACTTACCCTTGTGAGATAAACGACCAAAAATATAGAACAAAAACGGTGGATGGAAATTACACCCAACAACAATTCACAAAAATAAAAACTAAAAGAATTTGAAAAAATTTTAAAACTAAAGTCCCCGGCAACGGCGCCAAAAACTTGACTGGGATGTTTATGCTGAACGCACGCACTAAGCGTGGTAACAATTATATAGATGCAAGCGCACACCTGTCAGAGTAATATAAAATGGATGGAGTATCCAAGTATCGATCCTCAAGGACTTCTAAACAATTTCCAAACTCTGAAGTTTTAAAGAATAGTGAATGTTGAAATGAGTGATTCTTGTAAATGGGAAGTGGTCACAAATGATGGTTTTGGATTTGGGATTTGGACTTATAATAATAAAACCTAGCCCGATTTACTTCAAGTTAGCCAACAAAGAATCAAGGACACGCTAAGGATAATATGCATTTTACTTTAGAAACTAACGACTACGCTTTTCACTTTACTTATGTCTAAGCAAGTTCAAAGTCCTAAGACATTCCCTAATATGTCTATTATGAGATATATCTTAGTTTTAGGATGGAAATAGTCGCAACCTCGGGTTAAGGTCCTATGTCTAGGCTACTTAAGCGGAACCCTTATGTCTAAGGCGCTCCTCTCCTCGGTTTAATCACTCAACAATGCAAATAAGCAACATTTTCAGTATTGACTTGTTAAGACTTACAGTGGCCTTCTCTAAATCCTAACTTTTTGGGAAAACATGTTGAGCAATGAATGGAAAGTAAAAACACTACTTCTTAGCAACCCTTTTTAGACATAAAAGGCTAACTATCCATAACCGGGCTAGAGACGGGAATTTAGAAAGACATATTGAAGAAAATACAGCAAGTAAAATGGTTGAATGTGGAATGCATGTGTGAAAAACAAAAGTTAACTAATGGAGAGTTTTTATCGGGATTGAGAGCTTCGCCCTTCTCTTTCAAGCAAGGGAGAGTGTCACGTGCTCTTTCCTCCAAAAACACAACTCTCTTAACTAAAAATAAAGTAAAGGCAAAGAGAGAATAAGCAAAGTGCTAGATTTTTATATATTTGAATAAGTAGAAAATGACTAAGTACAAATGGAAACAAAACAAGCTCAATAAAGGAATGTAAAGTGCTCGGGATTTAAAAACCAAAAGTAACTAATGAAAGCAACTCAAAAGTACTTAGAAAGCAACAAAGAAACACTAGAAATGATCAAGAGAAGGAAGCAAGGCTTGATGATTTTGGTGGAGAAGTTGCTGGAATTTATAGCTGTGCAGAATTGGTTAGGTAGGTCCTAAAACGATGGTGAATCACCCATTTCCAACTCTTTTGACTGACCAAATCGTGCTCAAACTGATAGTGGAACACTTCTTCTACACGTATGCATCGGTTGGAACCACCAAAACGCATTGGAAGACGCGTTTCATTAAGGGCAAAGTTGGAAGAAAACCTGTTTTTCTGCAGGCTTCCCAGGCGCCTGGCGCCTCCCATGTAAGTTTTTCGTCTTTTTGCTTCTTTTGATTAATTAGCACTCCCAAATGGTCCTAAAATGTCATAAATACAATATAAGCCAACCACAAACCATAATATATGAATTTTGCATGAATTGGAACTCAAACGATCGAGAAAAATCCGAAACAAAGCTGAAACATTGTAAAAACAGCATCTAAAACCTTCTTTTTACGCATGTAAACAAGCGTAATCAATTGGTCACAGGTATTTCTTCTCATTTTTTTGGGCTTTGTGTGTGAGCCTATGTCCTTATCTTTGCATTGTGATCCAGGTACTGTTTTAGTCCATGATGTGCCTGCGTATGTATTGTTTGATTCGGGGTCGAGCCACACTTTCATCTCTTCTGCGTTTGTTCGTCAGGCAACCCTCGAATTAGAGCCGTTAGGGTTTTTGTTGTCGGTTTCTACACCATCAGGGTCGATTTTGATCGCTAGTCAAAAGGTGAGGGTAGGTGAGTTGTCTTTTGATAATCAGACTCTAAGGGCAAGACTGATCCAGCTGGACATGCAAGATTTTGACGTTATTGCGACAATGTTAAATAGAGTGTTGAGCTTGCCACATTTTCAATAATCTAAATAACTTGAAACATTAGAATGACATAATTATAAAAATTATAACTATTATAACTATAAGAGTTCAAGGCACCTACATGTTTATGATTCTCTTATAATTTTCTTCAATCTTACTTCTTAGAGAGTCCAATACATAAACACAATTCTCTTGAAGATGTATAACAAACAACTTTCAGTGAAAACAATTAATAACCAATATGATAATAGTACATTCATGGATGGATAAAAGAAACCATAAATAAGTAAAATCAAGTTAAATTGCTAGCTTACCCGCCGTTACGTGGGATGAGTACTATTTATTCCAAGTTACTCATGTCTAACATGTTGGCTAGATCTATAACAAGTTTCTTGAGACATCATTTGTGGTACAATGTTGTCCGGACCAACCACCAAGAACTTATTATGTGTCTCCTCCTCACATTCATTCCAAAGATACCTAAACATATAATTGTAAAACATTAAACTTCATAGTTAGTGAAGTTAAGATATGAAATAGATTTAATATACTTACGCGATGTACGTGAGCACACACATATATCCTATTTCAATCATCTCGCAGTATTGCATGATGTCATCACGTGTTAAATTAATGATCTTCTCTCTTCCAAATATGTAATCATCGATACTGAATTCAATTACATCCTTATTGTTCATTGAACGCACGACATATTGATTTAGGAGTTTAATAGTCATGTGGACATCAATATGTTCAGATGATTGTGTTATTGGCTTGGATGTTCGAAGAGAAGGAACCATTGACAAACAAAATTACAAACAACATTTAACAAACGAAAAGTTAAAACTTCACTCAAGTTAGAACAAGACATACATTTTTCTCCTCATTACAAATTACTAGTCGACGAGGCCATGCCACGAAGCTACCAATGGCACTATGAATTGTTGGACTTTGAACGTCATCATCAAATACTGTGCCAACTGCAACAATGTTCTCCATTGATCCAATATCCGGATGACACGGTTTTCCCTTAGAAAATTTAAAAGCAAAATGCTAAATGTTATGCACAAAAAGGCTAAGTGTCGTGTCCAAAAACAGTAAGTGTCAAAACTAAAACAAATTAGTTACCATTGTTAGTTGTTCATCCGGGATAAAAACTTTAGTAGGTGCATTGACAACTTCCTTCCCTTTCTCCCTTTTCTTTGAGACATTACTGACTTTAGTTGTGGATTTTTTTGGTTGTAAGCTCTGAGTCTTCAATTCGGATTGGTCTTGAGGTTGCAATCCCAAATTTTACTTCCTTTTGGCAACATTAAAATATAGGAATGGTAAAACAAACTCACCAAATCCCCTCGCACGGCCTCTATGTTTGGGGGTGCCTAATGCTTCAATTAAAACATCTTCGCCCTTGTGTATTATAGTCAACTCATCCTATCACAAATATTTATCATCATATTATCATCTAAACATCCCACTTTCTAAATCTCATTGAAATAAAAAACATAGAAACTTAGAATTCGAGCGGCACATTCTTTAGTGGCAACATCAAAGTATTTTTTGTCATCCAAGACTTATCCAGTACTAAATTTATGAAAGTTTAATCTAAAAAAAAAACACAATGGTTAAGGTTGTGTACTTTGTCGGATTCTTAAGAAGCAAAATAAAAATGTTTAAGAAACAAAGGATTGATAAGGTGGGGTGTTTAAAGTGGTACCTAGTAAACATGGAAGGTTATGAAAGAAATAGAGTGTATCAAATTAATTAAATTAGTGAAAAGTTAGGTGAGCATGATGCTTTAACAAAATTCATAAGTTCTCCAACTCTCTCATAGTTACACTCACAATAGTTTTGGGTTTTCTAGCTTACAGTTATTTCCCCGAAAAAAAAAAACATTTCTCTCCTTTTTCTTCCATTGGACTTGCTGCATGTTCTTTTGGTTATTATACATTTCACACCCACAGCCACACTTCAAAAATATGTTGGAGGTTGCCAATTCATTCTTTGAATGATGGGAGTAGAGAAAAGTTTTAATCAGATGAGAATAGAGAATACATTTCACACACATTCTTCTTTTTCTTTTTTGTTTAACAACAGCAGCCGACGAAGGAGTTTTTGGTGTTTGGTGGGCTTACCCGAAAGCGTCACATTACGAGAACCCAAATTTTACTAGTGCACACCCTATCCTTAATACCCTTCTTTCAAAATCCCTCTATAACTCTCTTTCTCTCATTTTTGGAAACGAGGGCAGGGACGGGCAAAATTAAAATCTTGAGAAAAATCCTAAAATTTCTCTTTCCCCCGCCTTATACATCTACCAGCTTCCTCTTTTCTCTTTTTCTTATTGGTGGGTTCACAGCAAAACTAAACCTAACACACTGAAGGAGAGAGACAGTAAAAGAACCATCTTTTCTTATACAACTTTCCCACTTTAGCCAAATCTAAAAGTTTTTTTTCTCTCCATTACCAACAAACAAAAAAGATTAATGGAATGTGTGTAAACAAGATTAATGGAATGTGTGTGAAATGGGTCTTCTCCTCCCTCCAACAAACAATATTATCTCATTCCCTTCCTTTCCCTTCCCTTCCCTTCTCATCTAAACTCAATCCATTTTTTGTTTCATTCGTGAAACAGGGCACAACAAAGAAAGAGAAAAAAACTAGAAAGTAGATAAAATAACCCAAACTCAAACCAGAAGAAAATGAGAAGTTACAAAACTAGAAGGAGACGAAAACGAGCAAATACTAGGGAAGAGAAGAGAAGGAATAACAGAACCTTCGATGTTGTTGCCACTGCCTAATATATTCGCTCGTCGTCGCCGTCTACCGCCGAATCGTAGCTCACCGCTGTCGGCAAATCGCTCCTCACCGCTGGACTGTCGCTCGCACTGCCGTACGTGGTTCTTCGTTGGCCTTCCCACAGCAATAGAGCTGGGTTCACAACGATGGTAGAGAGAGTTTCGCGTGCGGCAAAGGGGGGTGGGAGGCAAAAAAATATCGAGTCTAAAATTTTGCGTAAAATTTTGAAGTTAGGGTTAAAATCACACATTATCCATGTCGGGCCTGGCCCGCCATTAAAACTAAACTTACAATGGCGGGCTAGGCCCGACATGGATACTTTAAAAAAGATAATAATAAAATTGGCGAATTTTTTACCTTGTCCGACATGGTTTCCTCCATGTTTTTTTTGTCCGACATCATTTCCTCCGTGTTTTTTTTTTGTCCGACATTAAAACCAAGATTTGTTGTAGTGCCACCATATGTTTCACACAAACCGTGATTCTTATTGAACTATGAGCTAATGGAGTCATGGTGATAGGTGAGGTTAATAATGGAGGGACTGTGAGTTGAAAGCTGAAAATTTGGATAATTATGCGTAAGGGAGCTTGGCAATGGAGTCGTGGAAGAATCGGAAGAAAACTTGTAAGAAAAGAGAAGTTGTGATGATATAAGTTAGTTAGAATGAAGTATTTTTAAAACTTGTAAGCATATATTGTGAAAGCATTAGATTTTGAGGTTATTTGACTGATTTCTGTTAAGTGTAGATGCTTTGAGGAATTGGGAGCATTCATGCTATGGTGTGAGAACAGAGTGTATGTTATATTTGGAATGCTGCAGCACTGCAGTCCACTAAATCTGCACAGGATCTACAAATATGTGATAGAAAATGAAAGTTCTTCTGACACAAATAATCATTGGCCGCACAAATAGAGAATATAAATAGCAATGT
This sequence comes from Momordica charantia, assembly GCF_013281855.1. NCBI lineage: Eukaryota > Viridiplantae > Streptophyta > Magnoliopsida > Cucurbitales > Cucurbitaceae > Momordica > Momordica charantia. The sequence goes on along the minus strand of NW_028275157.1, from coordinate 2,724,172 downwards.
TTGTCCGAAAAGAACTCTAACTAGCCATTAGCATACCATCTTGAGGTTGGCGACAAAAGAAAGACTCGAGGAGAGATCCAAGAATAGAGAGTTAGGCGACAACTCTCCATCATACAGTAAAGACATTAGACAAAAGTATAAGCTCCATTGACAGGACTCAAACAGTTCAAATAGCTAGGCATGATATGTTATTTTGGGCAAAATCCTACATTTCGTGCAACTTGAGTTTGTCGAGAGGTGGCTTTTAGTTTTTTGAAAGTAGAGAAATCTTGTTATTTTTAGTTTCGATTCATTTTTTTTTTTACTTCATCTTATATTATTGTTCAACTATTATGGAGCATAGCGATAAACCTTTTCCTAAATGTTGTGATAATGTTGTTGTTTTTCTTTAATACATTGACTTGATGTTTTCTTCGTTATGTGACTAATCCTAAGTTTTTATTCATTTTGGCCATTTCGGTAGACCACAATCAAGTTTGAGAGGGTAAATTTACAAAATTGAATTAAGGGATATAAAATTAAGTTCATCAAGAGATGACTTTGAGTATGTAAAATAATATGCGTAGAACTTAACAGGGAAAGGTTGCTAAAAGAAGACGTAGCGATTTGAAATTGTTTAGAAAATACCCCATTGACTCTTGAGAGAGGCAATAAGTGGAGTTAGTTGCTCAATTTACGTCGGACAGTGTAGTCATTAGCATTGGCATGCTACATCCTTTGTCACCGGATACATGGGATTGAGGGATTCTTTTAGTTTAACCTTGCTCTTTACATTGTGTGTTTTAATTATGTTATTTACCTTTGTCTTTTCTTTATTCTTTTTATCACACAAAAAATCATATCTCTTCCAACCCCTCTTTCTTTTTAAGCATTGTTTTAAAAGCAAGTAGATTATTTATCAAGTCTATGAGAAGACGATACTTGGAATAGTTCCTTTATTACGACATGCTCTTGCACATAGATTAGCCTGTATCACATGCCAATGGGTCAAAATTCTCTTTATAGATCTTCAGTACATTCTCATATGATAATGGATGAATTTCACTTAACTGCAACTTCTGTTCTTCTCCTAGTAGAAATATCAGAATTTAGTCTTTTAATTGCCAAAATGTTTTATGCACTAACTCTAACAAGAGATGATATACTTTACCAAAAATAATATGAAGGGGGACCTAGCAAGGGATGCTTGAATGTCATTTTATATTCCCACAAAGAGTCACCTAACTTGATAGATAAATCCGTCCTACTCATATTCAAAGTTTTTCCAAGAATAGTTTTAATCTCCCTATTAGAAATTTATATTAAGTCATTGGTTTAAGGGTGATAAGCAGTTGCTATTCTAGGATGAACATTATATTTCGAAAAAACTTCGCTTACTACCCTATTCATGAAATGTGTCCCTTCGCCACTAATTAAAAGCATTGAGTACCATAGCGAGTAAAAATTAATTTTTGCGAAAATTGGAGGGTGGCTAGTGGTAGTGGGTCAGCCGTTGGCAGCAAGACAACCAATGGCAGGATGGTCATTAGCAACAAGATGATCATTAGTTGCAGGATGACAATTGACAATCCCAGCCACACATGGGGGTTCGATGGATGAATAGTGATCCCTCGTTGACAGCTTGGTGTGGTTGACTTTCATAGCGTGCTTGAGTCATAGTTCGTTAGAACTGACTTTAAAATTTTGTCAAATTCCTATAGGCAAACAACAAAGGTTTGATTCGAAAATTAATCAATTTGCAAATCTAGTGGCTAACAAACGAAGGAACTTGAATATAAAGAATTGTTATGGGTAAACTCTCACTCACCACGTGGTTGCTCCCTGCGAGGCCACATGGACCTTAGGCTTCACCCAATCAAGAAAGCATGAGGGACAAAGACTCACGTAGCTAAGACTCACGTAGCTAGACTAGGTGCATAATTGTCCGTGTTAGAACCTCAAGCAGGAAACTTTCCCCCAAAGGCCGAACAACGTCAAAGTGACCTTATGTCATTGGGTGATCTACAACACCCATGGTACCATACAAGCTATGGGTATAACCTGGATTTTGGAAGACACGCGATGGAGTATCTTGCCCCTATAAAAAGAGAATAAAATCCTTCCACAAGGTACGCCAATTTCTAGCACATTACACTCTTGCCTCCTACTCCATTTACTATAATCTTAATCATGACTTTGGCATTGGAGGGTGTTAAGGCAAGCACCACACCGGTGTTGACTTTGGTTAGCTGCAGGTATACTCAACAGCGAGAAATCTCATGGTATCGGAGATCTCGTCACCTTAGCTCGACCAAATTTTAGCATCAACATTTGGTGCGATTTGTGGGCATGTGTTTTCAAGCCAAGGAAAGCACTTTCTTGAACTATGATAAAAATGACTACCTAAAATAATTCCCCAAACTCCAAACGTTCCAATGATAGTGCATCGAAATGATATATCGAAAGGGAAACACTTAGAGTAATCTCGCCTGCCCGAGGACCAAGAGGGAGTTAAGAACATCGCCCTTTCCCAAACTGCAAAAAGCTCAACCTGGGAGTAATAGGAAAGAAGCCTAGTTCCGCCTTTCAGACTCGGATGAAGCATATGAAAGCTAGTTTAGGCCCAGTTCAAAGAGTTTGCATGCCCATTCATGTGCAGACGCAAAAACGATGTTATAATATTAGGAACGAATAATTCATTATGCAACAAAATTTTGAATTTCTAAACAATTTAGAAATTTTGGATCGACATTGAATTTCTATTTAGAACTAAATTATGAATTAGAAATTAAGAAAATTGCCTTGGTAGAATCCTCAATTTGATGCTCCACGTGATCTTCTTTGCTATTAGTCGAATAATGAACCACGGTTGGTGGGAACCTCGAGGAACATTTTCCTCCAAGACTTAAGGAAAATTATGTAGAGAATTTTTTGAAAGAAAAAGTATGTGACTTTGGCTTATCCAAGGATCCTATTTAGGGGAATCTTTTAATATCTCATCCATTAAAAGTCGGATATTATTGGATTCTAATTCAAATATATATTTTATTAGTATATCTTATATATTAATAAAATATAAGTTTTGTGTTTCAAGTATCAAATACATTAATTCATATTCCGTTTATTATTTGACGTATCCAAATATATTAAATAATTAAATTTGAATTTTAACATTTCAAATTCAATTTTCTTTTAACATAATTGATCCATTAATGTTCTTGTGAGCTAACAAGGGGATCGTCTAGACCTACAATTTATAAGCTCTAATGATATAAAATTAATTAATTAATCTCATTAAATAATTAATTTTCATTCGTTAACCTGAGGTTACTTGTAACGTCCTCAAAATCACTACAAGGTATGGGGTATTGTTGCCATAACTAATCACTTTTTTTTTTCTTTTCATTAATGGAACATGAGACGGAGGAAAAACCTGTGGGGTTTCAGTCACAACAAAAGGACACCTGGAAACTCAGATTTGCCTCAATGGCTAGCAACCCAACTAAGAAAAAGACCGGATCCTAGAAAACCCGCAATTTGCCTCAGTGGCTAAAACCAATTGAAGAAAGTTACAATTATTTGCTTCCACAATTCAACAACTCAACCTGGTTTTAAACAACAATAATGAATCTGGGCAGCTGATAGCTCGGTAAAGAACAAGTATGAAATAAAAAGAAAAGAACAAAAACATAAAACAAAAGAAAGAAAAGCCTCGTGAGTCAACAAACTCTGACAACGCTGGCACTAAGTTTCTAACGCAAAGGGCAAGGAAATCCCAGTCCAACTATCCTAAACAAAACATAACTAGTGGTCCCTCCTCGGTCAAGCCTTCTCCACGTCATCACCACGGCCGAGGGTCCTGTTCACACCTGAAACCAACAACATAGAGGGGGGGTGAGTAACAGACACCGAACAGCATACTCACAATCACATCGGCATCATACACAACAATCTAAGTAATAAACATCAAGAACTAATAACAGTAAAGTGACCTCTCGACACTCCAACCAACTTCGAAACTATCGTGGCTTTGATTTGCACAACCCGCTAGCTCCTAACCCTTTCAACATACAACTTGTACCAAACCCTGAGTTAGTACTCCAAGGCTAGCCTTTCGAGGCGCATCGGTCCTTGACATTTATCCCCAAAGTACCGATAAACCTCCATAGAAGCTTGGCGTTCGACCTTGCTATTTATTCCCAAGGTCTTGGGTTATACACCGGTCCTTGACATTTATTCCCAAGCTACCGACATCTGATTAACGTATTGGTTCTTGGCCTCCACCCCGTATAAAATCAAGGCTAGTCTCAATTAGACTGAGACCCCCGACCCTTTGTACCCGGAGCCTCGACACTCATCTCAACCAAAAATGATGTATCGACCCCCGACCTTTTGTACCCGGAGCCTCGACACCCATAGAGATGTTGAAGGGATGTGAATCCCAGAGCGGAAGTGGATTTTCGTTGCTGATTTTAGGGATACAAAATCGAAATTGAAAGAGGGAAAATACAGAGGAAATTCAATACCTTTGAAGAACGTTTTTTCGACAAAATTCCCTCGAACACCACCACCGAGTCTTCCCTGCTATCCTCTGGGTACGAGATCGTTCTTGTGGGAGAGTTTCTTTTGGAACGAGAGGGAAAATTTTATTGAGAGCTTGAACAGAGAGAGCATCATCTTGGGAGTTCTGTGTTATTCTGTTTTTGCATAACACTTCTGCAAATTTTCCCAGAAAAACAAGTGACGTGGGGAGTTACCCCACGTCACTTAACTCCCCAGTCCCCTGCATTAATGAGGGGAGTTAATAATTAATATTAATTAATTAATATTAATAATTAATTAATTAAATGTAATATTAAATAATTAACAATTAATTATTTAACATTTAATTAAATATGATATTTAATTAAACCATATTCTCTCTTGTATAACCTATAGATTTAATGTACATCTTATGTGCATTAATTTTTAACCTATAGTTTTAATATGAATCATATTCATATTAATTTTATTTGAATCTCATTCAAATAATTTCTCTCATAATATATAGTTTTAATTTAGAATTAACTATATATTATAATGTATCAATATACTTATAATCCCTTAAGAAATTTGAACATTTCAAATTCTTCCAAAAATTTGATCCTCGTTTTACCTGTTATGAGCTAGCAAGGGGACCTAATGGACCTACAGATCCGAAGTTCCAACGATGCAAGATTAATCGGTCAAACTCATTGATCGAGTTAATCTAGATTCGTTAACTACGGGTCATTCCACTAAAGACCCGCAGTTGCACTCTTCTCACTGCAGAATGTTTTCGTGTCCATCGATATATGACCATTAATGACGAGTCAATCCTTCAAGAGTGTTCGTAACTCAAGTTGGGTAAAATTACCGTTTTACCCCTGAGTTACATCTTACTCCTTAAACTCCACTGCTCCTCTAATGAACAACCCGGTTATGGTCCAACCAATAACCGGAAGTCCCTCTCGGCCAATGAGAGGGTGGGGCCCCTTGTTCAAGTCCCGGAGTCAGCATTTAAGGGAACAGTCATCTACTCCCCTAAAGTCGGGAAGGAGTGAATTCCATCTTGTGAAGTTATGTTCCCAGCTCCCCACTCGGTCTCGTCCCCAAAATGGTAGGAATGTTGAGTCGGCGACTCGGGCCACTCTCACCCATACAGATCAAAGAACGAGCCCTCATGGGCAGGAGTCCATAACTCACTCAGGATTGAGAATGAGTTGCCTGGTCATCCTAAGAAATGGTAATCTATTAGTTAACGGTGTGACACCTAAAGATTGCCTATTTCGCGGTCCGGTCTTATACAAACTCATTGTATAGGATACCCCCACTCGCATGTATCCACACGAACGACCTGGATCGAGTCGTCTGTAACCTTTACATAGTGGGCCGTATCCATAGTGTTGCCAGGATAAGGTACCCAGCCTTATCCATATAGCCCTTTAGGTTATTCACGGGACATTATCCATTCATATATCAGGGGTATATCAAATATATACCCCGTATATCAACTATATACCCAATATATATATTGTCCCGATTACATCATAAATAACCTTGGATGTTTAGTTTATTGGATTTTGGAAAATGCAAAGCTATGATTCAACAACAAATTTATTGAATAAACCTTTATTAAATAGATATATGTTTTTACAAAATACAAACTACGAGTTTAGGGCAACACACCCAACAAACTCCCACTTGAACTAAACTCGAGTGGGGTGTGCATTATCATAAAGCAAAGGGAAAATACAATAAACTAGGGCATACACTATACCCAATTACATTTCTCCCACTTGCCCTAGACTAAGTGTACAAAGCTCGTAAACCTAGACTTTCTAGATGGCCCTTAAACACTTTAGTCGTGAGTGCCTTTGTAAAAGGATCAGCAACATTGTGCTCTGTAGCGATCTTCGTGACAATCACATCTTCTCGCTGCACTATCTCCCGTATAAGGTGGTACTTCCTTTCGATGTGTCTGCCTCTCATATGGCTTCGAGGTTCTTTAGAATTTGCCACAGCACCACTGTTATAACAATAAAGTGTGATGGGCAAGTTCATGTTTGGAACGACTTCCAAATCTGTCAAGAACTTTCTAAGCCAAACCGCCTCTTTTGCTGCTTCACAAGCCGCAACATATTCAGCCTCCATGGTGGAGTCTGCGATACATCCTTGTTTGATGCTTCGCCAAACTACCGCTCCTCCGTTAAGAGTGAATGCTGACCCCGACGTGGATTTCCTTGAATCCTTGTCTGTTTGGAAGTCAGAGTCAGTGTATCCTGTAAGGATCAAATCCTTAGCGCCATACACGAGCTTGTAGTCCCTCGTTCTCCTAAGATACTTGAGGATTCCCTTAACAGCAGTCCAGTGATCATATCCTGGGTTGGATTGGTACCTACTGACTATCCCTACCGCATAGCAAATGTCAGGCCTAGTGCACAGCATAGCATCACGCTGCCCACTGCTGAAGCATAGGGTATACGTCTCATATCCTCAACTTCTTGAGGTGTCTTAGGACACTGCTCCTTAGACAGATTAATTCCATGCCTGAAGGGTAATAAACCTTTCTTGGAATTCTGCATCGAATATCGGGCAAGCATCTTGTCGATATAAGTTGCTTGAGCCAGGGCTAACGTTCTGTTCTTGCGATCCCTTAGAATTTGGATGCCAATAACATACTGAGCTTCTCCCAAATCTTTCATTTGGAACTCAGTTGCTAGCCACTTCTTTATGTCAGTGTGGTATCCTACATCATTCCCAATGAGTAAGATATCATCCACGTACAACACTAAGAAGGCTACGGTGTTGTTGAGGATCTTCTTGTATACACAAGGCTCATCAACGTTTTGGTCAAAACCATAAGATTTGATCGCAGTATCGAACCTTATGTTCCAAGATCGAGATGCTTGTCTGAGTTCATATATGGACCGTTTAAGCTTGCAAACCTTTTGCTCTTGACCTTGTTCTATGAACCCTTCGGGTTGAGACATATAAATACTTTCTTCAAGATTGTCATTCAGAAAAACAGTCTTGACGTCCATTTGCCATATCTCATAGTCATAATATGTGGCAATGGACAAAAGTATTCTAATAGACTTAAGCATAGCTACAGGGGAGAAGGTTTCTTCATAGTCCACCCCTTCCCTTTGTGTGTAGCCTTCTGCCACAAGTCTCGCCTTATAGGTCTGTACCTTTCCTTCGGCGTCTCGTTTTCGCTTGTAGATGCATTTGCACCCTATGAGTTTTACCCCGTCAGGTTGATCTACAAGTTCCCAAACGGAATAGAAGTACATCGACTCCATTTCCAGGTCTATTGCTTTGACCCATTTGTCCTTGTCAGTATCTTCCATTGCTTTCTTATAGGTTAATGGATCCTCGACGCCGTCATCAGGTATGACAACTTTAGTTTCAGTTAAACCCACGTAGCGGTCAGGTTGTGACACAATCCTCCCACTACGTCGAGGCACCCTCAACACTTGAGGTGGATGTGACTGACGCGATGTGCTGGCTTCATCAACAACTCTTGTTGTAGTGCCAGTTTGATCAACAACTCTTGTTCACGTGTTTGTAGCCTCTTTGGAAATCTCGTTAATTACTACCTTACTTCGTGGTTTATGATCTCGAACATGGTCTTCTTCTAAGAAAGTAGCATTTGTCGATACAAACACTCTGTTTTCTTTATGATCGAAGAAGAGACCACCTCTCGTCTCTTTAGGGTAACCTACGAATAGGCATACTTTTGAACGAGGTTCCAGTTTCTTCGGGTTAGTCATGAGCACGTGTGCCGGGCATCCCCAAATGCGAAAATGACGTAAACTAGGTTTACGACCCTTCCACAGCTCAAAGGGTGTTTCAAAAACACTCTTTGATGGAACTACGTTCAAAATATAAACTGCAATCTCCACTGCATAACCCCAAAACGAGTTAGACAACTGAGCATAGCTCATCATTGATCGAACCATGTCCAACAGGGTTCTGTTTCTCCTTTCTAATACACCATTTTGTTAAGGTGTACCAGGGGCTGAGAGTTGGGACGTGATTCCATGTTCCATCATATAGTCCTAGAATCTCAAGTCCATATACTCTCCACCCCGATCTGATCGAAGTCTTTTAATGGTTTTACCTACTTGATTTTCAACTTCAGTCTTGTACTTCTTAAACTTTTCAAGGGCTTCAGACTTATGTTGCATTAGGTATAAATAACCATACCTTGAATAATCATCGATAAAAGAGATGAAGTATTCATACCCTCCTCGAGCTCTAACATTCATCGGACCACAAAGGTCTGAATGTATAAGTTCTAAGGGCTGTTTGGCTCTATAACTTTTTCCAGTAAAAGGTCTTTTAGTCATTTTGCCTTCAAGACAAGACTCACATGGTGGTAAAGAATCATCTTCTAACTCACTTAGAATGTCATTCTTAACCAACCTCCCAATCCTATTGAGATTAATGTGACCTAATCTTAAGTGCCAAAGATAGGTATCTTCCTTTTGAGAAACATTTTGCCTTTTATTTTGAGTTCTAGCATTTTTAAACAACTCGGTATTTAAAACTGCTTTCGTTATGGTTGGTCTTAGCACATACAAGTTGTTTTCAAGTAAAGCTAAACAAATATTAACACCATTTCTTGAAATGAACACTTCATTTAAATGAAATGAAATTGAATACATCTGTTCCACCAAACAAGAAATTGAAATTAAGTTCCTTTTAATTTTAGGAACAACGTACACATTATCTAATAATATATACATATTCTTGTTTGTAAACAACTTGAGCTCCCCTACCGCCACAGCTGAGACGACCTCTCCCGTTCCGACCTTGAGAGTCATCTCTCTGGTGTCAAGCTGCCTCCAGGAACTAATTCCCTGAAATGAAGAACAAACGTGATTAGTGGCTCCTGAATCCAGTATCCAGGCGGAGTCATCATTCTCCACTAAACATGTTTCCAATACAAGTAAATCATATTTACCTTCATTGGCTTTCTTCTTCTCGGCCAAGTATTTTGGACAGTTGCGCTTCCAATGCCCGTCCATGTTGCAGTGGAAACACTTTCCTTTCTCTGCAACCTTGACCTTGCCTTTCTGGGCAGCAGCAGCTAAGTCAGGTTTAGACCCCTTACCAGCAGCCTTCTTCTTCTTAAAAGTCTTACTTCCAGAAGAAGAGGGCGCAGACCTAGTTCCAGAGGACGATCCTCTGTTGAACCTCTTTGAGGTGGCAACATTTGCCTCCCCTTCTTGTCCCTTACATTTCATAAGAGACTGGTAAGTCTGCAGCTCGTTTAGGAGCGTGGTAAGAGTGTACTCCAGCTTATTCATAATCGCATTGCTGCGGAATGGAAGGAAACTCTTCGGAAGAGATTCCAGAATAAAGCTGACCTGACTCTGCTCGTCTATGACGGCCCCGTTCGACTCAGCCACGTTGAAGTGGACCATCAGGTTGAGAACGTGTTCTCGCACTGAGGAGCCCTCCTTCATGCGGGAGTTGTAAACGAACTTAAGGGCTTTATGTCGAGCCTGTGAGGACGGTTGTCCAAACATGCTCTGCAGCGAGTCCATGATCTCCTTAGCGGTGACCTTGTCCTCGTGCTTCTTGGCAAGATGTAGACCTTGGCCTTGTCATTGGCCTTGATCCACCTGTCATAGGCGTTGCGCACCGCCACAGTGGCGTTAGGCGCAGGAGCTTGAGGACAATCCTCTTGCAAGACGAACCTAAGATCATCTATCACGAGAATAGTGTTTAGGTTTGACTTCCATTGTTTGTAATTTTCGCCATTAAGTCTTTGCGCGGCTAAGAGTGCAATAATAGAAGTAGACATGCTGAAAGTAAAAACAAATCTATATTAGTTTCATGCATTAGCCTTTTAAACCCAATCAAAATTTTAGCAAAACTAATTAAGCACCCTAAAAAAATTGTTTTGCAACGACGCTTCAGTGATTTAGAGCAACAGCCACCGTAGGGCGGACAGGTACTCCTTCATTCAATTGAGACATTCTCAACTAAATTTTACACCAGAATAACTCTTATTCCTATAAATTTTAGTCATCGTTTATTTGGTCAGGAAATTGCTAACTAACTTAACAACTCCTCGTAAGTGTGACCCAACATTTTCGGACCTCAGAGGTCCACCCCAATAATCCTGCCGTAGGGAAGGAAAATATTGGAGCAAAACCTAAGAGACTCCTATCCATTTCTGGAGTTTGCCTTGATTTTGATTCTCATACAATGAACCCTCCGTAGGGATGGTCGCTCCAGGACGACACGCAGGTCATGTATGAAATCCACGGTGCAAACCAATGGCGGAGACCGCAGGATGTGTTGTCACACGTCCTTCTCCCACTTACTATGAACACTATCTCAATTCACCTCGATATTGAACCATGCAAACACCTTCCGTAGGGAGGCCGCGCCCAGGGCGACACGAGGCCGAGCATGGAACTCACAGCGTGAATTTAAAGGAGAACGTGAGAGAGAGAGTAAAGTATGTTATATATACTTTGTATATCAAATATATACGCTGTATATTACATATTCTCTTTTGCTCCCACTTAGTATTCTAAGACTAGGGTATATTACTTAGATAAATCCCGGCTAAGTGAAATTAACTAAGTGTATTTTTAGTCGGCCCAATATAACTATTATATCGGAAGTTGTACAATAATGTTTTAGTTCGTTAAACACTTTAATGAACCAACGACATTATTGCTTGTATATAAAATATTGACTAATTCAACCCTCAGGACGGTTCCCAGGTAGAGGTATTCCCTTACTGTCAGCTTAAATACCTCAGCCTAGAGAGAACCTTCCTTAGACAGGGTTCCCTTATAGACAACATTTTATATTTAGTCTTTTGTTATTTCATTTTAAACCTAGTTAAAACAAAATAAAAGACTACCCGCTAATCTCATTAGAAGATATAACCTAAGGTCTAATTAATTTTAAAGCCCTTTAAAATTAATTAACTTAGACCTTATGTTTGCATGCGACTCTTTATTATAGATTTTAATTTCTATCTACCACATTTTATAACTCATATAAAATTTTAAGAAATTAAAACTATAAACATGCATTGAAAGCATACATTAATATAACAATTATATTATCCAAAATAATGTCATGCTCAATGCAACTTTATTTTCATCTAATTAATACAACACTTATATTAATTATGAAAATAAAACATGCAATCATACATTATAACATTTATAACTATATGATGCATGACCATACATACATACTATATATCAAACATACATATTATGCATGTAACCTATGGTGGGATTTTAAAACTATATGACATACAATGTGCAATATGATTTTAATTAAAATACACATTCATAATGCATAAAATAATTAAATAGCAAAGTTGGAACGGTTTTTGGCACCCTAAGAAAACGAAATAAAACAAAACAAGAAAACCGACTACATCCGCCCTCGAACCGCGAACCGGAGCCTCGGAACCGCATGGAAAAACACCCGGGACAGCGCCTCGGCGCCTAAGGGCAGTGCCATGGCGCTGCTGCAGTAACATTTACAGAGTGGGCCGTATCCATAGTGTTGTCAGGATAAGGTACCCAGCCTTATCCATATACTATTGACCCTTTAGGTTATTCACGGGACATTATCCATTCATATATCAGGGGTATATCAAATATATACCCCGTATATCAACTATATACCAAGTATATATTGTGTCCCGATTACATCATAAATAACCTTGGATGTTTAGTTTATTGGATTTTGGAAAATGCAAAGCTATGATTCAACAACAAATTTATTGAATAAACATTTATTAAATAGATATATGTTTTTACAAAATACAAACTACGAGTTTAGGGCAACACACCCAACAGATGTATCAGACCCCGACTCTTTACTCACGGGGCTTAACCCTCATTCAACATCCTACCCAAACCATCCAACACCGACGAACCCACCTCTCGCTTCCAACAAGGGTTCCAACTCACAATGACTCATCCTGCTTGACACAGTAACCTGCACATTAAGGTACTCACACGTCTAGCACATCACACCAACGTTTTACCATACGACAGATGCAACAAGCCCATCAACAATAACAAACAAGTATAATGCACACCTTAATTCTAAACGAAACCAAGCAACCTGTACAAATCACTCAACTAGGGATGACCTCAAGAAACTGTCCAACATACTCAGAAACACCGACACAACAGTCATACTCAGAAACATAGACTTCCACAGATGCTTCACAACATTTTAGCAAGCACAACTACAAGTTCAGCAACAACGGGCAATATTCAGTCATAACCAAATCTAACTCGACAATTATAATAGAATCCATTGTTCAAGAATTATCTCAACGAACAAAAGACAGCCAGGATCAATAGTAACAGACATTCAATTCTAGATTAACGCGAACAATAACACAAAGACTTATCCAAGGAATTTAGCACACATTCACTCACACATGCCCCCCCCCCCCCCGGTACTACTTACATGACACAAATCTAGATTAACGAGAACAATAACACAAAGACTTCCAAAGCACGCGTCGATTCAACACCTAAACACCAAGGAAAAAAAAAGCATTTAAAATAGAAGTTTCAGCCATCGAACTAGTTCTAGGGTGCTATAAATGCTTCGTTATCGCCAGAAACGATTTCGTTCAGGTGTGGGTAGCTCCAATCCTAGTCGACGGGGCGTGGGTTGCGTAGATTGGGCTGTTATCAGGTGTGGGTAGTCGCCAAACACTATAAAACCCCGCTGTTTGAAATTCTCCGCTGTCATCGCCGCATCTACTACCCCCGCTGTCACGGATGGCAACACTCAATCGTCACCGCCGCACGCTACTAGCACGAACGGAGTCGCCGCCCGCCGCTGCCACCAACAGACGCCGCCGCTGCACACCCCGCTGTCCGAACACGCCGCCGTGCCAACACCGCACGTCGCCCGCTGTTCTCGAACACACCGTCGCACACTGCTAGCACGAACGGAGTCGCCGCCCGCCGCTGCCACGAACGGACGCCGCCGCTGCACACCCCGCTGTCCATACACACCACCGCGCCAACGCTGTATGTCGCCCGCTATTCTCGAACACACCGCCGCGCCCGTTGCCGTGAAATGGAGCCGTCGCCGCGCTTGCCGCCGTGGACTGGGTCGTCGTGCCGTCGCCGGTTGTGGTCGTCGGAGGGAGGCTCGCCGGCGAAGGTCGTGAGGCAGCCCTAGTGGAGGGAAAGGCTAAACGTGAAGGTGGGGGAAAAAGGCTAGGGTTTTTCTTTTTCTTTGCTTTATAACTAAAAATTGAATGAAAGAAAACAAGACCCATGGACTCCAAGAGATTACGAATGCAGACTTCACCTCCCTATACTTAATTAGTTCTACTAATAGAATTAAGCAATCGGCCCAACGACCCAAGCAAGTGCCACGGCAACACACTCACAGTCAACAACCATTAAATACATACATAAAACCAATAACTCACAACAATTACTACAGTAGTTCAAAAGAACTGACACAGAGCAATTAGATAGATTTAAAATTATCTCTTAGAAGAAACCCCCGGGACTCGAGGGTAACCTGACCTGAGTAACGTAGGGCCGGACCTGAGTAATGCGAGGCGTTACATTAATCCACTATAAACCCGAAGTTGCACTCTTATGCACTGTTAGACAAGTTACGTCTATGGATATAATAATTACATGCAAGTCGACCCTTCACGAGTTGTTCGAAAATTACAGTTGGGTCAAAAGTTTGTTTTACTCCTGTAGTTACATCTCATACCTTAAGTACCATTGATCCTAAATGAATGAACAATCCATTTATGATCCAACCATAAACTAAGTTCGTCTCGGGCCAGCGAGAGGATGGGTCCCCATTGTTCAAGTCCCGAAATCAGCACTTAAGGGAACTAGTCATCTACTTACCATATAATAGGAATGAGTGAATTCCATCTTGTGACATTATGTTCCGAGCTCCCTATTTGAACATATCCCCAAAATAGTAGGCTTAATGAATCGGTTGCAAAAGTCATTCTCACCCATGTAAATCAAAGGACTTGCTCTCACAGGTAGGAGTTCATAAATACTCAGGATTAAGATCGAGTCGTATATTATCATGTGAAATACGTACTTTTTTTTAACAGATTTTCAAAGAAAGATTAAATATTTTGCAGTCCAGTCTTATACAAACTCATTGTATATGATACCTCCACTCACATGTCTCTACATGAATGATTTGGATTAAATCATCTATAACATTTACAAAGTAGGTCGTATAATTAGTGTTACCAAAATAGAGCACCCAATCTTATTCATATACTACAGACTCTTTAGATAATAACTTGAATAGAATTCTCTTGTATGTCAACTACAGACTGTTCAAGATTACATTTATAACCTTGGATTTTAATTAAAATGGATAATAAATATTGCATATAGTCAAAATAATTAAATACTTGATTTTTCAAATAAATAGTAAAATATTTATTAATTACGAGGCTTTAGGGTATAAATCCTAACAATCTCTCACTTGCACTAAAGCTAATAAGACATATATCGTGGGGCATACTCTATACCCAATGCCTACTTTATACCAACATATTCTCCACTTGCCCTAGAGAAGATAAGACATGTCTCGTAATCTTAGATATTCTAGGTGACCCTCAAACAAATTAGTCTGGATAATCTTTATAAATAGATCAACACAATTGTCATTTAAAGTCATTGTGGTCATCACCATGACGCGTTCTCTCTATATCTTTCCCTATATATTTGTGGTATCTAAGTCCTTTTATATTAATCGTTATATCACTATTATCATAATAGTCATGATGAGCTTAATCATGTTTGAAGCATCTTCCAAATAAATAAGCATTTTTGTTGCTCTATAACCAGATATAGTTTAGCCTTTACTATGGCTCGACCACCTAGTATGATAATGATTTTGACATAGATTTCCTTAAATCTTTATCATAATCAGTATATCTCATGGGGATCAAACCCTTAGCTCCATATATAATTTTTCATTGTCCATAAATACTTGAGAAATTTATTAATTTGCTACTCAATAGTCATACCATTCATTTAACTAATATATACTAACCAACTTTGTTGTATATTAAATGTTAGGTCTCGTGAATACACTAAACAGTCTCCACTAATCCTATGTCCTTAACATTTGAGGTATCTTGGGATAATTGTCCTTAGAAGAAATAACTTCATGTCTGAATAGTGCATTACCATTCTTCGAAGTTTGCATCAAATACGAAGCAACAAATTGTTAATAATGAGATCTCCGAGACAAACCAACATTTTGTCCTGACAATACATATTTAGGTCTTTTTAAGACATATTGAGATATTCCAAATTATTCATTTGGCATTTGTTAGGCAGTAAATTGTTTATGTTAGATAGCAATCTTACATCATTCTAGAGTAATATGTCATCCACGTAGAGAATGAAAAATGCCACTACATAATTAATAATCTTGTCTATACAAATCACATTGAACTTTAATCAAAGTGATAGGTTTTAATATCTTTATAAAACCTCATATTCTTCAAGATCTTTAAGGCTACTTCATCTCATAAATGAATCTTTTCACTTTACAAACGATTTGCTTATGATCTTAAGAAAGTGATCATAAAGTGAATCTCTTTAGTTTGATTCAGATGTTTGTAGACTAACATAAATTGTAATGCCCCATAATTTCAACAACACTCCCGAGGAAACGTTAACAAACTATCTCTCCCAAAAGCAAAAAATAACTAACAAAACCTGGGAAGTATGTATTTTATTCAATGACTAAAAAGAATCAACCTACCCTCAGCGTGCTAACGAAACATAAACTCCTGCTTTACCTACAGTATAATACCTAACACAAGTCTAATTAAACAAAAACATATGTTTAAATGAAAGTGCTCGCACTCATCAAAATAACACTAACTAGGCCGCCCCTAAACAACCCCTCACTAAGGCGTCCGAATAACTAAGAATGACACCAAACCATCCTAGCAATGAAAACAAAAGGTCTCACAGCCTAATAGTCCTTCCTCAATCAAGCCTCTTCTACGTCATCACCATGATCATAATTCTAATCTTCACCTGAAAACAATAATTTCAAAGGTGAGTATACAAAATACACCATAAGTAGCCACCTCTAACTACACACAACATGCTCAGAACACAACATTCGTTACAAAATATTAAACACGCATTCACGCATCGATAGATCATAACGTTTATCAACACACATATGCATTCAAAGTAACTCTCAAATTTGGGAGAGAAAAAAATAATTATTTCTCATATATCTTTAATAATAAAACCCTAACTCACCTTAAGTAGAGGTGAGAAACAAGCCAAAATAAAATCTATCACAATAATATACTAATTACAAATAATAAAAGAAAAATAATAAATAAGTATTTACAGTAACTATTTACTAAAAACACCATAAAACCAACACTCCCCCTCAAGCTGGTTTAAAGATATCTTCCATTGCCAGCTTGTTAATCAACTTATCGAATTGCATTTTTGCAGCTTGCAACTTCAAATTCAATTCCACAGGAGTTTGATATTTCTCCTTATCTTTAACTTCTTCGTCTTTCGCAGCTTGCAACTTCAAATTCAATTCCACAGGAGTTTCAGCTACCTTGCACCCAAGTAAACCTGTTTCTTCAAGTAAGTCAATAATGTATTTTCTTTGATTAACAAAGATCCCTTTTTTCGATCTAGCAAATTCCATCCCTAGGAAATATTTCAAAGTTCCCAAATCTTTAATTTGAAATTCACTAGCGAGTCTTTTCTTCAGAGAGGCCAATCCATCTACATCATTGCCTCTGAGAATAATATCATCAACATATACAATCAACACAACCATTTTGTCATTTCCACTATGCTTATAAAAGATAGTGTGATCTGCTTGACTTTGAAGGAATCCATAGCTAGTGACTGCTTTCTCAAAACGTTCAAACCATGCTCGAGGAGACTGTTTTAGACCATAGAAAGATTTCTTTAATTTGCACACTTTATTCTTTCCAATATCCATTTCAAAACCAGGGGGTAAATCCATAAATACCTCTTCTTCAAGATCTCCGTTGAGAAAGACATTTTTGACATCCAATTGGTAAAGAGGCCAATCTAAGTTAACAGCAACAGATAGAAGAACTCTAATGGAGTTAATCTTAGCAACGGGGGCAAATGTTTCCTGATAATCAATCTCATAGGTTTGAGTAAAGCCTTTAGCTACCAACCTTACTTTGTATCTCTCAATGCTACCGTCAGCATTGCATTTTATAGTGAAAACCCATTTGCATCCTACAGTTTTCTTCTCTCTTGGTAAATCTACAATGTCCCATGTGCAATTCAGTTTTAGAGCGTTCATCTCCTCCATAACTGCTAATTTCCAATTTGAATCATTTAGGGCCTCCTCAATATTCCTTGGAATAACCATGTTATTTATCCTAGAAGTGAAAGTTTTATGACTATCTGAAAGGTTTTCATATGAAAGATAATTAGCAATAGGATATTTAGTGTACCTATGAACACCTTTTCTAAGGGCAATGGGAATATCAAGATCAGACACATTAGGTAAGTTGTTTTGAATTGGGAGATGAAGTAGGAATAGTAGATGCGTTACCAGCATTTTCAGTATCATTCCTCGGAGTATTAGACTGGTTTAGTGACAAGTCAGCTCTCTGATCTTCATTCCTTTGATTTGGTCGCCTTCTAGTATAAACCTGAAGCTCAAGATTTTGATCACTAGGGTCATTTTGTAATGTTTCTCCCCCTGAATAAGAATTTTCTACAATTGGCATTGAGGAACTAGGGACATCAGGACCATCAGGACAAATGATATTAGGAATAGGGGTAGAGAGATCCCAAAAATTACCTTCATAACTGGATTCCTCCCCCTGAAGAGAATTTTGGGGAAAAAATGGCTGATTTTCTAAAAAAGACACATCCATACTGACATAAACTTTTTTTGTTGTCGGATCAAAACACTTGTAACCCTTCTGTGTGGAGGCATAGCCCACAAAAATGCATTTGACTGCCCGATGATCAAGTTTGGACCCAAAAAAACTAGGGATGTGAACATAAGTAGTGCACCCAAAAACTTTTTTCGGGAAAACATTCTATTAGACAATTCAAGGGAGTTTTAAATTTCAAAATTTTAGAAGGCATTCGATTTACTAGATTTGCAGCCGTGAGAATTGCTTCTCTCCACAAATATACATGCATTGAAAACATAATGGCACGAGAGACTTCAAGTAAGTGTCTATTTTTTCGTTCTGCAATACCATTTTGTTGAAAAAATTTCCCAAAGAGTCATTAAAATATTCTGTCCCATTATCAGAGTGGAAAATACTTATTTTTGTTTGAAATTGAGTTTCAATCATATGATAAAAATGAATAAACAAGCCTTTCACCTCAGATTTTTTTGTCATTAGATAAACCCAAGATAAACGTGTGTGATCATCAATGAAAGTTACAAACCAACGTTTTCCACTATGAGTTGAAATTTTTGAAGGCCCCCACACATCACTATGAATTAAATAAAAAGGTTTGGAAGCCTTATAAGGTTGAAAAAAATATGTCGAACGATGATGTTTAGCCAAAATGCAACTCTCACATTGAAAAATTGAACAGTCAACACCTTTAAATAAGGTTGGGAACAAGAATTTTAAATAGAAAAAAGTAGGATGACCTAGCCTACGATGCCAAAGCATTATTTTTTCACTAACAGAAGGAGAACTGACACTACTCAAGCCTTGAGCTTTTTTATTACTAGTTGGAAATTCATCAAAGAAGTAGAGACCATCGAGCATCCTAGCACGTCCAATCATCCTCTCCGAATCCTGATCCTGAAAGACACAATGAGTTTCAAAGAAAGTGACACGACAATTAGAATCTTTAGAGATTTTACTGACGGATAAAAGATTACATGCTAGTTTAGGAACATAGAGAATAGATTTTAAGGTAATAGCTTCAGTCAATCGAATAGTTCCTTTTCCTGCAATAAAAGAGAAACTACCATCTGCTATTCGAATTTTTCATTGCAATAAGTAGGAGAGTAAGACTGAAAGAGTTTAGAGGAACCAGTCATATGGTCGGAAGCTCCGGAATCGATAATCCACGGAGATGAATTAAGGCATGATAAAGCATGAGGATAATTACCTGATTGTGCCAAGGAAACACTAGGATTACCAGATGATGGAGTAGTCTTTAGCAGCTTCAGGAGTTGATCAACTTGCTCTTCACTGAACTGGTAAGAGTTAACAGTATTTGCAATAGAAGACAACTGACTGCCACCACTTCTCTCACCCGTTTTATTGCTCTTCCAGTTAGCTGGTTTTCCATGAAGCTTCCAGCAAGTTTCACAAGTGTGTCGAGATTTATTACAATAATCACACCATACACGAGGTTTCTCATTTCCCTTACTTTGATGATTTGATGCTTTATTTGCAAATGCTTCCGTCACCAATGCAGAGTCCTCAACAGTGTTGCTTGTACTTTTCTTACCGAGCATAACATTCTGACGACTTTCTTCACGGCGAACTTCAGAAAAGGCTTCACCAATTGTTGGAAGTGGCTGCTTACCAATAATTCTGCCTCTAACCTCATCAAATTCCACATTTAGGCCAACAAGGAATTTGAAAATTCGACTTTCTTCTACGATTTTCAAATAAAGTTTAAAATCATCTGAACATTTCCACTCATGAGTATCAAATGAATCTAAATCTTGCCAAATTCTTTTCAAAGAATTAAAATACTTTGTAACCGTATCTGTTCCTTGTCGAATCTCACTCAACTTTAGAGTCAGTTCAAAGACCTGAGACTGATTCCCTACATCAGAATACATCTCTTTCACATTGTCCCATAATTCCTTTGCAGTGGAATAACACATATAATTGGCACTAATCTCCTCATCCATGGAATTAACTAACCAAGTCATTACCATGGAATTTTCAGTGTCCCACGTAGTAAATAAAGGATCTTCTGCAGCCGGTGCTTTTTTATCTCCAGTAGTGTAACCAATTTTGCCTTGCCCACGAAGATACATCCGAACACTTTGGGACCAACAAAGGAAATTGTCTCCATTAAGCCGGATGTTAGTTATTTGGACAAGATGACCACTGGGGCTGAACCGGGTTTCAGAAATCTTAGAGTTATACGGCTGATCTGTTTTCTTTGAAGATACATCAACCATGGCTACTGATTCTCACCAACAAACCACAATGGTAGAAAAAACAGCAGCAAATAATAAAAAACGAGGTGGCGGCAGCGGCAACCGGCGGCGGAGGAACCCTAGGTGGCGACGGCAGGCGGCAACGACGAACCCTTAGGCAGTATCAGTAAACAAACAGCAGCGTCGAAACCCTAGAAGGGAGCGACGGCGACGAAGACCTGCTGCGAAATCGAGGGAGGTGGCAGCGGCGATGCAATCCCACGAACCTGTTGCGAAACTGAGGGAGGTAGCGGCGGCGATGCAATCCCACGAAGACCTGCGGCTGAAACCTGTAACCCGGCGGCAAACACAACCCGCGTCTGTGATCCGTAACCCACGAAGACGACGATCCGAAAAAACTCACTCTCCAACCCACGACGACAACGAGCTGACAATAGCGTCGGCGGCAATGTGTATGCAGCGGTCGACGACGGCGAAAGTGGGTGGCGGTGGGATTTAGGGTTAGGGTTAGGGTTTCAACCTCTTGGCTCTGATACCATCTCAAATTTGGGAGAGAAAAAATAATTATTTCTCATCTATCTTTAATAATAGAACCCTAACTCACCTTAAGTAGAGGTGAGAAACAAGCCAAAATAAAATCTATCACAATAATATACTAATTACAAATAATAAAAGAAAAATAATAAATAAGTATTTACAATAACTATTTACTAAAAACACCATAAAACCAACAGCAACCTCGACCACAAGACCCACTAGCCCCTAGCTCTCCCTAAGACATCTCACTACTTTAATTCTCCAAGTCTAACACTTTCGAATCGTATCGACCCTTGACCCTTTATACCCAACGCCCCGACACTCGACCTTTGACTAGTTTGCCCAAGGCCTCGAACTGTGCATCGACCCTTGACCTTTTATAACCAAGGCCTCAACAACTACTCAATGTGTTCGTTCTTGACCGCCACCACATCAAGGCCCAACACTCATCCCCCAACTAGATTCATCATGCCGACCCTCGACCTTTTATACCCGGAGCCTCGACACTCATCTTTACCAGAACTGACGTATCGACCCCCAACCTTTTATACCCAGAGCCTCAACACCCAGTAGTGACGTATCAGCCCCCAACCTTTTACACCTGGGGCCCTGACACTCATCCAACCTCATTCATAACAACCAACTCTACATTTCACTCCCAGCCTCCAACCATTATTCTAGAACACGCCCTTTAACCAAGCTAACAACATTAACTCTAACTCAACATTTCAACATACCAAAACATAAGGACACAAGCATACCATTTTCCACAACAGTCAGCATACTTTAACAAATCACATGACCACAACAAATAATCTTTAGCATACTTTTTATCTTACGCAAAGTATAGAAACAAAGCAGCACCCTCACAATAAGCAAACATATTTTTATCATCAAGTAATAACACACCACAATGAGTTCTCGACAATCAAATCAACAAATACCCAATTACATATATTCATTCAGCCACAACGGTTCAACAGATCCAACAACAATTAAGTTATCACAAGCAATGTCGAACCTACTCAACCAACTTCAACATTTATAGGAAAATAGCAAGATAAAGCTTCAATTTGCAAACAACAATGCACACACCCGCCCTTGGTACTACTTACACACTCCTAACCCTCATAGTTATTGTGTTGGTTCCACACCTAGGCATCCAATAAAAGAAATAGCATGTTAAAAAACCAATTTTCAGCCATAAAAATCTATTCTAAAGGGTTCTAAGGGTTCGTTACCACGAAACTGACTTCGTTTCGATGTGGGTAACTTAGATCTAGCTTGAACAAGGGTGGGTAACATAGATCGGGCTTCGAACGGGTGTGGGTCAATGCCAAAACGTCCCAGAATGCTACTGTTAGCGTCAGGGAGGGCAGGGCTGGACATTACAGATCTGGGTTGTTCAGGCCGCTGAGGACAAACCAACAAACCAACACTGGATCTACTCGTGAGCCACCTTAGTAGGTGTTCGCCGATGAGCTGGGTCGCTATTTGAGCTACTGGAGGCACCGGAACAACACGAACGACCGTTGTTGTTCGCAATCTATGCTCGGGCTACCGCAAAACTAATGCAATAACGTCGGAGGAAGGAGGCGTCGTTGGTTGCTAAGCTCGGGCCACCATGGGTCATGCGATTGAAGGGAAGACGCCGCATGAGGAAGACGAACCCCTCATCGTTGCTGCTGGGCGTCGGAAGCTATTAGACTCTATATATTCAATTCCATAGTTTGTATATTGGTTAGGCTTTTAGTTTGTTATAGTCTGTTACACTTCCCCTTTCTAGACGTGTATATATACTTTGATTCTGATGTGAATAAGATTATTCAAGAGAGTATTTTATTTTATATACTCTAATATGGTATCAGAAGTATAATTCTCTCTCTCTCTTCCATTTTCTCTGCTCTTGCGAATCATGACCACTGTCCCACCAGTTGATTATGTTCTTCCTCCGTCTAATCCGATTGGATCTTCTTCATCGGAATTACTTCAACCTGTTTCTGATTCTTCTTCTCAAAGTCCTTATTACCTTTATCACAGTGATAAATCTAATTTGGTTCTCGTTACGGAATTGCTCACCGATGACAATTACGTTTTTTGGAGTCGATCCATGCTCATTGCACTTTCCATCAAGAATAAGTTAGGGTTTATCGACGGTACGTTGCCACGACCTATTGATGCTCTTCTATCTGCCTGGACTCGCAATAATCATGTGGTTATTGCTTGGATTATTAATTCTATTTCGATTTCTGCAAGTCTCATTTTCTCTGATTCGACGCGCGATATTTGGTTTGATTTCAAGGAGCGATTTCAACACAAGAACGGCCTTAGAATTTTTCAACTCAATCGTGAATTGGCTACCATTATTGACAATCTATATCAATGTATTTCACTTGCCTTAAGAGTGTTTGGGACGAATACATTACATATCGCCCTGCCTGTTCCTGTGGAAAGTGTTCATGTGATGGAGTTAAATCTATGGAGGAATTTGTTCAATTTGAATACCTCATGTGTTTCTTGATGGGATTAAACGAGTCCTTTGCTTCTACTAGGGCTCAGCTTTTACTAATGGATTCGTCGCCTTTTATCAATAAGGCTTTCTCCCTTAGGAGGAACAACAACGTGCTATACCTCTTTTGCCAACTCCTAATGCAGCTGTAAGTCTTTCGGTGAGTACTCAATCTTCTCATACTTCATCGTCATTTTCTTCGGCTAGTCGATCTGGCAAGAGTCGTCCCATCTGTACACATTGTGGTCTCCAAGGACACATGATTGATCGATGTTATAAGCTACATGGCTATCGACAGAAAGGCGATCAGCACAGTTCGTCGTAGTCTGCTCCTTCGACAGTATCAACAGCATCTATGGCTTCCCCTGCCTCTACTAATGTTGTCTCTTCTATGAATCCAGTGGCTACAAGTTTGTCGACTGCTTCTTCGGGTGTCCCTGATACTTTAACTCAATGTCAAACTATTTTGGCTATGCTTCAATCTGTTAGGCCCCCAATTATAAAGACTTACCATAGAAAGGGCAAATGGATAATTGTGGGGGGAGAGGGCCCTAACGGCCAAGAGAGAGAAGTGAGGACCAGTGGGAACATGTAAGGGAAAGGGTCGTCACCTACAAGGCCAGGGGAATGTTGGGATGAGGGGATCATTCTAGACTTTTGTGCTTTTGTAGCTTTTGTTTGTAGGGAGAGATTACCCACCCTCTCGGATTGGTGGGTCTGTTTTGTGCCTATGGGCTCGTTGTTCTTGCTTTGTATTGCCTACGGGCTTAATCGAAAGGAGTAAAAGCAATAGTGGGGGGCTGTTACCTCACAAAGTGGTATCAGAGCGCGTCGATTCCGGGAACAATGACGGTCAAAGAGCTAGAAACCAGGTGTGAGGTGGTGGAGAAGGATGTTGCAGACATGAAGATCCAGATCACGTCGCTGCACCAAGACTTCGCTGAGCAAAAGAAGGTGCTCCAGGAGGTCAACATGACGCTGAAAGCATTCATTGCTCAAGTTATTCGGGGTACCTCGATGTCTTTGTTGATGGGGACTGGGGAGACTTCGGTGACAAAAGGCAAAACGGTAGAAGGGGAGAATCCGGAGAAAGAAGATGGAAACAGGGGGACGGATAAAAATCGCTTCAAGAAGGTAGAGATGCCTATCTTCGTGGGTCCGGAGTTGGAAGCGTGGATATTCAGAGCGGAGAGGTACTTCGAGATACAGAAGCTAACGGACGATGAGAAGATGATGGTTGCTATCATCAGCTTCGACGGCATCGCTCTAGCGTGGTATAGGTACACGAATAACCGAGAGAAGTTTCGTGACTGGAATGATCTCAAAGAACGCCTCAGGGACCGGTTCCATCCGGCGAAAGAAGGGAAGCAGTGTGCGCGGCTGTTATCCATCAAGTAAGAGGGGACGTTCGCGGAGTACCGACAGCTGTTTGAAGCATTAGCCGCCGCCCTCCCTCAACTCTCCGACGAGGTATTGGAAAGTGCCTTCCTAAACGGACTGGATCCAGTGATGCGAGCTGAAGTTCGGGCCCTAGAGCCCAAAGGCCTGGACCAGGTAGTCTGCAAGGCCCAACTTATTAATTATATCAATACGGCCAGTAAGGAAGCGGAGGGAATTATGACCGTTGACAAAAGCCAAAGTGGCCCCGTTCAAAACGGCCACCAAAACCCTAGAGGCAATCCCTACTCGCACTGTTACTCTTTCGAGCAAACAACCTAACCAAACTCAGGGAACGGGAGCGTCACAAGCAGCCAAGAAGGAACCACCCTTCAAAAAGCTATCGGAAGCAGAGTTTCAGAAAGGAAGGGAGCGTGGCCTGTGTTTCCGCTGTGAGGAGAAGTATACTGTAGGCCACAAGTGCAAGAACAGAGAGCTCAGAGTTTTTGTTCTGCACGACGACGAGATGTTCGAGCTGGAGGATGAGATGCAACAAGAGGACGCATCAGGGGAGAAGGGAAATGGTGAAACCCAAGCCGTCCAATGTCAGCTTAATACCATTGTGGGGATCTCTACCCCTAGAACAATCAAAGTTAATGGGGTGATACAAGGGCATGATGTGGTGTTACTGATAGACTGTGGGGCAACCCACAACTTCATCTCTCTCACTTTGGCTGATGAACTGAAGTTGGCAAAAACAAAAACACTCAACTATGGAGTAATAATGGGCTCGGGAGCAGCGGTCAAAGGGAACGGCGTCTGCAAGGGGATTGTCTTATCATTACCAGAACTGACGGTGATGGAAGACTTCCTTCCTCTAGAATTGGGGAAGTTGGATGTAGTCCTGGGAATGCAGTGGCTCCAAACGATGGGAAAAATGGAAGCAGACTGGCCAGCTCTTACACTACGTTTCGACAGAGGAGAAAAGAAAATAACTATCAGGGGGGATCCTACGCTGGCATGCATCGAGGTCTCAATGAAGAGGTTGGCTAAACAATGGGAGGCTCAAGACCAAGGCTATTTGGTAAAGATGAGGGCGCTCAATGCAGCTGAGAAGGGCTCAGTGGAGGCCCTAGAGGAATTACCCCCGGAAGTAGAGGAACTCATTCATGGTTACTTGGATATCTTCCAAAAACCCGAGGAGCTCCCACCCCACAAGACCATTGATCACCGAATTCCTCTAAAGGAAGGGCAAGGTCCAATCAATGTAAGGCCACACCGATATGCACACGCTCAGAAGGAGGAAATTGAGAACCTCATTAGTGAGATGTTGGAAGCGGGCATTATCAGACCTAGTGTAAGTCCTTTTTCGAGTCCGGTGATCCTGGTTAAGAAGAAAGACGGTAGCTGGCGTTTCTGTGTGGATTATCGCGCATTGAACCAAGCAACTGTTCCAGATAAGTTCCCTATCCCTGTGGTGGAAGAACTACTCGATGAACTACATGGCTCTATGATCTATTCCAAATTGGACCTTCGTTCGGGTTATCACCAAATCGGGATGGCAGAGGAAGATATGCACAAGACTGCCTTCCGGACACATGAGGGACATTATGAGTTCCTAGTGATGCCCTTTGGCCTCGCCAACGCCCCATCCACTTTCCAAGCATTGATGAACAACGTATTCCGACCCTTCCTTCGCAGGTGCATGTTAATATTCTTTGATGACATCTTGGTGTATAGCCCTGATTTGCCAACTCACCTCACCCATTTAACTATGGTCTTTAATCTGCTGAGAGATAATTCTCTCTTTGTGAATCTAAAGAAGTCTCAGTTTGCTGTGAGCCGTGTGGCCATTGCCAACCAACATTAAGGAACTCAGGGGGTTCTTGGGGCTCACTGGCTACTACAGGAAGTTTGTTTCCAACTACGAGATGATAGCCGCCCCCCTAACTCAGCTATTGAAGAAAGATGGGTTCCGATGGAAAAACCAAGCGACAGAGGCTTTCGAGACATTAAAGAGGACCATGATCACATTGCCGGTATTGGCATTGCCTGATTTCACCATTCCTTTTGTGATTGAGACGAATGCTTCAGGAACAGGGTTGGGAGCAGTTTTAACCCAGAATCAACGGCCAATTGCTTACTTCAGCCACACTCTATCACTTCAGAATCAGGCCAAGTCTGTATATGAAAGGGAATTGATGGCAGTTGTTATGGCAATTCAAAGATGGAGGCCTTACCTGTTGGGACAGAAATTAATTGTCCGCACAGATCAACAGGCCCTTAAACACTTGCTAGAACAGCAAATCGTCCCTCCTGAATATCAGAAGTGGATCTCCAAGCTGCTGGGATACGATTTCGAAATTCAATACAAACCGGGGCTAGAGAATAAGGCCGCAGATGCTTTATCAAGAATGCCAGCCACCCCTACCCTAGCAGTTCTATCAGCACTCGCAGTATTAGATGTAGAAGTTGTCAAACGAGAAATTGCTGAGGATCCACACTTCTCCAAAGTGTTAGCGGATCTGGATGATGACCCGGAGGGTATGGAGAAGTACCATGTAGAGCACGGGACTTTGTATTACAAAAATCGGTTGGTAATCCCCCGCACCTCATCTCTCATACCAGCGATCCTACAGATGTACCACAACTCAGTGGTAGGCAGGCATTCAGGTTTTCTCAAAACTTACAAACGACTCACGGGGGAACTCTTCTGGCCAGGGATGAAGGAAGATGTGAAAAGGCATGTGAGTGAATGCGAAGTGTGTCAAAGACACAAGACTGAATCCTTGGCTCCAGTTGGATTGCTCCAACCTCTGCCCTTACCAGATCGCATATGGGAGGATGTCACTATGGATTTCGTGGAAGGATTACCCAAATCCTTGGGGAATGACACCATCCTGGTGGTAGTAGACAGGCTGAGTAAATATAGCAACTTCATTCCACTATGCCACTCATTCTCAGCCAAGATAGTACTAATGGCTTTCATTAAGGAGATTGTAAGGCTGCACGAGTTCCCTAGGTCTATAATTTCGGACAGAGATAAGGTCTTCATCAGCCATTTCTGGACAGAATTATTTAGATTTCAGGGAACCACTCTGAAACGAAGCACTGCTTACCACCCCCAAACTGATGGGCAGACAAAAAGAGTTAATTGTTGTTTAGAAACATACTTACGTTGTTTCTGCAGTGAGAAGTCAAAACAATGGGGGAATTGGCTGGCATGGGCGGAGCACTGGTACAATACCACCTACCACAACTCTCTGGGCTCCACGCCTTTCCAAGCAGTGTATGGACGAGCCCCACCTCCCCTGATTTTGTATGGCAGTCAAAAGACGACAAATGCTACACTAGATCAGCAAATGATAGAAAGGGACATGGCATTAGATCGTTTGAAGGAACATCTATTGAAAGCCCAAGATCTTATGAAGAAGCAATCCGATAAGCGACGCAGAGAGGTCGAGTTTGTTGAGGGAGACCTCGTGTACCTCAAGGTACGTCCTTACAGACAGCTATCCCTAGCTAAAAAGAGGAATGAGAAGCTAAATCCCAAGTTCTTCGGGCCCTATACCATTTTGCAACGTATTGGGAAGGTCGCCTACCGCCTAGACTTGCCTGTCGAGGCTCGCATACACCCCATCTTTCATGTATCGCAACTCAAGAAGGCCATTGGAGCAGCCACGGCAACTCAGTTTATTCCTTCTCAACTGACCGAGGAGTGGGAATGGATGGTGGAACCTGATTCAGTGTTTGCTTATCAGACCAATCCCACCACGGGAGAAGTCGAAGCCTTAGTCAATTGGAAAGGTTTACCAGAAGAAGAAGTAACCTGGGAGTCTGTGCGCGACATCAACCAACAATTTCCTGAGTTTCACCTTGAGGACAAGGTGACAGTTGAAGGGGGGGTGATGTTAGGCCCCCAATTATAAAGACTTACCATAGAAAGGGCAAAGGGGTAATTGTGGGGGGAGAGGGCCCTAACGGCCAAGAGAGAGAACTGGGGACCAGTGGGAACATGTAAGGGAAAGGGCCGTCACCTATAAGGCCAGGGGAATGTTGGGATGAGGGGATCATTCTAGACTTTTGTGCTTTTGCAGCTTTTGTTTGTAGGGAGAGATTACCCACCCTCTCGAATTGGTGGGTCTGTTTTGTGCCTACGGGCTCGTTGTTCTTGCTTTGTATTGCCTACGGGCTTAATCGAAAGGAGTAAAAGCAGTAGTGGGGGGCTGTTACCTCACACAATCTCAACTTGCTACTGTGAAGCCTGATTCCACGAGCTCTTCATATCTGGCAGGTACATGTCCTAATGTTTCTTTGCCTTCATTTGCGACATCTTGTTGGATTCTTGATTCTGGGGCTTCCACACATATTTGTTTTTCTCGTGATCTCTTTACAACCCTTCTGCCTATATCTACGTATGTGATATTGCCTGATGGATCTCGTCTTCATGTCCTCTTTATTGGCACGGTGAAGCTTCTTGGTTCTATTATTCTCAAGAATGTTCTTTTTGTGCCTCAATTTCGCTACAACATGTTGTCTATTAGTGCTCTCACTGCACATGACTCTGTTTTTGTGCAATTCTATATTGATCACTGTACTATTCAGGAAAGGTCCACTTTGAAGACGATTGGCAAGGGTAAATTATGTGATGGACTTTATCTGCTCAATCTGTCTGATGTTCTGTCTCCAGTTTTGGTTAATGCTATCACAGTCCGAGATCAGACTACTCTGTGGCCTGCCAGGCATGGTCACTTATCTCATTCTCATTTGCTTGCCTTAAAAACCTGTTTACAGTTTGATATTTCTAAGATTCACCATGATGAGCCCTGTTCAGTTTGTCCTCTTGCCAAACAGAGACCTTTACCTTTTGTTTCACATAATCGTTTGTCTGCTCATGCTTTTGACCTTGTTCATGTTGATGTTTGGACCCCTTTTGCTACCCCTTCGCATGCTGGCTATTCATATTTTCTTACGATTGTTGATGATTGTACTCGTTACACATGGATTTATATGCTGCATAGGAAATCTGATGTACTGAATATTATTCCTCAGTTTTTCCAGCTTGTTCAGACTCAATATAATAAATGCATCAAAGTTTTTCATTCCGATAATGCTCCTGAATTGCATTTTGACAAATTTTTTAAGGACAAGGGTGTTATACATCAGTTTTCTTGTGTTGCCTGTCCTAAACAAAATTCTGTTGTGGAAAGAAAACACCAACATATCTTAAATCTTAAATGTGGCACGTGCTCTATATTTTCAGTTTCGTGTACCTGTTTCTTTTTTACAGCAGTTTTTTCTTATTAATCTAACTCCTTCTCGGCTTTTGGATTGGAATATGCCTTTTGCCTTGTTAAATGGCCATACTGCTGACTATTCTGTTTTAAGAGTATTCGATTCTCTGTTTTGCCTCCACATTGCCTTCACATCATTCTAAATTTGCTCTTCGTGCGATTCCTGCTA
This sequence comes from Momordica charantia, assembly GCF_013281855.1. Classification (NCBI taxonomy): domain Eukaryota; kingdom Viridiplantae; phylum Streptophyta; class Magnoliopsida; order Cucurbitales; family Cucurbitaceae; genus Momordica; species Momordica charantia. Next base: position 2,693,619 of record NW_028275157.1, on the reverse strand, counting down.
TTTTTATTGGATATCCTCCTAGCATGAAGGCCTATCAACTTTTTGACATTCAGAATAAAAAAAAAATTGTTTCACGGGATGTTATCTTTCACGAGACTATATTTCCTTTCCACACTGTTACCATTGGATCGGTTCTCCCTGATTTTTTATCTGGGTTTTCTCTTCCCATCAATTCTGATGGTGTTTCTTCTGGGATGGATATTTCAGATTCTTCAGATGTTACTTGTTTCGGGGATGTACTTGCTACTAATGTTGCTGTTCATGACTCAATTTTGCATACTTCTCTTGATATTATTGCTATGTCCAATGGTCATTCAGCTGCCTCATCTGCCAATCCTCCCAGTCCTATGGATATGACTAGTCCTTCTCCTATGGATCTAATGGTCATTCAGCTGCATCATCTGCTAATCCTCCTAGTCCTATGGATATGACTAGTCCTTCTCCCATGGATAGTCATACAGTTGATGTCAATCCCCCAACCGTTGTTGACATTGATATAGTTGTACCTAATGATGTAACCCATCCTATTGAGTTGTCTAATCCCATTGTTATTACCAACCCGAGTTCAATTGTCTCTACCGACATAGTTGTCCATCTTTCGGCTCGAATTCAGCTGCTTCTAATGACATAGTTGCCCCATCTCTTCGGCGTTCCACTCCGGTTTCTAAGCCACCTTCTTACCTTCAGGATTATTATTGCAATCTTGCATCCTGTTCGCCTTTATCCGGTTTGTCTACGCAATATCCCCTTCATAAATATATATCTTATTTCCGGTTTCCTCTGATTTTAAGGCCTTTTCGCTAGGTGTTTCTACTCATTTTGAACCATAGTTCTATCATCAAGCTGTACGATAAGGGATGAGCTTCTTGCTATGGAGTCTAACAATACCTGGTGTGTTGTTCCTCTCCCTTCTGGAAAGCATACGATTGGGTGTAAATGGGTTTACAAAGTCAAGTATCGTGTTGATGGTTCTATTAAACGTTATAAAGCTCGTTTGGTGGCTAAAGGCATTACGCAACAGAAAGGTTTAGACTTTATTGAGACCTTTTCCCCATTGCCAAAATTGTAACTGTTTGTGTGTTGCTTACTCTTGCTGTTTCTAAACAATGGCCTCTTGTTCAGTTGGACATCAATAACGCTTTATTGCATGGGGATCTTTTTGAGGAGCCGAGGAGGTATATATGGATTTGCCTTTGAGTTATAAGCCTAAACATGAGGTTTCTTTTAAGGGGAAGCTTTTGGTTTGTCGGTCAAATAAGTCTATCTATGGACTTAAACAAGCCTCTCGCCAATGGTTTGCCAAATTTTATGATGTTTTGTTATCTCTTGGTTTTCATCAGTCCAAAGCTGATGATTCTTTGTTTGTTCGTGGTTTGGGGCCTACTTTTCTTGCTATTCTTGTATATGTAGATGATATAATCATTACAGGAGCTTGTTCTGATGATATTGATAAATTGAAGGGTCTTCTTCCTGCTGGATTCAAGCTCAAAGACCTTGGTTCTCTTCAATATTTCCTTAGTCTTGAACTTGCCCGCACCTCTCTTGGTCTTTTTGTATCACAGCGGCACTACACTCTTCAACTACTTGAAGATGCTGGTCTTTTAGCTTGTAAACCAGCCCATCTTCCTATGGATCCCATGATGAACTTACAGTTTTCTGATGATGATTTACTTTTTGTACTTTCGTGTATAGACAATTGGTTGGCAAGCTTCTTTATTTGACAATTTCGCGCTCAAATATTGCATTTACAGTTCACAAATTAAGTCAATTTGTTTCACGGCCTTTTAAATGTCATCTTGCTGTAGCTTATCATCTTTTACGCTATTTGAAAAATGCCCTGGGTCAAGGGATTTTTCTTCCTGCTTCGTCTTCGTTTCGGTTGAGAGCTTTTGCAGATTCGGATTGGGTTTCTTGCCTGGATTCCTGACGTTCTACTACGGGTGTCTGTGTTTTCATGGATGATGCACTTGTTTCTTGGAAGACTAAGCGGCAAACAACCATTTCCCGTTCTTCAGCTGAATCAGAATATAGAGTGTTGGCTATAGCTTCATGTGAACTGGTGTGTCTTTCTCATCTCATGACTGACTTACAGATTCCAGTCTCTACTCCTGCTCTTATATTTTGTGATAATGAAGCAGCTATTCATATTGCTTCAAATCCTAATTTCCATGAACAGACGAATTGGATTGTCATTTTACTCCTGATAAAGTTTTGGACGATTTCATCAAACTTTTACCCATACGCTCTCATTTACAGCTTGTCGATCTCTTCACCAAGGCGTTGCCAACTGTTAGGTTCTTTCCGTTATTATCCAAGATAGGAGTCATTGACATTTACTCTCCATCTTGAGGGGGAGTATTAGACTTTATATTCAATTTCATAGTTTGTATATTGGTTAGGCTTTTAGTTTGTTATAGTCTGTTACACATCCCCTTTCTACACGTGTATATATACTTTGATTCTGATGTGAATAAGATTATTCAAGAGAGTATTTTATTTTATATCCTCTAATAGAAGCACAGGTGGAGCGTCACCGAAAAGTTACACCGTTCGTGGTCGCTGTTCATCGAAGAAGAGGCTGAAGAAGAAGAAGACACGGGAGGGGGCAACTAGGGCAAGGAAAGGAAGAAGAAGGTTGGGGGGAAAGGCTACACGTGAAAAGGAGGGGAAGAAACAAAATTAGGGGTTTTTTTCTATTCTTTTTTCTTCATTTGCTTTAAAACTGAAAAGCCCAATTACCCAATTTTAAAAGAATGCCAAGCTAAAATAAAACTAACGGCCCTAAACAAAAAGCCCAAAGAACACCTCAGTAATTAAATAAAACTCACAAAAAAAACTACACAAATTAAAATTGAACAAAATGAAATAAATTAACTATGGATAAAACCACGAGACTCGAGATTAAACTGACCTAAGTAACTTGGGCCGTTACAGACTCCCCCCTTCAAAAACTTTCGTCCTAGAAAGTTCGATGAGCCCAGGATACTTGGCTTTGATCTCATCCTCCCTTTCCCAAGTAGCTTCTGCCACCAGGTGATTTCTGTAACAACCGAAAAAAATATAAATATATATATATTTAAATTATTATTATTTTTTAGTTGTTTTCTTTTATTTTCTCAAAGATAAACCTTTTTGGTTTAGAAATTATTTTTTAAAGATAATTTCTTCTTAGAATTTGAAAAAAATAAAAAGAAAGAGTTTTATTAAATCTTTATCTTTTTATTATCCTTTTTAAATAAGGATTCATTAGGATTTGTTATAAAAGCCCTTAAACCTAGGTTTTATTTTCTTAAACTGTTAGACCTAGTTTTCTCTCAAAAGAAAAAGAAAAGAAAGGAAGAAGAGTTTGGTATTTTCTCTCAAAGATCGGTAAGATTTTCTTCTCATTGTTTTAGTTTTATTTTTCTTGATTTGTAGTTCTTTAATTCAGTTTATTGGGAAAAGTTTTGAGATCTTTGTTTCTTAGAATAAAAGATTTTAAGGACTTTTTATCCTAAAAATTTTTCAAAATTTTTGGTTTGAATCTTTTTGTTTATGAGACTGTTTTTTGGTTATTTTGAGACTTTTTTTGCATAAAAAGTTTACCTATTTGTATCCTATAAATTATAGTCTGTTGTTATGATTTTTACATGAAAAATTATATGTTTTTACCAAATTTTAAAGGTTTTCTATAAAGTTTTCAGATCTTATTTTTCTATAAAAATCAATAAATTGTTAATTGTTTTATGGAAAATTCTTGGAAGTTTTATTTTATAAAACAGAAAATTTTTCAGATTTAAAATCCCCAAATTTTCAATTGTTTAGAAGGTTTTTAAGCTGGTTTTATTGAGAAATGTTTTGTAAATTTTGTTCGTATTGATTTATATCGATTCTTCTAGTTTTAAAATTTGTTATTGTTGAATTTAGAGGCTTTTTAACCTAGTTTTCAGATCTGGTTTTGTAGCCCCAAATCCATACTTTCCTAATTATTTTACATAAAAAAGTGTTTTGAATGGGAAAATTGGGTAGATAGGATTTGAGTTAGTAATTGGTTGAATTTTAAATCCTTGGATAGGATTTAACAATTGATTTTGGATATTGGTTGTTTCTAGGCCTCTAAGTTGACATCTACCAAAGAATAAGTTAATTAGATTCTTAGGATTTCTGAAAGAAGTAAGTAATTTACCATATCCCTTCGAAAAGTGTTGTAAGTGATTTGTCGTATTTCAAAAACTAAAATGTATTTTAGATTTGATAGGAAGATTTGAAATTGATATCTTGCATATGAAATTGAAGTTTTATTATAGATTTGAAAACTAATTTCGCAATTGAAATTATGTTTATTTGCAAAGTATTTGAAGTATTCTTAGATGATTTGATAAAGTTTTGTTTAAATGTATTTAAAGGTTTGAAATAGATATTTTGTTTATTTGTGAAATATTTGAAATCATGTTTTGGGATGATTGATAAAGTTTGTTTTAAATTATTTCAATGTTTTGAATTAATTTAATATTGAAAGTAAGTATTTGTTTTGCATTTTATTTGAAAGATATTTTGATTGATTTCATAGGGCTATCCGGATATGTCATGATTTTGTTTTGAGGAACGTTTTGCTTATTTGGAGTAGTAGCCTAATTTGGAATTGATGGATTTCTGTTCTAGCTTATTTGTGGGGAGACACTTTTGTGGTTTGGCATTCCTTGGGAATGAAGATTCATGTGTGTGTTATTCACTCACATGGCCTCACACTTAAGTAACTATGTTCTGGTCAATATTATTTCAACAACTCTGTTCTGGTCGATATTAATTCGACAACTCTGATAGAAGCTTCTGATTGATTTGGTGTTACCGACGGGTAACCACATATGTTCTGTAGGCTACCCAAATAATGCAACATTTCACTCTGATTTTGAAAGTATGAATGAATGTAAGATTGTTTTGAATGTTTGAATGATTTAGTTATTCGAAAGTTTGAAAGTTGTACCAAATGTTTTAGAAGGAATTTTGAAGGTTTTGATTGGAAGAAAGTTTGTTTTGAAGGATTTTGAGTTTGATCAAATAAAAGTTCGTTTTGAATGAAAGAAAGTTTGTTTTGAAAGAATGAAAGTTTGTTTTGATTGACTGAAAATTTTACCTTATTTGAAGACTTTGTTTCTGAAAATTTAATTTGTTTTGAAAGTTTTGAAAATTGTATTAAATATTTTAAAGGACTTTAAAAGTTTTGATCTGTTCGTATTTTTTTTTACGAATGTTTTGAAAGGAAAATGAATTTTGAAATTCGATATGGAAATTGTTTATTAAGTATTTTTGTACTCATCTTTGTTTTCCTAAATATTTTTCAGATGAAGGATTGAATGATCGTTCCGGTAGAAGGTGAAGTTTAGCATACTGGCATGAGTTTGAAAGTCATCCTCCTATTTAGTTAAGTTAGTTTAGAAAAATTCTGTAAAGAAATTGCTTCCGCTGAATAATTTTAGTTCTTAAGGTTTCTTGAAAGTTACGTTTCTGCATTTTGTCAGAATGACCGTATTAAAAAATACGGGTTGTTACAATTTCTTTACGGAACCATCACCAAGTCAATCGCCCGATTCCTCAACATCTTGGTTTCCTTTGATAAGATCTCAACAGATACTTCTTCGTAGCACAAAGCTTCATCTAACTACAATGGTTCGGGATCCAAAACATGAGAAGGGTCATGGACATACTTCCTTAGCATGGACACGTGAAACACATTATGCACCACAGCCAACGATAGAAGCAAGGCCAATCTCTAAGCTACTGGGCCAATGCTTTCCAAGATCTCAAAAGGTCCAATATACCTTGGACTGAGCTTCCCTTTCTTACCAAAGCGTAGGACTCATTCACCGATGCCACACGAAGAAAAACTTGGTCGCTGAAGCTAAATTCCAACTCCTTACGTTTAATGTATGCGTAACTTTTCGGTCGGCTTTGAGCAGTCTACATCCGCGCCCTGATCTTTTGGATGGCACCATTAGTCATATGCACCAATTCTGGTCCCAACAGGACTCCCTCACCAACCTAAGCCCAATGAACTGGAGACCTGCACTTTTTCACATACAAAGCTTCATATGGAGTCATTCTAATTGTTGTTTGATAACTATTGTTGTAAGCAAACTCTATCAATAACAGGTGATTGTCCCAACAACCACCGAAGTCCATTATGCAGACTCTCAACATGTCTTCCAAAATCTGATTAAAAGGCTCAACTGACCATTGGTTTGGGGATAGAATGTTGTACTAAAATCAAGCTGAGTCCCAAGTGCATGATGCAAACTTCGCCAAAAAGTTGACGTGAAGCGAGGGTCACGATTTGACACTATGGATACTAGTATGCCATGGAGTCTAACTATCTCCTGCAAGTAAAGCTCCGGCCACTTTTCCACTGTATAGGTGGCTTTGTCTGGCATGAAATGAGCAGACTTTGTGAAGCGATCCACAATCACCCAAATCACTGTGTACCCCTTTTGACCGTTCCCGATAATCCTGTAATGAAATCTATGGCCACATTGTCCTGTATGCTTAAGGGTTGTAACAACCCGGTAGGTCTCAGCCTTGAGGCCTTCACCTGCTGGCACGTCAAGCACTTACTAACAAATTGGGCAATTTCTCACTTCATATTGTGCCACCAATAATGCTTCTTGAGATCCTTCTACATCTTGGTACTACCAGGATGCACTGACAACAGGGTATTATGTGCCTCTGCTAGCAAGTCCTTCCTCAAATGAAAGTTTCTTAGCACGAACAGTCTTCCTTGATAAAGGAGTGTCGCATCTTCTAAAAGAGTGTAATCCCCTTTACCCACCATACTAAAGCCTTTGGTTAAGCTGGGATCATCTTTTGGGCAACGATGATCTGTTATCTTAAAGTGGGTTCAACCGAGAGTCGAGTTAACATTTCCCAAAACATCTTCCACTGCTAATTTCACTTCGTAATGGTCCAACTCAACTAGCACTGGACTATAAGATACTGCCAAGGATGCTACGCTTGCAACTTTTCTACTAGGTGCATCAACCACCACGTTGCCTTTCCAAGATGGTAACTGATCTCACAATCATAGTCCTTTACTAGTTCTAGCCACCTTCTTTGCCTTAGATTGAGCTCATTTTGAGTGAAGAAGTATTTCAAACTTTGATGATTCGTGAAGATCTGAATTATTTTTCCATAAAGGTATTGTCCCCATATCTTTAAGGCAAACACTATTGCTACAAGTTTCAAATCATGGGTGAGGTAGTCACGTTCGTGCACTTTTAACTGTCGAGAGGCATAGGCAACAACCTTCCCATGCTGCATCAAAACGCAACCCAAGCCTTTCCGAGAGACGTCACTATACACCACCAAGCCTCTGATTCCATCAGGTACGGTTAGCACAAGGGTCGTGATCAGTCGTTCCTTCATTTCTTGGAAACTTTTCTCGCCCATGTCGCTCTAAACAAAAGTGACATTCTTACGGATCAACTGAGTCAACGGTACAGCTAAACGAGAAAAATCTTGGACAAATCTTTTGTAATAGCCAGCTAGCCTAAGAAAACTACGGAATTCTATCACTGTGTTGGGCCTTGGCGAACTACTGATTGCCTCTACTTTGACAGGGTCTACTGCAATGCCCAAGAAAAGCCACCTTGTCCAGCCAGAACTCGCACTTCAATGAACTTTTTATTTTTCCCTTGAAATTATGCGTCTTGATTTTTGAATGCCATACAATTTTGCAATCTTAAAATCCTTGCTAGGAAATGACTTTTCATCACTAGAACTTTTAGCCATTCTAGTTTTTAAAAATATTTAGAGAAACTGTCATTTAATTACCAAGCCTCACAGTAACAATTCATTACCTGGTGGCCATTTATGCCAGCCGCCATTTTCAATCATCGTCTTTACTCAAGGAAGGTTGCTGATGTAACTCCAAGTTTGAACCGAGGCTGCCGTTCTGTTGCTGTACGAAATCAAAATTTTACAAATGAAATTCTAAACAAGCTTTCTTATTTAATATTTGATAAGAAGGTACAATGCTCACTGGTTTTTCCATCCAATCTTCTTACATCGTCAAAGATCCCAAAGATTAACCTCCATACTCTTCCGGAGCTTATGGAAAGGCAATGTTCAAATCATTTATGCCAACAAGTAGACAACGTGTTACATGTTCTCGGTTCACCCTCCAAACAATTTACAGCTTTCACTTCCATCCATTGTAGAAGAGGTAGTGCGGCCACACGCTGGATGACCTATTACATAAAACAGGTAATCTACAGCACAAATTGAATGAGTTGAGAAACACTTGCCAACCAATCTTATAGGTATTTACAGCAAATGGATTTTGAATTTTATTCTTACTAACAAATGATACAACAGTGCAAAAACCCAAGTGCTCTACACGAAAAAAAATTCTCTGTTTGTAAATGATTGAATCAATTACAATTGGAAACTCACTGTGCCTTAAAATTGGTTTAACCTCCTCGCCAGATATCTCTTAGATCAGCTTCATAAAGGTCAAAAGAGTACAAGGTTCAGAAAGGAAATCCCCTACAACAGTTCTTCTTTGAGGTTTCTGCCAAACGCTTGACGCCTTTTGCACTTTGATAGAATTCCATCAACTCATCAGCAACAACTTTCGGTTGACTGTTTACAAATGTCTTCAAGAACCTTTTCTCTGTCATCCTAAGGGCCCTGAGCATTGCACGGCCTTTGATCTGCAAATGCAGACCCATTTCCTCCATCTTTCCAGAGAGAAGCACCCGTGGCTTCAAGACAGCTTCCAAGTTAAAATATAATAAAAAGGGATAGTTAAGAATAACTTTAGCAGGCAACTTCAACGTGCACAAGATGAAAGTCATGTTCCTTTGCACTTTATCAACTGATAGAGTCAAGATAAGGGGAGATCGTCCAAGAAGAGCAAAAATCTCATCATCTGTGAAACCAAACTTTTCCAAATTGGCAACCTTTTGACGGATTGTTTCAAGCCGTGAGATACCCATAATTGTAACAACATATTTGTACATCTTATCACCCTTTGAGAGTCCTGTTTTTTGTATGTATTCCAGCTTCTCATCATTAAATGAACTTCTTGGGATCAATGTGGGGCGAGATATAAGCATGAGAATCAAATCCTTTTTACTAAGCCCCATTTCTTCATACAGCGAAATTACTGGTTTGATTCTATTATGGAAATCATAAGTAAGAAGTGAGGGGTTTCTTACAATGGCTTTAATAAGAACTTCCTTAGATTCAAACATTTTTAAGAAAAACTCAATTCGGTCATGGAAGTTGTTGTTGATCCGACATTTGAGGAACCGAGGGCGACAATTGATGATCTTAACAAGGTCAGGAGATGTGATGCCTAGGCCTTTTAGAAGATGGAGTTTGTTTTGTAGTTGTTTCAAGTCACTCCTGCGCAAAGAAGGCCCACGTGCAAAGATCTTCGCAATATCATTATCAGTACAACCCCATCTCCGAAAAACTTCGGAAGAGTCATTGGCATGTGCTAACGTCCCTTTTCCCACCCCTTCAACTTGGTTGGCACTTACAGTTGAACAAGTGGCAACCCTTAAGTTTTGCGAAGCTTCTAAAGGTTGGTTTCTCAAAATGGATGCAAATGCTTGCCTCGAACATAGTAAGTACCGAAGCTTGAAAAAAGCCTCGACTTTGGTTTTCATATCAACTTTACAATTCTGGAATCGCTAACAATCAATAAAAAGCAAAAAGATTAGCCTCAATTAAACCACAATGTGGCATTTTATTTTTCATCATTAAGTATATGAATCTCCACCCATTCATCACTCCATACAATCTTCAAATAAAATTTCATAAAGGAATATAGAATAAGAGGGAAAGATTGTGTGCTTGTATCTGCATGTGTGAGTTTGTGACTTTATTGCCATCCATGGTAGATGAACACATTTTTCAGGGCTTTAATAACAAATGCCAACTCAATTAAAATTTTTGTAGAAGTTCTTATTTCCAAAATTTAAGTCAAAATGTTCTTTTCCTACCATAATGATTCTAAACTTAATCTACCTTTTTAACACTGAATTATAACTATCTTCCATTCCCTCTTTTATCCCAACTTTTCAAATTAGAAGTGACTCAATCAGGAGAAAGTTTTGGACGGTCCAGAAAAAAGTTTCATTGTAATTTTTCTTGAACCCGCCAGAAAAGGTCTGTCCGCATTATAACATGCAGACTAAATTAGATTAGATTACAAGGAAATATATCCCAATAGATAAGAAAATTTGAATTATTTTGCCATACCTCGATTATCTAAGCAAGATACCCCGTTATTTTTTCAAATGCCCCTACCCAATCTAATTACTAAAAATGAACTGGAGATCTGCACATAGTGTCAGATCGGGACCCTCACTTCACGTCAATTTTTTGGCAAAGTTTACATAATGCACATGGGACTAACGCACATGGGACTCAGCTTGATTTGAGTACAGCATTCCATCCCCAAACCAATGGTCACACTAAACTTTTGAATCAGATTCTAGAAGACATGTTGAGAGTCTACATAATGGACTTCGGTAGTTGTTGGGACAAACACCTGTTCTTGGTAGAGTTTGCTTACCACAACAGTTATGAAACAACAATTGGAATGGCTCCATATGGAGCTTTGTATGGGAAAAAGTAACAACAATTGGAATGGCTCCATATGGAGCTTTGTATGGGAAAAAGTGCGGATCTCCCGTTCATTTCAAAAGCTTTGGAATGGTTGCTTGGCTTAGCTTTCATTCCACCTACATAACTTCTTCAAAGGGTTTGGAATGGTTGCTTGGCTTAGCTTTCATTCCAGCTATAAATATAACTTCTTCAAAGACATGCAAAATCATGGGTTGAAATTCTAACCCAACCAAGCCAATCTACTCATCTACTATGTACATTTTAAAAAGAAAATGTGCTAACTATCAATTGAATGAATCTGTTTTCTTCTTTAAAATCTGAACAAAAATGCGGAAATTTGTCGTATAAATTCAATTGCAGAGCCAAAAGGGGTGGGGGGTTTGATGGACTTCAATTAACCGACTAGAGAAAAAGTTTCTCTGAGTCGATTATGAATTTATTGAGGGAATTTTCAGCATTCTGATAGATATCATGAGACAAGAATTAGACAATGTCATTACACTACATAGTAGAAAAACAGAAACTAATAACATAGACCAGGTAGCAGACGGCAAATCACAAGTCAGCACACAACTACAATTGACCAGAGCATTACTAGAAAAAGAAAGATGGGCGAGAGAGGAAGAGGAAGGCAAGAGGAAAAAGCTTACCAGAAAGAGCGAGGGAGGTCGAAACCGAAAGAGAGGCCGCCGGAGAATGGAAGCAATAAATAGACTGAGTTCAGGAAGGAACCCTTAATGTAGAGATGTCAAAAGATTGCACCAGGGTAGATTGATGCAACAGAAAATCCAAAATCGCGACACGATAGACTGAAATCAGAGATGGAGAGACGCTATCTCGCTAGTAAGAACAAGGATGCGGCTTTTTGGCAAAATGCCCTTTGTCAACATAGTAATGATAATTGTTCAGGGAACAACGCCACCGCTGAGAACCAACCAACACCGAATCTACTCGTGAGCCGCCTTCGTGGGTGTTCGCCGAGGAGCTGAGTTGCGTTTCAACTGCTGGAGGACGCCGTAACACCACGAACCACCTTTGCTGTTCGCGATCTGTGCTCGGGCCGCGGCAAAACTGGTGCAGTAATGCCGGAGGAAGGAGGCGCCGGTGTGGGTCGTGCGATTGAGGGGAAGACACCGCACGAGGAAGAAGAACCCCTCGTCGCTGCTGCTAGGCTTCGGAAGCACGGGTGGAGCGTCACCGGAGAGTTGCGCCGTTCGTGGTCACTGTTCGCAAAAGAAGGGGCTGGAGAAGAAGACGACACGGGAAAGGGCGACTAAGGAAAGGAGAGGAAGAAAAAGAAGAACGTTGGGGGAAAGGCTAACGTGAAAGGGAGGGGAAGAAACAAACCAAGGTTTCTTTCCTATTATTTTTGCTTATATTTATTATTGTTGAACGAAAAACCCGAGTAGGACTCGTGTCCGCCTTAGAGGGGCGGGGGACCACATACAGTTACTTCTCACAAGTTGGCATGACCGAACAAGACACATGTCCGCTCACAAAGGGAGATTGGACCACAAACGGTTACGTGTTGTACGTGATCATAACAAGAGACGCATGTTACTAGTAGGGCGAGTACACCCTACAGCCACAGGCGACAAGCTCCAAGGCTGCAAGTGGTGGTGCACCCATGGCTGTCGGGAAGCGTGCTCCGTGATGATACACATACAACGCGTTGCACTCCGGCCACCTCTAATCGTCGTCCTTCCTAGTCGGCCACCTAGGTCTATAAAAGGAATGACCCTCATCCTTACCAAGTAGGTGAAAAACGTGTCACTCACACTTAAGGTGTCTTTTTCCTATTTTATATTCCTATCACCGACTTAATTGTTTGAGTGTAGTAGGTAGGACACCGCACCGGTGTCGAGTTCTTTGGTTTCAGGTTCCTTCACTCTCCGGTCGAACTGTTCATTCGGGAGACACGTGGCCTCGACCAGAATTCGCCGTCAACAATTATAATTAGTTTTTTATTTAAATGTAAAAGATTTAATGTTCCAAATTTGATTTTGTAAACATTAAATTTTTTGATTTCATTCCATTTTTTTTTGTTGAATTTCAATATATTTCAAATGCAATATTTGGCTCAAACTCACTAATATTCATCGGAGAGCACTACATCTTAGGAGAATAAACTTGTCGGCATGATGAGATAAGACGACATTGGAGTAGTGTGGCTTCATCCTTTTCGTTTTTGTAGTACTATGGCTTCATCCTTTTCGTTTTTGTCATATATATATATATATATATATATATATATATATATATATATATATATGACAAAAATATAGCTATTATAACATAAACCGGAGATATAAACTATATTTGGCTATAAACTATAATTTATATATGAACTATAAAGTTTATACGGCTATATCCCTCTACAATTAATAAACAAAGCAAATAATCTACATAATCAAATATATACGCCATTACCATCGAATCATTTTTAAATACCCAAAATCGGAAATAAAAACAAACCTAGAAGTTTTAAAACGTAAACGGCAAAAGGCAGGCTACCGAAAACAATGGTGAAAAGCGAGTGAATCAGAAACAGGCTGCCGGAGATGGTAACGACAGAAAACGAAGAACATTAAGAAGACAAGGGGACAGCATGCCGAAACAATAGTGAAAAGCGAGAGGAGAAAAGATGAATGAAGAAGAGGAAGAGATAATTAAAAATTTGGGGAGTTTTTTTTAGGAAAGTGAAAAGATGAATAAATTTAGGGATTTAAATTGTAAACCACCCAAATCAACCATTTTTCCATTTTTAATTGCTAAAATGCATATGGATTCCATCTTAAACGGATGTATTTTAAGACAGAAATGTAAATGTTGTAGAATGAATCTCTTTGTGTAATTATCATCCTAAAGGGTCTATTAATGTACCGATCTTTAAAACTAACAGCCCAAAATACACCTCAGTACTTAAATAAAACTCACAACAAAACTACGGCAACCTATAATAAAATAAAATTAAACAAATGAAATGAAATAAATTAACTCGGGATAGAAGCTCGAGACTCGAGATTAAACTGACCTAAGTAACCCAGGACATTACATAAATGGTCCAAAGGTTAACTAACATAAACTTAAACATAAAAGATGTTAACACACAGGGAGAAAAATAGGCTTCAAGTAGATAAATCCTCAATTTAATATATATTGTTACAAGTGATGTAGCATGCCAGCGCAGTTTGCCTCTTTCAAGGGTCCTCGAGGTGGTGCCTAAACAGTGTTATATCTCAATGTCTTATTTTAGTTACCTTCCCTTCTTTAGTACTAGCCATAAGATTTTTAAAACATGATATAAGTAACCTCTTAATCAACTTCCTCGGGCTCGATTGTGGTCTATTCACTTGTCCATGATGAATAAACACTGAGGATGAAGTACAAAATTAAGAAAACATCAAGTAAATATATTAAAGAAATACTGCAACGCTATCACAATATAATGGAAAAGTTTCATCGCCCAAGGTTTAGTTACGCTCCATAACTGTCTGAATCACAATGGCATAAAATGAAATATAGAAAAACATAAAACGAAACTGAAAATAAGACAAAATCTCCACTTTCGAAAGAACTACAAGACGCCCCTCGACAACATGATGCACTCACGACTTCTCTTTATAGCTTGTAGCAGTGCTGTTACCCTAGTATTTCTTACCTTAAAAGGGTAAAGTTCAGAGGAGAGAAATGAGAAATAAGTAGTTTGGGGTACTATGATGGGGCAAAGAATATATTCATTATTATTAGCTAATTATTATTTTAATAAACCCAAATATTTCGTGATGCACATGACGGTAAATTGTAAAAGTTGTACACGATCCTTAGTGAATCACATACAATATACAAGATCTCTATTAAATTGCGTACTACATGTACGTGATTGCCTACCACTTTAACTCCCATCTTGATACATGGCACCCTTAAATAGTGTTGGACGTATGCAACTAATGTGTAAATTCAAAAAGCTTACGCAAGTTTTTTTTAGTACAACAAGTGAGAGTAGAATTCGAACTCATGATCTCTTGTCAGAGACAAGATGTAACGCCCCCCAATTTCACTACGAAGAATGGGGTACTGTTGCCATAATTACTATTCACCTTTTTTCCATTAAAGAAACATAAAGCGGAAAACCCGTGGAGTGTCTGTCACAACCGAATCCTAGAAACGCATATTTGCCTAAGTGGCTAATAATCCAAATAAAGAAAACCACAGTTATTCGTTTCTGCTATCCAAAATACACCATAGGTTCAAATACTAAAAATAACCAGCACAAATAACAACTCGCCCAAAAAGTATGAAATAAGGGAGAACGTTGCATGAGTTAACCAAAACCTAGTACACCACTAGTAATAAGTCTCTAACGCTACTAGCAATGAAACCACAACCCAGCTATCCTAGACAAAATGCAGCTAGTGGTCCCTCCTCGGTTAAATCTCCTCCACGTCATCACCACGGCCGATGGTCTTGTTTACACCTGAAATAATCAACGTAGATGGGGGGGTGAGTATATAAAATACTCCGTAAGTAGCCCTCACCAAACAATCACCAAACAACATGCTCACAATCACGACGACATTATACTCAATAATTAAAGAAACAAATATCAAAAATCTATTAACAGTAAATTGACATTTCAACACGACAACCAAACTTCAGGACTCTCGTGACTTTGATTTGCACGACCCACTAGTCTCTAACCCCCTCAATATACCACTTGTACTAAACCCTGAGTTAGTGCTCCAAGTCTAGCTCTTCGAGGCGTATCGACCCTTGACATTTATCCCCAAGGTACCGACATCTCTCTATCGAAGCTTGGTGTTCGACCTTGTCATTTATCCCCAAGGTCTTGAACTGTTGCTCATAACCACCACCCCATATTAGTCATCCAAGTCTAACTCCTTGAGTCGTATCGGATCTTGACATTTATCCCCAAGACCCTGACACTCCTTTATAGAAACTTAGTGTTCGACCTTGCCATTTATCCCCAAGATACTTGAACTATGCATCGGTCCTTGACATTTATCCCCAAGGTGCCCGACGACTACTCAATGTATTGATCCTTGGCCACCACCACGTATAGACCCAATACTTAGCCTCAATTAGACTCATCATGCCGACCCCCGACCCTTTGTACCCGGAGCCTCGACACTCCTCTCTACCAAAATTGGTGTATCGACCCCCGACCTTTTGTACCCGGAGCATCGACACGCTATAGAGACGTATCAGACCTCGACCTTTTACTCACAAGGCCCTAATACTCATCCAACATCCTACCCGTAACAAACCAACACTGACGTTCCCACTCCTAGTTTTCAACAGGGGTTCCAGCTCACGATATCACATCCTGCTAGTCATATCAACTTTCACAACAAGGAAAATCCAACATTCTTATAACTAGACAATAGTAACCACAATCAGTCTTCTCATAATGTTAGGCATTCTACTCACACGTTTAGCACAACACGCCACTTTCTACCATACAACAGATGCAACAAGACCATCATATTACAATCAACAAGTATAATGTATGCCTTATGTACATAGTTCATTTCAAAGGAATCCACAGCAACCTGTACATATTACTCAACTAGAGATGACCTTAAGAGACCGTCCAACATATTCAAGAACATCGACACAGCAATCACACTCAGAAATATAAAATCCAACAGATGTTTCACAACATTCTAGCCAAACCCCAACTAACAAAGCTCAGCAACAGCAAACAACATTTGAGCATAACCAAGTCTAACGTTGGGAAATATAATAGTATCCATTTTTCCAGAGTTAACTCAACAACATAAAGCCGGCCAAAACTAATGAAAACAGACATTCGAATCTAGATTAACGTAGGCAACAACGCAAGGACTTATTCAATGTAATCAGCATACAATCACTCACACACACACCCTTGGTACCACTTACACACTGCTAGGCTTCCAAAACACGCGTCGATTCAACACCTAAGCACCAAGAGACAAAAACAGCAATTAAAACAGAAATTTCCAGCCATCGAAACTAATTCTAAGGTGCTTTGAATGTTTCGTTACCGTCAAAAACGATTCCGTTCAGGTGCGGGTAGCTTAAATCTAACTCGATGGGGCATGGGTTGCGTAGATCGGGCTGTTAACCGACGTGGGTAGTCGCCAGACACAAAAAAACTGCTGTTTGAAATTTCCTTCTGTCACCGCTGCATGTCGCTGTCACTAACGGAGCTGTCGCAGCTGCTGCACGCCGCTGTCACCAACGGGCAATTTCCTGTTGTCACCGCCGCACGCCGCTGTCACGAACAGAAACGCCACCCGCTGCACGCTGCTGTCCCGAACAGACTGCCGCACCTGCTGTTGTGGGTTGGGGTCGCCGCTGCACGCCGCTGTCACCAACGGAGCGCTGCCCTGCTGCACGCTACTGCCCCGAACAGAACCGTCGCACCTGCTGCCATGGGCTGGGTCGCCGTGTCGTCGCTAAGTGAGATCGTCGGATAGTGGGTTCGTCGGAGGGCCGCCGGCGGTGGTCGTGAGGTAGCACAAGGGTGATGAAGTCTTGTTTTCCTTGAAGGGCAACACGTAAAGGTGGGGGAGGTTAGGGTTTCTTTTCCCTTGTTCTCTTTTTGTTTTAGTTTCCAAAGAGTTACGGGATTTAGGGATTTGTTTAATCCAACACATGGCCCTATCCTTAGATAAAATTTGGGCTTTTAGGAAGGCCCACTTAACTAATAATTTTGTTGAAAGAAAACAAGACCCATGGACCCAAAGGATTAAAATTCTAGTTCTCACCTCCCTATACTTAATTAGTTCCACTAATAGAAATAATCAATCGGCCCAACGACTCAGGATAAGTGCCACGGAAACAAACTCTTTGTCAACAACAATTAAATACATACATAAAAACCAATAACCCACAACAATTACCGCAGTAGTTCAAAATAACTAACATAGAGCAATTAAATTAATTTAAAATAATTTCTAAGAAAGAACCCCCGGGACTCGAGGGTAACCTGACCTAAGTAACGCGGGGCGTTACACAAGAGACAATAGAGCTAACCTCATTTTGGCTTATACAGATTGAGATAAAGCATTAGAAAATAAACGCTAAATGTTTATAATTAAATTTATTTAAATGTTCTTTATTTTAGTCTTACAAAATGACAATTAGAAATTAAGCGGTCGTCATTCTCTCATTTTGATTTTCTCAAATATTTTACGCTTTCTTCTTCACTCGAAGCTTGATTCCGCCCACCACTCGCTCGCTCGGTTTCATCGTCGTTCTCTCCATTTCGGCATTTGTCGTTCGCTGTTGGTCTTCGATTATGCTTTGATTCCATCGTCTTGCCAGATTCTCCTTCGGTTCTCCTTTAACTCTTTGCTGCATTCTTTGTGTGGCATTTTGATAACTCTCCCAAAAAGAGTTATTCTAGTGTATATTTGGGTGTTTCTGGGCAAAGAATTGTCAAAGTGTGTCCATTTTAGCTCTTAAATATCATAAATAATATTAGAAAGTGAAGTTCGAGCTTAAAGTCCCAGGTCTTGAATGCTTTGGCTAAAAATTGCGCTAAACTCTTATATTTCTTGCTTAAATGCATAGGTTTGGAAAAAGAAGACAAAGCATGAAGAGAGTGCTGAGCCTAGAGTCTGTGGATGAAGCATTTGCAAGGTAGAGTAGACGAAAGCTGGAGCAAAGAAACGTTGGAGCATGGATTTACTATGCAGTTAACAGCCCAGACACGGGAATTTACCATGCCCGTACAATCTTCAGCAGGGTGCCCTAAAAACGGGACCCGATATAAAGGGGACATTTAACCCTAGCCAACACACACAGATCCCAAGAGAGACACATTTTAGAAGGTTGGAAAAGACAAGGAGGAGGATTCTCTCGCCATTTTCGGGGAAGAGCTGACAGTAGAGGAGGATATTCGGCTGCTGCTTCAAGCTGTCATCTTCTTTCTCGATTTTCTCCTCTTTTCTTGAAATGGGTTGTAACCTATCTTTACCCATTGTTTTTCTTCTTTCTCCATGAGCTAAACCCTATTTCGGGGGAGATTTACATGCTATAACTGATAAACAGTTAAATCTCTAACTGATTTCATTTGTTCTTAAATAGAGTTGCATTTATTTCTTAAATCTTACCTAACATTGTTGGCCACTGTGTTCTATATGCTAGCGTCTGTATTGATCCGAGAGGGCTTACGGGTAGCTGACTTGCTCTATTTGTCATTAGTTACTTTTTTCTAGCAAGTTGTGGATGCTCGGGAATGGGGTCCCCTAATCATGCTTAGAACTTATGTATATTGCTTGGAAACCTAACAAAGAAAGTTGTGGGTATTCATGTTTGGGTCTCGGAATAGAACCATGTCGAGTTGAGCACTAATGAATGTTTTCTTACTAGAGGGTGGGTTGAAAGGTCAGTGAAAGCATGTTAAGTCTCCCTCACTTTCCATATCTATTAACCCCCATTTTCGTTGTTTTGTGTTGTAGCTTGTTTCTGTTAACAACATTTTGAAGTGTGTCTGCTGTTGAGATCATTTACTATTTTGTTTATAATATTTCTTTTACATACAACATAATCATTTATATTTTATTATTTTTACATTTTGGTATCTACGAACATAGTTTAGAATATAATCTAAAGTCCCTATGGATTCGACCTCGTTTAGTGCTACAATCGACAATTTCGTGTATACTTGCACGTGTTATCAACACAGTTGTGTGGACGCAACAAGTTTTTGGCGCTGTTGTCGAGGACTTGGTTATTTTATTTTAAACAATAATGTTTGTGGATACAGAGCGTAATCGAGTTTTCTCTTTCTCACATTTTTGTGTGGTTGTAGGTGCATGAACGATTTTGAGAGCTTGGAATATATTATAGATCACGAGATAGAACTCACATTCCATAGGAACCGAAGAGAACAAAGGAGAGTCCAAGCTGAAGCAAACATGAATCCGCCTAACCCAAATTCCTGCTAGCCTATCCCACTGAATGTGAGGATTGAGGAAATAGTAGATATGGTTCCTATTGCTACTGACCCTGAGGTAGTAGTGCCCCCTCTCAATGTTGTATTACTAGCAGATGACATCGACAGAGAGATCAAGGCATATGCAGCTCCGACATTTTATAAATTCAACCCAGTAATCACGGAGCCTGAAATTGCAGTCCCAAAGTTTGAACTCAAGCCGTTAATGTTTCAGATGCTCCAGACAGTGGGCCAGTTTCACGAACATCCTACAGAGGACCCACATTCGCATCTGAAGTTTTTTATGGGACTATGCAATTCGTTTAAGGATGAAGGATGCAACAAAGAAGTGTTGCGGCTTAAGTTGTTCCCCTATTCACTCAGAGATGAAGCCAGAACATGGTTGTAGTCACTTTCTTCATAATCAATTACAAGCTGGGATGACTTGGCCGAAATTTTTTTGATGAAGTACTTCCCACCCAGCAAAAATGCTAAATAAATAAGCAATATCAACAACTTTCAGCAATTTGCTAGAGAGTCAGTGAGCGAATCTTGGGAGCGCTTCAAGCAACTTCTTAAAAAATGACCTCACTATGAAATCTCAAGATGCATCCAGATCGAAACGTATTACAATGGTTTGGATGATGCTACATGCTTAGTAATTGATGCGTCAGCAAATGAGGTTTTGCTAGCGAAACCTTATGATGAAGCATTCAACATCTTGGAAAAGATATCATCCAACAATCATTCATGGTCTGACCCTAGAGCTATTCAAGGTAGAGGAAGCAAGAGACTTAACGAATCTGAGTCATACTCTACTCTAAACTCGAAGATTGGGAACGTGACAGACTTAGTGATGAGAAGTATGACACAACAAAGTACAGTGGGAGCATTTGCTGGCAAAGCAAATGTTAGCCACATCTAAAGGATTTCTTGCTCTTTTTGCGAAAGAGATCATCATTATAATAATTGCCTTGGCAATCCAGAGTCGGTGTACCATTTAGGGAATCCATAGAATAGTAGAAACAACCCATATTCCAATATGTACAACCCCGACTTGAGAAACCACCCGAACTTTAGTTGGAGTGGAAATCAGGGAGGAAATAATGTTGGTACATCCAATGCTCCAACATATCAGCAGAAAGGAAGTTATCCCCCAGGTTTGCGAATCAAGGTCAAATGGTAGCACAGAAGCCTTCAGAATGATCGTTTGCATCGTTGGAAAAGCTGATGAAGCTATACATGGCAAATAAAGGCGCCATTGTGCAAAGCCAAGCCACATCACTAAAAAACCTAGAGTTGCAAGTAGGCCAGTTAGCAACCAATTTGAAAAGCAGACTCTACGGAGCATTATTGAGCGATACTGAAGTACCGAAGAGAGATAGCAAGGAGCAATGTAAGGTTGTCACACTGCAAAGTAGGAAGACATTACATCCGGCATATCTGAATGCTCCAGGGGTAGTGAGTGAGCCTACTTAGGTAGAACGAGGAGAATCTCAGCCAGCAAAAGATAGGGAGCCAACAGAGATAGTTTCACCTCCCCCACCATCGTAAATTGTTGAGTAACCAAGGGAAGTTCATATTTCTTCCAATGAGGAGGTCAACCCAGTGGATATTAAAGCATCCAATGCAGGATCAATACAGACTAGAGTGCCCGAGAAAAGAAAGCAGGTAGAGCATGAGGATGCTCCAGTAGAATACATACCGACACCACCATATCCTAAGTGGTTGCAGAAGAAAGAGTAGAATGTTCAGTTTAATAGGTTTCTAGATGTGCTGAAGCAACTTCATGTTAACATACCTTTGGTGGAGGTTCTAGAGCAAATGTCAAATTATGTGAAGTTCCTAAAGGAGATACTCACAAAAAAGAGAAAGCTTGAAGAGTATGAAACTGTGGCGATGACTAAGGCCTGCAACAATAGGGCTTGCACTATGTGATCTGGGAGCCAGTATCAACCTTATGCCCTTATCCATTTACAACAAGCTGGGTATAGGAGAAACAAGGCCCACATAGTAACTTTGCAACTTGTAGACTGATCTATCACACATCTAGAGGGAAAAATTGAAGATGTTCTAGTACAAGTAGATAAATTTATTTTCCTGCTGATTTTATTATTTTAGATTATGATGCATATAAGGAGGTCCCTATCATCCTTGGGAGGCCATTTCTTGAAACAGAAAGAGCGTTGGTGGACGTTCACAAAGGGGAGTTGACAATTCGAGTTCAAGATGAGGAAGTAAAATTCTCAGTGTACGATTCATTGAAATTCCCTGTTGAATCTGATGAGTGCTCAGTGCTAAGGATTCTTGATGAAGCATTAATGGAAGAGTTGGAAGCAGAAGTCATGCTAGAACATCTGGAAGTTGTCGACTCTGAAAGTGATACAGATAATATAGAGGAGAAACTTGAGGTTATCTACCTGGACAGTATAAAAAAGTAATGAAAGGTCAGCTAAGCACATGCATGAGTCTTTAAACATCGCAAATCATTAGTATAAATTGCTGAAGCCATCTATAGAAGAGTCGTCAGTGCTTAAGCTTAAGGCATTACCCTAGCATCTGAAGTATGCCAACCTGGGTTCGTCGGAGACATTATTGATCATCATAGTAGCAGACCTATCCATGTAAAAGGAGCAGATATTGCTAAGTGTGCTGAAAACCCATCAGAGAGCTATTGTGTGGACTATTGCTGATATCAGGGGAATAAGCCTCAGCTTTTGTATGCATAAGATCGTGTTGGAAGAAGCATGCAAGAACTCTATTAAGCCCCAACGCAGACTTAATCCATTAATGAAGAAGGAAATTATCAAGTGGTTAGATGCAGGCATCATATACCCCATTTCAGACAGTGAGTAGGTAAGCCCAGTGCAGTGTGTGCCTAAGAAAGGAGGCATGACTGTAGTGGAGAATGCGAAAAATGAGTTGATACCCACGAGGATGGTGATAGCGTGGTGTATATGCATAGACTACCGCAAGCTGAACAAGGCCACAAAGAAGGACCATTTCATTGTCCCCTTCATTGATCAAATGCTGGATAGGGCTAGCAGGGCATGAGTATTATTATTTTCTAGATGACTATAGTAGGTATAATCAGATTACAATAGCCCCTCAAGATCAGCAGAAGACGACATTTACATGCCCCTACGGGACGTTGTCTTTCAGACGAATGCCATTCGGGCTTTTTCACTGCTTCGAGGTGTTTATGGACGAGTTTTCAGTGTTTGGGAAGTCATTTGCATAGTGCTTGGAAAATTTGAAGAAGGTGTTGCAAAGATGTGAAGAAACAAATTTAGTCTTGAATTGGGAGAAATGCCACTTCATGGTGTAGGAAGGAATTGTGTTAGGGCACAGAGTCTCCAGCAAGGGCATTGAAGTGGACAAGGCAAAGATAGAGGTGATAGAGAAATTGCCCCCACCTGTCAATGTCAAGGGCATTCGTAGCTTCTTGGGGCACGCTCGGTTTTATCGCAGATTTATTAAGGACTTTTCTAAAAATCTCGAAACCTCTTTGTTCTTTGCTTGAGAATGATAAAGAATTTAACTTCACATCTGATTGTTTGCAGGCGTTCAACACACTGAAATATACTCTCACCGATGCACCGATAATAACAACATCAGATTGGACGCAACTTTTTGAAATAATGTGTGATGCCAGCGACTATGTTGTGGGAGTAGTCCTTACTCAACACAAAGGAAAGTTGTTGCATCCGATCTATTACGCCAGCAAAACTCTGATAGAAACACGGATCAATTACACCACCACAGAGAAGGAACTATTAGCAGTGGTGTTCACATTTGCAAAGTTCAGAGCATATCTGGTGGGATCCAAGGTGACCGTCTACACGGACCATGCAACATTGAAATATCTGCTCACAAAGAAGGACGCTAAACCTTGTTTGTTTCGCTGGATTTTGCTGTTTCAAGAGTTTGACATAGAGATCAAAGACAAGAAGGGAATAAAAAAATTGGTTGCTGACCATTTGTCCAGGTTGATTGGTCTAGGAAGTTACAGGGAAGAATCAGAAATTAGAGGAACATTTCCTGATGAACAGCTGTTAGCGATTGAAGCCCTGAATGAGAAGGATGAGGAGCTATGGTTTGTTGATCTAGCCAACTATATTGCCAGTGGATATTGCCATCGGATATGAACAAGCAACAGCTGAAGAAGCTTCTACATGAGAGCAAATTCTATCTTTGGGATGACCCATTCCTTTATAGGTTTTGCCAGGACAAGATGATAAAAAGGTGTATTGCCATTGCTGAAGCGCACCAGGTGCTGACCAAATGCCATTCAACTTCTTATGGTGGGCACTTTAGAGGGTAGCACACAACAACAAAAGTCTTTCAGAGTGGATACTTTTTGCCCACAATCTTCAAAGATGCATATGAATTAGTCCAGCATTACAACGAATTTAAGAGAATTGGAAAAATTTCCAAGAGTTCTGAAATGCCTCTCTCCTACATCTTAGAGGTGGAGCTCTTTGATGTCTGGGGCATGGACTTTATGAGACCTTTCTCTCCATCCAATGGGCATCTCTTCATTTTGTTGGCAATTGACTACGTATCAAAATGGGTCGAGGCAATAGCATGCCCCAGTAGTGATGCAAAGGTGGTCGCCAAGTTTTTACACAATAGGTTTGGCACACTCAAAGCCGTTATAAGTGACGAAGGCCCCCAATTCATCAACAAAGCTGTAGCATCGCTGCTTGCCAAGTACAACATTAGACACAAGGTATCTACAACTTACCATCCCTAATCGAATGGGCAAGCTGAGATATCTAATAGAGAGATAAAGAACATTTTGGAGAAGGTAGTCAATACTAATAGAAGAGATTGGGCGATAAAGTTGAATGATGCTCTATGAGCCTACCGCACAGCATTCAAAAACCTCTGGGTACCTCTCTGTACAAATTGGTTTTTGGAAAGCCATGCCACCTTCCATTAGAGCTTGAGCATAAGGCGTTCTGGGTCCTAAAGAAACTAAATCTGGGCCATGCTGCAGCAGGGGACTTACGTCGCTTGCAATACAAGGAAAAGACAAAGCAATGGGATGATGCGAGAATCCAGCCAAGTCAGTTTGAAAAAAGGCCAGCAAGTGTTGCTTTACAACTAAAGGTTGAAGCTTTTCCCAGGAAAGTTCAAAACCATATGGTCAGGTCCATTTTTGGTCTCATATGTATATCCTCATGTAGCTATTAAGGTGCAAGAAATTGATTCGAGAAGAGAATTTACGATGAACGGACAGAGGCTGAAGCATTTCTATTGTGAGAACGTGGTGAGAAATGCCAGAGCTCACCACTTTGCCGCAGACTAAGCATAATCAACAAAGGAATAACGGAGCAGGATTCAATGCCAAATTATTGACATGCTCCCCACATTTTAATTTTGAGCTTTAGATATTTTGTCAGTTTGTTTTTAATTCTTGCAAGTTAATTTCATTTTGCAAGGGAATAAGGTTTAAATGAGGCTTAGAGTGGTTTACAAGAAAAGGAGGGCAGCAGTAACAATGAACTGATGTAGCTGACGAAGAAAGAGAAGAGGGCAGGTGGGAGCATTATAGCGTGGCAGACATACAGGTTTGCATTTAAGGCAAATACGTCTACACCGTTTGAGGAAAGAAGTTAGTAATTATCATGATTTTAGGGTAGATAAAATAATTATCATGATTCAGGGGTATTTATGACTTTTGGGAAGGAGTTTCAAATTGAAAATAAAAAAACAGTGGGGAAGATTTGTGTTCAATGCAAATCCGGTTTTTCCCTTTTTAAGACCCATGTTCCCCACACCCTCCTCCCTCATTCTGTTCAATAACTGTTTCCCCCCTCTCCTTTAAACTTCCCCAAAAATCCCTTCATCTCTTCGTGCAAACCTGAAACCCTAACCTCGCTATGCCTAGAATCAAGCACAAAGCAAATTAGAAGAAGGCGTATAAGCTAGAGGTCTCTGCGAGCGAAGGCTCTAACGATGAGTTCCAAGAAGCCAGGGAGACGATCCCGTCGCAAGAAGCTTCAGGCGAGTGGAGCCTTGTCCAGCAAACTCCGACTAGTTCAGAGAATACTCCAGCTGATTCGGAACTCCCGCCACCGTCTCTGCCAGTCGCTAGCTCTCAAGTAAGTGCTCCAGACCCCAGCACCCCTTTCCAGCAAGTCCAAACCGCAAACCCTCCCCCATATGTTGAAAACCTCCCGTCGTTCAGCCTCGCTAAGTCAACCGCTCCTCTCACCATCCCCACCACTGAATCGCTCTCTACTCATGAAACTTCGCCCCCTCTTTCCACCCAAACGATTGTCTCACAAACCTTCGCCAACCCCACTTCATCTCCACTATCCACTCGCCCATAGTTATCGAGGAGATCCATCTGTTGGTGGCCCCCAAAATCGCCTCCACCTCCGACCCTACCTCACGTACCCGCAAGAGTAAACGCCCCTCATCCTCCTTACCCAGTCCCAGCCCAGCCAAAAAGAACAAAGCCCCAAGCGTACCTCAGCTTCCACCCGCTAAATTGAAATCGGTAAAAAAAGTCTGCTTCCCCATGGCGCAGTAGCATGCTCTCTGTTTTGCAGGTCCCGACGCCTAGCTCCACCAAGAGAATCAACATCGTGCCCTCGCACCAGGCAACCTTTCAGAGGTTGATGGACCCAGTGGCGCGGGCTAATTAGAGAGCCATCAAGGGTAGAGTTCTCTACCTGGAGAAGGGCTTCATAGCGGAGGATATCCCTTATCTTAGTGCTAATGGAGCTTGTTTGGGAGTTCTACTCAAACTTTGATGCTGATAGAGTGGGTCGCACAGTCGTGAGGGATGTCGAGGTTGATTGGACGCTAGAAAGAATCAACAAATCCTTAAGCTCACAAACGACCCGCACACTGACTTTAATGAGCTAGTCCAACAACCCTCAATTCGCGAGCTTGACCACGCCCTGCAGCTGGCAGGGGTAGAAGGTGCCTCATGGCAAGTCATTGATAAAGGCACCCGTTCGCTAAAGTCTAGTCAACTCATATCGGAGGCCAACGTCTGGCTCTACTTTGTCAAGATATGAGTCATGCCCACAATGCATGATTCGTTTGTTACAAAGGACAGGGTTCTTCTATTAGCTTGCATCCTGGAGGGGCGCTCGATAGATGTCAGACAGCTCATTCACAGGGAGATTGCCCAATGTGCCTCCGAGAAAACCGACCGCCTTTTCTACCCTAGTCTCATCACCAAACTTTGCATGCATAGAGATGTTCCGGTCCTTGACGACGGGGAACCTCTTAAAGATAAATTTGTGATTGACAAGCATAGGCAGGAGCTCTGTTGCTCCAAGATCGTACACGGCGTGGAGATATGCCTACCACGATCAGCAATGAAATGATGGCCCAATTTTCAAAGATCCAGAAGCAATTAACGCGAATGGAAGAAGCGAAATCGACCTTTGCCAATTAGGAAAAGAAGAGGGAAGCTGACATCTTGGCGGCGTTAGAGTGTTTGAAGTAGGGGTGTAAACGGCTCAGTTCGGTCGGCTTGATGGTAGAATTGAAGCTGAACTGAAAATGTACAGTATAAAATATAAAAAACCGAGCCGATCGATCTATTCATCTTAAACCGTACCGAACCGAGTAAAAAATCGACGGGTTCGTCGGTTCGGCTTGGCGGGTAACCCGACTCGTGCAGATGAGATTGAGGCGCAGGTTTGGGTCCGAGTGGATGGGTTTGCACGTGTGGGCTAGGCCTTGCACAATTTTGGGCACGAGCCTGTGTATCTGTTTAAGCCAGTCCTCAATTGTATTACTAATTTAGTAATTTACTATTATCGAAGCCCACGATCCCAACTCCCAAGCAAGACCCAAATATATATACATTTGTCGTATCTTTGGTCTAATTATTACAAGTTAGGTTTTTTTTAATCAAATTTTCGAGATTAGATTATTTTTGTTTTACAAAATTTTTTTTATTTGAATTTTTTGTTGTCTAAAGAAGTCAACAATTTAAAAATTAATTGATTTAGATATATCTTTAACTTTACATGATATGAATTTGAGGTTATTTTAAATATAATAGTTAGTTAGTAAAAAAAAAAAAGCCCCTGAACACAAATCCTAGATCTGCCACTACCCTAAATTACAAGTTTAGTCTTTAAAATTTAAAGTTTGTGTCTAATAGGTCGTTAAACTTTCAATTTTGTATATAATAAGTCTTGAACTTCAAAAGTGTCGAACAGGTTCCCAACTTATTCAATATTTTCTTTCAATATTTTCTAAAATTAATAAATCTATTATGTATAAAATTGAATTTAGTATC
The DNA here is from genome assembly GCF_013281855.1 of Momordica charantia. Classification (NCBI taxonomy): domain Eukaryota; kingdom Viridiplantae; phylum Streptophyta; class Magnoliopsida; order Cucurbitales; family Cucurbitaceae; genus Momordica; species Momordica charantia. The sequence goes on along the minus strand of NW_028275157.1, from coordinate 2,665,780 downwards.
GGGTACAATCCCAAACTTTAATTTATGTGTCTTAATATTGAATTTGGTATCTATTACAATCCTGAACTTTAAATTATAGGTCCTTAATCCATGTAAATAAATAATGCCAAATAAAAGAGAACATGGATGATGGACCAATGGGCAATGACAAAAAGCGAGGAGAAGCGCGTGCAAATCACGCGCAGTAGGAATAAGGAAGAAGCGTGATGGTGGACGAACTAGAGTAGGCTTGGAGACTTTTTAAGAAGAGGAGCAGAAGAATTCTTCCATCCCTCTCAAGTGTGATGAGAAGAACATTTATTTGCTTTCCAAGTAACTTTGAAAGTTTTCTTTGAGTGAAGGTTGTCAAGTTATGATTTATCACGAGGGATCGAATAGGTTATCTTGTACCTTTGTCGTGTTTAGGCGGTTCTTGTTGGCTATGACATCTATTTGTGAATTCCTTTGTTTCTTATAAAAAGAAGAAAACATATGACACTTACTTCCCTTTGTCAAACGAAGAAACCGATTAACTTCTTGAGATAGTAGATTAAAATTTTTCTTCAACTTTCTTTTAAAAGTTCTTACTTTTTCTCCTTAGGATCATGTCTACTACTTCTAATCAAAGAAGGAAAATGTGTAGAATTAGGCTTTGTCCCAATAATTAATTTAGTTAAATAATTAATATAATTAATTATTTAATAAACCATAATTAATTAATAACATATGTTTCTCGTAACTTATGGTTTTAATGTGTATCTCATGCACATTAATTTTAACCTATAGTTTTAATATGAATCTAATTCATATTAAAATTTACTTTGAATCTTATTCAAACAATTCTCTCAAAACAATATAGTATTAATTTTGAATCCTTATTTAAAATTAATTATATAATGTATCAACATATACATTATATAAATGGTGTATACGCTTTACACATTCTCTTATTAAATTTGAACACATTTAAATCATTTCAAATTCTTGATCCTCGCTTTACGCGATGTGAGCAAGCAAGGGGACCTAATGGACCTAAATATTAGAAGCTTCAATGAATATTCGAGATTAATTAATTAAACTCATTAATTAAATTAATCAACATTCATTAACTGACGATCACTCCATTAAAGACCCACAGCTGCACTCTTCGCACTGTAGAATATTTTTGTGTCTATGGATATTGACCATTAACAGTAGTAAGTCAATGCTTAAGGGGTGTTCATAACTACAACTGGGTCAAATTACCGTTTTACCCCTAAGTTACCTCTTTCACCTTAAGTACCATTAATCCCTTTAATGAACAACTTGTTATGGTCTTACCAATAAACAGAAGTCTCTTTTAGGCCAATGAGAGGGTAGAGCCCTTGTTCAAATCCTAGAGTCAGCACTTAAGATAACACTCATCTCTTTACCCTAAAGTTGAGAATGAGTGAATTTCAACTTGTGTAGTTATGTTCCCAGCTCCTCACCCAGTCTCGTCCCCAAAATGGTAGGAATATTGAGTCGACGACCTGGGCCACTCTCACCCATACAAATCAAAGGACGATTCCTTATAGGCAGGAGCCATAACTCACTCAGGATTGAGATTGAGTTGCCTAGTCTTCCTTTGAAATAATAATCAATTAGTTAAGGATGATATAACTAAAGATTAATTATTTCGTGGTTCGACCTTATACAAACTCATTGTATAGGATACTCTCACTTGCATGTCTCTACATGAATGATTTGGATTAAGTCGTCTGTAACTATTACAAAATGGGTCGTATCCATAGTATTACCAGGATAAGGTACCCAACCTTACCCATATACTATAGACCCTTTAGGTTATTACTGGAACATTATCCAGTTGTATATTAAATATATCATGTATATTAAATATATACACTGTATATCAAATATATACTCTGCATATAAATACATATTGTATATCGGTTATATATTGTTATAGTTACATGACATAACGTCTGATGTTAGTTTATTGGATTTGGGTTAATGCAATTTTAAAAGAAACATCAATAACAACTTTATTGAATAAATATTTGTTTTATATTTAGAAACTACGAGTTTATGGCATAAAACCCAACACATCCAAGGCGGCATCTCAAGTTTCTCCTACACAGGTATGTAGCTCATTTTCTCCACCTTTTATTTCTCACCCTAACAACATTGTGGCACCATCCCAGACCACTACCACTGCATCACCTTCCTCTCACCACCATGACAACGATTCAAATTTACCCACCTTGCTTATTATAACACAATTGTTACCACCATCTAACGCCCAACAAAATACTAAGGCACCACTACCTCACCAAATAGAAGGCACTAACCTTCGAGCAACCAACCTTCATGTGTCCCAATCCCCCAACTGCGATACTTCTCCTTTTGCTTCACTACCCACTAATAACATACCTTCCCCTTCAGACCTACCACCTCGTATGGTGACTCGAGCCCAAAATAAAATTTTTAAACCCAAAATTCCCTTCTTCCTTACATACTACCACGACCACAGACTTGACCGACATCAAACCTACATCCTTTACCCAAGCCAATAAATCCTCCCATTGGCATGATGCCATGAAATCCGAATTTCTTGCCCTTAGAGAAAATAATACTTGGTCCTTTATACCACCCTCCCTCACACAAAATATTATAGGTTGTAAATGAGTTTACAAGATTAAACGGAATTCGTTTACTCCATTTGTCAAACCAGCGACCATTCGCATCGTTTTGACAATTGTTGTTACCTGTGGTTGTAGTCTATACTTGTGGTTGTAGTCTAAAGCAACTAGATGTCAATCATGCCTTTGTCAACTAGCTCTTTTACCTTAAAGCTCTATGTTCGATTCTCTCTCAAGGATTTAGGAAATTATTAATGACAATGGTACCCTAAGTACCACGAGTATTCTCCACTATGGTATGATATTGTCCGCTTTGGGCATAACCCTCAGGACTTTACTTTTGGTTTCACCCAAAAGGCTTCATACCAATGGAGATAATTGTTCTATCTTATATACCCATGATAATTCCCTTCCCTAACCAATGTGGGACTTTGTTTGTATTACCCTTACAAACCCAACAATCCTCCCCCTCGAACAAAGTACCAACAAGCTTTTCCTCAAGTAGTCGCTCATCCATCTACTCTCGGACATGGAACAAGAGTTTTGCTCTTATCCAAGGCTTCTGTCATACCTTGATAGAGCACAATTATGAATTACATCATGACTACATTTTTTTAGACTCACCACTTCTTTGTTCGACACTCGAGGATTTACCGACACAGTTAGGTTTTAGACCGTGTCTCTAATACCACTTGTCAAGGACAACGATACCCCAAGTACCCCACGTATCTCCATAATAGTCTGATATTGTCCACTTTAGGCATAACCTTCAAGACTTTGCTTTTGGTTACACCCAAAAGGCCTAAAACTAATGGAGATAATTGTCCTCTCTTATATACTCATTATCATTCCCTTCCCTAGCCAATGTGGGACTTTGTTTTGCATTACCCTTACAAACCCAACTTAAATCTGTCCTACTTCTTAGGGATTGAAACACATAGAACTTCTGCACGTTCGTTCTTATCTCAAAGTAAATACATCTCTGATCTACTTCAACGCACTAATATAGCAGCAGCTAAAGAAGTTAGCACCCCTTTATCTACTTCGGTTACACTTAAGCTCAATGATGGATCCTCTAGTCATGATGCCACCTGTTTGGGGGTAAAAATACTTAGGACACGTGGAGGACGCTCATTGGTGTTCAAGGAATAAAGTATCCCAGGTCCACCTCGAACCTACCGAGGAGACTGGGTTCACCCACCGTGGGCGCTAAGTGTAAAAAGCCCTGGTTCGATCTGCTTAAACCCGACAGGTTCCACATGAAAAAGGGCAAAAGTAACTGCCGGTCGTAAGTACTGTCGGACCCGCCACCTATAAATAGAGGGTCTCATTTCATGCTCAAGTATCGAATTTCATCTCGAACTTTATATTGAGCCCGACCTACACTGACTTGAGCGTCTGAGAGTTTACCCTTTTGTGCAGGTTTACTCTTGAGTTCAGGTCAAGCCGAAGACCAGGTTCGAGTTTGGTTAATTTAACAGTGTTGTACAATTCTTTGCATAAACATTTGGCGCCGTCTGTGGGAAGGACAGTCTAAGTCATCCCGATCTAAAAGCGTGGACAAAGATGGTTCAACCAGCAAACTCAACTAACACGGCTGACCGAAGAGCTCTGGCTGCCAATGATGGCCACCAGAGGGAGGTCGGGGAAAAAGTGGTAGAGGGACAGATTCATGAAGGCCTTGGGATCGAGCCTCTCCGCAGGTCAGCACGCATCACCACGCCTGTCCTACCACCGGCACATCCAAAACCGTCTAAAGCCAATCGCGGCTGAGGTGGAGCCTCGAGGAGAACCACTCGTGGACCAGCCCCAGCTCTTACTAGGGAGAATTTCAATGCACTCCAGATATAAATGGAGGCAATGCGCACTCAGATGCGCACTATGGAAGAGATGTACAACGAGATGGTGTAAGCCGTGGGTGCTGGGTCTCGATCTGAAGACCGGGTGGCACGCGACGAGGTGCGCGAGCAAAGAGGTCTTCACCTCAAACCAGTCGAGGAAGAGTGCCCTGGAGGAGATGAAGATGAGGAGTACACTCATCAGAGAGACGATCTCCGCAAGCATCTCAACAGAAAGAGAAGCTCGTCCCTTCGAAAGGGACGATCTCCGTCCTGCCCGCACAATAACTCCAACTAACTGGCCGAGTCCTCTTACAACCCGATAACTCCCGAGGGAGTGATCACAAGGGATGAGTTCAACCAGCTTAAGAGCAATTTTGATGCTCAGGTTGAAGCCTTGAAGGCTAGGTGCGAGAAAAAAGAAAGCCCGTTCGATGATGGCGACCTGGGAGAATCACCATTCACCTCGGACATCTTGGAGGCTCCAATCCCTCCGAAGTTCAAATGTAATGCCGCATAACTTTTTACACTATTCTAGGTAACGTTATTCATTTTCCTCTGTCAAATGTTATTTTCTAAATTCGAAATAAACAACTCCCTGGGAACAAGTTATAAATACATAGTTTCAACTCAGTTTGATACATCAAACTATAACATAAATATAACATCAATTCTATAAACTATCAATCAAGCGTCCTTCGTGGACAACACCACCAGGCAACATCCATTATTCAAACTAAACGATTTCAATGAACGAAAGAAAAATAAAAGAAAACACTTATTTCGAGTCAAGTCTAAACAATAGGTGGGATCTCCCCTCAATTCACTTGAAACAAAGTTTATTGCCAAACAATCATAAATAAAAAAAACCATCTAATCCTAAACTAAGCTAACATCACTACACAGCCTATGGTCCTCTCCTGTCATGTCTCCTCCACGTCATCGTCGTGGTCGCCAATGAACTTTCCGCCTGAAAACAGCAATTGTAGAGGGGGGGGGGGGTGAGTATATAAAATATACTCTGTAAGTAGCCCTCACCAAACACACACAAACATCATGCTCAAAACCATAAAGAAAGCATACATCGTCATGCTCAAATCATAAAGACAACATACATCGTCATGCTCTATCATTACAATATGCGAACAACTATAGACATGCTCTACAGTGACATTATACATTCAACCATAAACGTGTTCTATATGACCCAATGCTAACCACAATCGTATACAAATCAACTACAGTCCACTTGGCACTCTAGCACTTCAAGCAACTCTAAGTTCATCTCATCTATCCAGGCTTCCAAGACCATTCTGTTGGTAGTGTCGGCCCCTGACCATTTATACCCAGAGCCCCGACACTAGTGCATCGACCCTTGACCATTTATACCCGAGGCCTCAATGTCTTCTCAACAATCGGCGTATTGGTCTTTGGCCTCCAAACAACTCCTAACCTCTCACACTATGTTAGTCCTCCAAGTCTCACTCCTCGAATCGTATCGACCCTTGCCATTTATCCCCAAGGCCCGACATTCATCTATAGAGGCTTAGCGTTCGACCTTGCCATTTATCCCCAAGGCTTGAACTGTGCATCGACCCTCGACCATTTATACCCAAGGCCCTAATAGTTCTCCTTTCGAAAGACTCCTCGCATCGACCCCCGACCATTTATACCCGAGGCCTCGATACCCAATTAGTGACGTATCAGCCCTCGACCAATTATACCCGAGGCCCTGACACTCACCCATTCACTTCGTAATTGTCATAACTCCACATATCAATTCTAGCCTCCCGCCAGGATTTCGGTACTACTTCCCTAATAACACCAACCACCACAACGCTCATCAACAACACCACCACTAGTATGATTTCAATGCATCTCTCAGCTCACCAACAAAAATCAGCATGCTTCCACAACATAAACATCATTCTAATAGCAAAACAGTAAACCAAACATGCTTTCACAATATATCAATTCTCAACAACAGCGCCACAGTGAGCTCAGTTATAACCGAGCATAGTCAACAATTTTTAAACGACAGCAGTCCAACACAAATCACCCAAGCACTCATTATCCAACATCCGCAAACATTAAGCATTGCTAGATATAATAAAAACTCATAAGACATGTCAAACACTTCATACAGATTTCAGACAACAAACATCCCCACCATAATATTTATTTTAACGAATATTCCCTGCAAACACACATCATTCTACGACAGATCTCAGCAGCTCAACAATACAAAGTTTCTACTATTATCACCAACGAACATTCAACACTACCTAGGCATACAAACCAACATAAACGAGAGTTACACCGCACAACATCGTATCAGAACCATTTTCAAACATCATAAATAGTACACCGACAACTAAATAATAAACACCAACACACGCACCCACCCCCGTGCTACTTACAAACACTTGTTCCTAAAGCTCCTAAGCTTGCCGCAAGGTTCCTAAATCCAAAGAAAACAATCAAACTTGGGTTAGAGTTCATTTTATAAGCACTTAATTTGCCTCAAACTAAAATTGAACGATTCAGTACCTATGAACTCACGCCAAAATACTTTGGTTATGGTTGGGTCACTTCCGAAAACGTTCGAGATTCCAAGATCGAGTTCGAAAGGCTTCGGGCTTGCTGATCTGATGTCTAAAAGGGATGGGTAATGCAAGTCAAGGTCCGTGTGGGTGTGGGTAAATGCCAAATGTATCGGAACGAAGATATTTTCGCGAATCTGCTACCGTTCGTGTCGGATCGCAAAACGAACGTGTCGCCGGAGCTGCTATTCGTCGGAGGCAGCCGTCGGGAGCTGCGCACGTCGCCGAGGTTGAGGCCGTAGCAGCAGATCGTCGGGCTGCCGTGGAGCTGATATGCGCGTCGTATGCCGCCGTGAGGACGCCGTTCGTCGTGCGCCGCCGCGAGAAGTGCTGCAGGACGTTGCAGAAACGGTTGCGTCGCCGTGGGTCACCATCGGGTCCGTGAGCCGCGCGCTGCAGGCGTCGTTGGAGGGTGCCGCTGCTGCTGTCGAAGACCGCCGCAACTGCTTGGTTGGATTCCGCCGTCGTGCTGTCATAGACCGCTGCTACTGCCGCCCTGTGGCTTCGTCGGAGTGTGCCGCCGCCGGAGAAGAAGAAGGTGCCAGCTGGGTTGCTCGAAGAAGAAGAAGAAATCTTAGGGGGGGCTGGCGGCTGGGGAAAACAAAAGGGAGAGGAAGAAGAAAAAGAAATGGTTTAGGGTTTCTCCTTTTTTTTTTATTTTATTCTTATTTTACACTTTTGTTTTCCTTTATTTACTAACATTGTTTTAAAAACCATAACCTAAATTCTCCAAATTTGAAAACTTAATTTATCCTAACTATCTAAATTAAACTTAGATTCTCATTTATCCAAAAATTAGAACTCCAAATTACAAAACCCAAGAATATCAACTTTGGGAAAAATCCAAAGGCAATAATGATATCTTAAAATTAACGTACCCGAGAACGCGGGGCGTTACATCAAAACTCCCACCATGAAGCCCTATGATGGGTCTAAGGACCCAAAAGACTATGTTGAGGTCTTCGAAGGCCTCATGGATTTTCAAGCGGCAACAGATGCAATCAAGTGCCGCGCTTTTCAGATCGCACTCACTGGCAGCGCGCGCCTGTGGTATCGAAGACTGCCGGCCAGGTCAATCTCGACCTACTCCCAGCTGAGGAAAGAATTTATTAGTCAATTCTCTTCTCGGCACTATAATAGAAAAACAGCGACTCACCTCGCCACCATCAGGCAGAAAGAAGGTGGAACGCTGAGGGAATATGTCACAAGGTTCCAGTAGGAGCAGCTAAAGGTCGCGCACTGCTCCGATGACTCGGCCATGTGCTACTTTCTCAACGGTTTGGCCGATGAGACCTTAACTGTGAAACTCGGAGAAGAAGCTCCAGCCACTTTCGCCGAAGTCCTGCAAAAAGCTAAAAAATTCATTGACGGGCAGGAAAGCTCAGCCAAGAAAAAAGGAAGGTTGAGTTTAAGTCTAAGGACAAGGGGTCATCCTCCTCTAGCTTATGAGCGTTATACTCCTACCACCATCCCCATCTCTGAAATATAAACAAACATTGAAGAAACTGGGATGGAAAAGCTCCTCAAGCGACCCGAGAAGCTCCGAAGAGATCTAGAGAAACGCAACAAAGATAAGTATTGCTGTTTTCATCGTGATCACAGCCATAACACATCAAGTTGTTGGGAACTTAAGCGCCAGATTGAAGACCTCATTCAAGATGGCTACTTCAAAAAGTTCGTGGGCAAACCGAGGTCCAACTCGGTAGAAAAAAAGGAAGAGAGGAAGCGTTCGAGGATGCCACCTCGTCCAGATGACCGACCTGCGGTCATCAACACTATTTTAAGAGGCCCAAGTGGGGGCCAATCTGGGAATAAAAGAAAAGAGCTAGTTCGCGAAGCCAGGCGCGAGGTGTGCATTATTAGGGAGCAGAGACCGACCTCCTTCATTACCTTCAACGACGCCGACTTGGAAGGGGTCCATTTGCCCCATAATGACGCGTTCGTGATCGCTCCTCTTATCGACCACGTCCTGGTCCGAAGAGTACTGGTAGATGGAGGCGCATCTGCCAACATCCTGTCCCTCCCAACATATCTCGCCTTGGGATGGACCAGGTCACAGCTGAAGAAGAGTCCGACGCCCTTGGTTGGATTCTCTGGAGAATCGGTCTCTCCAGAAGGGTGTATTGACTTGCCGGTCACGATTGGGCAAGATGATACACAAGTAAGTCAGATGGTCGAGTTCGTCGTGATTGACGGCAGGTCGGCCTACAACACCATCTTTTGGAGACCCATCATCCATTCGTTCCGGGCTGTTCCCTCAACACTTCATCAAGTCCTGAAGTACTCAACTCCTAATGGAGTGGGCATGGTCCGAAGAGAGCAGAAAACTTCAAGGGAGTGCTACGCCTCCCCGCTCAAAAGGTCATCAGTATGCGCCCTAGAAGGACAAGCCAGTTAGGAAGAGTTGCTAAAATCTGAGGCCGACCTACCAAAAGTAGGTAAAAGGGAGTTTTCAGCACCGACAGAGGAGTTTGAGCTTGTTCCTTTGCTTAGCCCTAAAAGACAAGTAAGCATAGGAACCAAGTTGGGGGCCACTAATAGGGAGGAGCTGATCAACTTCCTCAGGTCCAACTCAGAAGTTTTCGCATGGTCCCACGAGAACATGCCTGGGATCGACCCGAAGATCATGGTGCATCGCCTCAACATAGACCCATCATTCCGACCTATAAAGCAAAAGAGAAGACCTGTAAATAGAGAAAGGAGTGATGTAATTGTTGAGGAAGTAAGCAAACTCTTAAAAGTTGAATATATAAGAGAAATTATGTATCCCGAGTGGCTCTCTAATGTTTTATTAATTAAAAAAGCGAACGGGAAGTGGAGGATGTGCGTAGATTTTACAAATTTAAATAAGGCATGCCCAAAAGACTGTCCACTACCAAGGATCGACCAGCTCGTAGATGCAACAGCAGGGCACGAGCTGCTCTCCTTCATGGATGCCTACTCCGAATACAACCAAATAAAAATGCATGTTCCAGATCAAGATCATACCGCATTCATAACAGACCAAGGTCTGTATTGCTACAAGGTTATGCCCTTCGGCCTAAAAAATGCGGGGGCGACCTACCAAAGAATGGTGAACAAGATGTTCGCCAAGCAGATCTGCCGGAATATGGAAGTGTATGTGGACGACATGCTTGTCAAGAGCAAGCAGTCAAAGTTGCATCTTTCCGATCTGGCCGAAGCGTTTAAAGTTCTTCGAAAGTATCGAATGAAGCTCAATCCAGCTAAGTGTGCCTTTGGAATCTCCTCGGGGAAATTCCTTGGTTTTATGGTAAATAACCGGGGGATCGAAGCCAACCCAAAGAAGATAAAGGTCGTGCTTGAGATGGAGGCACCCAAGACTCTGAAGCAGCTCCAATGCCTCAATGGAAGGGTTGCAGCTCTGAATAGATTTGTCTCGAGGTCAACAGATAAGTGCCTTCCTTTCTTCGAAGTCCTAAGAAAGAAGGGACCATTTGAATTGATGGCAGAGTGCGAGCGAGCATTGGAACAGTTGAAAAACTATCTCTGCTCGGCACCTCTGCTCGCCAAGCCATTGCCAGGAGATAAGCTTCACTTGTACCTGGCAGTGTTCGACAGCGCTGTCAGCTCGGCCCTAATCAAGCAGGAGGGGGTACGCCAAAGTCCCATTTATTACACAAGTAAAGTCATGACCGAGGCCGAAACCAGATATCCCCAAATGGAGAAGCTGGCCCTCGCCTTAGTCACCTCGGCCGGAAGACTTAGGCCGTACTTCCAAGCGCATACCGTCGTAGTACTTACCAACTTGCCCCTGAAGAACATCTTCCACAGGCCAGAAACATCAGGGCGCCTGATGAAGTGGGCAATGGAGTTAAGCGAATACGACATCCAGTTCGAACCCAGAATTGCGTTGAAAGGGCAAGTAGTGGCAGATTTCATCGCGAAGCTCACCCCACCACCTCAATCGGCGAGTCCAACCTCCAGTGGACGATCTACATTAACAGATCTTCCAATGAGAGGTGCGGAGCAGGAATCCTCTTGCTCGCACCAGGTGGCATGCGGTTTGAGTATGCCCTACGGTTCAATTTTCGGACTTCAAATAATGAGGCCAAATACGAAGCCCTTCTAGCAGGCCTACGCGTCGCCAAAGGACTGGGAGCCATCCATATTAAGGTCTTCAGTGACTCTCAGCTGGTCATAAATCAGATTAAGGAGGAGTATCAAACGAAGGACTCCCGGATGGAAAAATATTTAAGCAAAGTCAGATCGCACCTCGTCCAGTTCAAGACTTACGAGGTGAATCAAATTCCAAGATCAGAAAATTCCAACGCAGATGCCTTAGCCAAATTGGCATGGGCATATGAGATCGACCTGGCCAGGTCGATCCTAGTCGAGATTCTGGACAATCTGTCAATCTTGGAGCCAGATTTGATGAAGGTTAACACTCCAGCACTCTCGTGGATGGATCCAACCGTGGAGCTTATCAAAGGGAGTCCACCACAAGATTCAAAGGAGCACAAGAAAATGGCGCGAAAAGCAACTCGATTCATACTCCGAGATGGACCATTGTACCGACGTGGCTTCTCCCTACCTCTGCTTAAGTGCGTAACTCCCGAAGAAGGCATTTACATCCTTAGGGAAATCCACGAATGAGTGTGTGGAAACCGCTCTGGCGCCAGGTCGTTATCGGGCAAGGTGGTTCGACAAGGGTACTATTGGCCCACTGTGGAGCAGGATGCAAAGCAGTTTGTGAAAACCTGCGATAACTGCCAGCACTTTGCAAATATCATCCATCAGCCTCCCGAACTACTCACCCCCATCTCGGCCCCATGGCCATTGGCATATCACGGTCCTTTTCCCTAACCATAGGTTCTTTTCCTCTTGGCAAAGGGCAAACCAAGTTCGCTATTGTCGCTGTAGATTACTTGACCAAGTGGGTAGAGGCCGAGGCACTCTCTCACATCACGGAGTCCAGAGTCACATCTTTCATATGGACAAATATTGTATGTCGTTTCGGTATACCAAACGCTATTGTGACAGACAATGGAAAGCAGTTCGACAATGCAAAGTTCAAGGACTTTTGCAGGAAGCTGGGCATAAGCCATCTCAGTTCGTCCCCTGCGCATCCGAAAGCAAATGGGCAGGTTGAAGCGATAAACAAAATTATAAAACGAGGACTCAAGCTGAGATTGGACTCTAGAAAGGGAAGATGGGCCGAGGAGCTACCCGAAGTGCTATGGTCATATCGGACTACCCCAAGATGGTCCTAAAATGGACTTGTAAAAACTTTCAAGGGGAGAACTTTTAATAAACAAAGTTATTTAATTTCATAACTCCCAGTTCGATCAGAAATTAAATGGGGGCCACGAACTCTCATAAGACTTAAAACCTTAATTCAATCATCAAAAGCCCACGGGTTCGAGGTGCGATGTCAAAATCAATTACGAACCAAAATTCAATCCTTTGAACGCTTAAGTTAAAGGTGCGATGTGGAAGGTTCAAGAAATTCAATCCTCTAAACCCACGGGTTCGAGGTGCGATGTGAATATTAATTATGGACTCAAAATTCAACCCTTTGAACGTTCAAGTTAAATGTGCGATGTCAAAAGTTCAAATTGTTTAATGTTATCTTTTGGACTTCCGAGTTCGAGGGAGAAATATCAAAGATCAGTGAAGGAAACTCAATCCTTTAAACTTACGAGTTAGAGGTGTGAGATGAAATTATTCATATATGAGTACAAAAGCTTAAGGAAAAAAGTAATAAAAGAACAGACAGAGTTCGAGGTACAGAAGTGGAGAAATGAAAATTTTGTTGATTAAAGGACAGAGGCTTGTATACCTTGCAGCTCTGCCCAAAGACTTACACAAAAAAAAGAGAACAAAACAAAACGAAACAGACAAGAAGCCTCAGCTACTGCCGAGGTGAGAGGACAGCTCGCCTTAGGAGCCCAGAAGATTCATCTCCTGAGATCCGCCCTGCTATGAAAGGACCTCCTCTTGGGTAGTGTCGACCCGACCCGCTCCTGGCTATCAGCTCCTTCATCTTCCATGTCGGAGTAGTCAGAGTCCAGCTCCCTGACATACTTCTCCACCAAAGACTGAGGGCCTGGAGTGCTGTTTGGCCCAGAGGCCCACTTTTCAACGTACTTCTTCTTAAGATCACTGAGGTCGATCTGAAGGTCAGGCATGTCGGCAGCAATGCCCTTCATCAGGAACTTGAAGCCCGCATCACTGAAGTCCTTGGCGAACACATCGAAGTCTAGGTGCTTCCTGAACACATCCTCCAAAAGAACTCCGTTGGTAAGGCGTTCTGTCACCTCCTAGAGCTCGGTGGTAAGGCGCCCTAGTGAAGCGTCTTTCTCCTAAAGGGCTTGAGCCAGGTCGTCCTTCTCCTTAAGGAGCTGGAACTTTTCCTTCTCCAGCCCCTTGGTGATGGCGTGGGTAACTCGGAGGTGGACCTTGTACTTTTCTTCCTCTTTCTTTAGCAATAGAGCCTTGGCTTCCACCTCGACCTTCAGAATCTCCACTTTGAAGCGAGCCTTCAAAAGCTCTCCCTTTATAGTGGTGGCAGCTTCTAGGGCAGCAGAGGAATTCTCCTTCTCCCTGACGGTTAAAATTTCTCTTCCGTCCAGCTCAGTCTTCATCACCACGGCCGAATGAATGCAAGCGATGAACGCCTGTGAACACAAAGCATGCAAAGGTCAGACCAAGCCACAAGTTGGGAAAACAATAGTAGTGAGGGAAGCAGGTCTTAGTTCAGCGGCGTGGTCAATGGTCTTTTGCAACACGGACCCAGGATCGCTTAAAACTTGGATGCACTGCTAAGGCAGCGATCCAAGCATGATGTCGAGATGCGGGTGAAGGGATGTGAATCCCGGAGTGGAAGCGGATTTTCGTTGCTGATTTTTAGGATACAAAATCGAATTTTACAGAAGAAAAATACAGGGGAAAAACAAACCTTTGAAGAACGTTTCTTCAACGAGTTTCCCTCGAACACCACCACTATGTCTTCCTCGCTATCCTCTTGGGTCTCGGGATCGTGCTGGTGGGAGCAATCCTTTGGAACGACAGGAAAAGATTGAGAGCGCTTTGAGAGAAAATGATGGGAGAGTTTTTTTTTCTCTCTGTTCTGTAAAAAACCTCTTCTTCACCTTCTCCAACACTTGGAGAAGAAGAAGGGTGACGTGGGGTAACTCCCCACGTCACAACACCTCCCACTCCCCTGCAATTTTGCAAGGGAGTTTAATATTATTATTATTATTATTATTAATAAATAATATATAATATATATATATATATAACAATTAATATATATATATAATTAATTAATCAAATTAATTAATAAATATAATTAATTATTAATCCAATTAATTAATAAATATATATATACACAAAGAATTAACACTTCATTATTTATTATAAAATTAGAATCCTATTCTAAAACATTTCTCTCATATAACCTATAGTTTTAATGTACATCTTATGCACATTATTTTAAACTATAGTTTTAATATGAATCTTATTCATATTAATTTTATTTGAATCTCATTCAAATAATATCTCTCATAATATATAGTTTTAATTTACAATTAACTATATATTATAATGTATTAATATACATATAATCCCTTAAGTAATTTGAAAAATTCAAATTCTTCCAAAAACTTGATCCTCGTTTTACCCGTAATGAGTTAGCAAGGGGACCTAATGGACCTACAGATCCGAAGCTGCAACGATGCAAGATTAATCGGTCAAACTCATTGACCGAGTTAATCTAGATTCGTTAACTACGGGTCATTCCACTAAAGACCCGCAATTGCACTCTTCTCATTGCAGAATGTTTTTCGTGTCCATGGATATATGACCATTAATGACGAGTCAATCCTTCACGAGTGTTCGTAACTCAAGTTGGGTCAAATTATCGTTTTACCCCTGAGTTACATCTTACTCCTTAAACACCACTGCTCCTCTAATGAACAACCTGGTTATGGTCTAACCAATAACCGGAAGTCCCTCTCGGCCAATGAGAGGGTGGGGCCCCTTGTTCAAGTCCCGGAGTCAGCATTTAAGGGAACACTCATCTACTCCCCTAAAGTCGAGGAGGAGTGAATTCCATCTTGTGAAGTTATGTTCCCAACTCCCCACTCGGTCTCGTCCCCAAAATGGTAGGAATGTTGAGTCGGCGACTCAGGCCACTCTCACCCATACAGATCAAAGGACGAGCCCTCACGGGCAGGAGTCCATAACTCACTCAGGATTGAGAATGAGTTGCCTGGTCATCCTAAGAAATAGCAACCTATTAGTTAACGGTGTTACATCTAAAGATTGCCTATTTCGTGGTCCAGTCTTATACAAACTCATTGTATAGGATACCCCCACTCGCATGTCTCCACACGAACGACCTGGATCGAGTCGTCTGTAACCTTTACAGAGTGGGCCGTATCCATAGTGTTGTCAGGATAAGGAACTCAGCCTTATCCATATACTATAGACCTTTTAGGTTATTCACGAGACATTATCCATTCATATATCGAGGGTATATCAAATATATACCCCGTATATCAACTATATACCCAGTATATATACTGTCCCGATTACATCACAAATAACCTTGGATGTTTAGTTTATTGGATTTTTGATAATGCAAAGCTATGATTTAACAACAAAGTTATTGAATAAAACTTTATTAAATAGACATTTGTTTTTACAAAATTCAAACTACGAGTTTAGGGCAACACACCCAACAAACTCCCACTTGAACTAAACTCGAGTGGGGTGTACATTATCATAAAGCAAAGGGAAAAAACAATAAACTAGGGCATACACTATACCCAATTACATTTCTCCCACTTGCCCTAGACTAACTGTACAACACTCGTAAACCTAGACTTTCTAGATGGCCCTCAAACACTTTAACCGTGAGTGCCTTTGTAAAAGGATCAGCAATATTGTGCTCTGTAGCGATCTTCGTGACAATCACATCTCCTCGCTGCACTATCTCCCGTATAAGGTGGTACTTCCTTTCGATGTGTTTGCCTCTCTTATGGCTTCGAGGTTCTTTGGAATTTGCCACAGCACCACTGTTATCACAATAAAGTGTTATGGGCAAGTTCATGTTTGGAACGACTTCCAAATCTGTCAAGAACTTTCTAAGCCAAATCGCCTCTTTTGCTGCTTCACAAGCCGCAACATATTCAGCCTCCATGGTGAAGTCTGCGATACATCCTTGTTTGAAGCATATTCAGGCTTACCCTATGCTTCACAAGCCGCAACATATTCAGGTGAATTCCATGCGATATGAATACTTCAGGTGAGCCCTGCGATATGAATACTTCTTCATATTCAGGCTGCCCACTGCTGAAGCATAGGGTATACGTCTCATATCCTCAACTTCTTGAGGTGTCTTAGGACACTGCTCCTTAGACAGGTGAATTCCATGCCTGAAGGGTAATAAACCTTTCTTGGAATTTTGCATCGAATATCGAGCAAGCATCTTATCGATATAAGTTGCTTGAGCCAGGGCTAACGTTCTGTTCTTGCGATCCCTTAGAATTTGGATGCCAATAACATACTGAGCTTCTCCCAAATCTTTCATTTGGAACTCAGTTGCTAGCCACTTCTTTATGTCAGTGTGGTATCCTACATCATTCCCAATGAGTAAGATATCATCCACGTACAACACTAAGAAGGCTACGGTGTTGTTGACGATCTTCTTGTATACACAAGGCTCATCAACGTTTTGGTCAAAACCATAAGATTTGATCGCAGTATCGAACCTTATATTCCAAGATCGAGATGCTTGTTTGAGTCCATATATGGACCGTTTAAGCTTACAAACCTTTTGCTCTTGACCTTGTTCTATGAACCCTTCGGGTTGAGACATATAAATACTTTCTTCAAGATTGTCATTCAGAAAAGCAGTATTGACGTCTATTTGCCATATCTCATAGTCATAATATGTGGCAATGGACAAAAGTATTCTAATAGACTTAAGCATAGCTAAGGGAAGAAGGTTTCTTCATAGTCCACCCCTTCCCTTTGTGTGTAGCCTTTTGCCATAAGTCTCGCCTTATAGGTCTGTACCTTTCCTTTGGCGTCTCGTTTTCGCTTGTAGATCCATTTGCACCCTATGGGTTTTACCCCGTCAGGTTGATCTACAAGTTCCCAAATGGAATTGAAGTACATCGACTCTATTTCCAGGTCCATTGCTTTGACCCATTTGTCCTTGTCAGTATCTTCCATTGCCTTTTTGTAGGTCAATGGATCCTCGACGCCGTCATCAGGTATGACAACTTGAGTTTCAGTTAAACCCACATAGCGGTCAGGTTGTGACACAATCCTCCCACTACGTCGAGGCACCCTCAACACTTAAGGTGGATGAGACTGACGCGATGTGCTGGCTTCATCAACAACTCTTGTTGTAGTGCCAGTTTGATCAACAACTCTTATTGACGTGTTTGTAGCCTCTTCGGAAATCTCGTTAATTACTACCTTACTCTGTGGTTTATGATCTCGAACATGGCCTTCTTCTAAGAAAGTAGCATTTGTCGATACAAACACTCTGTTTTCTTTATGATCGAAGAAGAGATCACCTCTCGTCTCTTTAGGGTAACTTACGAATAGACATACTTTTGAACGAGGTTCCAGTTTCTTCGGGTTAGTCATGAGCACGTGTGCCGGACATCCCCAAATGCGAAAGTGACGTAAACTAGGTTTACGACCCTTCCACAGCTCAAATGGTGTTTCAGAAACACTCTTT
This sequence comes from Momordica charantia, assembly GCF_013281855.1. NCBI lineage: Eukaryota > Viridiplantae > Streptophyta > Magnoliopsida > Cucurbitales > Cucurbitaceae > Momordica > Momordica charantia. Next base: position 2,648,019 of record NW_028275157.1, on the reverse strand, counting down.
AATGGAACTACGTTCAAAATATAAACTACAGTCTCCACTGCATAACCCCAAAACGAGTTAGGCAACTGAGCATAGCTCATCATTGATCGAAGCATGTCCAACAGGGTTCTGTTTCTCCTTTCTGATACACCGTTTTGTTGAGGTGTACCAGGGGCTGAAAGTTGGGACGTGATTCCATGTTCTATCATATAGTCCTGGAATCTCAAGTCCATATACTCTCCACCCCGATCTGATCGAAGTGTTTTAATGGTTTTACCTAATTGATTTTCAACTTCAGTCTTGTACTCCTTGAACTTTTCAAGGGCTTCAGACTTATGTTGCATTAGGTATAAATAACCATACCTTGAATAATCATCGATAAAAGAGATGAAGAAGTATTCATACCCTCCTCGAGCTCTAACATTCATCGGACCACAAAGGTCTGAATGTATAAGTTCTAAGGGTTCTTTGGCTCTATAACCTTTTCCAGTAAAAGGTCTTCCTTTTCCAGTAAAAGGTCTTTTACTCATCTTACCTTCAAGACAAGACTCACATGGTGGTAAAGAATCATCTTCTATCTTACTTAGAATGCCATTCTTAACCAACCTCCCAATCCTATTGAGATTAATGTGACCTAATCTTAAGTGCCAAAGATAGGTATCTTCCTTTCGAGAAACTTTTTGCCTTTTATTTTGAGTTCTAACATTTTTAAACAACTCGGTACTTAAAACTGCTTTAGTTATGGTTGGTCTTAGCACATACAAGTTGTTTTCAAGTAAAGCTGAACAAATATTAACACCATTTCTTGAAATGAATGCTTCATTTAAATGAAATGAAATTGAATACATCTGTTCCAACAAACAAGAAATTGAAATTAAGTTCCTTTTAATTTTAGGAACAACGTACACATTATCTAATAATATATACATATTCTTGTTTGTAAACAACTTGAGCTCCCTTACCGCCACAGCTGAGACGACCTCTCCCGTTCCGACCTTGAGAGTCATCTCTCCGGCGTCAAGCTACCTCTAGGAACTAATTCCCTGAAATGAAGAACAAACGTGATTAGTGGCTCCTGAATCCAATATCCAGGCGGAGTCATCATTCTCCACTAAACATGTTTCCGATACAAGTAAATCATATTTACCTTCGTTGGCTTTCTTCTTTTCGGCCAAGTACTTTGGGCAGTTGCGCTTCCAATGCCCGTCCATATTGCAGTGGAAACACTTTCCTTTCTCTGCAACCTTGACCTTGCCTTTCTGGGCAGCAGCTGCTGAGTCGGGTTTAGACCCCTTACCAGCAGCCTTCTTCTTCTTAAAAGTCTTACTTCCAGAAGGAAAGGGCGCAGACCTGGTTCCAGAGGACGATCCTCTGTTGAACCTCTTTGAGGTGGCAACATTTGCCTCCCCTTCTTGTCCCTTACATTTCATAAGAGACTGGTAGGTCTTAAGCTCGTTTAGGAGCGTGGTAAGAGTGTACTCCAGCTTATTCATAACCGCATTGCTGCGGAATGAAAGGAAACTCTTCGGAAGAGATTCCAGAATAAAGCTGACCTGACTCTGCTCGTCTATGACGGCCCCGTTCGACTCAGCCACGTTGAAGTGGACCATCAGGTTGATAACGTGTTCTCGCACTGATGAACCCTCCTTCATGCGGGAGTTGTAAATGAACTTCAGGGCTTCATGTCGTGCCTGTGAGGACGGTTGTCCAAGCATGCTCTGCAGCGAGTCCATGATCTCCTTAGCGGTAACCGTGTCCTCGTGTTGGCAAGCACATCAGATATGCTCGCCAAGATGTAGACCTTGGCTTTGTCATTGGCCTTGATCCACCTATCATAGGCGTTGCGCACCGCCACAGTGGCGTTAGGCGCAGGAGCTTGAGAAAAATCCTCTTGCAAGACGAACCTAAGATCATCTATCACGAGAATAGTATTTAGGTTTCACTTCCATTGTTTGTAATTTTCGCCATTAAGTCTTTGCGCGGCTAAGAGTGCAATAATAGAAGTAGACATGCTGAAAGTAAAAACAAATCTATATTAGTTTCATGCATTAGCCTTTTAAACCCAATCAAAATTTAGCAAAAGTAATTAAGCACCCTAACAAAATGGTTTTGCAACGACGCTTCAGTGATTTAGAGCAACAGCCACCGTAGGGCGGACAGGTACTCCTTCACTGAATTGAGACATTCTCAACTAAATTTTATACCAGAATAACTCTTATTCCTATAAATTTTAGTCATCGTTTATTTGGTCAAGAAATTTCTAACTAACTTAACAACTCCTCGTAAGTGTGACCCAACATTTTCGGATCTCAGAGGTCCACCCCAATAATCCTGTCGTAGGGAAGGAAAATATTGGAGCAAAACCTAAGAGACTCCTATCCATTTCTGGAGTTTGCCTTGATTTTGATTTCCATACAATGAACCCTTCGTAGGGATGGTCGCTCCAGGACGACACGCAGGTCATGTATGAAATCTCACGGTGCAAACCAATGGCGGAGACCGCAGGATGTGTTGTCACACGTCCTTCTCCCACTTACTATGAACACTATCTCCATTCACCTCGATATTGAACCATGCAAACACCTTCCGTAGGGAGGCCGCGCCCAGGGCGACACGAGGCCGAGCATGGAACTCACAGCGTGAATTTAAAGGAGAACGTGAGAGAGAGAGTAAAGTATGTTATATATACTTTGTATATCAAATATATACGTTGTATATTACATATTCTCTTTTACTCCCACTTAGTATTCTAAGACTAGGGTATATTACTTAGATAAATCCCGGCTAAGTGAAATTAACTAAGTGAATTTTTAGTCAGCCCAATATAACTATTATATCAGAAGTTGTACAATAATGTTTTAGTTCGTTAAACACTTTAATAAACCAACGACATTATTGCTTGTATATAAAATATTGACTAATTCAACCCCTAGATCGGTTCCCATGTAAAGGTGTTCCCTTACGACCAGCTTAAATACCTCAACCTAGACAGAACCTTCCTTAGACAGGGTTCCCTTATAGACAACATTTTATATTTAGTCTTTTATTATTTCATTTTAAACCTAGTTAAAACAAAATAAAAGACTACCCCCTAATCACATTAGAAGATATAACCTAAGGTCTAATTAATTTTAAACCCCTTTAAAATTAATTAACTTAGATCTTATGTTTGCATGCAACTCTTTATTATAGATTTTAATTTCTATCTACCACATTTTATAACTCTTATAAAATTTAAGAAATTAAAACTATAAACATGCATTGAATGCATACATTAATATAACAATTATATTATTCAAAATAATGTCATGCTCAATGCAACTTTATTTTCATCTAATTAATACAACACTTATATTAATTATAAAAATAAAACATACATACATACATTATAACATTTATAACTATATGATGCAATACATACATACTATATATCAAACATACATATTATGCATGTAACCTATGGTGGGATTTTAAAACTATATGGCATACAATATGCTATATGATTTTAATTAAAATATACATTCATAATGCATAAAATAATTAAATAACAAAGTTGGAACGGTTTTTGGCACCCTAAGAAAACGAAATAATAAAAAAATAAGAAAATTGACTGCATCCACCTTCGAACCGCGAACCGGAGCCTCGGAACCGCGTCGAAAAACACCCGGGACAGCGCCTCGGCGCCCTGGCATGGAGCCATGGCACTGCACAGCGCCGCGGCGCTACAGTGCAGCGCCGTGGCGCTATGTGCTGTCTCGCAGCGCCATGGCGCTGTCTGCGCAGTCTGCTTCGTCTTCTTCGCTGTTTTCTGCAACTTTTCGCCCAATCCGACGCCACGAACCACTTTCGAACGACACGGACTTACAGAAACTAAGCAGAAACATAATGCCCAAAACACCGGGCCCTTATATTATCAAATCACAAAGAAAAACGTTATCTAAGTGCCAAAAATCCGAAAATTTTCCAACCCGCAAACCCATATTTCGAAAATATGGAATCACCCACCAAACTCAACGATTTTGATCCCAAAAAATCAGAACTACAACCTGGCTCTGATACCAATTGAAGGGATGTGAATCCCGGAGCGGAAGCGGATTTTCGTTGCTGATTTTTGGGATACAAAATCGAATTTTACAGAAGAAAAATACAGGGAAAAAACAAACCTTTGAAGAACGTTTTTTCAACGAGTTTCCCTCGAACACCACCACTATGTCTTCCTCGCTATCCTCTTGGGTCTCGGGATCGTGCTAGTGGGAGCAATCCTTTGGAACGAGAGGGAGAGATTGAGAGCGCTTTGAGAGAAAATGATGGGAGAGTTTTTTTTTCTTTGTTCTATAAAAAACCTCTTCTTCACCTTCTCCAACACTTGGAGAAGAAGAAGGGTGACGTGGGGTAACTCCCCACGTCACAACACCTCCCACTCCCCTGCAATTTTGCAGGGGAGTTTAATATTATTATTATTATTATTATTAATAAATAATATATATATATAATATATATATATATATATATAACAATTAATATATATATAATTAATTAATCAAATTAATTAATAAATATAATTAATTATTAATCCAATTAATAATTAATAAATATATATATACATAAATAATTAACACTTAATTATTTATTATAAAATTAGAACCATATTCTAAAACATTTCTCTCGTATAATCTATAGTTTTAATGTACATCTTATACACATTATTTTTAACCTATAGTTTTAATATGAATCTTATTCATATTAATTTTATTTGAATCTCATTCAAATAATATCTCTCATAATATATAGTTTTAATTTACAATTAACTATATATTAAAATGTATCAATATACATATAATCTCTTAAGTAATTTGAAAAATTCAAATTCTTCCAAAAACTTGATCCTCGTTTTACCCGTTATGAGCAAGCAAGGGGACCTAATGGACCTACAGATCTGAAGCTCCAACGATGCAAGATTAATCGGTCAAACTCATTGACCGAGTTAATCTAGATTCGTTAACTACGGGTCATTCCACTAAAGACTCGCAGTTGCACTCTTCTCACTGCAGAATGTTTTTCGTGTCCATGGATACCATTAATGACGAGTCAATCCTTCACGAGTGTTCGTAACTCAAGTTGGGTCAAATTACCGTTTTACCCTTGAGTTACATCTTACTCCTTAAACACCACTGCTCCTTTAATGAACAACCCGGTTATGGTCCAACCAATAACCGGAAGTCCCTCTAGGCCAATGAGAGGGTGGGGCCCCTTGTTCAAGTCCCGGAATTAGCATTTAAGGGAACACTCATCTACTCCCCTAAAGTCGATGAGGAGTGAATTCCATATTGTGAAATTATGTTCCCAGCTCCCCACTCGGTCTCGTCCCCAAAATGGTAGGAATGTTGAGTCGGCGACTCAGGCCACTCTCACCCATACAGATCAAAGGACGAGCCCTCACGAGCAGGAGTCCATAACTCACTCAGGATTGAGAATGAGTTGCCTGGTCATCCTAAGAAATAGCAACCTATTAGTTAACGGTGTTACATCTAAAGATTGCCTATTTCGTGGTCCAGTCTTATACAAACTCATTGTATAGGATACCCCCACTCGCATGTCTCCACACGAACGACCTGGATCGAGTCGTCTGTAACCTTTACAGAGTGGGCCGTATCCATAGTGTTGTCAGGATAAGGTACCCAGCCTTATCCATATACTATAGACCTTTTAGGTTATTCACGGGACATTATCCATTCATATATCAGGGGTATATCAAATATATACCCCGTATATCAACTATATACCCAGTATATATACTGTCCCGATTACATCACAAATAACCTTGGATGTTTAGTTTATTGGATTTTGGATAATGCAAAGCTATGATTTAACAACAAATTTATTGAATAAAACTTTATTAAATAGACATTTGTTTTTACAAAATACAAACTACGAGTTTAGGGCAACAAACCCAACAGCGGGACACCTGGTCCTTCACCCCGGAGCTCGACGGTTCAATCCGGAACCGCATTGAAACATCGGACGTCCCCCCCATCCTAGCTTCGGGGTCGTCCACTAAATCGGCATGGCTCGTGGGCAGGATCCCACGAGGTCCGACTTCCGAGGAGGAGGTAGTCTTCTTCTTCTTCCTTCTCCTCTTCAAAGGAGACTCTACCCTCACCTCATTTAGGAAATACGTCCAACGCCTCAGACTCATCCTTTGGGCCCTTTTCCCCAGAGTGCTCCCCAGTTAAGTCCAGCTCGATCACTGGAGTGGGAACTTCAGAAGATGGCCCAGCATTGTCTTGGGCCGCAGGTCGAGCCGCAGCAGGAGTTGTTGGCTTCGTGTTTTGAACGGTCTTAAGGGCGTGAGCACGACCCTTAGACTTGCGCTTCACGCTGCCTGTGAATCCGCACACCATTGCTACAAAGTAAATGAGCAAAAGGTTAAAGGTCGAAGTTTGGTCTTGAGATCGAGCATGACTTACCGAGCTCGGAGTTTGGTTTTGAGGCTTCGATTGGACGAACTAAAGGGTTGTAATCCAACAACCCAGAGTCGAGGAGCAGCTTGTCGATCACCAGAGTTCCGATCTTCCTGCCCTTTGGAAAGCGATCCTTGTAATACTAAAGCGTATCGAGGATGCTTGAGTGAGTTCGGGGATTGGCCTGATTGACACTGCACAAGGCAAAAGAAGGTTCGAGTTAGATATGAGAAGCAAAAGAATTAAAAGACTTAGAGCTACATAAAAAAAGCAAGAGCGACTCCGTACCTAAGTTCCCAAACCTAGCAGGAATATCAAAGAAAGGACGACCTGACTCGTCCTTTGCCAGCCATTCCCAGAGGCAAAGAACCACTTTTTCACCCATCCATTTATGGAGGTTGGCCCTTTAACTATGCCGTCTGCGCCTTTCCTTGCGCACATATAGTACCGACCCAGCTTCTTAGCTATCCTTTTGGCCTCGAAGCACCCGAGAAGTTCGTCGACATTCAGCAGCTCGGCCTCGTCCTCGTCCCGAGCTCGCAGCCAGAAAAGGATGGCCAAAGCAAAAATGACACCCCATCCGTTGGGGGCCACTTGAGCAGGAGTCAGTCCAGTTCGGTTTAGGAACTCCTGGGCAAAAGGATGAAGGGGAAGTCTGATGTCGTACTCAAACATTTTTAAATAAAGAGTGACCCATCCCTCTGGAGGATTGTCAGCTCTTTCCTCTTCCTCCGGAATCCTAAGGAGGATGTCGTTTAGAATTTTAAACCCCCTACGGAGAGGTCTGAGATAGTGCTCGAGCATTTTTGAAGGGTATTCCAAACCCTGGCCCGAGGTGGAAGCATCACTATCCTCCCTATCATCAGAAAATCTAAAGTTCTCTATCTCTTCTAGCTCGGACTCTAACCTACGAGCTAGATCCTCCCCGGAGTCATTAGACTTAAGAGGGGAACTGCTTATAGTCCGACCTACACTGCCTAAACTATCACTACTGGAGGGAGAAGACATGAAAACTACCATATTCGAAAGTAAGAATAAAACACGAGTGACTGGCCTACAGAGGGTTCGAGCTGGTTTCAGGTCGAACTCCAGAAATTCAGGAAACGTAAGGTTTGACCTGAAGTCTCATAACTATTTATAGCTAATCAGAAAAACCGCTACACCGTACACGTGTAATGAACGAGTGACCAAGATCATCTCGAAATTCGTAACGACGAAGCACTCGAGTACTCCGACAGCCTGGCAGATCGAAACATTTTCCACAACGGTTGTATTCTTTCTCTGAATTAGAAGTCACCACGTGTCCAAAGTGGATGAGTTCAACTTCTCTGCCAGGTCGAGATCGAACCTGACAGAGAGGGGGCCAATGTTTGGGGGTAAAAATACTTGGGACACGTGGAGGACGCTCATTGGTGTTCAAGGAATAAAGTATCCCAGGTCCACCTCGAACCTGCCGAGGAAACTGGGTTCACCCATCGTGGGGGCTAAGTGTAAAAAGCCCCGGTCCGACCTGGACGGGTTCGATCTGCTCAAACCCGACAGGTTCGACATGAAAAAGGACAAAGGTAACTGCCGGTCGTAAGTACTGTCGGACCCGCCACCTATAAATAGAGGGCCTCATTTCACGCTCAGTATCGAATTTCATCTCGAACTTTATATTGAGCCCGACCTACACTGACTTGAGCGTCGGAGAGTTTACCCTTTTGTGCAGGTTTACTCTTAAGTTCAGGTCAAGCCGAGGACCGGGTTCGAGCTTGGTTCATTTAACAGTGTTGTGCAATTCTTTGCATAAACACCACCGAATATCGTCAAGTCCTTGGATCTCTTCAATATCTTACGCTCACACATCCAAACATTTGTTTTGTAATCAATAAACTGGCATAGTTCATGCACAAGCCCAAACATATGGAATTAAACGGGTCCTTCACTCTCCGAAAGCTACCTCAAATTATGGTGTCTTTCTCTTTGCTAGATCTCTTTTAATCCTACATGCGTTTGCTGATGTTGATTGGGTTGGGGACGCTAACACTCGTCACTCGACTTATGCTTATGTTGCGTTTCTTGGCTCAAGCCTAATTAGCTGAAGCTCAAGGAAACAATCAACCATTGTTCAATCATCTACAAAAGTTGAATATCGTGTCATTGCCACTGCGACGGCTGAAGTAAATTGGATTCCTCATCTCCTACAAGAACTTCATATAACTTCCTCATCTATACCTTCCATCTACTGCGACAACATTAATGCCACTTATGTTTACTTCAACCCTGTGTTCCACTCACGTATGAAACACGTGGCTTTTTGACTTCCACTTTGTTCGTGATCAAGTTGCTCGAAAGACTCTTCAAATTTATCATGTCCGCACAAGTGATCAACTTGCCAACTCACTCGCCAAACCTCTAGTGAAACGTCAATTTACAATTCATCAATTCAAGCTAAGCTTCCTTCCAAGTCCCTTGCAGAGGCATGATAAAGAGTGATGGTTGAAGATTTATCTAGCTATATATTTATTGTATTCAATTTGTATTTACTGCTGTGATTATTCCTTTTGTAACGGATGACATATGATTTACTCTAGACTATATCAATGGCTTTAACATAATCAATCCACTGCTATGTATGTAACCTTTTGTTAATTCAATATTCATTCAGGCTTCTTTGTAAAATCATAAACCATTTTACTATGCACCCTACTATTTTTTTTACCTCGAAATGGAGAAATGAAAAAACAAAGAAAGGAAAAAGGAAACATGCTTTTAAATTCTAGGCTCAATAATTAATTAGCACACTCAAAAGAATCTTGTTGGAGGATTTTCATTTGTCCATGATGTTAAGTACAACTCTCTTATCGCTCAAAACCGTTGCTACCTAATCATCAATCATCTTTTTTCTTTATTTTTGTTGGCTATTGAAATGAAAGTGAAACCTTAAATTGATGCAACTTCTTTAGATAATACGGTAATTTTTTTCCATTAATTTAAATTCTCTACATGCAGAATTGCGGGGTTTTTTCTTAATAATATTTTATTAAAATCTTATTTTTAAAATAATGCTCGTTTAAATAAAAAATACGTTTTTTTCAAACTTATTCCAAAAATAATGTTTTTTAAATTATTCTACCACTTGGCCGTCTCTTCAAGAAACGACCATAAGACGTGGTACTTTGTTAACTCCACTGATGTTCAATTTTCAAATCAAGAGACCATCTCCACCCGAATGTCGAGTTTTAGAAAAAAAAAATGTTATATTAAATATTATGTAATGGTTTTAAAAACAAGATAACTCTTAGTGGTTTCGTGGATGAAATGTGTACCTTATATCTTAAAAGCCCATAGAATTGTTCCCTCCCTAATTTTAATTATTTTGCATAATGACCTCCCTGTCCTCATACCTTGACGACGGGTATATGTTGCCAGTTGCCACGTAGTGCCAATTACGACTTTTTATTAAATTTATTATTCCTAGAAATAAAATAAAATTATTCAAATATTACAACTAATTGTAAAAATAATGCATATTTTATTCTTCCGCTCATTTCTCGTCTCTTCAAAAAATGACACCTCAACGTGACACTTTTTTCATAAATATGAGTAGAGATCAAGGTTTTAAATGTCGATGTCAATAGAAATGTCGAGGTCTCAATTTCATAGAAATATTGATGAAAATATCGATAAAATGTCGATGTTAATGGATATTTCTGTAAAAGTTATAGAAATTAAAAAATTTTAAAAATATTTAAATTAATAAATAAATATTTTCATATTTCTAAATAAGTTAAAAATAATAAATATTGATATTTGGACACTTTTTTCCTTCTTAATTTTTTTTTTTAAATATGACACCTGGCAGAGGTCACTTATTTGGGGAAGGATTTGCATGAAAAATCTCCCACAAATTGTGTTTTTTTTTCCTCCAAATTTGAACCCTAAAATCCGCTTCTCTCCATATAACTCATCTTCCCGAGAGAATTTGATGGTTGAAGTTAAAAAAAAAAAACGAAAAATGGGAGGATTTCAAAGGATGAACTATGAAGTTGTTAATTGTTATGATTTCAAATAAAATTTTAAAAAAATAAAAAAAAATTGAAAATACCAACGATTTGGGGGGCTCTTCCTGCAAATTTTAAAATATTGTAAACCCAAAACGAATTATACAAATAATTTGGGAGATTTGGGATTTGGAGGAGGATTTGCAGAAATCTCCAAATTGTAGCCATTTTCAATTTTATTTCCCACCCCTTAAAATCTTTTTATTTTTTATTTTATTTCAACTTTCAAAATTTCTAAAATGGGTTAGAAGAAATACAACCACATGTCGTCAATGCACAAACATCTTGGTTTAAGTTTAAGAAAAAATTAACGTTTTCTCCTAAAAATAAAAAAATAATAAAAAAAATTAACGTTCACAACATGCTACATATGTATTTAAAAAAAAATAGATTTTAAGGGGTGGGAAACTTAAAACAACATTATTTTTTAAAACTAGTTTGAGGTTTAGAATATCTTTAGAAAAATCCTATCAACATTCTAATGATAAAGTTAATAACATCAACTTATTAAAATCATAATTAAAGTTTAAAATTTTAAAAGGGTAATGTAACTTTGCCTAAGTTAAAGGGTAGAAACTAAGGTCCGTTTCCTTACCCGCAATCGTAATGAAAATTTTGATTCCCTTTATTTACCAAATTATAGAAATGTAATCAGATGGTGGGACCCACCTCAAACTTTGTAATCCCGTTACATGAAAAAATGCAATCTGAGTTCTACAATCTCATCAATTCCATTCTTATTCCTTATTCCGTGGACTGTATATTATAATTAATGTACCACTCTTACCCCCTTTCTCTCTCATAGATTAGATCCATATTATTTTTAATTAGTTTTTTTTATACTTTTATAATTTCTTCTTCATTTATACTCCAATTTTTATTAATTGATGTAATTTTATTACATAATATTAATATTAATTAATATCACTAAATTCTTTAAATAGATATTATTACTTTTAAATATTAGAATAATTGTTCGATTGTTCTAATAAAAAATTATTTTATTTGATGTAATTTTATTTTAATTATTCATTATGTACTAATATTAGATAAATTGTTATAATAAGAAATATTTACTATCAATAATATAGTAATAAATTAAATTAAATTTTATTATTATAGTAATTTAAAAAAGATTAGCACAATAATATATTTGTAATTGGCTCAAAAGGAGATATGGATATATTAGTAATTGTCATATATTTGATTCCGATTCCGATTCCAGACAGTTTTAGTAAACAACATCAAACGAATTCTGATTATAATTCCATAAATTTTCTAGTAAACAACATCAATGGAATAATATTACGATTTCGATTGATTTTTATTACGATTGCTTTCTATTATGATTTTGGTTAAGTAAAGGTGACCTCATTATGATTGATTTTCATTACGATTAATTTTCATTACGAATAGGTAAACGTGGTCTAATTTCCAAATTTGTAAATCACTAACAATTTTTCTTTTTAGTTTTTAGTTTTTGAGAGGGAGATTTGATTCGATAAACAATTCAATTTAATGTTTTATGTTATTTTAAAATATTTTTAAAATTCTATGTAATTTTAAAAAATAAAAAAAAACAATTTCTAAAAGCAGGGATTTTTGTTTTTCAAAATTTCTCTTTTTTTTTTCTAATGACCTATTTTTCCTTCCTTTGACATGTTTTTAGAATATTTATTATTATCCCTTCCTAAAATTATATATATATATATATATATATATATATATATATATTTTCCTTTTCATTTTACTCTCTCATAAAATTTAATATTTTCCTAAATTTTCATCTCTCTCAAATTTGGCCTTTTAGAATTTTTTTTTTCATTCTAATTTTTTTTCTCCTAACAAATATATCTCAAACTTTTCTCTCTCTATTCTTTTTGTTCAATTTTTTTCACTACAACGGTTCTTTCTTTTTATTTATTTTTTTCCTAATAAATATATCCATTCTGAATTTCTTTCTCTTTCTAATTTTTCTTTCTCTTTCTGATTTTTCTTTCTTTCTCTTTTGCTCTCAACTTTATCTAAAGTTTTTTTTTGTTTTTTGTAACAACCCGTATTTTTCAATACGATCATTCTGACAAAATGCGGAAGCGTAAACAACTAAACACTAAATTAACGGAAATACTTCTCTATTTAATACGATATTATGACAAAAGATAAGGACAAGTCCAACTTTGAAACAAAAAAAACCTACACTATAAGAAAGCCAAAGAATAACTAGCAGAACTAACTAAGTTATCATAAGCTAATAACAATAGAAAATACTAAAGATTTCAACTCCTCATGCCAACGCTATTCCTCAATCACTATCTGAGCAGTCACTTGAACCTTCATCTGAAAACATTTAGAAAACAGAAAAAAAAATGAGTACAAAAATACTCAATAAGCAATTTTCATATCGAATTTCGAAATTCATTTTCCTTTCAAAACGTTCGTAAATAAAAATACGAACAAATCAAAACTTTTAAAGTCCTTTAAAATGTTTAATACAACTTTCAAAACTTTCAAAATAAACTAGATTTTCAGAAACAAAAGTCTTCAAATAAGATAAAATTTCCAGTCAATCAAAACAAACTTTCATTCTTTCAAAACAAACTTCCATTCATTCAAAACAAACTTTCATTCAATCAAACTTCAAATCCTTCAAAACAAACTTTCTTTCACTCAAAACTTTCAAAGTTTATTCTAAAACACTTAGTACAACTTTCAAACTTTTGAATAACTAAATCATTCAAACATTCAAAACAATCTTACATTCATTCATACTTTCAAAATCAGAGTGGAATGTTGCATTATTTGGGTAGCCTACAGAACATATGTGGTTACCCGTCGGTAACACCAAATCAATCAGAAGCTTCTATCAAAGTTGTCGAATTAATATCGACCAGAACAGAGTTGTCGAAATAATATTGACCAGAACAGAATTACTTAAGTATGAGGCCATGTGAGTGAATAACACACACATGAATCTTCATTCCCAAGACGTGAATTTCAAATAAAATACAAAACAAATACTTACTTTCAATATTAAATTAATTCAAAACATTAAAATAATTTAAAACAAATTTTATCAATCCTCCAAAACGTGATTTCAAATATTTCACAAATAAACAAAATATCAATTTCAAACCTTTAAATAAATCTAAACAAAACTTTATCAAATCATTTAACAATACTTCAAATACTTTGCAAATAAACATAATTTCAATTGCCAAATTAGTTTTCAAATCCATAATAAGACTTGAATTTCATATGCAAGACATCAATTTCAAATCCTCCTATCAAATCCAAAATACATTTTAGTTTTGAAATATGACAAATCACTTACGACACTTTTCGGTAAATTACTTACAATACTTTTTCGAAGGGATATGACAAATTACTTACCTCTTTCAGAAATCCTACGAATCTAATTTACTTCTTCCTTAAAGGCCTAGAAACAATCAATATACAAAATCAATTCTTAAATCCTATCCAAGGATTTAAAATTCAACCAATTACTAACTCAAATCTTATCTACCCAATTTTCCCATCCAAAACACTTTTTTATGTAAAATAATAAGGAAAGTATGGATTTGGGGCTACAAAACCAGATATGAAAACTAGGTTAAAAAGTTTCTAAATTCAACAATAACAAATTTTAAAATTAGAAGAATCGATATAAATCAATACGAACTAAATTTACAAAAATTTTCTCAATAAAACCAGCTTAAAAACCTTCTAAACAATTGAAAATTTGGGGATTTTAAATCTGAAAAATTTTTCGTTTTATAAAATAAAACTTCCAAGAATTTTCCATAAAACAATTAACAATTTACTAATTTTTATAAAAAAATCAGATCTGAAAACTTTATAGAAAACCTTTAAAATTTGGTAAAAACATATAATTTTTAATCTAAAAATCATAACAACAAACTATAATTTATAGGATACAAATAGGTAAATTTTTTATGTAGAAAGAGCTTTAAAATAGCCCAAAAATAGTCTTATAAACAAAAAAATTCAAATAAAAAATTTTGGAAAATTTTTAGGGTAAAAAGTCCTTAAAATATTTTATTCTAAAAAACAAAAACCTCAAAACTTTTCTCAATAAACTGAATTAAAGAACTACAAATCAAGAAAAATAAACTAAAACAATGAGGAAGAAAATCTTACCGATCTTAATACCAAAACTCTTCTTCTTTTCTTTTCCTTTTCTCTTTGAGAGAAAACTAAGTCTAACAGTTTAAGAAATAAAATCTAGGGTTTTAAGAGCTTTTATGACAAACTGTAATGAATCCTTATTTAAAAAAGATAATAAAAAGATAAAGATTTAATAAAACTTTTTTTTTCAAATTCTAAGAACAAATTATCTTTTAAAAATAATTTTTAAAACAAAAATTTATATTTTTTTTGAGAAAATAAAGAAAACAACTAAATAAAAATAATAATTTAAATATATATATTTATATATATATATATCTTTTTTTTTCGGTTGTTACATTTTTACTTTTCTCTTACTAATTTTTTCCTCAAAATATTATTTTTTCTTTTGAAAATTTCACTTTAAAAAGTTTCATTTTATCTTACTAAGTTTTTATTTTATGTCTTTATATGAGGGATGACATGAATCTCTGTAGGGTTGGATTACCGATCCAACAAGAGGGATTGCATCATTTCTCTCCATGTCCCGCCCACGCCCCAATTCTATTTTTAAATTATTAATATATATTTTATTAGATGTTCTAGTAAACTATGAATAAATATTTGATCTATAATTTTCCTTGCGAAAATCCTCGTACCCGAAGGAGGATTTCTCAACCTGAATCTCGATTCTCAGAATCGTAAAATAAAGTGGAGATGAAAAATAAAAATTTGTAGGAGGACAAGGATGAAGAGGGCATCCAACTCTCGCCCCGGCCAATTGTCATCCTTACTCTACATACATTTTTTTTTCTCTCTAGTCTATCTCTTTAATTCTATAACTTTTTGAAAAAACAGAAAACCAAAATGGTTACAAAACATGTTTGGTTTTCTGTCCTTAAAAAATAAAAAACAAAAAACAGTTATGAAACATATAGGGTTTTTGTGTTGAATAACCTTGACAACATTTATTTTTATCCACTTTTTTCAAAACTTATGTTTTCTAGACATCACCTAGATACAAATGAACATATTTCTATTCTGTAATTTGTTTTTGGTTTGGGTTACAAAATCTTCCGTCTTCTTCTATTTTTTTCCGATTGGGTTTTACGAAACACCCCTTTCATTTCTTTAAAGCAACTCTTTCAGATCTTCTAGAAGCAATTTCCAAATATCGCTTATGTGCTCTCTCGCTCTCTCTCTAGCTCTGGGCATTTTTTCAACGTAATGATAGGGGGAAGGTGAAATACTAAGATTTTTTTTCTTTTTTTTTTTAGTTAAATTTTAAATTTGATACTTTCACATAATTTATTATGAATGAAACAAGGGAAGCGAGATTGGAGTTGGAGATTATACACTTAAAGATATTTTTTTTCCACAAAGTGAATTAAATTTTAAATTTAAAATCTAATCATAATTAAAACTACAGAGATTAAAGGGGAGATTTATTTCCTTTTTAAATGTTTAATTCAAATAATTAAGGAAAAGAAAAAAAATTAAATAAATTTAGATTAAATTTCAAATTTGAATACGAATAGAGATTCGATAGAGATTGAGGAGAGATTATGTTTCCCTTCATTCTAATTTTCAAATTTTTAATTAAAAAATCTTTAATCTCTAAAGTATTTATTAATCAATTTGAATTTGACCAAACGGTTTCGAAATCTATTTATTTACTTTCTATGGATTTAATCCTTGTTATGATTTCATTAAAATTAACCAAATTTTATTATTATTACTATTATTATTATTTATATAAACGATATTTTATTTCAAAATATTTGAAATTATTCACTTCAAAAATTGACAAACATTCCTTCAAAATTAATTCAATAATTTAGGAAATTTATTCATTTTATAAATAGATTTTTAATAAATTAAATTATTTCACAAAATAAATAAATTAATTCGTTCTTGAAATTCTCTCTCTCCCACTCATTCTCTCCCTCTCCATCTCTCTCACCCTTCTCTCTCTCTTTCTCTTCTCTCTTAAAATTTAGGAAGAATGAAAAAAAAATACTCATAGTTACAGAAGAGAAAGAGAAAAAAAATAATTTAGAGAGAAATCTAAAAACTGAACGGAGGAACAATGAAGAGCAAACATTAGAAAACATAGTTTCGAAAAATGTAAGTAAAAATCAATCCTTGAGAAGGGCTATTCAGAACAAAAAGGGAAAAAAAAAAACCAAACATATAAGAGTTTTGTTTTTTTAAAACAGAAAACTAAAAATTAAACACAAAACAAAAAACAAAAATCATTATCAAGACCTTAAATGAGAAGGTTTATTCCTAAAAATTTGAAGTCGGTAGGTCTTCGAACTTCAAAAACGTCGAATAAGTTCCAACCTATACAACATTTTTTAAAATTAATGTCCATTACTCTAAATTGTGTCTAACAAGTCTCTAGATTTTAAAAAAACATCAGATTGGTGGTGGATGACCATCAGACACAATGGAGGAGGAAAATCTAACTTACCCTTGGATATAAAAAAAGAATATGGATAATGGACCAGTGACAAACAACAGGTGAGGAGAAGCGCGTGCAGATCACGCGCGGGTGGAGACAGGTGGTAGGAATAAGGAAGAAGCGTGATGGTGGGTGAACTAGAGGAGTGAGCAGGTGGACCCTGTTTTCTTCTTTTTTTTTTTTTTTTTATTTTATTTGGTTGGTTGGATGAGTAACTTTTTGGCGACTCAACAATGGCCACAGCCACGCTTACTTTTCAGTCTCGAGAGCTGTGTTCCCTTTTTCTTTCCATTCTCTGTTTTCTCTCTCAGCGACTCCTGCGTGCTTCCCCATCACCATTCACCACAAAATCTTCAACTTCAACAACAACAAAAAGAACAAGAAATGTTCCAAAGCTTGTATTTGGCATTGCCTTTTTCAACAAATCCATGTGATTTTCCACTTACAACATTGCTTTCTCCCCACTTCTCGCCATGAACACAGGTTAATTATTCCTCCCATTTCCATTTCTACGTTGCTTCCAAAATGGAATCTCTTCTCACTTGTTCCACTTACCACTCCTAATGCTGTTTATTTATATCTATTTTTATAATAATGCGAAGAAAAGGGGAAGAATAACGCTGATTTCTTATCTGGGTT
Organism: Momordica charantia; assembly: GCF_013281855.1. Lineage (NCBI taxonomy): Eukaryota > Viridiplantae > Streptophyta > Magnoliopsida > Cucurbitales > Cucurbitaceae > Momordica > Momordica charantia. Next base: position 2,630,302 of record NW_028275157.1, on the reverse strand, counting down.
TTACAGATTCATTGTATCTCTTCCTTCATTCTCGCATTTAAGTTTGAATCTATCTTTGTTTATTCTTGTCTTTCCCTTTTCTAAATTTGGTATTTCTAGATCTTTTTATATTGTTTTTTTGGTTAAATTACAATTTTGGTGCTCTCGTTGGTTTTAGTTCGGTTGACGTGGTTTTAAAGGTTTCAATTCATTCTCCATGGTCAGGTTTCATTTCAATTTCATGTCTATGGTTTAGGCTTGGCTTCGTATTTGTTTTAAATATTTTAATTTGGTCTCTATGGTCCTAAAAGATTTAATCTAGGCTCCATGGTTTAATAAAACTTTACAAATCATCCCCACCATTATCGTTATCGGTAATTCGCACCTCCTTCTTTTTTGCATGACAGTGATCGCATGTTTTTAATTTTGGTATAGAAATCGAAGAAAATAAATGAACTTAACAGGTAGATTAAACACAATCTAGGGATGACTTGTGAAGTTTAACCAAATTATTGGGGCCAAATTGAGACTAACTTCAACTCATAAAGACTAAATTGAAACTTCTAAAACTATAGGACCATGGGGAAACTATGGACCAAAATTTTAATTCCCTGTTATTTTTTGTACCTACAGTGGAATCCAGCTGTCTGCTAATTTTTCCATCGTCCGGCAATAATTGTTAGTTGTATTAGGTTATGGAAAAGGCAAAGAAAACATGGAACGTCATGAAAATTCGCAAAAGTAGAGACCCAAAACGGTGGATTCCAATGCAAGAACTCTCCAATAAGTCTCTGCAGTTGGAATTAGGATAAAGGCTCATCCCAAAACCAGTAAAGATTGTGCAAAGTACTTCTTATAGAAAAGCATGGGTGGGAGCATATGATTTTTATCTTCAATCACATTCTTTTTGATTTAGTACGACAAATATTGGGGTAAGAATTTGAACCTCCGAACTTAAGGGAAAGAGTAGATGCCTTAACCGCTGAGTTATGCTCACGTTGACTTCAATCATATTCCTACATAATGGTAAATAAAGGCAAACCTTTGAATTATGTGATTAGTGTTGATCCTCTCCCATGTCAATAACTAGGAAAAAATACCTAAGCTTTTTAGTAGCCTTCACTTACCATGACTTCCTAGATCAAAGAGGGCAATGGACTGGGAGGACTTAGGCAACTATTATTGGATGAAGACACCACATTCTCCCCTTGAAAACCTTGCAAGAGTATCAACAACAACAACTATCATTAACATTTCCTAAAAGTGATGTTGAAATTGGGAGAAACCAAAGATAAATGGAAGCAATAAAACATGATTTAGCATGGGTAAGGCTAATGATATACATACAACTGAGGGCTTGAAATTTTCAGAAAGGTCCAAGATTAGCAGGTTCCCATGTGACCTTACTTGAACAAGATTTGTTCTATAGGTTGTACAACTATATCCTTGAGTTCTAGAAGGAGGTTTTCATCTTGCAAATTGGAAAAATGCTTCCATCCCTCTCAAGTGTGATGTCTTAGGAATTTGGAACTTAAGAGAGGAATATTTCTTTGCTTTCCAAGTAGTTTTGAAAGTTTTCTTTGAGTGAAGGTTGTTAAGTTATGATTAACCTAGAGGGATCGATAGGTTATGTTGTCCCTTTGTCGTTTAGGCTATTCTTGTTGACTGTGGTGTCTGTTTGTGAATTCCTTTGTTTCTTATGAAAAGAAGAAAACAATGACTCTTTTTATGTAACAAGACTGAATTAAATAAAGAAGATTGTAAAAAGTAGAGTATGAAAGATGACACTATAATGTTTATGTTGTAAATGTCAAACTCGAAAAGAACCACTAGAATGTAACTGAAAAGTTCTTTAAAAAGAGATCGAGTTTGACTCTGTAGCACTTAGCTTTATGGTACCTACAATTCTGTTCTTCAACTCTGAAAACACGTGGCACTTCCCTTTGTCAAACGGAGAAACTGGTTAACTATGTCTCTGATACCTTTTTTTGAAGAATAATGAAAATCATCTCGTGGAACATCAGAGGCATCAGTAATTCGAACAAGCGTTTTAAGGTGAAGAATTTTGTTAAGCCTCTTTGCCCTGATGTCATCTTTCTTCAAGAAACAAAAATGCAAGCTATGGATAACGTGATAATCAAGTCCCTCTAGAGTTCCAACGATGTTGGTTGGGCTTCTTTGAATTCTTGTGGAAAAGTTGGGGGGTTACTCACCATGTGGGACGAGAGCAAAATTCAAGTAAAGGAAGTACTGGAAGGGAGTTTCTCAATTTCCATTTGTATATCTTTTTCCAGCTTAACCGATGTATGGTTAACTAATGTTTATGGACCTACAGACTACTTGGAAAAAAAGTCCTTTTGGACTGTGCTGCTGGATTTAGCATGCTATGTAGGGAACTGCTGGTGCATTGGAGGGGATTTTAATGCTATCAGATGGACAACGGAAAGATCTTCATGTGTTCGAATATCTAAAGCAATGAAGAACTTCAACTCTACCATCGAAGCTCTGGAAGTTCTGGAGATTCCTTTTATCTAATGGTAAGTTTACATGGTCCAAAGCTGGAAATGACTCAATCCATTCTTTGTTGGACAGGTTTTTCATCTCTAAAGGATGGGAGGACCTCTTCACCAATTCTAGATCCTCACGTGGTGATAGGATCACATCAGACCATTTCCCAATTGTTTTGGAAGCGGGGATTTTGCTTGGGCCCTAGCCCGTTTCACTTCTTTAACTCATGGTTGAAGGATAAAGAATGTACGAATTTAATTACATCGAAGCTTTCAGCAGATACGACTTATGGATGGGCTGGTTTTGTTCTTCACTCCAAACTCAGAAATTTAAAATCACCTCTCATACAGTGGAATGCCAAGAAAGACAAAGAGAAGCAGGAAAAATCGGCTAAGTTTCTTCAAGATATCACCAACCTCGACATAAAAGAGGAGTGTTTTGGCTTTGTAGAAACTAAGGTTTCAGAGAACCCGATTATTCTTATTCTCATTACTGAAGTCTATATATATAGACAAATATACAAGGTTGACCTAATCCTATAAGGAGAAGGTAAAGGACAAAGGACAAATTAATATTAAATACAAGAATATAAAATATACTAATATGTTTCTAACACTCCCTCTCAAGTTGGTGCATATATATTAATCATGCCCAACTTGTTAGACAAATAATCTATTCGTGCTCCATTCAACTTGTGTTCTGTGTTTTTTGATATTATTGGGATCACCTCAGAAGTTACGATTGATTTCTTCTCGGCCATAACAAACAAACGAACTTATTTGAACAAAACGACATAACCAGGCCAAACCACCCAAACCAAACAAAACAGATGAGTCAAATTGCTGGAACCAAACCGGATTAGGTGTTTTTTGAACCCAGAAACCCTAAGTGCTACCCCACGACAACCAGAGGAGCGAAGGCGACGGGTGGCGACTGGCGGTGACGAAAGCACACGGCGATGGCGACGGCGATTGGCGGCGAGATGAAACCCACGAACAACAATTGGAAAACAGCAGCGCTGGCAAATCAGCAAATGGCGGCGGCGGTAGTAGTGAGTTGAGTTGGATAGAAATGAACAAAACCCTGAGGGATAAGACCCCAATGTGCACAAAACCCTAATGGGCACAAAACCCTAATGTTTATCCTAATGGGCAAGAAACCTAGAGCTCTGATACCATGTAGAAACTAAGGTTCCAGGGAGAAAGTAAAGGACAAAGGACCAAGGACAAATTAATATTAATACAAGAATATAAAATATACTAATATTTATACTCTAACAGGCCTGACAGAAGAGGAAAAGGACTTAAAGGCTTTCTCTCCAGAAGGATCTATTAAATTTCTTTATTGTGGAAGAGCGCATTTTAATACAAAGGTGCAAAGTTCACTGGTTGAAGGAAGGCAATGAGAATACTAAGTTCTTTCACCGTTATCTAGCTGCACGGAAAAGAAAGGCCATGATTATGGAACTTTCAGACAGTAATGGTATCCCTCTCTTGAATCCAGATTGAGGCTGAAATCCTTGGTTTTTTCGAAAAACTCTATACTCGAATTCCTACTCAACGGTTTTCTATTAGAGGCATCAATTGGCGCCCCATCTCAAGGGAAAACAGATCTTGGTTGGTGAGACATTTTGAAGAAGAAGAAATATGGTCGGCATTGAAAGCTCTTGGTAAGAATAAAGCTCCCGGTCCGGATGGATACACTTCTGAATTTTTCTTACGATTCTGGGCTCACCTAAAGCACGATTTCATCAGATTTTTTCATGAATTTTATCGTAATGGTCAGATCAATTCCTGCTTGAAAGAAAACTTCATTTGTCTTATCCCTAAGAAAGTAAGTGCTGCAAGAATTAAGGACTTCAGGCCAATCAGCCTCTCTACTTCCACTTATAAGATCCTTGCAAAAGTCTTAGCCAAAAGGCTTAAGAAGGTGATTTCGTCTTCAGTTTCCTTTAATCAAAGCGCCTTCATCGAAGGAAGGAACATTCTAGACCCTATTTTGATTGCAAACGAAGTGGTTCATGACTATCAAGTAAGAAAGAAGAGTGGTTGGCTGCTGAAACTCGATTTCGAAAAGGCTTTTGATAAAATAGATTGGAGTTTCCTTGAGGATGTTCTTTGTCAGAAACAATTCGGGAAGAGGTGGATCAGTTGGATCAATGGTTGTGTAAGGGATACTAAATTCTCCATATTCATCAATGGGAGGCCTAAAGGGAGGATTGATGCTTCACGAGGTTTAAGACAAGGAGATCCTCTTTCTCCTTTTCTTTTCCTTCTTGTTAGTGACGTTTTCAGTAGTCTGATTGACAGCATCTATTCTAATGGCTCTTTTGAAGGTTTCTTGGTTGGAAGACAGGATTTTCATATCTCTCACCTACAATTTGCTGATGATACATTGGTTTTTTGCAAGGACGACGACACTATGCTTCTCAACTTAATAAGAACAGTTAGAGCATTCAAATGGCTTTCGGGTCTAGCAGTTAATTGGGACAAATCAGCTTTGTGTGGAGTGAATATTCCAGATTCTCGGATCCATCAGGTGGCTTCCTCTCTAAATTGCAAGGCTACTGCTTTTCCCCTACTGTATTTGGGTCTACCACTAGGTGGAAACCCTAGGAGTGTTGATTTTTGGCATCCGGTTGTAGAAAAGGTTGCTAAAAGTTAGATCGGTGGAAACGTTATAATTTTTCTCTAGGAGGACGATTGACTTTGTGTAACTCTGTTTTGGCTAATCTTCCAACGTACTTTATGTCTTTATTCCAACTGCCCCCAGTAATTAGTAAGTAAATTGAGAAAGCCATGAGGGATTACCTTTGGGAAGGAAATTCCAAAGGTCCTTTGAAGCATCTAGTTAACTGGAAGATTACCTCCAAGAACCTTGAAGATGGTGGTTTGGGTATTGGTGGTCTTACAAGACGTAATAATGCACTTCTCGCTAAATGGGGCTGGCGGTTCGGCAGTGAACCTCACTCTCTTTGGAGGAAGGTTGTGGAGAGCATCTACGATTCAGATTCTCTTGGCTGGTTCACATACCCTATCTCGTCCATTTGCAAGCGCAGCCCATGGAGCAACATTTCGAAACAATGGCGCTTGGTCGATTCTTTTGTTTGCTTTAAACTTGGTTGTGCCAGCCAAATTCTGTTTTGGCATTCTCTTTGGATTGCTAATAATCCCCTAAAGGTTAGATTCCATAATCTTTTCAAACTTTCTCCTCTCCCCCTCGGCAAAGTGTCAAAATTTTGGGATCATAATACTCATTCTTGGCAAGTTGGGTTAAGGAGATCGTTAAAAGACATTGAGTTAGCTGAATTTGTTGATCTTCTGGCCATTTTAAGTACGGTTTCAGTTAGTGTTGAGGCTGACCAACGTCTTTGGTTGTTGGAGTCTTCAGGGGCGTTTTCTGTTTCCTCTCTAAGCAAATTGCATATTGATTCTCCAATGCCCAAGGACCCTTTTGCTGCATTATGGAAATCAAAGTGTCCAAGAAAGGTTAATGTTTTTTCTTGGATTCTTCTTCAAGGTAAGCTTAATACTGCAGATGTTATTGAGAAAAAGCTTCCTTCTTCATCCTTGCTGCCATCTATGTGCGTTCTTTGTAAGGAAAATGGGGAAGATTTGAACCATATTTTTTTCCATTGTCCCTATGCTGCTATTGGGTGGTCCTCTCTTTTTTTCTCAATTTTTTCGGATTGACTGGGCTTTGGACTACAAGGCAGAAGCAAACTTGCCTCAACTGTTATGTGGAACACTTCATCCTTCTCCCATGACGAGCTTTGTGGATTAATGCTGTGAAAAGTTTTCTTTCAGAATTATGGTTTGAAAGAAATCTGAGGATTTTTGAAGGAAAGCACAGATCGGTACTTGATTGTCTTAATTCTGCTAAGTTCAAGGCCTCTCATTGGTGTTCTCTTTTGGATTCCTTTTCGAATTTGTGAGGTAACAGCCCCCCACTACTGCTTTTACTCCTTTCGATTAAGTCCGTAGGCAATACAAAGCGAGAACAACGAGCCCGTAGGCACAAAACAGACCCACCAATCCGAGAGGGTGGGTAATCTCTCCCTACAAACAAAAGCTGCAAAAGCACAAAAGTCTAGAATGATCCCCTCATCCCAACATTCCTCTGGCCTTATAGGCGACGACCCTTTCCCTTACATGTTCCCACTGGTCCCCACTTCTCTCTCTTGGCCGTTAGGGCCCTCTCCCCCCACAATTACCCCTTTGCCCTTTCTATGGTAAGTATTTATAATTGGGGGCCTAACAGAATTATTCCCCTGTTCTTATTTTTAATAATTGGGGTGTTTTTATTAGCCCTTTGTAATTGTTTTAACTATTTTTAGTTTTCTGTATTTCTCTTCACTCTTTCGAGAGTTTATATCGCTGAACATTTTGTTCCTTTTCATATCTTCAATAAAAAGTTAGTATCTTGTTAAAAAAAAACAGCCTTCTTTATCTGCCGAGCTGAGATGTGCAGTCCCAACTTTGGACATTACAATGCCTCCACAAATCTTAGAGATAATATCGCCCAAAATCTTGAATATCATCGAGATTGGTGGTGGAATTGGCGCGCCAGACGACTAGAAAGACTAATCAACTTCCTCTGTAAATAGTACAAGCCCTGCACTCGAGATATTTAATTCTAAACCCTTCTTTTTGCTCAACTTGGCACCGAAACTCTTGTCTGACTTAAGCATCGGGATGTGTTGAGTGAGCACCACACTGATGGTCCAAACACCAGCTCTTCCTCTTTTCATCAGCTGGAATAGCACCTAGCTATCACCTTGGCTCGGCCACTGACTCGAGCCAGCATCAACACCTTCTATGCTTGATGTAGTCTTGTAAAGCGTATTTTTGATTAAGATGTTAGTTGGTAATAAGCCTAACGGCTAGTTTCTTGTTAGCTGTTAGTTAGTAATAAGCCTAACGGCTAGTTTCCAGCTCCCTTATTATAAAAGGAGCTTTCCTATGCATTAGAAAACAGACTTTTGACATTCTAATAAAAATTCCCTCTCGGTTTTCACCAAATTGGTATCAGAGCACCGAAAATCTTGGGCTTTCAATGGCAGGAAAGAAACCTAATCCAGCTGTTGGAGATTCTCACCTGGCCGACAAAGAGACGGAAGAAATGTCCGCCCTCTCTCCACGAACCTCAACTAACCGATTAATGGTGGTTGAAGGAGCTTTTGAAACACTCCAAAGGAATGTGGTTGAGATCCGTCAGATACTGTTTTCAATCGTTGATAAATTGGATAACATTCATCTGCATCAAGAACAACAAAGAAACAACAAAGGGAAGGAGGCGCGTGACAAGAGGATCAAGATTGATGATAACGCTAAGCAAACAACTTCAAGATTACGTCAAGAAACCATCCCACTTCAAGATCCCTCCCTCAAACACCTACCACTTCCTTATTCCCCTCTGCAACAGGTCTGTTGCCACAACCCTGACCATGATTTACCAACTGATTATCATGGTATACCTCCAGACATGTTTCCCTCCAACCGGAAAACCCAAGAAACCCGCCGATTTTATAATCCCGCCTATAGACAGCATGGTCCTCATCGAAACAGAGCTTTGATGGTCAATTCTTCAAGCGATGAAGATGACATTCCTCCTTGGAAGATTCATCCGTATGGCAATCGGTATGATCATCCCAATCGAAGAGAACCTTCAGACTATAAAATGAAGGTTGACCTACCCATCTTTGATGGGAAACTTGATATTGAAGGATTTCTTGAATGGATCAAGAACGTCGAAATTTTTTTTTGAGTATATGAACACCCCTGACCATAAGAAAGTCAAATTGGTTGCACTCAAATTGAAAGGGGGAGCCTCAGCCTGGTGGGAGCAACTAGAGACAAATTGCCAACGTTTTGGCAAACTCCCCGTCCGGACGTGGGAAAAAATGAAAAAATTGATGCGAACTCGGTTTCTTCCCATCAATTATGAGCAGATCCTCTATAATCAATACCACAACTGCCGCAAGGAACCAGATCCATTGCGGAATATACAGAGGAATTTCATAGATTAGGAGCAAGAACCAATCTAGGTGAAAATGACCAATATCAAGTGGCAAGATTCATTGGCGGCCTCCGAGCAGACATCAAGGAGCGGCTCCAAATCCAGCCTATTGGATACCTCGATGAAGCCATTGCCACAGTTGTCACTATAGAAGAACAAGTCACTAATCGCTACAAGAATCAGTACCAGCGGCGCACTTTCTCTGATTCGTCCAAAAAGGTAATCCCTACACCTGATAAATTGACTAACCAAACCACTGCTTCTACTTCTAGGGCCAAGCCAACAGAGGATAACAAAGTCAACGAAACCTCCATGACCAAAAAAGCTGGGAATGCTTACAGCTGTCCCACTAGGGAAATGCTTCAGATGTGGGCAAATAGGACATCTATCTAATGACTGCCCACAACGAAGAGGTATCCACTTGTTGGACGAAGCCGAGGACAATAGTCCCGAGTTAAATCAAGAAGAGTGTGATGAAAGATTGTTCCTACAACCTGATGACGGAGAACCCTTGTCTTGCGTTCTTGAAAGAATTTTACTCACACCCAAAACAGACTCCTTTCCTCAACGTCATTGCCTTTTTAGAACCCGTTGCACAATCAATGGTAAGGTATGTAATGTTATCATTGATAGTGGTAGCACAGAAAATGTCGTTTCTAGCAAACTGGTGACAGCTCTCAATTTAAAAACCTCTCCTCATCCGACACCATATAAGATCAGCTGGATCAAAAAAGGAGGAGAGGCACCGGTTACGAGTATATGTACCGTACCCCTTTCTATAGGAAACAACTACAAAGACCAAATAATTTGTGATGTTATTGACATGGACGTCTGTCATGTCCTATTAGGCCGACCTTGGCAATTTGATACTCAAGCAACACATAAAGGCAGGGATAATGCATACGAATTTTCCTGGATGGGAAAAACAGTTGTTCTATTACCCTTAACGGGTTCTCATACTTCAAAACCCAAGGACAAAGGCCAACTCTTCTATTTTTCTAAAGGAAAACATCTTTTGTCCAACAAGGATGGACCAGTCCTTGGCTTGGTAATTAAACACTTTGAGAACGACAGTGAACATACCCCTGCTATAATGGAGACTAATGTTCAAAGTCTATTAGACCAATACCCGTCCCTCACCACTTCCCCCACATACCTGCCACCTATCCGAGAGATTCAACACTAAATCGACCTTTTACCCGGTGCCACCCTCCCCAATCTTCCCCACTACCGTATGAGCCCGAGTGAGTATAAGATCCTACATGATCAAATACAAGAACTACTCGACAAAGGGCATATCCAGCCCAGTTTAAGCCCTTGTGCCGTTCCCGCTTTACTTACACCTAAAAAGTACGGCACTTGGCGGGCGATTAACAAAATCACAGTCAAGTATCGGTTCCCTATCCCACGTATCAACGATCTATTTGATCAACTAGGCGGTGCATCTATCTATTCCAAGATAGACCTCAAAAGCGGCTACCATCAAATCCGGATTCGACCAGGTGATGAATGGAAAACGGCGTTCAAGACTAATGAAGGCTTGTTCGAATGGTTGGTCATGCCTTTCGGCCTATCTAACGCTCCAAGCACCTTCATGCGTTTTATGAATCAGGTTTTTCTTCCTTTTCTCAATAAGTTTGTTGTAGTTTATTTTGATGACATACTCATCTATAGTAAAACAAAAAACGACCATATAAATCATCTTAAACTAGTTTTCTCTACATTACACGAGCATGCTTTAGTGATTAACCTTAAGAAATGTCTTTTCTTCACCACTGAGTTATCATTCCTAGGGTTTATTATTGGCCAAAACACAGTAAAAATGGATCCCAAGAAAACTCAAGCTATCTCCACTTGGCCTATTCCTTCAACTGTCAAAGACATACAATGTTTTCTTGGAATAACATCTTTTTATCGGAAATTTATACGTAACTTCAGTACATTGGTTGCACCCTTAACAGATTGTTTAAAAAAGGGGAAATTCTGTTGGGGACCTAGTCAACTTGACAGTTTTCAGACCATCCAACAGAAATTAGTAGAACATCCTGTCCTTACCCTACCCGATTTCTCTCAACCCTTTGAAGTTAGCGTAGATGCCTCAGGAATCGGAATAGGAGCTGTTTTATCCCAAAATAACCACCCCATTGAATATTTTAGCGAAAAATTAAGTCCTTCCCGCCAAAATTGGAGCACGTATGAGCAAGAATTATATGCCTTAGTTCGTGCCCTTAAGCAATGGGAGCACTACCTCCTTAATAAGGAGTTTATTCTATTCACTGACCATTTTTCTTTGAAGTTCTTAAATACACAGAAGCACATCAGCCGAATGCATGCTCGATGGCTCTCTTTTCTTCAAAGATTTGATTTTGTGATCAAACATAAATCAAGCGTTATCAATAAAGCCGCTGATGCTTTGAGTAGGAAAGGGACACTTTTAACTATCCTACAAGGGGAAATTATAGCTTTTGAAAGCTTACCACGCACCTATGAATCTGATGATGACTTCAAAGATATTTGGACCCACTGTACAAATAATGGTAACACAAAAGACTTTCATTTACTAGATGGGTACCTCTTTAAGGGGGACCACTTGTGTATCCGTCGAACTTCCCTACGAGAAGCTCTTATTAAAGAATTACATGCTGGTGGTTTAGCTGGTCATTTTGGCCGGGACAAGACATACAATTTAGTATCCTCTCGGTACTATTGGCCCCAACTACGTCGAGATGTTCTTAGTTATGTATCTCGATGCTTCATATGCCAAACGAATAAAGGCCAAGCTCAAAATACCGGTCTTTACTCACCACTTCCAATCCCGGTATCCATCTGGGAAGATCTTTCGATGGACTTCATCCTTGGCCTTCCAAAAACTCAACGTGGATTTGACTCCGTGCTTGTAGTAGTGGACAAATTCAGTAAGATGGCCCATTTCTTAGCATGTAAAAAGACCTCCGCGCGATTTACGTTGCTAACCTATTTTTTAGAGAAATTGTTCGGCTACATGGCATTCCTAAGACAATTGTGTCTGATAGGGATGTCAAGTTTCTTAGTTATTTTTGGCGCACACTATGGCGTAAGTTTGGCACTTCCCTCAAGTACAGCACTACTAGCCACCCCCAAACTGATGGCCAAACAGAGGTAACAAATCGCACTTTGGGTAATCTCATTCGGTGTCTATCTAGCAACCGACCAAAACAATGGGACCTTGCTCTTGCGCAAGCTGAGTTCGCCTTCAATCACATGAAAAATCGAACCACAGGGAAGTCTCCATTTGAGGTAGTTTACACTAAATTACCCCGTCTAACCGTCGATCTTACTAACATACCTTCCTATGTTGATATTAATGTAGAAGCTGAGCAAATGGCAGAACGTATTGTACAACTACATCAGGACGTTCGGGAGTGTTGGATTTATTAATATTTGTGTAAATATTAGGTGTCAATATTAGTTGTCAATATTTAGTCTTTATTGTTGATATTCAGTCTTTATGGTGTTTATTACTTTCTTTGTTTGTAGTAGGTCATTCTCCTATATAAGAAGACCTAAGTTACATGTTTGAATCAAGGAGTATATTTTTTACTCTCTCAAATTAACATGTTTGAAAGAAAAATGTATGGTTCATCAGTCTACTTGTCGGGATACTCCTCAACAAAATGGAATTGCTGAAAGAAAAAATAGGCATTTACTTGAAGTAGCACGTGCTATAATGTTTTCTATGCATGTTCCAAAATATTTATGGGGGGAAGCGATTCTCACAGCGACCTACCTAATAAATAGGATGCCTACTAAAGTTTTAAATTTCAAAACTCCCATTGAGTCATTTAAAAATATGTTTCCAACATCCCACATATATTCTGATCTACCTCTCAAAGTTTTTGGGTGTACTACTTACGTTCACACTCCTAGTCATTTCAGGTCGAAACTTGACCCTTGCGCTATTAAATGTGTTTTCTTAGGCTATGCTTCAGGTCAAAAAGGTTACAAATGTTTTGATCCTCAGACAAAATTTTTTTTTTGTGAGTATGGATGTGTCTTTCTTAGAAAATCAACCATATTTTACCCAAAATTCTCTTCAGGGGGAGAAAATGAATTTGGAAGATAATTTTTGGGATATTTCTGTTCCCCTTCCTAGTCCTACCTATTTGGATTTTACTAATCCTTCGATGCCAAGCATAGAAACTATCCAATCAGGGGGAGAAATACTACAAAACAATTTTGCGAATCCTAGTTCTGAGTTAAAGTTTTATACTAGAAGGAAATTCAATCAGAGGAACCAAGATCAAATAGTTACTCCTTCACAAAGCCAATCTGAGACTCCGAGAAATGAAACTGAACTGTCTGATAATCCTCCCTCTTCAACATTGTCTGGTAATCCCTCTTCTTCAAATTTTCAAAATAATTCATCTGTTGTCTCTGACCTTGATGTTCCCATAGCCATTAGAAAAGGCGTTCGAAGTTGTACCAAATATCCTATTTCGAACTACATTTCATATGAAAAACTATCGAATAGTCATAAGGCCTTCACATCTAGGATAACTAATTTGTTTGTTCCAAGGAATATACATGAAGCTTTAGAAGATCCAAATTGGAAACTAGCTGTCATGGAGGAGATGAATGCTCTAAAGCACAACAGTACTTGGGAGATTGTAGAATTGCCAAAGGATAAGAAACCAGTGGGATGTAAATGGGTGTTTACCGTAAAATGTAATGCAGATGGTAGCATCGAGAGATATAAGGCTAGATTGGTAGCTAAAGGCTTCACACAAACCTACGGGATAGATTATCAGGAAACGTTTGCTCCTGTTGCAAAAATTAACTCTATTAGAGTTCTTTTGTCTCTTGCAGTTAATTCAAATTGGCCTCTCCACCAGCTTGATGTGAAAAATGCTTTTCTCAATGGCAACCTTGAGGAAGAAGTTTTTATGGATTTGCCACCAGGTTTTGAAAAAGAACTCGGTTGGAATAAAATCTGCAGATTAAAGAAATCTCTCTATGGCCTCAAACAGTCTCCTAGAGCTTGGTTCGAACGATTTGGAAAAGTCATATCGAGTTATGGATTTCTCCAGAGTCAAGCTGACCATACTATATTTTATAAGCACTCTAAGAATAATAAAATCTCAATTCTGATTGTCTATGTAGATGATATTATTCTCACTGGTGATGATGAAGCAGGACTAGCTGGTCTCAAGAAAAATCTGGCAAGTGAGTTTCAAATCAAGGACTTGGGAACATTAAAATATTTTCTAGGAATGGAATTCGCAAGATCGAAGAAAGTTATATTCGTTAATCAAAGAAAATATGTTCTTGACTTACTTGGAGAAACAGGATTGCTTGGTTGCAGGATCGCAGAAACTCCTATTGAACCTAACTTGAAATTACAACCAGCAAACGCAGAAGAAATAAAGGATAGAGAGCAATACCAGAGACTCGTGGGAAAATTAATTTATCTGTCACATACACGACCAGATATTGCATTTGCTGTAAGTATGGTAAGTCAATTCATGCATGCACCTGGACCAACTCATTTTGAAGCTGTCTACAGAATCTTGAGATATTTGAAGGGAACCCTTGGAAAAGGTATTTTATTCGAAAAGAATAACCACTTCCAAGTAGAAGTTTATACTGATGCAGATTGGGCTGGAAGTACTACCGACAGAAGGTCTACTTCTGGTTACTGTTCCTTTGTTGGAGGAAACCTAGTTACATGGAGGAGCAAAAAACAAAATGTAGTGGCCAGGAGTAGTACTGAAGCAGAGTTTAGAGCATTGGCTCATGGAATTTGTGAAGGTATATGGATCAAAAGGATACTTGAAGAATTGAAGATTCCTCAGCCGACACCTATACAAATTTATTGTGACCATAAGTCTGCCATATCTATAGCTCATAACCCAGTGCTAAATGATCAAACCAAACATATCGAGGTTGACAAACATTTTATTAAAGAGAAGATTGATGCAGGTACAATATGTATCCCTTATCTTCCGACAACAGAGCAAATTGCCGATGTTTTAACCAAGGGACTTCCAAAGAAACAATTCGACAATTTAATCAGCAAGCTGGCTATGGACGACATCTTCAAACCAGCTTGAGGGGGAGTGTTGGATTTATTAATATTTGTGTAAATATTAGGTGTCAATATTAGTTGTCAATATTTAGTCTTTATTGTTGATATTCAGTCTTTATGGTGTTTATTACTTTTCTTGTTTGTAGTAGGTCATTCTCCTATATAAGAAGACCTAAGTTACATGTTTGAATCAAGGAGTATATTTTTTACTCTCTCAAATTAACAGGGAGCATATGGAGGCTACTACTTCCAAGTACAAACAATAGGCTGATCACAAACGAAGACAACATGATTTCAAACCGGGTGACCTCGTTATGATTTATTTACGAAAAGGTCGTTTTCCACCCGGGAAATTTCATAAGCTCAATGAAAAGAGAATCGGTCCTTTCTCAATTATCCAACAGTGTGGGCCTAATGCTTTCAAGATTGAGCTTCCCCCGGAATACAACTTCAGCCCTATATTTAATGTAGCAGATTTGACACATTATGCAGCTCCGGACGGTTTTGCTTTGGCAACATAACTCGGGGACGAGTTTTATTCTTCAGGGGGTGAATTCTGATGTAGTCTTGTAAAGCATATTTTTGATTAAGATGTTAGTTGGTAATAAGCCTAACGGCTAGTTTCTTGTTAGCTGTTAGTTAGTAATAAGCCTAACTGCTAGTTTCCAGCTCCCTTATTATAAAAGGAGCTTTCCTATGCATTAGAAAACAGACTTTTGACATTCTAATAAAAATTCCCTCTCGGTTTTCACCAATGCTTAATGTTAATTATTTACGACATTAATAGAGTCAGTGTCCTGGACAACATAGAGATAAGCTTGATTGACAGTTAGACAAGTTTGGGATATTTTGTTCTTTAGCCTCTCTCCTCCCAGGTGGACTTATAATAAGAATATCTCAAAAGCTATATAGAATGAGAAGGTAATTTATCTGAAGTTTGGCAATTGAGGGTATTAGTACTGCAAATGTGAAACAGGCCAAGGATTCCCATTTCCCATCTTTATTCTTCACCTCACTGGTACATTTGTACCAAAAAAGTTAGAAGGTGATTTGATCTTGATTAATTCTCCAATGCTCGTCCTCTAAGCAGAAAAGAAGAGAAGGTATAGAAGAAACAACATTTCATCGATAAATACAAATGAAAATTTCGCAGGATATAAGCCCTTGAAGGAGCAAGAAAAAATAGAAAAAATCAAAACAAGAAAAGTACAAGCTCAAGGAGAAATACAATTAGAGTGAATAAGAATGAAAATTAAGAAAACCAAAAACCACTAACCAAAGGTCCAAAAACTGCATGAGAACTTCGGGACACCAAAAAAACTTAGGCCAACCAAAAGAAGTGCCAACCCCTACTTGGACGAAGAAGGATTCAAAGATACAAAATCCTCAAGCTTCGCTATGTAGTCCTTCAACAACAGACCCAGCTTCTTGGTAATAGAGTGTTTACTTTGAAATCTTTCTTCTCAAAGCGATTCCAACTCTTTTTCGAGAGAGGCGATATAATCATCCAAACAACTAGATGGCATACTAGAAATTTGCTTGGAAGCTAGTAAAAAATCTTCCTTGGAGCAACCTAGAAAAGGATCTATTCATTTCCAAATATACTTTTTGTTACTATATTTCCTTTATTATTATAAAGTCAACTGGATACTATGGATTATTGGAGGAACCTTTTTGTGGCTTTTTTCACCATCCTCTATACTTGTTTGCTTTTCGAATGAAAGGTTTCTAGTCTCCTATCAATTATAATTATTATTTTTTCAAAAAAGTTCATAATATGCATTTGAAGTTTTCCACTTTTGCTTTTTCTGGTTTGCCTATCATATGACTTCTCTTGTTGCTGATCTCTTCCTTGATCTACTTGGAAGCAATCATTAAGCTTGAAAGTGCATTTTTTTTTCAGGTTTAGAGCAAGGTAATTTGGACACATCTCCTGGGCAAAGTTTAGATGGAAGTTTTAGAAAGTTCATTTCTGGTTTGTACCGATAACCATTGCTTTGTTTTATTTTTTCCTTTTTTCCCTTTTTATTTTTTATTTTTATTGAACCCTCATGATATGCCTACATGTAATTCCTAGGTTGTTTAAGAGAATCTTTTTTTAATTATTTTTTTTGGAGAAGGAACAATTTTATTACCGATATGAAATTAGATACAAAAAGGGGAGAATCCATGGGCCACGAGGGGATTCAAAAAATGCTCTCCAATTGGATAACAATGAAGCAATACTATAATGATGAAAAAGAGAGGAACATTTACACCATGAGATAACCCATAAGAACTATAGATTCAAAGGTGTGGCGAGGAGGGTGTTCCTTATCGTGAAATATCCTATTGTTTTGTTCCATCCAAATGGACCAAAGCGGAACATGAACAAAATGCAACCAAAGCAATTTTTTCTCCTCAGTGAAGGGATGTCCTAACGACCTTACTTGAATAGGATCTGTTTTATAGGTGGTACAAACTTGAGATCTAAGAAACAAAAAATAAAGTCTATTTCTCATGGATCTTGGTCATAATAATGATGGCTGCAGTTCAGTGTTTTCAAGGCGTGTCCAGGCACTCGCCTATGGTGACGGTTGAGACATTTTTGCCTGGGCGCGCCTTGAATGGTGTTGAGGCGAGTGCCTTCAATCGGGCTCTCACTTTGTGTGTCTTGCCTTACCTTGCCTTGGCACGCCATCACCATAAGGCGAGGCAAGCGCCTCTTTGAATGAGGCGACCCACGTGTATATATATATATATCTTTTTAAATTTAAATTTTCTTGTTATATTGTTAAAATCACATGAAAAGCAACCCTAAAAAACTAAACAGTCGCCAAAGCGAGCATAGCACAGTGGTAATTGGCATATTATCTATAACCAAGAGGTTGTGAGTTCGATCCCCCACTCCACATGTTGTATTAAAAAAAAAAATCCCTGAATAGCCAAATACCCATAATCAAAAGACCCACACCCGAAAGCCTTTGTACTTCACTACTGCCACCGCCTTCCTCCTTCTCCGGCAAGTTTTGAGTGTCGGCAAGGTTTTACTTTCTTCACTGTTTATTAGTTTCTTTTCATTTATGTATACAAGTGGTTAGTGATGATGTTATTGACGAAGAAGAATTGGGATTTGAAATGGAAGATTGTGAGGAGAATGTCCAAGATGAAGATGTGGCTTTAGATTTAGAGGATGACAATGATATTTGATGTTTTACATTTACTTTTATTCTTATTTCTTAATGTTGTATGTTGGGAACTAATATAATTTGGTTATTTTATGTTTCTTTTGAACATTTTGATGTATTCACTATTTTAGTATGTATCCTTTTAAACTAGGTTTACTATATAAATTTATGTTCTATATATAACTTTTATTTATTTATTAAGGGGCGCTTCACGCCTCACCTTTTTGTCGCCTCTCACTTTAAGGTAGTCAAAGGACTTGTCGCCTTGAGGTGCATCTTACGCTTTGAAAATACCGGTATACTCGTTTCAAAATAATGCTAAACTCCTTAATTTTGGATGGTTTTGTAATTGAAAATCCCCTGCTTTTCTTTTCTATATTTCTCATGTGCAGAGCTCTATATGGTCTCTATAGATGATTTATGTTAGATATTTCATGTACACATGAATTTGTTAAATATTCTGAGAAATGGGTAAGCAACTACATGTTTTTTCAATAACCATTCTTATACTCACAAATCTCATATCAATATGGTACAGGTTTTCTTCAAAATGGCTTAGACTTGTCTCCAGCTCAAAGTCTGGATGGAAGTTTTCGAAAATCGCACTCTGGTTTGTACGCGTCGATTTTACATACTTTATATCTTCCATTTATGCAAATTCTAAGCTAGTATTCATTGTTATTTGACATCCAAATATAATATTCAACATATCAAAATCTTATTTTACCAATCCTTGCAACCGAGGAGTGGCTCAGAATAAATTTGAAAGTTGAAAGACTAATATAGGATTTAAACCTTATTTATGAATGGATAGCTTAATCTTTATGGAACTGCATTACTGATTCACGAAGATGCTAAGATATGATTCACAATGTCTTCTTGCTATTAGGATGTGAATGATCAACGCTAGTAACATAAACTTGTGAATAGTTGTATAGAGAAAAAAATCGAGTTAATATAGATATTGAGATCATTTCTTTTCATTTTTCATATATACTGCCACAATATTTTCTTGGCTAAATAATGTACTTTTTCAATGTAGTTTATATTATTTAAAATGTTTCAATTTAATCCCTTACCTTTTAACATTTTTTTAGCACCATTTTAACATTTTTTAATTACACTATTTTTGTTGGTGAATGTTACAATTTGCTAATGATAAGTTTATACGGTAATACTTAGTGAGCCCACATAAGTTTAAAGGAGTTAAGCCACCTAAGAGAGGAAAACTTCTAATTGTGCCTTCAAATTTTGACTTTCTTTCTTTTAGTTGGCCTAATTTTTCTTCTAAATTTACGCCAATGCACTAAATATCATGTCATGTAGGCTTATCATTACTCACTTTTAACATTTATTAATGGGAAAAGTAAACTTATAAAATATGAAAATCTAAGGGGCTAAGTTGAAACTTTTCAAATAAGAGAGTAAATTTAAAAAACACCCAAACATTACGGATTAAAACACATATATTTAGCCAATTTTCTTCTATGAGAAGCACTATTTCATATTACAATATTTACAACTCATTGACATAAAGGTTATCATTCATTGCAGCTCAATCTGGGCATAGTCCATCTGGCACTGCCACGTCAGGCAAGTTTGTTCCTGTTTCAAGAAGAGCATATAAAGTGCTGAAGGACTATAAAAGAAAACTGATTGATTTTGAAATCTTTAATCAGAGTATTGAGGATTGGGTTGTGGAGAACACTTCCTCCCATTCGGCAGATGATGAACCGAATTTTCCATCTCCGTTTGCTATCGAGGAACTTCGCCAGTTGGACTTGGCATTAGAAGGAGTTTTGTTTCAGCAACTGTTTCGTATGCCATGTTCACCTTTCTCTGATGATCTAATAGAAGACGAATTTCTTGCACTTGAAGACTTCTTTCATGCTATCATAAACGGTTTGTGGCGCACATTTTGGCACAAGAGCGGACCCTTGCCTTTCTTCATATCCTGCCCCCGTCACTTAGGATCCAAATTCTATACCGTTGAAAAGGCGATATCGAGGGGAAAGGTAGGAGAACTACAAGGTTTGTGTTTGATTTCTAGAGCTGGAGGTGAGCTGCAAGTTCGTTGGGATCAAGTGGTGCAGTTTACTTTATTCAAGCCTAATGCATTATCAGAAGACGAGCTGAAGTTATCGGCTCGCGCTGTTTGTGAAGCTCTCTTTTATGGTTTACATTTACTCATCTCTAGGAGTTTAAGCAAAATCAGTACTATCAACACCAATGATTCTGTTTCCATTTTTATTTTGGATTCAAAATATGGTGGCGTAGTAAAACTCGGCGGGGATCTTAGCAGACTTGACATTAACTCAACTAACCCCTACCATTCTGCAGTTGAATGGATGAGAAATTATGCTCAAGTAAGCGTTTCGCCAGTCGACCGTATATGGAACAAACTCGGAAATGCAAACTGGGGAGACTTGGGAACTCTTCAGATCTTATTGGCAACTTTCTACTCCATCATCCAGTGGCATGGTCTGCCAAGAAAGCCCATTACTTCTTTAGCATCAGACCATAGTTTGCGTTTACATAAGCGTTGGATGGAGTTTCGAGTTTCTGAGAGTGAAAATACAATAGTTCCTTATGATCATCCAGGAGAGATTGTTGAAGTTGAGCAGATGGATGATCATGTGTACAAGAACCAAGCATCCCGTTTGAAGCTTCGTCCGGGGGAAATATTGGTAGTTGATGATCAAAGACAAGGGCAAAAGAGCTTTCAGGTGCAGGGATCATTGGTAGATGTTAGTAACTGTTCTCTATACACTGCTGTTTCTGTAGATTATCCTGCAGAGTTGTTGACACTTTATGTCGGTGCTCACGTGTCAAAGCTCGAGCCGTCTTGGGAGGATATGAGTCTTTGGTATCAAGTACAGAGGCAAACAAAAGTACTCAACATCTTGAAGCTGCAAGGCATTTCAAGTAGATGTTTACCTGAAATAATTGCCTCTGGTCGAATTCTACATTCCGGTCCCTGTAAGAAGCAGACATCGGGAGGCCGGTGTGATCACCCCTGGTGTGGGACACCGGTGCTTTTGACATCACCGGTTGGCGAGCCACTTTCATGTATCGTGGCTCGGGATGGCCCGTTTTCCTCCGAAGAGGCGATTCGTTGCTGTAGAGACTGTCTAGCTGCTCTAAGAAGTGCATCTCTAGCTAGTGTCCAGCATGGTGATATCTGTCCTGAGAACATAATACGCGTTGTAGACGTGCAAGAATCAAGAAATGGTTTCTTATACATTCCCATATCTTGGGGACGCGCCGTTTTGGAGGATCGGGACAGCCCGGCCGTGAACTTACAATTCTCATCCTCACATGCTCTCCAACATGGGAAGCTCTGCCCATCTTCAGATGCTGAGAGCTTAATTTATCTCCTCTACTTCGTTTGCGGTGGATCGATCGAGCAACAAGACTCCATAGAATCTGCATTGCAGTGGAGGGAAACCAGCTGGGCGAAGCGGATAATTCAGCAGCGCCTGGGCGAGGTTTCGGCTCTGTTGAAGGCATTTGCTGATTATGTGGACAGCCTTTGTGGAACGCCCTACATGGTCGACTACGATGTATGGTTGAAGAGACTGAGTCGAGTGGAAACGGGCAAAACAGTTGAGGAAGTTGCTATAACATTGAAGTTGGAAGATGTGGCTGAGTCTTCAGGAACATCAGCAGCTGGTGGTTAAGTTTCATTCTAATGACTTCAGCTTGTTTATTATTCCATTGCTAAGGTTTGAGTTTTGGATTTTGAACAGTTTCTTGCTTTTCTTTTTCTTTCAAAAAATGAGATATGAAATCTATGATTTTTACCATTTTATCCTCATTTTGGGGCATATGATTTTGTGAAGTATGCTACCACATTGCAATTGAAGTAAATTGTTACCAATGTAAATGTATAATTTGTGCTCAAGTTTATGAAATCATGTTGATGCTTTTCCATTCGTTATTTGTTTTATTTAATAATCAATGCCACAGATTCTATCATTTTCATTAGGTTATATTATTATAATTTTTTTTCATTCGACAATTCCAAGGGAGGAATATCAAACCATTGATTTTAGAGATGGTGGCACGTAACTTACCTAATGAACTATGCTTGGATTAATTTCTTTTTTTTTTTAAATCGATTATTATAAAATTATTAATTACTCACACCATCTATTTATGATATTAGTCGTTAAGGATCTCACATCGAAAAGAAAAGGGATCTTACAATGATTTATAATAGACACGATATGGTATCATAGTCTAACAAACTCAAACGAGCATGTTAAAAATCTCACATTAAAAAGAAAATGGATCTTACAATAGTTTAAATATTAATATTAGCCAACTAGAACTAGATATATTTTGAAATTCAAAATATTAGATTTATTTGATAATTATTTTATTTTTTGTTTTTTCCTTTTTTTAAATTAAGCCTCGAACACAACTTTCATCTATGTTACTACCTAAAACCGTTTTTAAAATCTAAGAAAATTTGTAACACTAAAATGCTTGTTTTTACCTTTTGAAATTTGGCTAAAAGTGAGAAACAAACCTAATTTGTTTTTAAAAATCGTGGTCAAATGCGCCTAAATAATTCAATTTTTGTAAAAAAAAAAAAGGGTTTCTATTCTATCCTAGAGAAATTGACCATTCTAACCTAAATAGTTTTTGGATTTATGATCTAACATTTCAAAACCTGCTTTTCTGACCTAAAAAAAATTTCTGACATGTTAGCTCATATAAAAACACAAAATTGTCCTGAGTCTGATATAAGAGTTTGAGGAAAAATTGACACAAATAACCTAAAAAAGTTCTCACTTTGCTCAAATGATTTAAGCTTTCAAATTTTCTTTTTCCAACCTAAATCAATATTTTATTAAATTAAAAGAACTGAGAAATTGTAGTGATATCCCTTCTCCATTCTCCTCTCTTTTCTCTTTTATTTATTTATGTTCTATTGATGCAAAATTATGCCGAGCTGTCGACGTTGGCCACGTGGCAAATGGTCGAGGTAACGAGCTGCGAGCTCATGCAAGGTAGGAACTGCAAAAAGAAAGTAAACACTCCGACGCTCAAATCAGTATAGCCACGAGCTCAAATAGGTCATTCTCGGAGCAGAATTGCATACATGAGTTAGAGGAATGAAGATTCTTTTATAGGCGGAGTAAAGGGACACATCCATTATGGTCGTTACGACAAGGCGGTTAGATGTTGGGCCATAGGTCAACAATGATTGGGGTCAGTTATGGATGAGCTTAGTAGCTCGGCGTTAGGTGAGTTAAGGAGCTCGACCATAGGTGAGCTTAGGAGCTCGAACATAGGTGAGCTAAGGAGCTCGATCATAGGTGAGTTTAGGAGCTCGACCATAGGTGAAGGAGCTCGATGGTAGATGAGCTAAGTAGCTCGACCATAAGTGAGCTAAGGAGCTCGACCATATCTCGCCATGTGGTCGGTCATATTTTTACCTCCAACATATTCCATTCTCAAACTTCTCTTCTCTTCTCTTCCCTACTTCCATTTCTTTCATATAACATTATTCCTCACTTCCATTTCTTTCCTATAACATTATTCCTCGCTTCCATTGTGTAAAAGTAATTGCACCAAGAACTTTGATTTGAACTATTATGTCCCTTCTCATTTTTGTATCTATCTTTACTATTATTTTTCGATTTTCTTTCTCTTCTCCTATTTTTCGGTTTCGATATTCGTCACTTTCTTCATATTCGAATGGGTATTGAGATACAAACTCTAATCTTGAGTGATTTTTTTTTATTTGGGTTCATTGAAATAAGAATGAGCATAAATCTCTGACTTGAATCCATATTGCATAAATCTCAGTCCCTTGATTTTTTTTTTAATTTAGGTTCGTTGAAATTAAATGACCATTAATATTGAGCTTGAATCTCTCCTGAGATTGAATAAATCTCACTCTAGAGTAATGCAAATTAGATCAGGATTATTTTGGTAAAACTCGGGCGAGTTCGGAGAAAATAGTCCCAGAATTCATGTAAAACTAGGCAAGTTCAAAGAAAACTTGTCCGAGATTCATGCAAAACTTGGGCGAGTTCAAAGAAACTTCTCTTGAGTTATGAAATTTGCGAATTCACGAATGAGTTTCTATAACTTGGATGAATTTCGAATTTTATCCCATAAGTGTCAAACTCAAGCCCTGTGGTGCAAGTACATATGATACGCGACAACTCAAGCGTATTGGACTACTCGAGCCACAAGCCACTTGAACCCAATCGTATAAGTGGTTCAACCCGAAAGGCTAAGAGTTAGATGGATTACCTTTGAAGTCATTACTTTGAGCAAACAGAATACTCACTATGCTCGAGGTCGGAAACACTTCATGAGTTTGGTGACCAATTAAACAAGCATGCTCCGGGGGTAAAATATGAGATCCTAAGTTAAACCACACCAAGGAAATCGATATTTTGGGGGGGGGGGGGGGGGGGGGGGGCGCACAGCGAAGGAAGTAAACACTCTCAATTCAATTTGATAATTCTAAGATTCAAGATGTCAAAAAAGAGGGGTGGAAGCCTATTTATAGGAGTTTTTGGGCTGAGTAGCCTTTTTTAAAGGCCGATTATGAAATGTGGCCCTTCTCCTCATTTTTATGTTTTGTAAATATTTGCTGACATCATCCAATGAACCAAATGACCATTATGCGCCTCCACTACTTGATTAAATTTTTACTTTCCCTCTCTTTTTTTTCAACTCTTTTTTTTCATTTGAAACTGATTTTCTCTCTCCTTCTCTCTCTTCTCATTCTTCATCTTCTCCTCTCCCTCATCTCTCTTTGTGTTCCTTCTCTCTCTTCCCGCTCCCTCAAACTTTCTCTATCTTCAATGAAGAAATGAAATAAATTGCCTCGCTTTTTCTGCCACTCGAAGAATATCGCAAGCGTAAAGTAGATCTTGTTCACAATTCAGGATCGAAAAAGAAGAGGTGGTTTCCTGATGTAAGGATAGAAAACTGTTTATGGTCCGAAATGCCTTCACAGAGATAACAACAAAACAAGAAGGGAGAGAACAAGAAAATGAGAAAAGAGAGAAAACGAGAAAGAGAACGAGAGAGGAGAGAGAAAACGAGAAGAGAGAGTGGTATAACTCCAAAGGGAGGATTTTTATTAAGAAAGATAAAGATGATTCTTACAAAGGGAAAGACTTGCTATTAATAAGCAAAAGGCCTAGGAAAGCTTTTAACTAACTAGCCTAACTAACTAACAAACAATTAAACAACCCAACTAAACAACCAATAAACTAGAAATACTAAAATAGTATTCACGACTACATCAGATTTTCCCCTCCCCAAAAAAAAAAAAAATTTGCCCTCAAGTTCTTAAGAAGCTAGAGTGAAGGAGTCTAGAGCTTGATAAGGGAAGATTTCTACTACGTTAAAAAATGGGTTGATGTTGCATTCGGTTGGAAGCTGAATCTTGTAAGCGTTGTCACCACACTTCTCTAGAATTGGAAAGGGACCAATCTTCTTCTTGTTAAGTTTGTTATACTTGCCTGCAGGTAGTCTTCCCTTATGTAAGTAAATCATGACCAGTTCACCAATTTGGAAGCTCACTGGTCTTCTTTTAGTATCTGTCGCTGCCTTATACTTGGAGTTGGCCGACTCGATATGGTCACGGACTTCTTGATGCAATTTTGTTATCCTTTCTGCTATCTGTTCAGCTTCCACACTAACATCAATAGAAGATGGTAAGTTAGTAATATCTACAGTTAGGCGAGGTAGTTTAGTATAAACCACTTCAAATGGTGATTTCCACGTGGATCTATTCTGCATATGATTGAAAGCGAATTCTGCTTATGCAACGGCAAGGTCCCATTGTTTAGGGCGATCACTGGATATGCATCGAATTAGGTTTCCCAAAGTTTTGTTTGTCCGTCCGTTTGTGGGTGACTTGTGGTGCTGTATTTGAGGGATGTATCAAATTTGCGCCACAGAGTTCGCCAAAAATGGCTAAGAAATTTGACATCACGGTATGAAACTATTGTTTTAAGAATGTCGTGAAGTCGAACCACTTCCCTGAAAAAAGATTAGCCACATATAAACATCTGTTTTCTTACAAGCTAAAAAATGTGCCATTTTGCTGAAACGATCAATAACAACCAAGACTGGATCGAATCCTCGTTGTGTTTTGGGTAATCCTAAGATAAGATCCATAGATAGGTCTTCCCAAATTGATTGAAATATGGGTAAAAGGGTGTAGAGTCTCGTGTTTTGGGTTGTTCCTTTATTTGTTTGGCATACAAAAACATTTGGCTACGTAGCTGAAGACATCTTTTCTTATTTGTGGCAAAAAAAAAAAACGATTAGCTACTAAGTTTAAGGTTTTATCCCGTCCATAGTGGCCTGCTAACCCGCCTGAATGTAGGTCTTGAATAAGTGTTGTCCGTAGAGATGTATGGGGTATACATAATTGATTACCTTTGAATAAGTATCCTTCTAAACGGTGAGTCTTCAGAGTTATTGTTCGTAGAGCAGTTATGCCAAATTTTTTTAAAGTCTATATTTGTGGCGTATGACTCGGGTAAAGTGGTGAAGGCTATTATTTTTCCTTGTAGGATTGTTAGTAAGTTTCCCTTTCTACTAAGGGCGTCGGCTGCCTTATTAGTAATCCTCGTTCTATGTTTTATAACAAAGTCAAATCTTTGAAGAAAAGACAACCATCTTGCATGCATTCGGCTTACAGTTTTTTGAGTATTGAGGAATTTAAGGGAAAAATGATCAGTGAAAAGTATGAATTCTTTGCTTAAGAGATAGTGCTCTCATTGGTTAAGAGCACAGACCAAAGCGTAGAGTTCTTGTTCGTAGGTGCTCCAATTTTGTCGTGAAGGGCTTAGTTTTTCACTAAAGTATTCGATGGGGTGATTGTTCTGGGATAAAACAGCCCCTATACCTACTCCGGAAGCATCTACTGAAACTTCAAATGGCTGGGTGAAATCGGGTAAATTAAGAACAAGACTTTCGCTAAGTTTTTGTTGTATAGTTTCAAAGCTATTTGTTTTGTCAGTACCCAAGAAAATTTCCTTTTTGAGACAGTTGGTTAAAGAGGGCCACTAGGGAGCTAAAATTTTGGATGAATTTCCTATAAAAGGATGCAAGGCCTAAAAAACATTGAATATCCCTACTGTTTAGGTTGAGGTCAATCCATTATAGCTTTTATTTTCTTAGGATCCATTTGAATGCCCTTCCCACTAATAATGAATCCTAGGAATGATATTTCAGAAACAAGAAACATACATTTTTTAAAGTTTATCACTAATTTGTTATTACTGAGTGTAGTAAATAGAAGTTGAAAGTGATGTAAATGGTCTTCCCTAGAATTACTATAAATCAGAATATCATCAAAATAGACAAGCACAAATTTATTAAGAAAAGGGAGAAGAACCTGATGCATTAACCTCATGAAAGTGCTCGAGCCATTGGATAACCCAGTCCTTCGTTTGTTTTGAAGGTTGTCTTCCATTCATCTCCCGATCTGATGCGTATTTGATGATATCCGCTACGCAAGTCTATTTTAGAGAAGATGAATGCTCCTCCTAGCTGGTCAAATAAGTCATTAATACGAGGGATAGGGAGACGATACTTAATGGTTATTTTGTTGATAGCTCGACTATCAACACACATCCGCCACGACCCATCCTTTTTTGGGGTGAGGAGGGGGCACCGTATAAAGACTTAAGCTAGGTTGAATATAGCCTTTGTCCAATAATTCGGTTATTTGTTCATGAAGAATTTTATATTCAGCTGGGCTCATGCGATAATGAGGAAAATTAGGCAACGTAGCCCCCGGTATGAGGTCAATATGATGCTGAATATTTCAGAGAGGAGGTAATTGGTCTGGTAGTGTGGAGATATCTGGGAATTTGGTTAGTAAAGTTGTTATTTCAGAGGGAATGTCTGAAAAGTTGGTGGTATTTGTAGGGTTAAAGTTCTTGATGACCAAACCAGGAATTAGTTCGTTAGATGGGACAAGAAAGTGTTTTCCTTTAGCTAGGTGAAACAATTGTTCTTTCCCTTTATCACTTGCAACGTTAACCCCAGGTAGAGGAAGCAAAACTACTATTCTGCCCATCCATAGAAATTCGTATGTATTCTCGCAGCCTTTATGTATTGCTTGAGTGCCATATTGCCAAAGGCTACCCAATAAGATGTGACATACATCCATGTCTAATATGTTGCAAATTATTTCATCCTTATAGTTGTTTCCGATGGATAAGGGGATTGTGCATATAGAAGTAACTTGTACTTCTCCCCCTTTTTTAATCCAACTAATCTTGTATGGGGTTGGATGAGGAGAAACTTTCAAGTTTAGAGCATTTACTAACTTGGTAGAGACAATGTTTTCGGTGCTACCACTATATATGACAACATTGCATACTTTCCCGTTGATAATACAACGGGTTCTAAAAAAGGACTGACGTTGAGGAAACGAAACGATTTTAGGTGTGAGGAAGACATGTTCTAGAACACAAGAAACAGGATCACCCTCATCGGGTTCAACCACTAAACGCTCCTCATCCTCAATGATATCAATATCGTGATCAAGACTGTCACCATCTTCCACGAAATTGATTGTCTTCCTTTGAGGGCACTCATTAGACAAATGCCCCATCTGGCCACACCGAAAGCATTTTCCTAGTGTGGGCCGGGCATAAGTGTTATGTTTTTTTGTTTTGGTCCCCTACTTTAGCATCATCACTGCCCTTAGTTTTAGAGCTAGAAGTCATACCTTGGTTTAAAGGTTTATCCACCGTTGTTGTTCCTTTCTTGAATCCAACGGCATTAATATCAGTAGAGCGCCGCTAATATTGGTACTTAAACCGATTGCCAATTTGTTCTTCAATAATGATAGTTGTGGCAATGGCTTCATCCAAGAATCCAATGGGTTGCACTTGCAGCCGCTCTTTGATGTCAATCCAGAGGCCTCCTACGAACCATGCCACTTGGTATTGGTCATTCTCCCCTAAATTTGTTCTGGCCCCCAATCGGTGAAACTCCTCAATGTAGTCTGCAATCGATCGGCTTCCCTACCTACAATTGTGGTACTGATTGTATAAAACCTGCTCATAGTTAATAGGAAGAAATTGTGCTCTCATTAATTTCCTCATTTTTCCCCATGTTCTTATGAGGTGTTTTCCAAACCTTTGTCGATTTGTCTCTAACTGCTCCCACCAAGCGGAAGCCCCTCTTTTTAGCTTTAAAGCGACAAGGTCGACTTTTTTATGATCAGGGGTATTCATATAACCAAAAAAACTCTCCACACTTTTAATCTATTCAAGAAACCCCTCAATCTCAAGTTTACCATAAAAAACAGGTAGGTCCACTTTCATTTTGTAATCGTTAGGTTCTCAATACCTTTGATTATGTCGTTGGTTGCCCCTATGATCCATTTCCCATTCTTGATACTCATCATCATCACTAGAGGACTCAAATGGAGTGCCCCTACGTCGGTTGGTCATACGATTTCGGCGTGGATTGTTGTAACGTTGATGAGGTTCTGGGTAACGAAAAGGAAAAGGAAAGGATCATGGAACATACTTGGGTATCTTGTGGGAGTTCAAGTGCCGGATCATGTTAAGGTTGATGTCGTTGCGGGTTCTTGAAACGTTCTTGGAACTGTTTGTTGTACCTATCTTCCAACAGCAACTCCTTGACCTTGAACATCCTCACCATTCCTCTTTCTTGGCTGATCTTGTTGTTCTTGCAAGTTGTCAATCTTGTCCACCGAAACACTCAAGATTTGCTTAATCTCTACCATATTCCACTGCAAATTCTCTACAACACCTTCAACCATCAGTAAACGATTGGTTGATGATCGTGGAGAGAGGACGGTTGCATTTTCCGCCACTTTGTCGACGAGAGAAGAATCCCCTTCAACTGGAATAACTTTCTTGCCGGCCATATCCAAAAGGAGCCCAAGATATTTGTCGCTCTGATACCAATTTGGTGTAACTCTAAAGGGAGGATTTTTATTAAGAAAGATAAGATGATCCTTACAAAGGGCAAGACTTGCTATTTATAAGCAAAAGGCCTAGGAAAGCTTTTAACCAACCAGCCTAACTAACTAACAAACAATTAAACAACCCAACTAACAACCAACAAACTAGAAATACTAAAATAGTATTAACGACTACATCAAAGAGAAAACGAAAATGGGAGAGTAAACGAGAGAGCGACAAAGAGAGCGTGAAAGAGGGAGAAAAAAAATCCAAATTTGACTACTTAATTTTGAAAACGTTTGAAATGAGTTTTAAAAACTGAAATGAGAAACTTTTTAATTTGAGAATCAATTATCAATTCAACGAATCAATAAAAATCGTCCCATATATAGCTTAATCTTCCAATAACAGAATTCATGCAAATCTTTTCAAAAAAGGAAAAAAAATCCATGTAAATCAACTTAAATGCTCCACATAAATGCACTGATATTAAAAAAAAAAAGAAAAATAAAAACTGAAACGTGGGATTCCCCACTGAAACTAGGGATTATCCACGTAAATCAACTTAAATACTCCGTAGATTAAAGATTTTTTGCTTCTTCAATCTTGTTAACTTTAATCATAAATGATATTCAAATTTAAAATTTAATCCAAATGTATTTTTTTAATTGGTTTTCTTATCTCTATTTTATTCTCTCCCGTAATTTTTGTTGTGATTGAGGTTCAAATTTAAAGTTTAATTTCTCATCCAAAACATTTTCTTTTATTTATCACCTATCCTTCACTCTACAATATATTTCTTCTCTACCTCTCATAGTTTATTTTAATATTAGATTGCAGGTTCAAATGGAAAATTTTTCCAATTAATGTGATTTTAAAAACTAAATATCAATGAAGTTTCAAATTTATTAAAAATTAAATTAAAAAAATTATACAGCGACTAAAAATTGTGTTTATTTTGTAATTTTGGAATAGGATTTCTTAATCTCTGCTTCAAATTAGTAATAGAATTCAAATAATCGGGATTCTTTTTCTCTCTCTCGCTCTCTCTCTCTCATTCTCTCTCTCTTTCTCGTTTCATCTCTCTCTCTCTCGCTTTTCTCTCTCTCTCTTCTTTTTTCTCTCTCTTTCTTTCTCTCTCTGTTATCGTTTTCTTTCTCTTCTCTCTCATTTTCTTTCTTAAATTTCGCTTTGATTTTCTCCATAATCAGGATATTTTCCAGTTTGAAAAAATTAACTTCTGCCTGTTAGGGCTCGTCCTTTGATTTGTATGGGTGAGAGTGGCCTGAGTCGCCGACTCAATATTCCTACCATTTTTGGGACGAGACCATGCGGGGAGCTGGGAACATAACTACATAAGATGAAATTCACTTCTTCCTAACTTTAGGGTAAGTAGATGAGTGTACTCTTAATGTAACGCCCCGAGTCCCTCAGGTTAGTTAGTCTCGAATCAGGAGATTTTCATTTAATTTTAAATTAAACTTTAATTAAATTTATATATATCGGGCTCCACGTGGTTGGTTTTATCTTAAGTTGGGATGAGTTTTTTTTCTCTTGGGCTTGGTTATGTTGGGTTTTTGAGTTGGTTTGGTTTTAAAACAAAGGAAAAGAATATTGATAAAAAGAAAAAGAAAACACATAGGGTTTCCATCTTCTTCTTCCTTTCTTGCCCTAGTCGCCGTCCCCCCCCCCCCCCCCGTTGAGTTTCTTTTCCGGCGACCACACCTCACGGCGGCAACGGTAGCAGCAACGTCTCCTCGAACCAGCAGCAGCGCGACCCCTCGGTGATCTCCATCGGCGGCGGTTCGCGAGCAACGGCAGCATTTTAACTTCAGCGACGGTGCGACTTCGAAACCCCTTCGGCAATCGTCGACGGCAGCAGCGGCGCGTTTCCAGCCAATTCCGGTGTCTCAAACGGTGTCTTGAACCCAAACCCAGGGCGGTTCTGGCGTTCTTGCAGTGGCAGTGGCGCTTCTGCTGCGTCCCGATGGTGACCCTTGGCCGTGTGTACTCCGACGACCACAAACAGCTCCGATTTGTGGCCTTTGTTCCCCTCCGACGACTTTAGACACACCCACACCTATCTGGAGTTTGATTCGCGGTACCCACCCTTATTTGGACTCAAACCAGCATTATCCATCGCTTTTTGACATCGGAACATCAAGCCTAAGGACATTCGAACTCAGTTTTGGAAGCCCGAACCTCTTTGGCGTTGACCCACTCTTAACTCAAGAGGTTTTGGTGTGAGTTAGTAGGTAACGACTCACCTAAATTAGTGTTGGTGCAAACTAAGTGTTTTTTTAGTTAGTCTCTAACACAAGCTTGGTTGCCTTTGATTTAGAGAATCCTTCGGCGAGCTTAGTAGCGTTAGGGCCATTGCGTAAGTAGTACCAGGGGTGGGTGTGTGCGTTGTGTTGTGTTATTGGAACGATTTGTTGTTGCATTCTAATATGAATCATGTGTCATTTATATTTATAGATGTGGGTCGTGGTTGGAGAAATTCTGCTAGATACGGTTGGCTTTGCATCTTGCTGTGTTCCTATAAATTACGTAAATGTGTTGAGTCATGATCGTTGGATGTAGTTGGTGGTTTCTGATTAAAAATGGTTGGAAGTGGTCATGTTGGGTGATAGAATGCATGTTCTGAATCTAGATGTGAGTGCCAGCTCTATCATTACTGGGACATGATAATTGTTGAATTAGGAGACAGGTACATTCTAGTTTGAAAACTGTGGATTTTATTTCTGTCCTTGTATGAATGAAAAGCATATTAAAAATGGTGTTGCGAATAGAGGTGTAAATGACTTGTCGATACCCTGAAGAGATTAGTTGTGATTTATTTGAAGTGATATGACAGACTGGTTGCTTTGTTTGTTGTGAGTTGTCTGAGGTGGTAGACAGGACTAATGATTTTGTTACTGGGAGACCTTATGGTACGTGGCTTGAACGTCACGGGATAGAATCTTAGCAGGACTAATGTATGTTTACAAAGGATGCACGTTAAAATAGAAATATTGTAATTATGCTTTCTTATGATGTGGGCGTGCTTGTATAGTTTATATAAATGTTCATTTATGATGTGAGCGTGCTGGTTGAGCATATATAAACGTTTCTTTATGATGCGAGCGTGCAGGTCTGAGTCGTATTATTTTCTTATGAGATGTGGGTGTAATAGAAGTATATTTTCGGACCCTGTTCGCAGGCTAGGGGTTGATGTGGAGTGGGTTATGATAAGGAACGTTGGATTCTTGGGGAAAGTGAAAGGGTGAGTGTCAGGGCCTCGGGTATAAATGGTCGGGGGCTGATACGTCACTATTTGAGTATCGAGGCCTCGGGTAAAAATGGTCGAGGGTCGATGTGAGGAGTCTGTTGAAAGGAAAACTATTGGGGCCTTGGGTAAAAATGGTCAATGGTCGATAGATGGTCAAGTCATCGGGGCCTTGGATAAAAATGGTCGAGGGCCGATGCAGTAGTGTTGGGGCTCTGGGTAAAAATGGTCAGGGGCCGACTCTACTCGAAGAAGTTAGCTGTGAAAGGCTAGGATAACTGTGATAAGCGTAGAGGTGCTTGAGATGTTAGGGAGACTCGAGGTTGGTA
The DNA here is from genome assembly GCF_013281855.1 of Momordica charantia. Classification (NCBI taxonomy): domain Eukaryota; kingdom Viridiplantae; phylum Streptophyta; class Magnoliopsida; order Cucurbitales; family Cucurbitaceae; genus Momordica; species Momordica charantia. The sequence goes on along the minus strand of NW_028275157.1, from coordinate 2,597,027 downwards.
ACTAATTTGTTCATGGTTGTGGTTGACGCCGAATCTTATAAAGTGTGTCTATGTTTGATTGCATAATGTGATGAAGAGCATGACTATGAATGTTTCATGAATCTGTTGAGCATGATGTGTGTGTGTTGTTGGTGAGGGCTACTTACGGAGTATATTTTATATACTCACCCCCCCCCCTCTACAATTATTGTTTCAGGTGAAGGATTCGTTGGCGACCATGGTGATGAGACGAAGGAGACATGACGAGCGAGGACCATAAGCTGCGTAGTTACTTTTGCTTAGCTTAAATTTAGATGGTTAAGACCTTATGTTTTGGTCAATAAACTATTTGTTCTTATTTGAATAATTGGGAGGTTCCCACTCGTTGTTTACTTTATTGCTGGATAAGCGTTTATTTTAGTTTTCTTCCATTCATTGAGTTTGCCTAGTTGGAATAATAAAGTTGCCTAATGAGGTTGTCCACGGATGATGTTTAATTGATATTCTATAGAGTTGATTCATCGTTAAATTGATGAGAGGTAAAGCTTTATTTTATATAAATATTTCACAGGGAGTTGTCATCTCGTGTTTGGGGTTAAGTTTAGACAGGTGGGTAGTTAATGTGACTTAGAAGTGTGTAGGAAGTCCTGGGGCGTTACACTTAAGTGCTGACTTTCGAACTTGAACAAGGGACCCACCCTATCATTTTCCCGAGAGAGACTTTCGATTATTGGTCGGACCACAACCGGATTGTTCATTTGACGATCGGCGGTACTTAAGGTCCAAAGGGTAACACAGGGGCAAAACAGTAATTTGACCCAGATGTGGTTATGAACACTCGTGACATTAGGTCCCCTTGCTAGCTCGTAAATGATAATAACGTTTAGTCTTGAAAAGAATTTGAATTGTTCAAATTAGTTAAAGGGAATTAAAGTTAATTGTATGAGATGCAATTAATATAATGTATGTGTTTTTCTCTAGATTTGATGTATGTGGTTTGCAAATAAACTTTTTCGGTTTTGGTATTAGATTTACAGTTTTTCCGTTGATTCGATCAATGTAAAGGTCCGTTGTTTTTAGTGTTTAATCCTGTAAATCGAGTCTGTAAGTCCATGTCGTTCGTGGCAAGGAGTTGCCGTGAAGGAGTACCAGAGAAGTGAAGAAAAACTAGAGAAACCAAGCGGTCAGCGCCTCGGCACTAGGGCGGCACCTAGGCGTTGTCCCGTGCTCCTATCCGCTGCTAGGAGTCCAAAAAACCCGAGGCATTGCACATTGTGCAGCGTCTAGGCGTTAATAAGTGGCTTAGGCGCCAGTCAGTTGGTGCCTAGGTGCTGCCTGTGTAGTTTTTTCCCGAGAGCTGCTGAGGCGCTGTAGTGTGGTAGCGTCTAGGCACCTGGAAGAATTTTTTTTTCTCTTTTTTATAGGATGTCAAAGACCGGTCTATTGTGCTATGTAATTATTATGCATTGTGAATGTATGTTTAATTAAATATATGTTGCATAAAATATGTCATATAGTTTAAAATCCCACTATATGTTAAGCATGTTTTTTTTATAATTAATTAATATAAATGTTGTATTAATTAGATGAAAATAAAGTTACATTGAGCATGACATTACTTTAGTAAATATAAATGTTATATTTATGTATGTCATTGATGGATGATTGTAATTTTAATTTCTTTAAATTTATAAGAGTTATAAGTTTGGTGAATTGAAATTAAAGCCTATAATCAAGAGTTGCATTCAAAACCCTAGGTCTTTAATAATTAATTTTAAAGAGGTTTGAAATTGATTTGATCTTAGGTTATATACTTTTTATTTTCGTTTTTAAATATGTTTAAAACGACGAAATAAAAGGTTAATGTAAAATATTGCCTATAAAGGAACCCTGTCTAAGAAAGGTTCTACCTAGGTTGAGGTATTTAAGCTGACCGTAAGAGAACACCTCTACTTGGGTACCGACCAGAGGGTTGAATTAGTCAATATTTTATAGCATGCAATAATGTGGTTAGTTCATTAAAGTGTTTAATGAACTAAAACATTTGTGTTAAACAAATCCAATATAAAAGTTATATTGGGCAAACTAATAAACTTAGATAATTGCATTTAGCCGGATTTTACCTAAGTAATAAACCCTAGTTTTTAAAATACTAAGTTGGAGGATTATGTATATATAAAATATACAAAGTATATAAGATATATACGGTATATAAATATATATTCTTTCCCTCACGTTCTTCATATAAGTTGACATCGTGAGTTTCATGCTCGGCCTCGTGTCGCCCTGGGTGCGGTCTCTCTAGGGAAGATGTTTACATGGCTCAATAGCAAGGTGAATGGAGAAAGTATTTATAGTGAGTTGGAGAAGGACATGTGGCAACACATCTTGCGGTCTCCTCCATTGGTTTACAACTTGAGATTTCATACACGGCCTGCGTGTCGTCCTGGAGTGACCACCCATACGGAGGGTCTGTTGTATGGAATCAAAATCAGAGCGAACTCCAGAAATGGATAAGGTCTCTTAGGTTTTGCACCAATATTTGTCCTTCCCTACGACAAGCTTATTGGGGCTGACCTTTGGGGTTTGGAAATGTCGGGTCACACTTACGGGAAGTCGTTAAGTTTGTTAGTAACTCCTTGACCAAAAAAACGATGACTAACTGTTATAGGAATAAGAGTTATTCTTGTATAATATTTAACTCTTATGTAATATTTTGTTTAGAATGTCTCAATTCAGAGAAAGAGTAGCTGACTGCCCTACGATAGTTGTTGATCTAAATCACTAAAGCATCGTTGCAAAAATAATCTTGATTATAGGGTGCATTATTACTTTTAGCTAAAATTGATTAGGTTTTAATAGGTAGTGCAACTGTCTAATATAGATTTGTTTGTATTTCAACATGTCTAAAAGTATTGCTCTGCTTGCCGCCGAAAAACTTAACGGAGAAAATTACACACAGTGGAAAACGAACCTTAACATGATACTCGTGGTAAATGATCTTATGTTCGTCTTAACTGAAGAGTGTCTTCAGGCTCCCACACCTAATGCAATCCGAGCCAGTCGGGATGCCTATGACAGATGGATCAAGGCCAATGGCAAGGTCAATGTCTACATCTTGGGAAGCATATCTAATGTGCTAGCCAAGAAGCATGAAAGCATGGTTACCGCAAGGGAGATCATTGACTCATTGCAGGACATGTTTGGACAACCGTCCTTTCAAGCCTGGTACGATGCCCTCAAGTTCATTTACAATTCCCACATGAAAGAGGGAACATCAGTGCGAGAACATGTTCTCAATCTGTGTTGGGTGTGTTGCCCTACACTCGTAGTTTGTATTTATGTAAAAACAAATTTATATTCAATAAAGTTTTATTCAATCAATTTGTTGTTGAATTTATAGCATTGCATTGTCGAAATTCAATAAACTAAACATCCAAGGTTATTATAACGTAACCGAGACACTATATATACAGCGGGTATATATCTGATATACCCTCGATATACAAGTGGATAGTGTCCCAGGAATAACCTAAAGGGTCTAGAAACGGCCCTTATCCTAGTAAGTATATGGATAAGACTAGGTTCCTTATCCTAGCAACACTATAGAAATGGTCCACTTTGTAAATGTTACAGACGACTTGATCCAGATCGTTCATGTGGAGACATGCGAGTGGGGGTTTCATATACAATGAGTTTGTATAAGACCGGACCACGAAACATCCAATCTTTAGATGTAACGCTATTAACTAACAGATTGCTATTTCATAAGATGACCAGGCAACTCATTCCTAATCCTGAGTGAGTTGTGGACTCCTGCCCGTAAGTGATCGTCCTTTGATCTGTATGGGTAAAAGTTGCCCAAGTCGCCGACTCAACATTCTTACCATTTTGGGGACGAGACCGAGTGGGGAGCTGGGAACATAACTTTACAAGATGAAATTCACTCCTCCCCGATTTTAGGGGAGTAGATGAGTGTTCCTTTAGTGCTGACTCCAGGACTTGAACAAGGGGCCACACCCTCTCATTGGCCCAAGAAGGACTTCCGATTATTGGTCGGACCTTAATCGGGTTTTTCATTATAGGATCAGCGGTACTTAAGGTACAAGATGTAACATAGGGGTAAAACGATAATTTGACTCATCTGTGGTTACGAACACTCGTGAATGATTAACTTGCCGTCAATGGTCGCTATTCGTGGACACATAAATACTCTATAGTGAGAAGAGTTCAGCTGCGGGTTTTTAGTGGAATAACCCGTAGTTAACATATGTTAATTAATGTGGTTAATGAACTTAACCGATTAATCTCGTAACGTTGGAGCTTCTGATCTATAGGTCCATTAGGTCCCCTTGGTAGCTCGTAAAGGGTAATTAAGAACATTAAGTCTTGGAAGAAATTTGAATTGTTCAAATTTAATTAAAGGAAATTTGAGTTAATTGTGTATGACACAATTTAATATAATGTATGATGATACATTATAAAACTTTATATTATGAGAGAATAATATGAATTGGATTCATATTAAAACGATAGGTTAAAGTTTTAATGTGAATTAGATTCATATTAAATACTATAGGTTAAAGTTTAATGTGAATTAGATTCATATTAAATATCATAGGTTATGAGGGAAAGGTATAGTTGAATATGATTCAAATATTAATTTAATTAAATGTGATTTGATTAAATTATGTTTATTTAATTAATTAATTAATTATGATTTAATTATTTATTAATTAAATTTAATAATTAAATTAAATATATATATATATATATATATATATATATTCCCACACTCTCTCTCTTTCCTCAAACCTTCAAAACACAGAGATCCTCTCTATGTTTTGGTGTGGTTGATTTTTCCTGTAAATCAATTCTCTCTCTCTAAAAAATCTCTAATTATATTCCTTGTGTTTTCCTCTTTGTTCCAAGTAGAAAGGATCCCACAATCATGTTCTTGATCCTAAAGAGAATAGCAAGGTAACTTTGTGGTAGTGTCTAACTTCGGTTGTGAAGAATTGTACGTGTTGTCACAACGTTCGTGCTCGAGGAAGAGAATCTGTCAACGGTCTTCAAATGTGAGTTTTTTCTCCTCCCCAAGAGGCTTAACCTCATTAATAAAAGAAATGTTCTATTTTTGAAAACCGGTATCATTTCATTTCTAAAACCGAATTGAATCATAAGGGATCAACCGCTTCCACTTGGGATTCGATCCATTCAATCTGATGGTCCACTTTAATGTGGCTAAAGTGAATGTGGCTATTATAGACAAGGTGAGCCAGGTCAGCTTTATCTTGGAATCTCTTCTGAAGAATTTTCTACAATTCTGTAACAATGCTGTGATGAACAAGATAGAGTACAACCTTACCACGCTCTTGAATGAGCTTCAGATCTTTCAGTCTCTTATAAAAAATAAGGGACAGGAAAGGGAGACAAATGTTGCCACCTCAAAACGGTTCCATCGAGGTTCGACCTCAAGAACAAAATCTGTACTTTCTTTTTCTTGAAGTGAGACTTTCAAGAAGAAAAACAGTGATAAGGGGGTGAAAGTTGACCCTACTGCTACTACTGCCACCAATAAGGGCAAGACCAAAGTTGTAGACAAAGGAAAATGTTTTCGTTGCAACGTGGATGGGCACTGGAAAAGAAACTATCTGAAATACTTGGCCAAAAAAAAAGAAAGACAAAGAAGGTATATATGATTTACTTGTTCTTGAAACTTGCTTAGTAGAGAATGATGATTTTGCTTGAATACTGGATTCAGGGGCCACTAATCATGTTTGTTCTTCTTTTCAGGGAATTAGTCCCCGGAGGCAACTTGATGCTGGAAAGATGACTCTCAAGGTCGGAACGGGAGATGTCGTCTCAGCAGCCGCAGTGGGAGACCTAAAGTTGTTTTTAGACAATAATACATATTATATTATTAGATAATGTGTATGTAGTTCCCAAAATAACGAGGAACTTAATTTCAATTTCTTGTCTACTAGAATAATGTAATGCTATTTCTTTTTCATTAAATGAAGTGTTCATTTCACGAAATGGTGTTAATATTTATTCTGCAAAACTTGAAAACAATTTATATGTCTTAAGACCAATCATAACTACAGCAATTTTAAATACATGACTGTTTAAAAATACTAAAACTCAACACAAAAGACAAAGAACTTCTCCTAAAGAAAATACCTATCTTTGGCACCTAAGATTAGGTCACATAAATCTCAATAGGATTGGGATATTGGTTAAGAATGGACTTCTAAGCGAGTTAGAAAATGACTCTTTACATTCATGTGAATCTTATTTTGAAGGCAAGATAACTAAAAGACCTTTTACTGGAAAATGTTATAGAGCCAAACAACCTTTCGAGCTTGTACATTCAGACCTTGGTGGTCCGATGAATATTAAAGCGAGGGGAGGGTATGAGTATTTCATCTCTTTCATAAATCATTATTCAATGTATGAATATTTCTACCTAATGCAACATAAGTCTGAAGCCCTTGAAAAGTTTAAGTAGTATAAGACTGAAGTTGAGAACCAATTAGGTAAGACGATAAAGACACTTCGATTTGATCGAGGTGGAGAGTATATGGACTTAAGATTCTAGGACTATACGATAGAAAATGGAATTACATCCCAACTCTCAGCACCTGGTACACCTCAACAGAACGGTGTATCGAAAAGGAGAAATAGAACCCTGATAGACATGGTTCGATCTATGATGAGCTATGCTCAATTGCCTGCCTGGTTTTGGGATTATGTAGTGGAGATTGCAGTATACATTTTGAATACAGTTCTATCAAAAAGTGTTTCTGAAACACCTTTTGAACCATAGAGAGGACATAAATCTAGTTTACATCACTTTAGAATTTGAGGATGTCAAGCACATGTGTTAGTGACAAACACAAAGAAATTGGAACCTCGTTCAAACGTGTGCCTATTCGTAGGTTACCTGAAGGAAATGAGAAGTTGAATCTTCTTCGACCAACAAGAAAACTAAGTGTTTGTATCGACAAACGCTACGTTCTTGGAAGAAGACCACATGAGAGATCATAAACCACGAAGTAAGGTTGTGTTAAATGAGATTTCCGATGAAGCTACAAATACATTAACGAGAGTTGTTGATAAAGCTAGCACTTCAACAAGAGTTGTTGATGGCGCTAGTACTTCACGTCAGTCACATCCATCTCAAGAGTTGAGAGTACCTCGACATAGTGGGAGGATTGTGTCACAACCTGATCGTTACATGGATTTAATAGAAATCCAGGTCTTCATACCTGATGATGACGTTTAGGATCCATTGTCCTACAAAAGGGAAATGGAAGATGTTGATAAAGACAAATGGGTCAAAGCTATAGACCTTGAAATGGAGTCTATGTACTTCAATTCCGTCTGGGACATTGTAGATCGACCTAATGGGGTCAAACCTATAGGTTGTAAGTGGAAGAAAACGAGACGTCGAAGGAAAGGTACAAACCTTTAAGGCTAGACTCGTGGCAAAGGGTTACACCCAAAGGGAAAGGGTGGACTATGAGGAAACCTTCTCCTCGGTTCTCATGCTAAAGTCTATAAGAATACTTTTGTCCATTGTCACGTTTTATAACTATGAAATTTGGCAAATTGATGTCAAGACTGCTTTTCTGAATGACAATCTTGAAGAGAGTATTTGTATGTCTCAACTAGAAGGGTACAAGGTCAAGAGCAAAAGGTTTGCAAGCTTAAACGATCCATTTATGGATTAAAACAAGCATCTTGATCTTAGAATATAAGATTTGATACTGTAATCAAGCCTTATGGTTTTGACCATATTGTTGATGTTGTGTAATAACACTGTAGCTTTCTTGGTGTTATATGTGGATGATATCCTACTTGATAACTCTCCAAAAGAGAGTTATTTGGGCTTGAAATTCAATATATTTTAGCTAAGGATAGCCACTACATCACCAATTATAAACTTAGTGATGGCAGAAATGAATTAATATTTGTCATTCTTCTTAGCTTTGCAAAATTTTGTCATAAATTCTAATTTTGGGTTCTTTGTTTCAGCACCAACTATGCTACAACATCGCAATAAAAAAAAGTACAAAAATGCAGCAAACTGACAGTGGCAGTGAAAGAACGGTCAAAAGAGGGGAATTACCACAGTAATTGAAGAATCACCTGGAAGTGAGAGTTGGGGGCCCACGGATGCTGTTTTTTGCACTAAAAACAAAAGAGGGTATAAAAGCATCATTAGAGGAAGCCTCCAAACACACTTTTTACATCAATCATCCCTCACTTCAAAACATCTCCCAAGAAACCCATTCGAGAAAGACAAGAAGAAGGTGAAGTTCCAAAGTTGAGCTAGAGCAGAGGAAGAGAGAGAATACCACAAGGAGCTGAACCTTTCAGCTCTTTTGTTTCACTCTTGCGCCCAATTTCTCTTTATACCACTTCATTGATTTTATGTTTCTTTTTATTTTTCCCATGACTGTGCGTAGCTAAGCAGATTTGTAAGGGGGAAGGGTTGTGAACTTCTTTTAGAGCTAAATACTGTGCTTTTGGTACTAATGATGAATGGGTTTTAAGTTGTTGATGTGCTTAATCTTATTTTCAGTAGGCTTGATCACCATTGTTGGAATATCTGTCTGTTAACTCTTGGAAAAGTGTAATCCGGAGTGATAAACTTCAGCTTGTGCTAGATTTTGCTTGTGTTAGAGAGTGAGTGCTTAGGAATAAGGCTCACCTAGCATGGCTACAAACTGTTTTTAATTGCTGTGTAAGTTTGTTGATAAACCCTAACAACAGAAATCTGGGAAACCTAGAAATGATCCATGTCTGTTTGGTCAGTACTCACATTGTTAATGTTACATCATTGTTTAAGCAACCAAGGAAAATTCATACCTAAACCTTCCCCCTTACCTTGTTAGAACGAAGTAATCAACCTTACTCATTAATTACCATTTTATTATAAGTTATTCGAACCTAATTATGGTGTGGTTTACAGTAGTCAGTGTGCATAGTAGTTCTTAGTTTTTGTGACATTCTGTTCATTTTGAGTTGACCAAGAATTATTTGTTTTTTATATTTTTTTGCTTTCTCGAAACATTGTTAGAATGTGTAAGCAACATTTCCCTATGGATTCAAACTTTTTATTACTTGCTATAACGATAGTGTACACTTGCACATAAGGATACATTTTCGCTCAACAAGTTTTTGGCACCGTTTCCAGAGATTTGTTTAAACTGTACACTTTATATCTTTGATCAAGAAAACCTTTGCTATAAGGATTTCTTTTAATCACTGTGTGGTGGATTCTATAGGTGAATGCGTGATCTGTAAGGGCTAGAGTATCTACTTGACAACGAGATTGAACGTACATTTTACAAAAGAAGAAGAGAACAACGTAGACAGTAAGTGGAAACTAACCCCATGGATCAGCTACCAAGGCTCCCAAATGGTTGAAAGAATTAACGAGGAAGAGATGGTTGCGCCAGCAGCTGCTCCCCCTCATAACGCCATTCTGTTGGTAAATGATGGAGAAAGAGCCATCAGGGCCTATGTTGCACCAGCATTTCATGGGTTTCATCCAGTAATAGCAGGCCTAGAGATAGAAGCTGAGAGGTTTGAATTAAAATCGGTTATGTTCCAGATGCTCCAAACAGTGGGGCAATTCTTTGGAAACCCATCTGAGGACCCTCATCTACATTTGAGGTATTTTCTGGAAGTCAGTGACTCGTTCAAAATGCAATGAGTGTCCAAGGAAGCATTGCATCTAAAACTGTTTCCATATTCGCTAAGGGACAAGGCAACATATTGGTTGAACTCTATGTCGGCTAAGTCCATTACATCTTGGAATGACCTCGCTGAGAAGTTTTTAATGAAATACTTCCCCCCAAGCAAGAATGCAAGGTATCAAGGGGACATTGATGATTTCCAGTAGAGACAAGATGAATCTATAAGCGAATCGTGGGAAAGGTTCAAGGAATTGTTAAGGAGATGCCCCCACCACGGTTTGCCAATGTGTATTCAGATAGAGACCTTCTACAATGGACTGAGTGATGCAACACATCTGGTAATTGACGCATCAGATAATGGAGCATTGTCATCTAAGTCGTACGTAGAAGCAGTTGATATATTGGAAAGAATTTATGCTAATAATTATCACTGGTCAGATTCCAAAGCGGTAACTGAGAGGAACAATCATGGAGCTAATGATAATGAGGCAATGGCTGCACTGATGAATCAAATTGCCAATTTAACCAACATGTTAAAGCACATGAGCACAGCTACAACATCATCGAATAATCCTACAACGAGTAAAGTGATGTCCATCTTTTGCTCTTATTGCGAGGGTGAACACCATTATGATTCATGCCCCGGGAACCCAACATCTGTTTTCTATCTAGAAAACCCAAACAGAAAAAATCGTTACTCAAACACCTATAATCCGGGATGGAGACAGCATCCCAACTTCAGTTGGGGAGGAAACCAAGGGAACCAAATGCATCAGAATGTTCCTCAATATCAGTAAAAGGTCATCCAACAACCAGGATTGTTAATGCCCAGTCAGCAACAAGGAACAAGACCAGCAGCAACTTCCTCCAACTCAATGGAAGCCATGATGAGAGAATATATGGCCAGAAACGATGCACTGATTCAGAGTCAAGCTGCAACGCTAAGAAATTTAGAAGTTCAAATGGGGCAAAAAGCTAGCAAGCTAAAGAGCAGACCTCAGGGTATCTTGCCGAGCGATATTGAAAACCTAAAAAGGGAAGGGAAAGAGCAGTGTCAAGCCTTGACCCTGCGTTGTGGAAAAGCGTTACCACCACCATATCCTGTGCAAAGGCAAACAGACAAAGTAGAACATCCTGCGGAACCACAGTTAGAAAGTCCAGAAGATGATGCTATGGAGAATATGCCAATCAATGAAGACAAAGCTGACGGTGCTGGAGCATCGTAAGAGCATGAGTTACACCAAGGACAAAAGGAGCAACAGGAGGTAGAGAGACAGCCTGAGCTAGAAATAAACAGAGAAAAGAGAGTTGTAGAAGCAGAGCCAGCATAAAAGGTATCCATAGAAAATCTGTTGCAGAAAAAGGTAAAAGTACCAGTGGAGTACAAACCACCACCTCCATACCCTCTGAGGCTCTAAAGGACAACTCAAGATCTGCAATTTGATCGTTTTTTATAAGTACTGAAACAACTCCATATCAACATACCTCTAGTAGAAGCGCTCGAACAAATGCCAAATTATGTTAAATTCCTCAATGACATTCTAGCCAAGAAGAGGAGGCTAGAGGAGTTTGAAACAGTAGCTCTAACAAAGAAATGCAGTGCCATCTTAACAGGTAAACTTCATCAGAAAATGGGAGATCCATGGAGCTTCACTATCCCTATGTCAATAGGGGGCAAGAATGTAGGAAATGCCCTATGTGACTTAGGCGCGAGCATAAACTTGATCTCTTTGTCCTTGTATCAGAAGTTTACAATAGGGAAGGCACGCCCCACCACAATAACACTGCAGCTGGCTGATAGGTCCATCACACGTCTAGAGGGAAAGATAGAAGATGTGTTATTACAGGTGGATAAATTTATCTTCCCAGCTGACTTCATCATATTGGACTACGAGCTGAAAAAGAGATTCCAATCATCTTAGGAAGGTCATTCCTATCGACTGGTAGAGCTTTAATAGATGTACAAAATGGGGAATTAACAATGAGAGTAAATGACCAACAGGTGACATTTTCTGTTTTTAATGCTATTAAGTATCATGCTAACATGGAAGAATGTTCTTTGTTGAGAATAGCAGATGACTTGCTGACAGAGGAGATGCAACTTGAGGAGTTGTTAGATCAGTTGGAAGAGGAGCTGCGCATCATCTTCGAGAAGGGAGAAAGAAGCAAAATTGCTCAAGCTCAATGAAGGAGGGACACCCGCAGATATAGTGTTCAGCAGGACATTTGAACCACTGGAATTAAAAGACAGAGAACGAGCACCGCTACAACCCTCAGTGGAAAAGGCACCTAACCTAGAAATGAAAGCTCTGCCGTCACACCTGAAGTATGCCTATTTGGGTGAAGCTAAAACACTACCGATCATTATTGCAGTTGATCTGGCTGAAGAAAAAGAATCTCGACTGTTGGAATTGTTGAAGAATCATAGGAGAGGCATCAGTTGGACTATAGCAGACATCAAGGGGATCAATACAAGCTACTGTGTGCATAAAAACAACTTAGAATAGAACTGCAAAAACTCAATCGAGCACCAGAGAAGACTCAACCCTGCCACGAAAGAAGTAGTCAAGAAAGAAATCATCAAGTGGCTTAATGCTCGGATAATTTACCTTATAGCAGACAACGATTGGGTAAGTCCAGTCTAATGTGTACCCAAGAAAGGAGGAATCACAGTGGTGCCAAACGACAAAAACAAATTGATCCCTACAAGAACAGTGACAGGTTGGCGAACTTGTATGGATTACAGGAAATTAAACAAAGCAACAAAGAATAATCACTTCCCACTACCATTCATTGATCAAATGTTAGATCGCTTGGCTGGGCAAGATTATTATTGTTTCTTGGATGGGTACAGCGGGTACAACCAAATTACCATAGCTCCTCAAGACCAGCAAAAGACTACTTTCACATGCCTATATGGAACATTCGCATTTCGAAGAATGCCATTTGGACTGTGTAATGCGCCAGCCACATTCCAGAGGTGTATGATGGCTATTTTCTCTGACTTGATAGAAACCATGGTTGAGGTCTTCATGGATGATTTTTCAGTTTTTGGAAGGGACTTCAGCGAGTGCTTAAGCAATTTGGAGCAAGTGCTGAAGAGGTGCGAAGACACTAACCTGGTTTTCAACTAGGAAAAGTGTCACTTTATGGTGAAGGAAGGGATAGTGCTGGACCACAAAGTCTACAAGAATAGAATAGAAGTGGGCAGAGCCAAGATTGAGGTAATTGAAAACTACCGCCACCTTCATCAGTGAAGGGAATTCGAAGTTTCCTTGGGCATGCTGGGTTTTACAGAAAATTCATCAAGGATTTCTCTAAAATCTTTAAACCCTTATGCTCTCTATTAGAAAACGAAAGAATTTTTAATTTCTCTTCTGATTGTCTGCAGGCCTTTACAACACTAAAGGAAGCTCTAATTCAAGCGCCCATAATGACTACACCGGATTGGAATGAGTCATTCGAAGTCATGTGTGACGCTAGTGATTACGCAGTGGGCGGTATGCTGGGTCAGAGAAAGGGCAAGCTGATTCATCCTATCTACTATGTCAGCAGAACACTAGTGGAGGCTCAGCTCAATTACACCACAACTGAAAATGAGCTTCTGGCAGTGGTATTTGCCTTTGAAAAATTCAGAGCCTATCTGATCGGCATAAAGGTGATTGTATACACAGACCATGCAATCATCAAGTATTTGCTAGCTAAGAAGGATGCCAAGCCAAGGCTGATAAGATGGGTGCTACTGCTGCAAGAATTTGACTTGGAAATCAGAGATAAAAAGGGGTCTGTGAATCAGGTAGCTGATCACCTATCTAGAATTGACCTTGAAGGAATAGTGAAAGAGCATAATCGCATACAAGACAACTTCCCTGATGAACAATTTCTCGTAGTGACAGAGAAGGAAAAAGAGCCTGAACCATGGTTTGCAGACATCGCCAACTATGTAGTCAGTAGAATCTTGCCTCCAGACATCAAGAAGCAACAGTTGAAGAGGTTCGTCCATGACAGCAGATTATATTATTGGGATGGACCTTATCTGTATAAGCTATGCAAGGATCAAATTATGCGCAGATGTGTGGACAACACTGAGGCATTGACAGTGCTCGAACATTGCCATTCAGCTCCTTATGGTGGCCATTTTGGGGGCCAGAAAACAGCTGCAAAGATATTTCAAAGTGGGTATTATTGACCGTCAATCTTCCAGGATGCATACACGTATGCTAAAAGCTGTGACAAGTGTCAAAGAGTGGGGAACATTTCCAACAAGTCTGAAATGTCTTCGAACTTTATCTTGGAAGTGAAACTTTTTTATGTCTGGGGAATAGACTTCATGGGATCATTCCCACCATCAAATGATAACATCTACATCCTGCTAGCAGTAGACTACATGTCTAAATGGGTAGAAGCTCTAGCTTGTATAATCTGTGATTGAAAGACTATTTTAAAGTTTTTACACAAGAATATCTTCACCATATTTGGGACACTGAGAGCACTTATCAGTGATGAAGGCACTCATTTTGTTAATAGAGCTATGGCTACCCTGCTTGCAAGGTATAACATTAAGCATAAGGTATCCACAGCATATCATCCGCAAACAAATGGACAAGCAGAGGTGTCAAACAGAGAAATCAAAGGCATATTAGAGAAAATTGTTAATACCAGTAGGAGAGATTGGTGCTTTAAGCTAGATGGCGCAATGTGGGCCTATAGGACAACCTATAAAATCTCAATAGAAACATCCTCATATAAGTTAGTCTTCGGAAAGGCTTGTCACCTGCCATTAGAGATAGAACAACGAGCATTTGGGCAGTCAAACAGTTAAACATGGATCGATCAGCAGTAGGGGAAATACGAAAATTCCATCTTCTAGAGCTAGATGGATTCAGACGAGAAGCATATGAAAATGCAAAAATATACAAGGAAAAGACCAAAGTGTGGCCTGACAAGAAGATAAAGCAACGAGCATTCGAATCAAGACAAAGAGTTTTGCTATTTAACTCAAGGCTCAAGCTATTCCCAGGAAAACTGAAGTCAAGGTGGTCAGGACCCTTCACGGTGGTGCATGTATATCCCCATGGAGCTATAACTATCAAAGAGGATAATACTGAAAGGGAGTTCACTGTGAATGGGCAAAGATTGAAACATTATTGGGGAGGAGAGGTGGTGAGACAAGTGGAGTCTCACCAACTCAAGTTAACTTGAAGATAGAAAAGAAAGAGGAATAAAAGGGGAAGGAATCCTTAAATACTTATCTTTATTACATTTTCCCTTTAGTTAACTTTGTAGCGAGTACATTTAAATTTTGTTGTTTTAAGAAGTCTGTTTAGTAAAATTAAAATGAATTTTTTGTGTGTATTTTGAGCGGGGGAATCTAACGTAAGAGGGAGCAGTGAAAGAGCGAGAAGTCAGAAAATGTAACAGTCATTGACGCTGAGGGCAACTCTATTAATGCTGGAGCATAGTTTTCAAGTGGTGAAGTGCTGAACATATTTAGGAAAAGAGAATGGCCGTTAGTTTAGAGAGAGGATATTGGCCTTGTCTTCTAGGAGACAAAACTGTCAGGGAAAAGAGTGAGCCAGGAAATCTCGAATTCTTCCAACCCAATTTATTTATTAGTTCTTTTGAGAAAGTCAAAAAGGGAGGGGGGAGGAGGAAGTTTTGAAATTTAAAAAGAACGTGATTAAGTGGGGCAGTTGAAAAAGATCACGCTCATTATAAAGAGATTACGTGTCAGGGTATTTCGAGGAAAGAGAAACTTAAGTCTCATTTTTTTCTTTTTATTCGTGGATTGAAACCCTAAGGACTCATTTTTTTGCTTCATCCTCCTAAGTTGTTTTTCTATCCTACTTCCACCAAAAGCTCATGTTATCCTTCAGTAGAACCAGTCCAATAGCATCAGTGTATTGCCATGCCTAGGGTTAAGACGAGAGCCATGAAAGGGAAGAAGGTAATACCTAACCCCACCTCATCCCCATCGCTTTCGCTTAAAAAATCTCCAGAAAAGGTCCGTGAAAAATCTCCACCTCCTTTAGCAGCAACCCGAAGAAGAGTTACAGCAGGAGGAAGTTCCCTCCCCTTCCAAGAAAAAGAAAAAGCCAGCAAGGAAGGGGAGAAAGCCAACCAAAGCGAAACCTGTGCCAAAGCCCACAGAGCTAGAAGAGAAAAGAGTCTCACCAGATAAAGAGACCCAAGACAAAGATCGACCAGTGAATAATGCCGACAGCCAGCCTGAGGAAAGAATCGAAGAAGAGGATAAGCAGTCCAATTAGATCCACTGTACTTGAAACCAAAGAACTCGACGCTGATACAGTGTCCCGTCTAATACACTCTGACACTCAAGTTAGTAATCGGAGTAAAGATAGAATAAGACACCGGAGATATTAATGACAGTTTTTTCACTTACTTGGTGAGGATGATCGTCCTTCCTTTTATAGCCTGGAGGGCCGACCAGGAAGGACGACGGTTGGAGGTGGCAGGGACATCTCATGCTGTACGGTTGGACAGAGGAAGGCGCGTTCCCAACAGCGGCAGGGTAGTCCCACTACCTGCACCTTCTGTATATGTCACCCAGGGTTGCAGGATGCGCCCGTCGTATCGATAACACGCACCGCCAGTTGTGGCCACGTACGGGGAGTAACCGTTTATCATCCTTCGTCCCTTCTTGAACAGACACGTCTTCTGCTTAGCGACATCCTCTTTGAGAAGGTGGTTTCTTAGTGGGCCCACGCTCGCGGAGGGACGAACGCGTGTCCTATTCGGACGCTACCCCTAACCATACATACATACATATATGTATATCTATATGTATATCTATATCTATATATATGTATGTATCTATATATATATATAGATATATATATATTTATATATATATATATATATATATATATATATATAATATCTTTTTCAATTATGTAACTAATTGAATTAGAAATTATCAATAAAATATAATTAAATAATATTAAACTTTAATTTACTAATTCAAATAATTTCTATACATGATTTTTTTCGACGTTTTCATTGCGACGACATTTTCATAAGTATATTATTAATATATTTAGATATGATGGTTAAAACTAATTAGTTATATGCTAATTAAGCTACCATTCAAGTCTTATTTATTCATTCAAAATTTTACATCAATATCCACAATTTCCATGATTTTTCTCGAACTATTCGTCGACATCTAGATTTCCATTGACATGTCCGTAAAATCGAGACCTCGACATTTCCATCGACATCGACATTTCGAACCGTGTTTAATGTACAACGTATATATTTGACATACATTGTATATATATACAATACATATTCGATATACAGGTGGATAATGTTCTAGTAGTAACCTAAAGGGTCTGTAATATATTGATAAGGTTGGGTACCTTATCCTGGTAACACTATGGATACAACCCACTATGTAATAGTTACAAATGACTTGATCCAGGTCGTTTGTTTGAAGACATGCGAGTGGGGGTATCCTATACAATGAGTTTGTATAAGACCGGATCGCAAAATAATAGATTAATATTTCAATAGGATGACTAACTCAATCTCAATCTTGAGTGAGTGATTGACTCCTGCCTGTTAGGGCTCGTCCTTTGATTTGTATGGGTGAAAGTGACCCAAGTCGCCGACTCAATATTCCTACCATCTTGGGGGCGAGACAGAGTGAGGAGCTGGGAACATAACTACACAAGATGAAATTCATTCCTTCCCGACTTTAGGGTAAATAGATGAGCGTTCTATTAAGTGCTGACTCTGGAACTTGAACAAGGGGCCCCACCCTCTCACTGGCCCGAGAGGGACTTGCGGTTATTAGTCGGATCATGCTTTGGTTACGAATACTCTGAAGGATTGACTTACCATTAATGGTCAAAATCCGTGGACGTAAAATATTCTACAATGAGAAGAGTGCAGTTGTGGGGTCTTTAGTGTAGTGACCGACAGTTAACGAATGTTGATTAATATGGTTAATGAGTTTAATCAATTAACATCATATCGTTTGAGTTTTCGATCTGTAGGGCCATTAGGTCCCCTTGCTAACTCGTTAATGATAGTTAAGAGCATTTAGTCTTGAAAAGAATTTAAATTGTTCAAATTAGTTCAATAGAATTAAAGTTAATTGTATGAGATGCAATTAATATAATGTATGTTGATACATTATGATAAAACATTAATTTTGAATTGGATTCAAAATTATGAGAGAGATGAATATTAGAATTTGATTTTAAAATGGTTGATTAATTTAAATTTAATTTAATTAAATATGATTAATTTAAATTTAATTTTAATTAAATATGATTTAATTAAATTAATAGGATATATTAATTTGGTTAAATTAAATTAAATTAATAATTATTTTCTACAATTAATTAAATTATTATTAATTTAATTAAAATTGTTTTAATTAAATTAAATAAAAAAAATAGTGGGAATTGGGAGGTGGTGAGTGGGGGAGTTGTGACTTATCCCTCACTCTTCCTCCCTTATAAAAGGGAGGTTCTCTCTTTTTTCTTTCGGTTCCCCTAACGTCGGTTGAATGAGTTTCCCGAAACTCTAACAAGAAACAGCTCTCTCAATCTCTTGATTCCCTCTCAATTTTAAGACGGTTCCCACAAACGCAGTTCTTAACATGATAGCGATAAAGGTCTTTTGGTGGTGTTGGTGTCTACATTGAAAAAATGTCTTGTTGTATGTTTCACTAACTTCCTTTTAATCATGCTTATGCATTTTCTTTGTCGTAATTCTAAATCAAGATCGAAGCACACGTGCTTCCGCTGCAAGATTCGATCCCTTTAGCATGCTAGTGGTTTCCATCTGCGTTTTTGTCTTCTTCTTTAGAATGAGTTGTATCATCTCTTCTACTTCCATCTGCGTTATATCGGTAAATATGTCCAATAATTTTGTGACTCATTTATATATCTTTTTTAGTTCAATTTCATTTATTAATTCAATTCTACTCTATCCTAGCTAACTTTTAGAAAATAATTTCTCAAATATTTTATTTTTCACAATACACTAATTAATAGTGAGTTATTATTTTAATTCAATGTTTGAAAATTAATAAATATATTTATTAAAAAGATTTTCTGTACTTTTTTACAATTAACTGAACTCTAAATCAACCGAGCCTGTAGAGTTGGATTGATCCATCATCTAATTAAAATTAATTTAAATTAAATAAATTTATAACTTGAGCATTGGACTAGTCCAACTAATTTTTTTTAGTACAACATGTGGGATAGAGATCAAACTTACAATCTCTTGGTTGGAAATATATACCAGTTATTGCATGAGTTAAACGACGAACATGACTTTATTTATATAGCAATTTGAACCTTGAAAAAACAACCCAAGGATCCACCTCATTTACCACTGAAATTTAAAAATAACTATCAATTTATAAAATAAAATTAAGGACAACCCTCTTACAAAAAATAATAAAAAAATGGATAAAGAAAACTTGGGGTGGTGAAATAAAAACTATTATTAAAATAGACAAAAGTGTCTATTAATAAGTGTTCAAACATCCCAATAATAGAATAGAACCCAAAATATCGAACCAATCTAAAATTGTAGGACTTTTCTAAACATAGTCTTCCATCAAACGATATATAAAGGCTTCAAATGAACCTGAAAATCTCAAGCATCCACAGCTTCGCCATTACCGCCTAATAATCCATCCTCTGTGAAGCGAGCTTGTGCCTCAAACTTTAACTCGTATAATTCACCATGCCAATGGCGAGAGGCTCAAAGCTCTTTCACATCCTTTTTTTAGTGTTTGCTTGGCAGTTTTGTGCGACAATCGGTGCTACCACATTTAACACTTTCATCGTCCCAACCGAGGACCGCAATAGTCCTGCGTTTTTCTTTCGTGCGTCACAAACTATGGAATCTAAAAGGAGCGTTACGGTTGCTCATGGTCATGGAAATGCACATGCTGGCCACACTGTAACTGCTCATGCTCACGAACACACCCACACCGTAGTTTCTCATGCTCACGAAACTATACAGAATGGCCACCACACTGCTCATGGTCATGGAATTCCAAACCACGGCCACCCTATGCCTGTTCATGGTCATCCTATGCCTGCTCACGGTCATGGAATTCCAAATCACGGCCATCCTATGCCTGCTCATGGTCATGGAATTCCAAACAACGGCCATCCTATGCCTGCTCATGGTCATGGTCATGGAATTCCAAACCACGGCAATGCTATGCCGGCTCATGTTCATGGTGTCTAAACTTCGAAGGGCAAAGAAATGGCCATTATTTCTCATGGTTTAGAAACTGAAAAGAGTGAAAATGTTGTGGTTTGTCAAGGTTGCCAAACTGCAAAGAGCGAAAATGCTGTTAGTTTCTCGTAGTGTCCAAACTACAAAGAGCAACGGTAGCGGCGTTGTTGCTAGAAATGGCCGTGTAAGCCAACGAACTTATGTGTCCAAACCTTAGGAACTAGAATGATATTTCATTTTAACCAAAAAAAAACATTCTAGTTTAACACATGACATCTTCTTATAAAGCTGTCCAAAGTTCGAAATCTTGTAACTGCATTTTGCTCTTCTATTAGTATATTAATAACCATTCTTTCCATATTGGCCTCATGAAGTTACTGATGGGTTGAGAAATGAGTGTTTAGGTGATTTAATGCGTAATGCTTTATTTACTTCCCTCTAAAAAAAACCCCATTCTGTTTATGCAAGGATATGCACAACAGTGTATTTCAGATTGCAACTCAAACTCGGCCTCCGGACCAACCTGAATACTTGGGCGGACCTGCACAAAAAGGTGAGCACTCCGACGATCAAGTCAGTATAGGTCGGATTCCCGGTTTAGTTCGAGGTCAAAAATCATCGTACCTGATCGTGGAGTGAAATCCTCTACTTATGGGTGGTAGTCCCGCTAATCTCGCGACGGTTACACCCGGTAATATCGGGACCGTCAGTTATGCCCGGTAATCTCGGGACCGACGGTTATACCCGATAATCACGCCGCTGACAGTAGCTCACATCGGCCCCCACCGAGCTTTCCGGTAGGTCGGACCTCGGCCAGGTTCACCTCGGCCCTCATACTTAGCATCTGTCAAAGCCAGTGGTGGTAATCTCGGCCGTCCGAGCTGGGCATGACTCATGAGTCATCTTGGAGCACCAATAGGGGTCCTCCACGTGTCCAGGGTATTCTCTTCCCCAAACACATTCTTTGGTTATTTTGTTAACTTCCAACAAAAATGGAAGCAGAACTAGCTCACATAGAACTCCCCACAACCTAAAATATTCAAACCATTCTAACTGGTTCCTGTTCTGTAGTCATTCATTAAAAAAAAAAACTGTTGGGATTTTTAATGTATACTTGGTAGTTTATTTGCGAAAAATAAAACACAAACATACAGGAGAAAATTGAGACACCAAGATTTTGTGTGAAAAACCCTTCATGCAAAAGGAAAAAAAGTATGGGACACTCCTGAAAATCATTAACTATAAATGTAATAGGTTATACATGTTCGATGAAAGCGAAATTTAAAGAAATTTATTCACATCTACGTTGTGATATGTTTGTTATTTTAATGGTTTTGTTTTTTTATTTATTAAACTTGAAGTTATTTATTTAAATGAAAAGTTGTTTCTTTATTTTGTTAAAGTTACAAAGTTACACATTTGTAACTTTATACGTGTTAAAGTTACATATGTAAAAAGGTTACATGCGTGTTAAAAGATACTTATGAGATTATATATTTGGACAATTATATATGATTGTGGTTTTTCTCATTTGAGGTATTAAGTTTTCTCATTTGAGTTCTTCCTCCTCTCACAATAATTTTCACTTTGTTCTTGTTTGTGTCGAGACCAAGTATCTAAAAGTTCTATAGATCCGAGTAGTTCGAGGTTACTGTTCTATTGAAGTTAGTTGTTGTATCCTGCTGAGACAATCGTTATAGTCTACTAGCAACTTGTGCAAAGCGAAGTATCTATATTGTCTGTAGGTAATTACGTTATAAATTCAGTTTACAAATTTCTAAATACAAATTCATTTCCTTCGTTGCAAAATAACCAATTTACTTTGTAAAACATATTTTTCCTTACTGATTCCCAAAAATTTACCACAAGAGAAAATTGAGACACCAAAATTTTGTGCGGAAAATCCCTGGGTGCAAAAGGGAAAATGTATGGGACAATTCTAAAAGTCATCTACTATATAAATATAATAGGTTGTACAAATTCCCTCCCTTCGTCTCAACTAGAGGATAAAACAAAGTGCTCTTGGGATTTATGCTCCATTGATTGGTTTGATTATGTGCCACAATACCTATTATCCAATTTTGTGAAAATCTTAAGTTATAAATGTAATCTTGAACCGTATGTAGCTGCCATACAAAATTGAGAAATGGTGTAGCTTACAAGAGGTACTCGGAGCAGTGACATATGTGACTTTGAAAAATGAACGATAAATGTGACAAGTATCGATAACCATTAGACAATCACTTATTTGGGGGTGGTTTCAAGAAAACTGACAAAAAAGTTGAAAAGTGACGGTCCTGATTCTTATGGGCAGTTACTACGTTTGTGGTTCATTTTTTTAAAACCAATATGCTATTGCATAGGATAGTCAAACGAGTTAAAACATATATCATAGACCAAAATATTGGAAATTCAAATTCTCACCCATACATGTGGTTGAACTAAGAATAAAAAACTATATGAGTATCGATCATATAATGATAAAATTCAAAAGCCATATTTGAATCAACATTAAAAATTAAGAGTATAAATAAATTGTCAAAATAAACATAGTTCAGTAGTAATTAATTTATCTCAAATCAAGAAGTTGCGAGTGAGATGTATTAAAAAAAAAGAGAGCAGAAATAAACTATTGAAACAACGGGTGTATAATTGAAACAGACCTCAAACATCAAGATAATTTTGAATAATTTAGCGTTTAATATTATATATAGATTATAATTCCCCAAGTTTAATACGTGCGTGCCTCCACGTATGACGTAGTCATCAGGCGTTTACTTCAACTTCCGCTGCACGCTTCTAGACTTGAATACTTTTCTATTTTATTATTATTATTAATTATTTTTACTTTTCGGCGTTTGTATTTATAATTGTAATTGCGTTCGTTTCAAAATCTATCAGCCATCAGGCGCTAGCGCTTCCCTTCTCCTACTGCCGGTTATGGTGGAAATTGGAGAGAGCTCTGCTTCAAATTCCTCCGCAGAAAACTGGGCGAAGCTAAGTATGGTGCCTTCACTTTCTTCCATTTCCCCTTCCCCCCGAGTTTATGCTTCTCTGTTCCCGTTTTTTCTCTTGTTCGAATGATCCGATGGTTGTTTCGTATTGCATTTTGGGATTATCTGTTTGATTTGCTTGTGCCGAGCTTTTGGAAATGAGCCATTTTTATATTCTTGTTCCATTCCATTCTTTTCAAAATTTGTTATTCTTCTGTTTGAAGTCTGGGTTGAAATTGGTTTGGGAAGACAATGTCATCAAGGAAATGTTTTTCCTCTCGGTGGTTTATTATGCATTCAGGAAAAATGGGTTCACAGTGTAAGAATTCAAGAATTAATTTTATGATGGGGACAACAAGCATATAATTGTCTCATAAAATATATAGGAGGAGAGGAGAGGAGAGGGAGCATAAGGAACGGTACTCCTCCCCTTAGTGAAGAAGGATGAAAAAAGGTTTCTAGTTGGCGTGAATTTAGTTATGAAACCCTCCTTGTAAAGGACACCACCTAGCTGCAATAGAAGATTGATCTCCTCTCCTCAACGTCTGTAACCACTCTGAATTTGTAGCTCAAAATCTATATTTCTCTCCAATCCAAATTTCTCATGGAACATCTGTCATTAAGTTGACACAGTGAGTAAGAAAAAGAAGATGCTCTCCTCTACCCTCTCCCCACCTTTCCCACCCACCTCCCTCTTCCGCCACCACACCGCCACCCTTGATGGAACTTCCTCTGCTTAACTTCCTTTACCCCCATATCCGATCACTTGGCCATCATGATTCCCTAGAACTATCCAGCTCGGAAAATCAAGATCGAACAAAAAACCTTCACTATCAAGGTCGATGAACTCTTCTGTGGTAGTCGAGCTAGATTGTCAGAGATTGGCAAGGATACCACCTACTCCCTTTCACTTACATGGACATCCACCTCTTGGCTTCTCTCCGCTTTAAACCTTCTCATAGACTCTCCTCTCACCCACAAGTTTTTCAAGGAGCATCGCAGTGACGATTATACACTGTGGATTGAAAAACTGAGCAACAAGAAGGGTTATTGGCTGGAGATTAATAAGCTTGACTGCAATGGTGGCTCGAACAAGCTTATGCTTCCCTCTGGTGTGGAGGAAGGAGGCTGGAAGGCTTTCCGAAACCTTTTATACAACTACCCATCTACAGACCAACCATCCAAGACCTCTCAAACTGAACCAAAGCCCCATCCGCATCAACCCCACTCTCACAGTTCTCTTCCTCACCTGCCCAAATCCACCGAATCGTCCAACACCCATACCACGGACTCGGCCACTAAGTCAACTTTGTTCCTTGAGATCTTTGCTTGGAGCAGATGGATCATAGTGCAGCGCCATTCCTTCCATGACGACTGGCACTCAATCCTCTGGTCTATACAAGCATCGATTAGTGATTTTTGCTCCATTAGCCCCATACATGCCGACAAGGCCCTCCTCAGATGTGAAGATGGGAATCAAGCAACATCCCTCACGTTTATCGATGACTGGCAATCCATTGGTACATTCAAACTCCTGTTTCTTAAATGGAGTACACTTAATATCAACTCAAGCCGGCAAGTCCCTCCCTTTGGCGGATGGATCACCATTAGAGATTTGCCTCTTCATCTTTGGAATGACATCGTCAATCCTTTTATTGGGGAACAATGTGGTGGTTTTATAGAAGTCTCCAAGAATTCCTCCAGCCTTAGAAATCTTATGGAATTGAAGATTAAGGTGAAAGGAAACAACACAGGCTTCCTTCCTGCCCTTATTGAGCTTCCACCATCCATCACACAGGAGGGTGCCATCACAGTCCTCATCGACCCCTTCTTCAGAGACCAGAACTTGATCAGAGTACAGGGGAATCAAGGTAATACCAATGCCTCACTAAAACACAGCCACATGATATCAGTGTTTTCGAGGCGCCAGACACACCTCAAGGCAACAAGCCCTTTGATCGCCTTGAGACGAGAGGCGATACAAAGGTGACGCTTGAGTGAAGCGAGGCACACCTTAATAAATAAATAAAAACTATATATATAGTGCATAAATTTATATAGTAAACATAGTTTAAAAAATAAATACCAAAATAGTGTCATAGTAAATGTCAACAAGATACATAAAACAACCAAATTCAATAAGTTTAGTCGGAGACGGGAGCGACGACGGTGATGGTCGGAGACGGGAGCGGGCGATGGCTGGAGATTGAGGGTGGTGAAGGTGAATGTCGAGAGGTAGAGAGAATGGTTAGGGTTTGTGGATTGAGGTATTTCGCGAGGGAGAAAGGTTCTTTTAAAAAAAACACATTAAAAAAAAAGGCAGATCGCCTTGCTTCAACGAGGCGAGCGCCCGATTGAAGGTGCTCGCCTGGGCACCTTGCAAGGCGCACCTGGGCAAAATCGCCTCGCCTCTCGTCTGAGGCGAACGCCCGGGTGCGCCTCAACAACACTGCATGATATCGACCGGAAAACTGAATTCTTGCCGCTAGGCCTCCATCGGAGCCTCCAGAAAACTTGCCGGCGATACTCATCTAGATGAGCATAGCATTATCACCATCATGCCTGCACCTCCTGACCTGCTGACAACAAATGTTGACCTGCCTAAAACACCCTTATTCTTGACAAGAGGGAAAGATAAAGCTACTGACACCCTTGCTCCCTATGACCCGCCTCCCAAAGCTATGGTACATAAGCTTTTTTCTATACAAGATAAAGGAAAGCACGTGACTGTCAGGGATAAAACCCAATCCTTCACTCTCCTCTAAAGAAGGAAACCTAGTCCCTTACAAAGCAGCCCTACCACTGTTGGTCTAGATGAAGTTGACTATTTCTCTAGTCTGCTTCTCGATGACAACCCTATTCTGGCTATCTGCAACAGTCCCACCACCCCCATCATCCCCACCATTCTTTTTGGTGATTTACCCATAACCTAGGCAGCTCCTATTAACATATCTACCCTTGTACAACACGACTCTCTTCCTGATACTCCCCCCATCACCAATCCTCCCTCCCACCCCTCTCTTTCCCCATTGGTGGCCGACACAACAGTACCGTCCCCCCTGTTGGCCAACCAAGCCAGCCCGGAATTTGCTGACAAAGAGCTGGCTAAAACCTTTTTTTCCCCAGCTACATACAACGCTACCTAGCCAACTACGTACAGGAGTCGGGTTTATGCATCATGGCCATTCCACAAGCGGAAGCAAAGGCTAAAAAGCCAAACAAGAACCAAAAACCAAAATCTGGCATACGAGAGCTCAAAAACTTAACTTCCTCCATTAACTATGAGAAAAGGAAGCTCCTGAAGGGGGGACCATCCCATGTTAAATGAAGATCTTCTCATGGAATGTGAGGGGCTTGGGCTCATGGAAGAAGAGGGCCCTTATCAAGCAATCTATCTCCCGCATTAATCCCAGTGTGTTGATTCTCCAAGAAACAAAGCTGTCCCAAATCGACACTACCACTATTAAATCCCTTTTGGAGCTCTGATGGGATCAATTGGGCGGCTTAAAATGCTGTTGGTTCGGCTGGTGGGATCCTTGTTCTATGGAACGACTCGGTCTTCACCTCAAAGGAGATCATTGAAGGATACTTCTCCCTTTCCTTAAACTTTTTACTAGCTGATGGCTTCTCTTTTTGGCTGTCAGGCATCTATGGCCCCTCTACATCAGAGCACCATTCTCAATTTTGGAATGAACTAAAAGACCTCATTCTGTCTCTATGAGAATTTCTGGATCATTGTAGGAGACTTTAATGTCTGGATCATTGTAGGAGACTTTAATGTCTCTAGATGGTCTTGGGAAAAATCCAGTGGCCGGTCCCTCACCAGTTAAAATCCAGTGGTTAGTTATTAGGCTCCAACGGCTAGTTCTTTTAACAGCCTTATGTATCGAGGCTCCTATCTATAAATAGGAGGTCTCCTCCTTTGTAATCATCTGTTAGGCCTCCTATTAGAAATACTTATGTACACAGGGGTAAAGGGGGTAATTCCCCCTCTTCTGACAATTAGGAGGGTGACTTGGGAAGGACCTTAGCCTTTGTCTTTTGTGTGGGTCCTAGGTTGGGGGAGGGAGGATATATGTTTTTGTGGCTGCCAAGGTTAGGGTATGCTTTTGGTTTTGTACTCTGTGAGTGAGACTAGTGAGGAGAGCGCAACCCTCTCGAACGGTTGCTTGTTTCTGTGTTTCTGTGTTCTGTTATTAATCTAAGTGACTAGTTGTGAGGGAGTTACCTCACAAATTGGTATCAGAGCACGTTCGTCCGGGGGAAGAGTGCGAATGGCAAACAAGAAACAGTTAGAGGAAAGGTGCGAGTCGACCGAAAAGGAAGTAAGTGGGATCAAGGAGGTCCTACAACAAATTAGTTCCCAACTGGAGGAACAACGTAAGAGGAGTGAAGCACTGATGATCGAGCAACGTCGCAAGAATGAGGAAACTCAACGAAAGTTGGATGAGTTCATATTAGAGGTGTCCCAAGGGAAAAGCCCGCGGCCTGCGGCGGCGGAGAATGGAAGTTCAGCCCTGAAGAGGATTTTAACAACCCGAAGGAAACGGTGAGCAACAAGGCGAGACATCAACAGGCAGAGCTGAGGGACCCGGGGTCGAACGAAACAAGTTTAAAAAGGTGGAGATGCCCATCTTCACAGGGGACGACCCAGACTCGTGGCTCTTTAGAGCTGAGAGATACTTCGAGATCAACCACCTAAGTGAGGAGGAGAAGATGACTGTGACCATTATCAGCTTTGAAGGGGCTGCTATGAAATGGTACTACTGGGCGGAAAACCGGCAACCATTCGCGGATTGCAACAACCTGAAAACCAGAATGTTTGAGCGGTTTAGCGATTCCAAAGATCAAAACCTCCTTTCCCGCTTCCTCTCCATCAAGCAAGAAGGTACGGTTACTGAATACCGACAGACATTTGAAGCTTGGTTAGCGTCTTTGCCTAATATAGCTGAGGATGTTATGGAAAGCACATTCATCAACGGGTTGGAGCCCAACATCAGAAAGGAACTTAAACTTTGGGAACCGGTGGGCCTCGAACGAATCATGAAAAAAGCCCAACTTATTGAAGATAGGAATTCGTCTGTCCATACAACGAGGGATAGCAGCCCAAGTCAGGGCCCTAGGACATCGACGAATACGCCAAAAACGCCTCCCAAGACATCAGAGATAGTGACAACTCGCACGGTTACCCTATCTGGTAAGTCGTATCCTACGACCCAATCGTTACGAAGGGAACAGATACAGAAAAGGCTAATGGAAACAGAGTACCAACGGCGCAAGGACAAAGGGCTCTGTTTTCGGTGTGAGGAAAAATACAGCATTGGGCATAGATGTAAGAACCAAGAGTTGAAGGTCTTCGTAGTGCACGACGACGAAGGAATAGACTTGGACCAAGAAGAGCCGATTATGAGCATGGAAGGGGAAGAATCCACCACGGTAGGGGAAGTCGCCGAACTGGCACTGAACACCGTCGGGGGCTTCTCAACTCCAGGGACCATGAAATTGCGGGGACTGATCGAAAATAAGGAGGTGGTCATCTTGATTGACTGTGGAGCCACCCACAACTTCATATCACAGAAGCTAGTTGATGCGCTCTCCCTTCCCCTACACGAGACATCCAACTATGGAGTAATAATGGGCACGGGCGTAGTCGTAAGGGGCAAGGGAATATGCAAGGGAGTCGTCCTTTGCCTCCCTGAGTTGACCATCAGAGAAAATTTCCTTCCCCTTGAGCTGGGAAACCTAGATGTGGTGCTGGGAATGCAATGGCTGAGCACCCTAGGAACGATGGAGGTGGTGCTGGGAATGCAATGGCTGAGCACCCTAGGAACGATGGAGGTGGATTGGCAGGCACTTACCAGAAATGGGGACAACAGAATCATCCTCAAAGGAGATCCAACCTTGATGAGACTGGAGGTGACTCTCAAGAAGTTAGCACGAACTTGGGAGACACATGATCAGGGGTACCTAGTGGAGCTTAGGGCCGTCTCTGCACAACCGGAGGGACAGGAGGCCACTGAGGCCATCATTCCCAGCCGCCGGGTACAGGAAATCGAGAATTTAATAGCTAGCTACCCAGAGGTTTTCCAACCACCATCCTCCCTGCCCCCTTGTCGAGCCATTGACCATAGAATCCAGCTGAAAGAAGGATAGCCACCCGTCAATGTCCGACCCTATCGCTATCCCCATGCTCAGAAGACCGAAATAGAGAAACTAATTAGGGAGATGTTAGAGGCTAGGGTGATCAGGCCAAGTACCAGCCCATATTCGAGCCCCGTGATCTTAGTAAAGAAGAAAGATGGTAGTTGGAGGTTCTGTGTAGATTATAGATCTCTGAATAATGCTACAATACCGGATAAGTTCCCCATTCCTGTCATTGAGGAATTGCTAGATGAACTCCACGACTCGAAGGTGTATTCGAAGATAGACCTAAAATCGGGGTATCACCAGATCCGAATGACCCCTGAAGATGTGCACAAAACAGCATTTTGGACACACGAGGGTCACTATGAGTTTATGGTGATGCCCTTTGGTCTCACCAATGCTCCTGCCACATTCCAAGCATTGATGAACCAAATATTTCGACCATTCTTACGTAAGTTCATTTTGGTCTTCTTTGATGATATTCTAATATATAGCTCGGATGCAGATGCCCACATCCACCATCTAACTGTGGTTTTCAACATACTGAGAGATCACTCTCTTTGTGCCAACTTCAAGAAGTGTCAGTTTGCCAAGGAAAAGATCGAGTTCTGGGACACTTGGTGTCAGCAAAAGGCGTTGAAGCAGACCCTGAAAAGATTCGAGCAATGCTCCAATGGCCACAACCGACGAACCTCAAGGAGCTGCGGGGATTCCTAGGCTTGACGGGATACTACCGCAAGTTTGTCTCCAATTATGGATCCATGGCGGCCCTGTTGACATAACTGTTGAAGAAGGATGCCTTCCATTGGACATCCGAAGCCACTGAGGCCTTTGAAGGGCTTAAGAATGCCATGGTGACCCTGCCCGTCCTAGCGCTACCAGATTTCACCCTACCCTTCGTCATCGAAACGGATGCATCAGGTACGGGGTTAGGTGCAGTCTTATCCCAGCAACAAAGACCCATAGCGTTCTTCAGCCACACCCTCTCCACGCAGGCCCAGCTTAAACCGATCTATGAGAGAGAATTGATGGCCAATGTCTTAGCCATTCAGAAATGGAGGCCATATCTGCTCGGGCAACGGTTCATAGCGAGAACCGATCAACAAGCTCTGAAGTACCTGTTGGAACAAAAGATCGTGCAACCTGAATATCAAAAGTGGGTAACAAAATTGTTGGGATACGACTTTGAAATACAATATAGACCCGGCTTGGAAAACAAGGCCGCCGATGCTCTCTCACGCCTTCCACCTATCAGTCAGCTGGCAGCCCTTTCAGCACCAACCTTGATCGATGTAAATGTGATTAAGACCGAAGTGACCGAGGATCCTGAATTCACTAAAATCCTCGAGGAACTACAGAAAGACCCCGACAGTGTCCCAAGATATTCGCTGTAGCAGGGTGTGCTACACTATAAGAACAGGTTGGTCCTATCACGAACTTCCTCTCTCATTCCCACCATCCTACAGATGTTCCATGATTCAGTAGTAGGGGGTCACTCAGGATTCCTTCGAACCTACAAGCGCCTAACAGGGGAGCTCTATTGGCCGGGGATGAAAGCCATGACCAAGGCGTACGTAGAGCAGTGTCACACATGCCAGAAGAATAAGAACCTTGCCGTAGCTCCCGCCGGCCTCCTACAACCCTTGGCCATACCAGATCGGATTTGGGAGGACATCTCCATGGACTTCATCGAGGGGCTGCCGAAGTCATTGGGACAGGACTCGATCTATGTGATTGTGGATAGGTTGAGCAAATACGCCCATTTCATTCCCTTGAAACACCCTTTCATAGCAAAAACGGTGGCAGCAGTGTTTGTGAGAGAAGTTGTGCGCCTACATGGATTTCCCCGCACCATCGTCTCCGATCGCGATAAGATCTTCATCAGCCACTTTTGGACAAAATTATTTCGCTTGCAGGGCACTAAACTACACCGTAGCACTGCTTACCACCCCCAAACCGATGGTCAGTCGGAAATTGTGAACAAATGTTTAGAAACTTACCTTCGTTGTTTTTGCAGTGAGAATCCTAAATAGTGGGGGCACTGGGTCACGTGGGCTGAATTTTGGTATAACACCACGTACCACAATTCCATCGGGACCACCCCGTTCCAGGCAGTGTACGGCAGGCCTCCACCCCCACTCGTGTTGTATGGCAGCGAAAAGACAACCAACGCCACGCTAGATCAACAACTCGAGGAGCGTGATATAGCACTGGATAAGTTAAAGGCTAACCTGACCCTAGCCCAAGATCGTATGCGGAAGTACGTGGATGCACATCGCAGGGAGGTGGAATTCGAGGTGGGAGAATAGGTTTTTTTGAAACTCCGACCCTACAGGCAACATTCGATGGCTAAACGGAAGAATGAAAAGCTGCACCCACGCTTCTACGGCCCCTTTACCATCCGGGAGCGGATTGGCAAAGTCGCCTACAAGTTAGAGCTCCCAACGGAAGCATCCATCCACTCGGTATTCCACGTGTCGCAGCTGCGGAAAGTCATTGGCCCAGGCAAAGAAATATGCCCTACCGTGCCACCCCTAACGGATGACTTCGAAGTCCTCCCTGAACCTCAGGATGTATTTGCCTTTCGCCACAATGACGACACTGAAGAATTGGAAGCTCTAGTGCACTGGAAACATACGGATGAGGGCGACGCCACTTGGGAAAATCTCGAGACTTTCAAACTCCAATTCTCGGACTTCCACCTTGAGGACAAGGTGTCTGGACCCGCAGGGGGTGATGTTAGGCCTCCTATTAGAAATACTTATGTACGCAGGGGTAAAGGGGGTAATTCCCCCTCTTCTTACAATTAGGAGGGTGACTTGGGAAGGACCTTAGCTTTTGTCTTTTGTGTGGGTCCTAGGTTGGGGGAGGGAGGATATATGTTTTTGTGGCTGCCAAGGTTAGGGTATGCTTTTGCTTTTGTACTCTGTGAGTGAGACTAGTGGGGAGAGCGCAACCCTCTCGAACGGTTGCTTGTTTCTGTGTTTTTGTGTTCTGTTATTAATCTAAGTGACTAGTTGTGAGGGAGTTACCTCACATCATCCTATCTATAAATAGGAGTTCCTCTCCTCCTTTGTAATCATCATCTTGCTTAATAGAATTTCCTTTCCAATTGGTTACACCATTAATGGTAGGTAGAGAATCTTTCAGAGTTGGAAAGTTTTGAATGGGAACATCTCTCTTTTGTATAATCTTCATTCTCCAATCTTGCAATCAATTTGATAGGACAAATCTAGAATGTCTCTTTGTAGTCCTTCAAAGCTACTTCCAATCTAGTTATCTGGTTTGGGTTATTCTATCCATATGAAGAAAAAGAACACGATGTTATAGATCAAGCAAAATGGCTAAGAGCTCATTGGAGTAGGAAGCATCATTTTATGCCATTGGAATTTTGCTTGCTATCATGTTTCTTTGTCTAGCTATTTTGCTTCCTCTAATACCAAAATGATGCAATCTAGTATCTAAGAGAATAATCTCGAAGAATACTCAACC
The DNA here is from genome assembly GCF_013281855.1 of Momordica charantia. Lineage (NCBI taxonomy): Eukaryota > Viridiplantae > Streptophyta > Magnoliopsida > Cucurbitales > Cucurbitaceae > Momordica > Momordica charantia. The sequence goes on along the minus strand of NW_028275157.1, from coordinate 2,564,473 downwards.
AAAGTTTATTGTTATTTATAAAATCTTTTGAATGTTTCTAAAGAATTCATCGTCTCTTCTCTCAAATATATTTCGAGCCTTTCTCCTTCTCAGTTGAATGAGTATCTTGCCTTTCTCGATTCCGAACTCGTTAGGCTTCGAGAAGAATGAGTCTTAACGTTAGAAGAATTTTCTAGAAGAAGGTTGGAGATTGAAGTCGCTCGGGCTAGGGAGCTAGCTGTAATTCAAGACAAATTCTCCCCGATTTTCAAAGATCTTTATGCAGAAAATAAAGATGGAGAACCCAAAGTTAAAGACCTCTAAAATTTCTCTTTTGTGTCATCACATCTTGGTGGATCTTTTTATTTGAAGTTAGCTTGTTTCTTTTGTTGGCTTTTGATATCACTCTCATGTTGATTGTATTGCTCTCTGTTGAGCCTATATTTTGCTTTCATTTTTTCCTTTTTCTCTCACTCCTATGAGAGTTTGTATTCTTGAACTTTTTCTCCTGTTTATATATCAATAAAAAGTTGTTTCTTGAAAAAAAAAATCTTTCAATTACAAGAAAAGTTATATAGTTTTTTTTTTGGTGTAAATTGTCTACACTTTTTCATTTTTACATCTAAGAGAATAATCTCGTAGAATACTCAACCAAAGTTTTATTGTTATTCAAAAAATCTTTCAATTACAAGAAAACTTACCGAGTTTTTTTGGTGTAAATTGTCTCCACTCTTTCATTTTTACAACTTCTAATCTCTTTTCTCCAATTGGAGAGGTTTTGTTCAACTCCTTTGGACTGGAGTTGTTTCTCTCCCTTTGTGATTTCATACCATCAATGAAACTGTTTCTTATATAAAAAAAAGAGTTGGGTAGACTGGGTTATTAATGATTTCTAATAAAATTAATTTTTAAATTTATAGGAAGATTTGTAATATTTAATACATACCACTAGGTTGTTATCATAATTAATTATATTTTCTTGAGCATAAGCTAATAACTAAAAATGTATAAAAGATATATTGGCTATGGTTTCTGTTAGAGTATATATTATTATATTTTACATTCTTGTAAATAATATGTATTCATTTGTCCTTTACCTTCCCCTTCTAGGAATAAGTCAACCTTGTATATTTGTCTATATATATATAGACTTCAGTAATGAGAATAAGATCTATCTGGTTCTCTCAAACCTTAGTTTCTACATGGTATCAGAGCTAGGGTTTTGTGCCCAATAGAGTTTTTTGTACCCATTAGGGTTTTGTACCCATTAGGGTTTGAAGTTGGTTTTGTACCCATTAGGGTTTGAAGTTTGGAACACTTTCTTGGAAGTGTTCGGTAGTATCCTCACCCGCCACTGCCACTATCGCCCGTCGCCACCGCTGCTGTCGCTGTCACTGATTGCCGCAGCCGCCACCCACCGCCGCTCGTCACTGCTGTCGCCGTCTACGAGCGCATTCTCAGATTCTTGGTTCGTGGGTATTCGCCGCAATGGGTATTCGTTGCCGCCCATCGTTGTCCGTTGCCTTTTTCATCGCGCTTCACCGTCAGCAACCGCACTTTGCTGTCCGCCACCGCGCCTCACCGTCAACCGTCGTCGTCGGCCATTAGTTGCCGTGAGTTGTGGATTTGTCGTGGTGTCTTCCTCGCAGCCTTTATTTTGCTAGGGTTGCAATTCTGCAACAATTGATTGGGCCGGTTCAGTTTGGTTCATACGGTTCAGGTTCGGTTCGGTCTGGTTCATCACATTTCGGTTCGGTTTGGTCTGATTTATACCGGTCCGGTTCGTTTGTTTCGGTTCAATTGGTTTGGTTCACTTGGTTCTGTTCAATTGGTTTGGTTCGATTCCCTTTCCTCTTTTTTAGATTTTGTTTAGTCTGTTTCAATGCTTGTTTGTGTCCATATTGTTGAAGTTATGATCGAGGAGAAATTAATGGTAACGATTTCTGCGGAAGAGTTTGCTAAATTCCAACAGTATCAAGAGTCATTGATGGCATCATCCTCTAATCCAATTACTGTCATTGCTGATTTAGGTAATACCAATAAATGTCATCTTCTTTTGGAATGAAGAAGAGTAAGTCAAATCATTCTGTTTTTTAATAAAAGATTTGAGTATGGTGTTATTTTACTAGTTGTATATGTTGATGATATTGTGATTACTGGTAATGATACATCAGACATCCTATCACTCAAGTCTTTTCTTCATAGTCAATTTCATACTAAAGATTTGAGAATGTTGAAATACTTCTTAGGATTTGAGGTAATAAGGCGCAAGAAGGGGATCCTTTTGTCACAGAGAAAGTATGTACTTGACTTGTTAACTGAAACAGGAAAATTAGCTGCTAAGCCACATAGTACTCCAATGATGCCTAATTTACAATTTACAAAAGAAGGGGAGTTGTTGAAAGATCCTGAGAAGTATAGGAGGTTAGTAGGGAAGCTGAATTACGTTACAGTTACTAGGCCTGACAAAGCTTATCCAGTCAGTATTATGAGTCAGTTTATGAGTTCTCATACGACTGATCATTGAGCCGCATTGGAACATATTCTATGTTATTTGAAAGGTGCTCCTGGACATGGTTTGTTATATAAAGATCATGGTCATTTTAATATTGAATGTTTTTCAGATGCTGATTGGGCATGTTTTAAGGAAGATAGAAGATCAACTTCAGGATATTGTGTATTTGTTGGAGGTAATTTAATTTCTTGGAAAAGTAAGAAACAAAATGTGGTATAATGTTCAAGTGCTGAATCAGAATATCGAGCCATGGCACAGTCGGTGTGTGAATTAGTATGCATATATCAGCTTGTGACTGAATTGGGATTTGACATCACCACTCCAATGAAACTTTGGTGTGATAATCAAGCAGCTCTCCATATTGCATCTAATCCAGTATTTCATGAACGAACCGAACACATTGAAGTTGATTGTCATTATGTACGTGAGAAAATATAGCAAGGATTGGTGGCTACAGGATATGTGAAGACTGGAGAGTAGTTAGGAGATATCTTCACTAAAGCATTGATCGGAGCACGGATAGATTATCTCTCTAACAAGTTGGGCATGATTAACATATATGCACCAACTTTAGGGGGAGTGTTAGAGTATATATTAGTATATTTTACATTCTTGTAAATAATATGTATTCATTTGTTCTTTACCTTCCTCTTCTAGGATTCAGGTCAACCTTGTATATTTGTCAATATATATAGACTTCAGTAATGAGAATAAGATCTATCTAGTTCTCTCAAACTTTAGTTTCTACAGTTTCTAACCAAATATAAAGTTTCAAGGTCTTGGTGAGTTTGAGCTGAAATGTAGAACAATTTACCTACAAAGTTCCAAGACGCAAAAAAAGTGAGGGTTTTTTCTTGTGAGGGGCAAAATAGAAAAATATAAATATTTTTTTTTATGTATGAAAAAAAACTGTGTTATGAATGATGCAAACGTGCACAATAGTTTTTTGAAGAATCAACAATCTGCATTTCATTACTAAAGGAGAGCCTATTTATAGAGGCTTCCAGCTTTAGGAATAAAAAAGATAAAATCCAAGTTACTGTGCAGTAACTACTAAACTTAAGGAAACTGAAGATATAATTAGCTAATCCTTTAGAACAATAACATACAACTCAGCTGACTACATCAATGAAGAATAAGATAATGAAAAGTTTAAGAAATTATGTTTACAAGATATTGTGGAGAGAAATGCATTTTTAAGAATACTTTCTTAGTTTCTTCCTATAAAGTTAAATTATACATAAAAAAAATGTGGGCTTCAGGCGTTGAGGTGCAACTTCAGTAAGCGAACCTTGCTTCATGGGATATTCTGGGAAGGCGCACTTTTTAGAGACAATGCAGAAGAGAACTTCCATTACTAGAATACAAAGAGCACAATAAAATTACAGTTGAACTTAAATCCCAAACCCAATGACATAATAAACCCATAAAGAACAGCTAAGCATTTTGTCTATACAGGGATATGACCGAGAAGCCAATGAAGACAACGCATGAAGCTTGCTTGAAAAAAGATGAACTGTGAACAACCCTTCGAAGAACTTTGGATAAAAAGGAACCCAAGAAATAAGAAGCTTGAATTTTTGGGATTAGTGGAAAATTTTCAGTGTGTATCAAAACATCGATGATTAGTGCAAGCTAATACTGTGTTGTTTTTTATTTTTGAAATTTGAAAATTATTATTATCTGTTACCTCTGTTTTGAAATTTTCATGTTATGAATTTATGAGAATTACAATTTACATATTTTTTTAGAACAAGATACAAAACTTCTCATTGAAATACTGAAAAGGAAATACAATGTTCCAAGATACACACTCCTAAAGAGGGTGAAATAGAGCCATAAGAGAAGTACAGAAGAGATCAAGCGAAAAGAAAATACAGAAATAAGAAACCAATCTGCGAAAACCCAAAGACTTGACTATGAGATGCGCCATAAGAAACTGAACTGGATCCTTCAAATTGGGAAGAGACCTTCAAAGAGGGGGGAGGATCGAAAAGCAACTTGCTTGAGACATCAACCCAACAAACTTTAAGAATCTAGTCTGAACTTTGCAAAAATAATATCGTACTCCATCTTTAACTTAGAAAGTAGCTCCTGCCTTCTTAAAGACAAAACTTCTTCACAAAAAGCCATATCTTTTAGCCTCTTTCCCAACTCCTTTACAAAGTAAGCCCACTTTTCATTAGAAGAGAATCCCAAAGAAGAGACGGAGTAAGGAGGATGAGGGGGATGAGAAGACGTCGCATAGAAAAAAAAGTTCCATGGACTCCATTATATCTAGAAAAACCAACCTTGATGAAACCTTTAAATGGGAGAAGATACTTCAAATATTGCAGTCTGCAAAGAAACTACTCAAATCCCCAAAAATTTTCCACTTATAATAAACCACCTTAGAACCATCATGGGATGATTGAAGTGGTCAATGAGGCCATTGTAAATAGCAAAAAGACTTAGAGGGAATGAGTTCAAACCATGGTGGCCACCTACCTAAGATTTAATATTCTGCGAGTTTCCTTGTCAACCAAATGTAGTAGGGTCAGGTGGTTGGCCCGTGAATAGTCGAGGTACGCGCAAGCTAACCCGGACACACGAGTAACAAAAAAAAACCACCTTGGGAACCAAGACTTGAGAACAAAAATGTGACCAAGAATTACATGAGCCATTATAAGTTCAGTATAAATGCCTTGATGAACGAAAAAAGTGTCTTGAAAGAAGAGAGGCTACAATTTACATATTACAATTCAACATAAGAAACAAAATTGAGTACTTAAGTGTTTCTTACTTCTGATTAAAAAATAGTTTTTCCTTCCTCAAATTTATTTTCAAATCTTTGTCGGAGCATAATTGATTAATATATCTGTTATAGTTTATTAAATGATTAGTTGAAAAGTTCATATCTAGATTTTGAATAAAAAGGTCAGCTAGATTTTTCTTTTTCAACAAGATACGAACTTTCCATTTAAAAATGAAAAGGAACAAAAAAAAATGTTCAAAGATACAAACTTTCGTAGGAGTGAAAGAGATAAAAATAAAAATTACAACTATTGAAATATGAAAAGCATCCCAAGAGGAACAGATGATACTAGAAGAATAATCCTTGACTAAATGTGAAAGCGAGTGGATGCTGTAAACTTAGCTAGAGCAAAGCATTCAAACCAATCCCTCCTATTATCTTTGAAAATCCTTTGATAAACTTTCAAACCAAAATTTGGAGATAATGGCTGTAACCGCATTAGACCATAACAAATGAGCTTTTGGAGAAAGAATTGGACCACAGAGGAGCTGCTGAAATTCCCTTTAGATGATTTTGAAAACACCCAAATGAAGATTGAAATGGAGGAACAAATTACCTGAACAAATAAGGGCAAAGACAAAGATGATCTTGGCAAATTCTACTTGCTGAACATAGAACACAAAATTTTTTAACTTGTTGAGAAAGAAAGTTTACTAATAATTGTGATATAAAACCTTTAGCTCATGAATATGCATCATTGTTTTTGTAATTATAACCTTCTTGCTATATGCTCTTGTTGCAGTGGCTTTTTGTATGCTCCATCAAGGGGTCTTTTGTATTATTTTCACATCATCAGTTAAAAGTTCTACAGTTTTCTTTATAAAGCAAATTACCGGAATGCTCTAAATTGTTATACTATAGGTAAACACTTAAAAGAATATGTTTATCCAAGTTTGTCTTTGATATATTGAAAATTTAAAACTAAACAAGATATAATAACTTCTTTGCCAGCAGAATTATTCTTAAGCCTTTCTTGGCATACAACACAACAAGAGGATAAAGTACTCAAGTTTAAAATTCATTGCTATATTCTTACAGAAAAAAATATTGCAAGCTATAACGAGATCATGTTTGGAAATTAATTAGCTATCCCCCCCTTTTTTCAGTTCCATTTGATAAAAGTTATGCAGATATTGATATAAATTCTGATGAGACCGTTATCTTCTCGGAGACAAAATCCACATGTGTTGAAAAACACGAATGGTGCAAGATCATGAAGAATTCAGATCTAAATTCTGCCACTCTGCAAAATAAAAGGTAATATCCTGTACCTACAAAGTAATTAATGTTAAAGTCAAATGATATCCTTACCTATAATTCATAGCTCCTGAACACTTTTGATCTAGGTATTTTAAGATTAGTTATATCTTTTTAATATTTTTTTTTGAACAAGGTACGAACTTTTCATTGATAAATGAAAAGGAACAAAATCGTTCAATGATACAAACTTCCGAAGGAGTGAAAAGAGAAAGAAAGGCTAAAATAATAGAAGCAAAAGTCAAAGTGGAGTTATAAAAGCCTCCTAATTCATACAAATCATGCTAGAGAATACGAAGAAAAGAAATCGGAAAGAGCACGCCATTGAGAGACTTTGAACTTAGCTAGGTTAAAGCAATCAAGGGATAATCTTTGAGAGCCTTCAGAAGTCCTTTGGTTTCTTTCAAATCATAATTCCAAAAAAATAGCTTTGAGGCCACGACCCATAATAAATTAGGTTTAGGTTACAGAAAAAGCCCATTTAGAAGCTGAAGAATATGGCCTGAAACGTCAGGAGCCCACACCCAAGACAGATTAAATAGGAGAAAAAATGAACTGCAACACACAACAACAAAGGACATAGGAAAAACACATGAATCAATGATTCTCTCTGCTCAAAACATAATGGGAAATAAACATGAATCAGTGATTCTCCATGCTTCCCTTCCCATTTTTTATTCGAAAAGAAAGAAGCACTCACCGAGGTTAGTGAAGGAAAGAGGAGGGATCAGAAGAGTGATTCTCCTCTCAACCATGGCATCATTAATTCAACAAGTGAGCAATCAAATAAACACTTTAAGGTTAACGATTTGTTTGATGACGATGAAGGTTTCAATGTTAGTGTCAGTAGTTAGGATTCAACGGGACTTTTGGAAGATCAAGAGGGTGTTAGTGAAGATTTATTAGAGGTTTCTCTTACAGAAGATTTTAATTTACCTTTTGTAGAAGATCAAGACCCTTTACGCTCTTCTGAGAAAACGGATACTCCTTCTCGGGAACAACCTGTAGTAGTTGAAAAGGCTTCTTGCGCTGAGAACCAAAGTTTTTTTTTTTTTGAAGATGTAGGCCTTACTCCTAGTTCCAATCCCTGAATAGATAGGCTTTAATTAAGAGCATCAAATTTTTGGTTGGTTCCGCTTTGCTGCAAGTTTTGAGGGTTTAGATCTTTTGGTTTTCTGGTCTTTTCTTGATGAATGGAGGTTTTAGTTTCTTTGCTTCTTCATGGCGGTCAATTTGGATTAAGTGATTGTTTTGGTTTCTTCCTCGACAGACACTCTTTTCTCCACAACAGACAGTAATTTTTGTTTGGCAAGCTTTGTTGTGGGAAGTTTTTTCAGCATCTGTACTTTTAGCTCTTTGATATTTCTTGGGCTTTAGCTCTCGGTCCTTAGGCAACATCATTCGGTGTATAAGTGGTGACTATCCTGAGCAGTGGGACATCTCATTAGCTCAAGCGGAGTTTGCCTATAACCACATGAAGAATAGACCACAGGGAAGTCACCATTCGAGGTAGTCTATACTAAGCTTCCTAGGTCAACTTTAGACCTCACTAATCTACCTTCCTCAATTGATCTCAGCTTAGAAGCAGAAGAAACGACCAGTCGGATTACAGAGTTAAATCAAGAGGTGCGCAACCACATCACACAGTCAAATACCAAATATAAGGCTGCAGCCGACAAGAAGAGACGAGCAGAAGAGTTTCAAGTGGGCGATCTGGTGATGATTCATTTAAGGAAAAGCCGATTTCCTACGGGCACCTACTCTAAATTGAAGAAAATGAAGTTAGGCCCTTTTCAAATAATCGAGGGCCCTAATGCTTACAAACTTCAGCTTTCAGCAACATATAACATCTGTCCTGTATTCAACGTGGCTGATCTTTACAATTATAACTTGCCAGATTCGTTTACAATAACTCCCTAACTCGAGGTCGACTTATTTTTTAAGGGTCAGGGAAATTGATGTAGTTAAGTTGTTAGTTTTCGGCCCATTAGTTCAGTTTAGATTCTTCTTTAGTTTGTTTTATAGTTACCATAAGGTAACTTAGTTTACTGTGTAGTTAAAAGTCCAGCAGCTTCTATAAATAACTGCTAGTTTCATTAATAAAGGGATCATTATCATTCCTTCAAGAAACCGTCCTTCTTGTGTACATCACTTATACAATACCGAACTGTGTTCTCCAACCAACTTCAATTGTGTCCTTTGCATGTGTTCTCCAACCAACTTCAATTGTGTCCTTTGCATGTGTTCTCCAACCAACTTCAATTGTGTCCTTTGCACAAAGTTCCTCAACCTACTTTAAAAGTACCCTAAAGCTATGTTACTCGTCTTCATCCTAGTCAATTTGCTATCATGCAATGAAAATCCCTCATCTATAGCCTATTGTGCCCATCCTTGCAACATCACTGTGCTCTAGTCAAGAAATATATTGCCTTTGAAGAAGAGCCAATTACATGAAATTTATGGCAGAAGGTAGATTTCGTCCACCCACTGTGTGGGAAAGAAAGGCCAAACTAGCTGGCTTTAGGGAGATGGCTAGGCAAGAATGAAGTCAATACCATTAGTTTGTCTTCCAAGGACATTGTGTGGCACTTGGACATAGTGTGGCACTTGGACATAATGTGGCAGAGTGCTGGATAGACCTATTCCTCTTACTCTTAGTGTCTTTGATTGAACTTTGTCTAGAGATTTAGTGATGAAGAGTTTGTGAAGTCAACGAAGGTTAGGACCATATATGCTTGCAAAGAACAAGGTAATATTTTGTGAGTTTCATTGTAGACACAGGTGCTTGATTGAAAGTTTCAATTTTTTGAAGAAGGAAATGGTGAACTGATTGGAACACCTCAAGGAATATGTTGCTAGAGAGAAGGGAGAGAAGTCATGGGAAGTAGCTAACCTAACTGTGGCATAAGGGGTTGGACTTCTGATTAACTCTCGAAACAATGTTCTCAAATGTGGATCCAGAGAATGTCCAACAATATGCCTTGGAAGCCATTTCTTCGATTGGTAGATGTTTGTGTGGAATCGTATTATTATGTCAAGAATAAGTTTGGAAGTCTTTTGAGTAGTGTTAAACATGCTTCGGTAGTCAAATCTCTGTAGTTTTGATATCTCTTCTTTGTAAGAAGTATTCAATATACTGCTCCATGAAAGAGAAATCATAAAAAGTGTTTGCACCTCAGTATAATAGCGCTTTGGTTGGTTGAAGTTACGAATACTAAGGTAGTAAATGGATAAAGACAAATACTATGGGAAATAGTTATGACGGTCGAAGGCAAGACAAGTGGTATTAGAGCTAGGTTGGTTTGTTGCATAAAAGAGTTCACGACAGAAGTGACTTGCTAGTAAAGAGACGGTACTTACAAGATCCACAAGGAAAATGACGCACCTACTTGTGAAGGCCATGGCGAAATTTCTTCAAAAGCGAATAACTCCTTGAGAAGATGGGAATTTTTTTAGGGCAATTTGCATAAGAATTATTAGGTTTAGAGGAGGAGCCTCCCAACCCACATACACCCTCGTTAATGAACGTGACCAGTTACCATGAAGTTTGCATCAATACCTTGGGAAGCGTATCAGAGGATCCTAGTGTAATGAGATCTCATATGTTGGGAGGACGCTATTTTTTGCTGTGCCACATGTAACAACCTCTACTATAGATAAATTTCTAGATTTACCACCTTGAAGAAAAGGTAGCTCGGGGTGGGCTAGTGATAGACCCCCATTATTTTAATGTTTATCTAAGCAGGAAGGTTAAAGGGGGTTCATTAGAGGTAGTTTTATCAGGGGAGGGAGTGGGCATGGGAGGAGTTCATTGATTAAAAAATAGTGTCAGACGTTAGAATAAAGAATTTTCTGACGTCATTAATTATTGCCATTGTGAAATTGTTGTCGTTATTCCTTGGTCTCGTAGGTTGTTCTTCGGTTCGGCGCCTTTTTTTAATGAATTTGTTTGCCGTGTTTCTTATTAAAAAAATAGTTTGTCATTATTAGCTATGGAATTTAAGATTATGCAGCGATGCACGAGAAGTCTAATATTTATTGTCTTTACATCCTCCCCTTCTCAATCTCATAATTTGTTTATCTTTTGTGTTTTGGGTGCTATAGTTCAAATGCTATCCTTGTCGATGAGGCTCTTGTTCAAAAGGATGACAATATTTTCATCAATTCTGGAAGTGAAATTGTTTCTGGTCCTACCCGAGATGGTTAGCATTTTCTCGAACTCGCCTTTGGTAGTAGTTAAAATTTGCGTAGATTGAATTTTAATTGGATTAACCACGAGTTTTGGAGTGATATCTGTCAATGATAAGAAAATAATTTTTGCTTTCTTACTGAAGATGGATACAACCCTAGTCTAAATAGCAACATATAGAGAAAAAAAAAGAAGGAAAAGAACACACAAGGAAACAATTACTAATCAATAAATACAAATAAATAGCTATACAATATAATTCCACTCCTCTCAAGCTGGTGAATGAATATTCTCCATTCCTAGCTTGCTAACTAAATGCTCATGGTTCTATCATATATATTGAACTAGATTTTGTGCACCAATAATGACAAATTTATTATCGCATTCAAATTCCATAGTTCCTTCCCCTGGAATCTTCAATTCTTGTCGATCAATAAGAAAAATAATTCTTGCTTACTTACAAAGAGTGGATACAAGGGTAGATTAAATAGCAATTAACGGGAAGGAAAAAAAGAAGAAGAAAAACAAAAAAGAAACACTCACCTATTAGAACCTACATAGAAAGGAATAACTATACAATATAATTTAATCCTCCCTCAAGCTGGTGAACGAATATTCGCCTTTCCCAACAGGTGTTGTCAATCATTGACTTTTTTTGTAACCCATCTTTCTCATAACGTAAGAAAATCTACCAAACTTTGCCTTAGGAGATTGCTTTAGTTCATACAACACTTTTCTCAGTTTACAAACCTTATTTCTTGTTTGCTCATGCTAAGGTGAAATCTCTTTATAAATTTATTCTTCAAGATCATCATGTAGAAAAACTATTTTTACCTCATATTGTTACATGCCCCATCCATGATTTACAACAAGAGATAGAAATATTCGTACCATGTTCATCTAGGCAACAGGTGCAAAAGTTTCAAGATACGAACTTCTCATTGAAATAATGAAAAGCAAATACAAAGTTCAAAAGATACAAACTTCTACGAGGAGTAAAAGAGAGCAACATGAAAAATTATATAAGAGATCAACCGAAAGATGTGAAAATGAAGAAAAAAACAGAAGATACGAGAGACAATACAAGAAAATGGCATTCTGGTAAGCAAGAATCAAGAATCTTGATAAAGAAGGCTCCCAAAATTGACAAAATTTCAACTCATTAGCAAGAAGCTTCATCTTCAAGTGATCAACTTCAATAATTTTAATCTTAAACTTGCTGCTATAACCAGAATGAAAAAATAGACGAGATTGATTTTCTCTTGCTGAAAGGCAAAGACTGCAAGCTGATGGGTTCAACATTAAGTCAACATTTCAACTGTTATTTAACTTTCGTAATAGACAAGCCAAGTAAGCTAATTGGTAGAATATCTTATCTTCACCTGTTTCTGGCTTCGAATACCTTTTATGATTTTTTTTTTATTCAAATATAAAGATAATTGCACAAATGTTTACTTGTGGTTTGAATGAAAATGTAGAACTACCTTCGGTAAAAGCTTTTGCCTAATGCCTTATGGAGTTATTCAATCTCAATCTTCAGGGCATTTGAGCTATAAATTTGAAATCTTGTCAGACTCAAGAATATGCAAGGGCTTAAAGGTGAATGGCGAATGGTCATGTTTTGGTTATCGAAATTTGATATTTGGTTCAACTATCATTTTAGAAATACTCAATTGTAGCAGTTGTTGAATTTGTCCAGATTTCTGTGGATGTTGAGCACGCAAAATGTAGTATTTGCTTAAACATATGGCATGATGTTGTCACAGCTGCTCCTTGCTTTCACAACTTCTGGTGGGCTATTTATTTGTATTTGGTTGGTCATTTCACTTTTAAATTTACGTGTTTTCATTGAGTTGTGATTTGTTAAGCACAGCAATGGATGCTTCTCGGAGTGGTTAAAAAGATCCCAAGAGAAGCATACAAGTGTACTTTGTCCCCAGTGTAGAGCAGTTGTGCAATTTGCTGGAAGAAACCATTTCTTGCAGAACATTGCGGAGGTAAGATTATACTAAAGCACCTAAATGAAGAAAAATGTGAATTGATATGCAGGATTTTGTCATTGTAGTATATATTGTCTTGTACGACAGTTTTTTGTTTGATGTAGGTTGTATGAAATTTATTGGGATTAGTTTCCGGTTCAATATGGGGTTATGAAAACTTTAGTGAAGACTTGTAGTTGTTATATAAAAACTTAAAGAGTATGAAGTGTAGTTTTAGGAAACGGATTTTAAGGAAAAACTGCAGGAATAGACTCCACCATAGCACTTTAGGGATCGACCAAGGGTGGGCACATCATTGATAAGTTGTTTTTTTTTTTTGAACAAAGGATGATTTCCTAACATTGTAAGATAATAGAATATAAAATGCATCATAAGTTTTCCAATCTTTGTGAATCATACTTTTCTCTGGATGAAGGGTAAAAAGGATAAAATTGAATGTGGTAGTTTTAAGACCTTAAAATCATTAAATATGTTTGATTTCCTAATACCATTACATCAATTCAGCAGTGCTATTAACTTTTTAATCCTGTCGTACAATTTTATATGTTTTAAGCTTCTATCTCATCATCGACTTGCTGCTTGTTTTGTCTAGGATATACTACGAGCTGACTCTTCCCTTAAACGTTCAGATGAAGAAATTGCCATCTTGGATTCCTGTTCATTAATACAATCAAATCTGGTAAGTAATCTTATTTGTGTTCATACTTGTGCATTAATGAAATGGAAAGGATAGGAATGACAATTTTTAAATGGTTATTATTCACTTGAGAAACATTTTCAACTATAGCAAAAGAGACTATGTTCAGTGGATTGTCAAGGATGTGAATATCAGTGTTTTAAAAGATTTTTTGGCTTATATTCTGGGGCAGGATGTGAATATCAATATTTTAAGCAAGGTCGAAGGTATTATGGCTTTTCTTAATCATAAGAAATTGTAATCCTCCTATCAATGAATGAAAGATTCCACACTAGATTTCAATTGAAAATAAATTAAGATATTATATCATTGACTAAAGTTTATTTATTTCTAAATGTAGCATAGAAATATAATTGTATATATCAAAGAATCAATACATTAATTTATCTTGAAACCTTAGTCGCCGCTATCACTTCTACTAGCCGCCGCATTCAATCGACGCACCCTACTTCCGGCAAAGTCCCTCTGTTTCAATAAGGGTGTTGTTTTCGAGTGGCCGTCTCTTTCATCACGAATCACTATCTTTCGACGATTCTGTCGTTGGTGTGTCATCGGTTCAACGACTTGCAGCTTTTCGGTGTCGGGTTTACGTTGGTGTCTGGAGTTCGTGACTCTTGGTTGTAAAGTACTCGAGCCACCTGTGGATCGCTGCCAGTAGGTTGTCTTCGCGTGTTAATCATTGTCTGTTCGCATCGGGGGTCGTCGTTGTCCGTTCACCACCGGCTGATAGTCACCATCTGTTCGCTGTTGGTCGATCGTCGCCATCTGTTCGCCGTCGGCCGATCGTTGCCATCTGTGCAGTGGGTCGTCACCGCCGGTTGATCTTGTGGGTGTTTGGGTATTTTCTCTTTGCTGCTCGACAACTACAAAGATTCTAACCCTAATTTTGATTTGCTTTCTGGTCCATCTCTAGTTCGGGTGGTTCAAGAGCAGGTTGGTCTGGACCGAACCCGGTTTGGTTCAATCTGGTTCCGCCCTTTAGATTTATTCCTATTCTACTCCGATTCAATTTGAGGCTCAAATTGGTTAATTAAAGGCTTAGTATGGTTCAATAAGTTCCGAACGAGTTCAGTTCAAGAATACTTGGCTCAGTAGGTTCGTTTCTTGAAAATGGTGCGAATTTCGCCTAAGGATAATACAGGAATGTTTGGAAACAATGGTGGTGAATCTAGTATGGAGCAAATTCTTCAATTCTTGAAATTGCAATCTACCAATTTACCTTCTAATAATTCTTGTGTATCCTTGGCACAAATAGGTATTTATCCTAAGACTTTCTCGTATAGTAACTCATCTCCGTGGATTATAGATTCTGGAGCGTTGATCATATGACAAGTTCTTCTCATCTATTTTATACATATATTCCTTCATACTCCAATGAAAAAATTAGAATGGCAGATGGCAGTTTTTATGCTATTGCAGGAAAATGAACAATTAAATTGACTGAGACTATTTCTCTAAGTATGTCCTTCATGTTCCAAAATAACCTGTAATCTTTTATCTGTTAGCAAACTTTCTAAAGATTCTAACTGCCGTGTTACTTTCTTTGAATCTTATTGTTTTTTCAGAATTAGGACTCGGGGAAGATCATTGGATCTTCAAGGATGCTTGATGGTCTTTACTACTTTGATGAAGGTTCTTTTAGTAATAAAATAACTCAAGGTCTCAATAGTATTAGTTGCCTCCCGATTAAAGAACAAATTATGCTTTGGCATCTTAGACTAGGACATCCCGGTTTTTCCTACTTTAAACATTTATTTCCAAATTTATTTAAGGGAGTTGATTGTTCCGCTTTTGATTGTGAAAGTTGCATTCTAGCAAAAGATCATCGTTCCACATATTCTCCAAAACCTTACAAAACTTCCAAACCGTTTTATTTAATTCATAGTGATGTTTGGGGTCCCTCTAGAATTAGTACTCATAGTGGAAAAAAATGGTTTGTTACCTTTATTGACGACCATACTCGTCTATCTTGGGTTTATTTAATGACCAAAAAATCTGAGGTGAAAGATATTTTTAAACACTTTTACCATATGATTGAAACCCAATTTCAAACCAAAATTTGCATTTTACACTCTGGTAATGGCACCGAGTATTTCAATGAAATTTTTGGTGATTTTTTGAAAGAAAAAGGGATTGTTCATCAATCTACTAGTTGGGATACTCCTCAACAAAATGGGATTGCCGAAAGAAAAAATAGACATTTACTTTAAGTAGCACGTGCTATAATGTTTTCCATGCATGTTCCAAACTATTTATGGAGGAAAGCCATTCTTACCGCGCTACCTACCTAATAAATAGGATGCATAGTAAAGTTTTAAATTTCAAAACTCCCTTTGAGTGCTTTAAATATGTTTTTCCAACATCTCGTATTTATTCTGACTTACCTCTCAAAGTTTTTGGGTGTACCTCATATGTTCACATAACTGGTCAATCTCGGTCGAAACTTGATTTTAGAGCTATTAAATGTATATTTTTGGGTTATTCTTCAAGTTAAAAGGGTTATAAAGGTTTTGATCCTCAGACTAAGGAATTTTTTGTAAGTATGGATGTATCTTTTTCAGAAAAACAACCATATTTTACCCAAAATTCTCTTCAGGGGAGAAAGCAATTGTGGAAGATAACTTTTGGGATATTTAGATTCCTCTCCCTAAAATTATTTCTCCAAATTCTACTAGTCCTTTGATACCTAGTGTGGAAACTTCTCATTCGGGGGGAGAAATACGCTAATCAAGTTTCTGAGTTTAAATTTTATTCTAGAAGGAAATTCAATCAAATAAACGAAGACCAGATAGTTAATCCTTCTGAGACTTCGAGAAATGAAACAAAAAATACTGATAATCCCTCTGACCAGATAGTCGAGCCTTCACATAGTCAACTTGAGACTTCGAGAAATGAAATTGAAAATATTGGTAACCCGTCTTCTATTCCTACCTCTTCAACTATTACACCTGTTGTCTCTGACCTTGATGTTCCAATAGCAATTAGAAAAGGTGTTCGAAGGTGTACTAAATGTCCTATTGCAAACTACATCTCATACCAAAAGTTATCAAATAGTCATAGAGTTTTCACATCTAGGATAACTAATTTGTTTGTTCCAAGGAATATTCATGATGCTTTAGGAGATCCAAATTGGAGACTAGCAGTTATGAAAGAGATGAATGCTCTGAAGCAGAATAATACTTGGGAGATAGTGGAACTGCCAAAAGATAAGAAACCAGTGGATTGTAAATGGGTATTTATCATAAAATGTAGTGCAGATGGGAGTGTTGAAAGATACAAGGTCGGATTGGTAGCTACAGGCTTCATTTAAATCTATGGGATTGATTATCAAGAAACATTTGCTCCTGTTGCCAAAATTAACTCTATCAGAATTCTTTTGTCTCCTGCAGTTAATTCAAATTGACCCCTTTATTAGCTTGACGTGAAAAATGCCTTCCTTAATGGTGATTTCGAAGAAGAGGTTTTTATGAACTTATCGTTAGGTTTTGAAAAGGAACTCGAATGTAATAAATTCTGCAAATTGAAAAAATCTCTTTATGACCTCAAACAATCTCCGAGAACTTGGTTCAAGCGGTTTGGAAAAGTTGTATCTAGCTATGGATTTTTTCAGAGTCAAGCTGACCATACTATATTTTATAAACACTCTAAGAATAATAAAATCTCAGTTTTAATTGTCTATGTAGATGATATTATTCTCACCGGTGATGATGAAACAGGAATAACTGATTTTAAGAAAAATGTTGCAAGTGAATTTCAAATCAAGGACTTGGGAACATTGAAATATTTTCTAGGGATGGAATTCGCAAGATCGAAGAAAGGTATCTTCGTTAATCAAAGAAAATATGTTCTTGACTTACTTGAAGAAACAAGACTACTTGGTTGCAAGATTGCATAAACTCCTATTGAACCTAACTTGGAATTACAAGCAGCGAATGCAGAAAAAATAAAAGACGAAGAACGGTATCAGAGACTTGTTGGAAGATTGATGTATCTATCTCACACACGACCTGATATTGCATTTGCTGTAAGTATGATAAGTCAATTTATGCATGCACTTGGACCGACTCATTTTGAAGTTGCCTACAGAATCTTGAGATATTTAAAAGGAACTCCTGGAAAAGGTATTTTGTTCAAAAAGAGTAATCACTCTCAAGTGGAAGTTTAAACTGATGCAGACTGGGCTGGAAGTGCTACGGATAGACGATCTTGTTCCGATTACTATTCCTTTGTCGGAGGAAATCTGGTTACATGGCGAAGCAAAAAACAAAATGTGGTGGCCAGGTGTCACGAGGTGAAATTGAGCATAAGTTGGCTAGGCAGATTGGGCCTAGGCCATTGGCATGGCGACACAACATGGGATCAAAGAGTGACGAGGGCGACGTGTGGGAGTCGAGTTACACGACGCGGTGGGCATGGGCAATGCACGTTGCAGGCGCTGGGCGTAGGAGGGCGTTCAGCCAGCCTCATGGCACGTAGTCGGACAGACACGCGCAGGTGGTACGCACATGTGCATGACATGAAGGTAGCGGGTGGAGGCAGGTGCGCATAGGCGGGCGTGAACCCATGCACACGGGAGCCGGTAGAAGCGCGCAGAGTGGGGCGTGACACACCAGGCGCGCGCAGGAGGTGGACGCTCAGGCAGGCGTGCGTGCACGCACGCGAGCAGGTGCGGGCGTGCACGGACAGGCGCAGGTGTGCACGGGAACGTGTGGGCATGCGCAAGGCTGTGCGCAGGCTTTGCACACAGCGGACTCTTGAGATGTTGGGTGTGCTTCGATGGGAGCACAAACGTGGAATGCAAAAGGAATAAAGCCACGAACATGGACTTAGTCATGGATGGACTAAGTCATCCTTGAAGGTATTTCAACATCCCTTGAGAATAGGTCACGGGAGCTATTAATAGGGGATGGTTGAGAGACTTGAGGAACTATTAATAGGGGGTGGTTGAGAGACTTGAGGAAGTGGGCTATTAATAAGGAGTGGAGGGCACTCCAAGCCTTAGCTAAATTTAGGAGGGTCTAAATTTAGTAAAGCTAAATATAGCTTGTTAGTGGCAATGTAATGGGCTAATGGAAGTTCTATAAAAGGGAGAACTTGGGGAGTGTCAAAGGATCCCGTCCATACCTTTCTATTATGTATTTCCATTCGTACGTTAATAGAAGTTGGTAAGGAATATCGGGGGCGTTGCCCCTTCCACATTGTTGTGTGCGTATGCTGTGCTTACTTATGTTCCTTATGACGCTGTGCTCCTCTGAACATGTCTCCGATCTTGGAAAATGGGTTAGGTTGTACTAAGGCAGTGTCCTTAGGGTGCACGGAGCGCGAAAAATTCTACTCCATGAATTGCCCCTTGACACTAGGAGTAGTGCTGAAGTAGAGTTTAGAGCTTTAGCCCATGGAAGTTGTGAAGGTAGCCCATGGAAGTTGTGAAGGTATATGGATAAAGAGGATACTTGAAGAATGGAAGCTTCCGCAGGCAACACCTATACAGGTTTATTGTGACAACAAGGCTGCTATATCTATAGCTTATAATCCACTTCTACATGACAAAACAAAACATATTGTAGTTGACAAAAATTTTATTAAAGAAAAGATTGATACAGGTACAATATGTACTTATCTCCTAACGACAGAGAAAGTTGCTGATAGGGACTTCCAAAGAAGCAATTTGACAAACTAATCAACAAGCTGTTTATGGAAGACATCTTTAAACTAGCTTGAGGGAGAGTGTTAGAATAGATAAACATCTATTAGTTGTCGTTTTAAGTCATGTTTTTTATCTCTTTTCTTGTTTTAGCAAGGTCTCCTACGTAGTAGGTTTACTATTCTTTTTGTAGTAGGTCTTTCTCCTATATAAGAAGACCTAAGTTGCACTTTTTGAATATCTTAGAATATTTTTATTCTCTTAAATTTAGCAATAGTAATGTGTCCTGTTATACACTGCAGCTCAAAACATTAAATGAGAAAACTTGTCAATTTTCTGCCCTAATGCATTCAGAGCCTAGCGAGGGGACAAAACCCGTGTTGTCCTTGCAGCATCCATTTTTAGTTTTCACATATAATTTGTTTCAACATCGAACAATCCATTCCATGACTAGAGGAATATGCATACATGATAGGATGTAGGTAAATATTTTGCTTCTTCAGTCCATTTGTCTTTTAGATGTATTTTTCTCATTTTTTTCCATAATTACAAGAGAATGATTAAAATCCAATGCAATAAAACAATTTACCTAACGATGGTAAAATGTATTAAATTTGTGAATCCAGACTTTAAAAATTTTATGCTCTATTTTTTTTTTTTTTTTTAAATTAGAAACATGGAATATGGTTTAGGATAGAACCGTCATATAAAAAGGTGGAGAAAAGTTAACAGATATTTGGTATGTAATTCAGATTCTATTTCTTGTTTTTAGATTCACTTAATCAAATAAATCCAATGAATATCTATTTGGCATATTTGTTTTTGAAAATTGTTTTTGGGTTATGTGTCCAAAGAGTGGAAATTTTGAAGGCAACATTTTAAAATTTTCAATGGTTTTAGATTTTACATTTTAAACTTTAAAATGTAGGATTACGTCAGAAAATATAAAAACTTTGATAAATATACTATTTCATATTATATACTCAATTTATTTTTGTTAAAATTAAAACATGTAAAATATAATATATTATAAATTACATAATTTTGTACAATAATATTTCTACAAAATTTTTAACATATATGTTAATAAATTAATTAATATTGAACTAAATATTTAGTGGGTAACCATCACTCGTTTACAAATATATCACCGAATACCTTGAACATTTTTTAAAATTGAGATTCAATTTCCAAATCTTCTACCAAATACATATAAAAAAATATTGAAAACATGGAATATAACTCTGTTTTTTATTGAATCTCTTGTTTTCAGATCATCAACCTAATACAACCTAAGATATCCTTTATTTCTTAGAAACATATACAAAGTCAATCTTATATGCCCCATTTAACTACTCTTTTTTGCAAAGTTAAATTCTACTTGGTGTATTTTTCATAGTAAAATGAAGATTAGTTACCTATGATTTTCTTTTACTTTTTGTGTTAATATTTTCTCTGACGACCTTTAGGTGAAAATATTTCTTGATAAACATCCCCAAGTAACTTCAGAGTTTACAGTCTTGAATCTTCGAAATTTTATTGTCTAATTATAATTATTTTTCTTTCCCCCATAGCACTCTTTGACTTTTGATCTCCTTGTGCTCTTACTCCCTTTCTGTCCTAGTAGGACATTGGAGGATTTGGAAGTTTACGCACCTTACTCGAGATGGAAAAGCAAAGATTTGCATGAAAGAAATCACTATGCTCCTTGCTCCAAAATTTTCCATTGATAGTCGGCGAAAACTTCATATCATGAATAGTGTAAATAGAAACCACCACACCATTGCTAATTTACCCATAAAAACAGCTGCCAATTTATCGAGAAACTGTGATTTTGGGAGAGATGTAGAGATCTGGAAAGAGAGTTTGAAATAAAGATACAGCATTCGAAGGATATTCTTAAAGGGGGAAGTTGTAGATCCATATCTTGACAAATTTCGTACAACTAGAGAGAGGCTTAATGTGAATCACTATCTTCTCCCGACATGGAAGAGCCGCTTGTTTCTTCTCTGGCCCTTTGCTTTTGGTACGTGGTGTAAATTTCTTCAAGCTGTCAATGTCAGTATCTCCCCCTTTTCATTGGAGAGAAAGGTCACTTTAATCCAAAATCTTCATTATTCTTTTGGATACATGGTCAGAGAAAATAGGATAATTTTGATAATGAAATTTAGATGAAGCTGATGTCCTGGTAGTGTGTATTTTAATGGTTTTCTTTGTATGTGGGCATTCCAGGTTGCAATGTTTCCCCATTTTTGTTTGTCAGTTATTGATACTTCTAGAACTTCCTGCAGGTCTTTTTGATGGTTACTGTGTCATTTTGTTTTTATTGTTCTTGTACTTTTTCACTCATCTCTTTGTACTCTCATCTTTGTTACTTTAAGATGAAAATGTAATTGGTTTTCGATCTTTCCTTGGATGTTTAACTTATAATGCTTATCTCATTAGCTTCGAGTTTGTTGTGCTATTTATTTGTTTTTTCTTCAATTTGATTATGCTTGGAATTCTTCTAGGTCATTGGGTCTGTGAAAAAGCACAATCAGAAAAGGCCTTATTCAGTATTTGGCCAGGAGGAGAGCGGTGGTTTAGAGCTTCCATGCCCTCAATGTGGTAAAGATTTGATATCAGTTTGAAAGTCATGTTCCATCACTTTTTTTTTTTTTTTTTTTTGTTAATTCTCATTGTGAGACAGTTTATGTCAGCATTACCGTTATCTGAAAGTTATGTGCCTAATTAAGTTAATGTACTTTCCTCTACAATATACACATTGGTTTCTATATTTCTCCGAGCAATCTTATGAGAAAGAGGTTTAGATTCTTTTTGAAGAGGGAAATGACTCGAAGGTGACAAAAAGAAAGCCTGGATCAGTTTCTCTAGTGCAACAAAATAGGAAAGGAAAAGGTGGCATTATCTGTTGACCAAAGTTTTTGAATGAGGGTGGATTAGATGGACAAGGTTTCTGTTGAGGTGGACAAGGTTTTATTAAATGTTCCCTTGCAAATGAAGAGTCTTTCCTCGATGTGGCTTGGAAATTGGTCTGAACGTTTTAGTCATTAACAAGTTTTGAGCTCTGTTGCACTTAATGTCAAGAAGAAGTTTGAGGCTTTATTAACTGTTCTTATGCATGAGTTTCTTGGGGTTTTTGATGAGCATTAATGGGATTGAGAAAAGGCATTGAAGTTGGCATCTTTTCAAACGACAGCAGGGGTTATCAAGAAGGGGTGACTTTATTGATATTTTCAAGCACGAGTCTTTTGGGTTTTCGGTGAAATCTTAATGTATCTAGGAAAAGGCAGCAGGTATTACTTTTATTTCCCTTTGGAAAGGAGCGTGAGATTATGGCTTTCTATTATTTGAAAGGAGCAGGAAGTTTATATTATTCAAGAAGTGTGTAAAGATATATTATTCAAGAAACGTAGTCATCTACAAAAGTTGATGTTTATGTTAGAGTATATATATTAGTATATTTTATATATTGCAGTATTTTAGTCCTTTACCTTCTCCTTATAGGATTAAGTCAACCTTGTATATTTGTCTATATATAGACTTCTGTAATGAGAATAAAAAAATTTGGTTCTCTCAAATCTTAGTTTCTACATGGTTTCAGAGCTCTAGGTTTCTTCTAAATTTTTTTGGATCTTAGGATTTTGTGCCCATTACGATTTTGTACTTATTAAGGTTTGAAGTTTGGAACACTTTCTTTCAAGTGTCCATTAATCTCCTAGCTCGGCGCCACCATCGCCGTCTTCATTTGTCGTCACCGTCACCGTCGTCGTTCATCGCCGCCACCATCACCGGGGCCGCTGTCGTCCGCAGCTGTTGTGCCAGGATTAGAGTTCGGGATTTGCCGTGACTGATTTCTGTTTCGCTTCCCATCACTTCCCTTCACCACACGTCGCCGTCCGCCGCAGTCCTTTGTTGTCAGTCACTGCGCCTCATCGTCAGCCGCCGCCCTTAGCCGTCCGCCATCGCGCCTCACCGTTAGCCGCCACCGTCAGCCATTAGTTGGCATGCGTTCTGGATTTATTGTGGTGTCTTCCTCGCAGCATCTATTTTGCTAGGGTTGCAATTCTGCAACAATTGATTGGGCCGGGCCGGTTCGATTCCGGTTCAGGTTTGGGTCGGTCCGATTCAGTCAACCTAGTTCGACCGGTTCGGTTCAGATAGTCCGGTTCACTTGGTTCGGTCCAGCCAGTTCGGCTCACTTGGTTCAGTTCAGCTGGTTCGGTTCAATTGATTTGGTTCACTTGGCTTTGTTCAATTGGTTTGATTCATCTGGTCGGTCACTGGTTCGATTCCCTTTCCTCTTCCAGATTTGGTTTGACCTGTTTCAGTGCAGTTTTTTATTTGTTTGTTTGTGTCCATATTGTTGAAGTTATGATCGATAAGAAATCAATGGTGATGATTTCTGCGAAAGAGTTTGCTAAATTCCAACATTATCAAGAGTCATTGATGGTATCATCCTCTAATCCAATTACTGTCATCGCTGGTCAGGATCTTACAACGAAAAAGACTATTGGTAAAGGGCGTGAATCCAATGGCCTCTACACGTTTGATACACAAATACCTACAGCCACTGTTTGCACTCGAGTGCCAACTCCTTTAAAAGAACATTGTCGTTTGGGTCATCCATCTCTCGCCGTGCTAAAGAGTCTCCGTCCACAATTTCATAGTTTGCATTCTTTAGACTGTGAGTTATGTCAATTTGCTAAGTTTCATCGTCTCAGTTCGTATCTTAGAGTCAATACACGAGCTAATGCTCTTTTTGAATTAGCCCATTATGATGTTTGGGGTCCGTGTCCTATTGAGTCCAATTTCGGTATTTTGTTACTTTTGTCGATGATTTCTCTCATGTAACTTGGTTATATTTGATGAAACATCGTTCTGAGTTACTTTCTCATTTTCGTAACTTCAATGCTGAAATTCGGACTCTATTTGGTGGCTCTCTTAAAGTTCTATGGAGTGATAATGCTAAATAATATTTTTCTAGTGCTCTTGGCTCCTATTTAAGTTAACATGGTATTCTTCATCAATCATTGTGTGTTGATACTCCGTCTCAAAATGGAGTTGCAGAAAGGAAAAATAGACATCTTCTCGAAACAGCAAGGGCCTTAATGTTTCAAATGCATGTTCCAAAATACTTTTGGACCGATGCTGTTTTAACGGCTTGCTTCTTGATTAATCGCATGCCTTCATCAGTTCTTAAGGGTGAAATACCTTATCGTATTGTATGTTCTACGCAACCTTTATTTCCTATTAAACCTAAAATATTTGGTTGCACTTGTTTCGTTCGGGATGTTTGCCCTCAGCTCACCAAATTGGACCCTAGCTAAGTCATTGAAATGCATTTTCCTTGGTTATTCTCGTGTTCAAAAGGGGTATCGATATTATTGTCTTGATCTCAATAGATATCTTGTCTCTCCTAACATTACGTTCTTTGAAGATACTCCTTTTTCATCATCCTTGAGTACCAGTCAGGGGGAGCATTCATAGGAAGATGATGACTTTCTTGTCTATTCCATTGTCTCTACTTCTACTGACATGCTCCCTACTTTTATGACTGATCATTCTCTCCCACCTATTACTCAAGTTTATTCTCAACGACAATCTCCTTCGGTCTCATGCCCTATACCAGCAGCTTTTTCGTCTGTGGATCCAGGAACGAGTGATGATATTCCTATTGCTATTAGGAAAGGTAAGCGTAAGTGTACTTACCGTGTTTCTTCTTTTGTTTCATATAACCATTTGTCCTCACCTACTTGTTCGTTTATTGCATCCCTTGAGTCTGTATCTGCTCCTAAAATTGTTCATGAAGCTTTGTCTCATCCTGGTTGGGGGCTGCTATGTTGGAGGAGATTAGTCACCTTAGATGACAGTGGTTGTAAATGGGTGCTATGTTGGAGGAGATTAGTCACCTTAGATGACAGTGGTTGTAAATGGGTGTTTGCGGTTAAAGTTCATCCTGATGGATCAATTGCCCGTTTAAAAGCTCGTCTTGTTGCTAAAGGATATGCGCAAACTTATGGAATTGAATATTCTGATACTTTTTCTCGAGTTGCTAAATTGGCTTCTGTCAGGTTATTCATTTTCGGTATCTATTCACTATTGGCCCTTGTATCAGCTTGATATTAAAAATGCATTTCTCAATGGTGATCTTCAAGAAGAAATGTATATAGAGCAACCACCAGGTTTTGTTGCTCAGGGGGAGAATGAAAAGGTATGTCGCCTTCGTAAATCCTTATATGGGTTGAAACAAAGTCCGGAGCATGGTTTGGAAAATTGAGACAGGTGATTTAGAAATTTGGAATGAAGAAGAGTAAGTCAGATCATTCTGTCTTTTATAAACGATATGAGTCTGGTGTTATCTTACTAGTTGTATATGTTGATGATATTGTGATTACTGGTAGTGATACATCAGGCATCCTATCACTCAAGTCTTTTCTTCATACTAAAGATTTGGGAATGTTAAAATACTTCTTAGGAATTGAGGTAGTAAGGAGCAAGAAGGGGATCCTTTTGTCACAAAGAAAATATGTACTTGACTTGTTAACTGAAACAGGAAAGTTTGTTGCTAAGCTACGTAGTACTCCAATGATATTTAATTTACAACTTACAAAGGAAGAGGAGTTGTTGAAAGATCGTGAGAAGTATAGAGGGTTAGTAGGGAAGTTGAATTACCTTACAGTTACTAGGCCTGACACAACCTATTCGGTCAGTATTATGAGTCAATTTATGAGTTCTCGTACGACTGACCATTGGGCCGCATTGGAACATATTCTATGTTATTTGAAAGGTGTTCTTGGACGTGGTTTGTTATATAGAGATCATGGTCATCTTAATATTGAATGTTTTTCTGATACTGATTGGGCAGGTTCTAAGGAAGATAGAAGATCAACCTTAGGATATTGTGTATTTGTCGGAGGTAATTTAGTTTCTTGGAAAAGTAAGAAACAAAATGTGGTGTTAATTGATAAGAAAAGAAAATAATTCTTCATTTATTACTACAAATGATTGATACAAGGCTATATAAATAGCAGTCACAAGGAAGAAACTAAAAAGAAGTTCTTGCCTATTAGGATAAGGATATACTTACCTATTAGAACAATAAAACCCTAACCTAAATAAAATAGGAAACCTTTAAAATCAAATAAACTATAATTTAACACTCCCCCTCAAGCTGGTGAATGAATATTTTCCATTCCCAGCTTGTTAACCAAATGTTCAAAGTTGTTGTTGTTCAATCCTTTTGTAAGAATATCTGATATTTGATTGTTTGTTGGTACAAATGGAGTACATATGAGGCCGCTATCTAACTTCTCTTTTATGAAGTGTCTATCAACTTCAACATGCTTGGTTCTGTCATGTTGAACTGGATTATGTCATGTTGAACTGGATTATGTGCAATACTGATGACAGACTTGTTATCACAATAAAGTTTCATAGGCCCTTCCCATGGAATCTTCAAATCTTCTAAAATAATTTTTATCCACAGTAATTCGCAGATGCCCAATGCCATTGCTCTAAATTCCGCTTCTGAACTTGATCTTGCAACTAC
The DNA here is from genome assembly GCF_013281855.1 of Momordica charantia. Lineage (NCBI taxonomy): Eukaryota > Viridiplantae > Streptophyta > Magnoliopsida > Cucurbitales > Cucurbitaceae > Momordica > Momordica charantia. The sequence continues at coordinate 2,537,846 of NW_028275157.1, read as the reverse complement.
ATTTTGTTTTTTACTTCTCCATGTCACTAAATTCCCACATAAGATAATACAATAGCCAGAAGTGGATTTTCTATCGTCTATCGATACTGCATAATCTGCATCTGTATAAACTTCTAGATTGAGTTTCTCGCCTTTCTTAAACAACAATCCTCTCCCAATGGAGTTCTTTAAATAGTGGAGTATTCGATACAGAAGATGAATTTCTTTTGGACTATGCATAAATTGGCTTACCACTCCTACAGCATACGCAATATCTGGTCTTGTATGAGAAAGATATATTAATTTTCCAACTAACCTCTGGTAAGTTTCCTTATTTACTGGAGGACTCTCTTCAGATGCACATAATCTATGGTTTTGATCAATCGGCGTTCCTATTGGTCTCCTGCCAAGTTTTCCTGTTTCAGAAAGTAAGTCAATCACATATTTCTGTTGTGATAAGAATATGCCTTGTTTAGAATATGCTACTTCTATCCCAAGAAAATATTTCAGTCTTCCCAGTTCTTTAACTTCAAACTCTTGGATTAAGCAATTTCTTAGTTTATCTTGCTCATTATTATCATTGCCAGTGACGATAATATCGTCCACATAAACAATCAATGTTGTTACTCCCCCTATAGCAGAATGTTTTATAAACAATGTATGATCTCCTTGACTTTGTTTATAGTCCATCTTCCTCGTAACTTGAGAAAATCTACCAAACCATGCCGTAGGAGATTGCTTTAATCCATACAACGTCTTTTTTAATTTACAAACTTTATTTCCTGCTTGCTGATATCCAGGTGGAATCTCCATATAAATTTCTTCTTCAAGATCACCATGTAGAAAAACATTTTTTACATCATATTGTAACATGTCCCATCCATGATTTACAGCAAGAGATAGAAGTATTCGTACTGTGTTCATCTTGGCAACAGGCGCAAAGGTTTCACGGTAATCAACTCCATATGTTTGAGTATATCCCTTAGCAACCAACCGCGCTTTGTACCTCTCGAGTGTAACATCTGCTTTATACTTTCTTTAGGCATAGTAACCAACTCCCATGTTTTATTTTTTTCTAAAGCCTGCATTTCAAGATTCATTGCTTGACTCCATTCTTCATGTTGTATTGCCTCCGTATATGTTTTTGGAATATTTATTTGAGTAAGGTTAACCATAAAACTTCTGTAATGACTTGAGAGTTTGTCATATGATACAAAGTGAGACAATAGATACTGAGTACAAGTTCGTTTTCCCTTCCATAAAGCAATCGGCAAATCCAGGTCTGACTCATCATTAGCAGATATTGTAATGTCTGACGCATCATTGATTATTTTCTCGTCAATTTCAGTTACAGGGATATGTTCAAACTCTTGGACTTGCTTATCTTTTTCAGTGTTCCTTCTTGAATAAACCTGTAATGGTGTAGTAGTAGAAGGGTTAGATGGTCCTGGTAAGATGTCTAAGGGTGGTGGTAAAGGATTTGATATAGGGAATGTGAGGTTGGGAATGGGCAAATCCTTATCTTCCAATAATAGTTCCTCCCCCTAAAGATAAGGTGAGGTAAAGAAGCTGGTGTCTTCATAAAAGGTAACATCAGCAGAGATGAAGAACCTTTTTGAAGGAGGATGATAGCATTTATATCCCTTTTGAGTGTTCAAGTATCCGACAGAAATACACTTGAGTGCTCGTGGATCAAATTTACCTCGTTGATAACTGTGAACATGAACAAAGGCTACACAACCAAATACTCGAGGAGTCAAGTTATTTGTTGTTCGAAAATCAGGATAATATTTTGATAGGATATTCATAGGAGTTTTATGGTCTAGAGTAGTAGATGGTAACCGATTGATTAAATAAGTGGATGTTAACACAGCTTCCCCCCAGAAGGATTTAGGAACATTTCTTTGAAAAATAATGGCACGTGTCACAGAAAGGATGTGACCAATTTTTCTTTCGGCCACTCCATTCTGTTGAGGAGTGTCCACACAAGACGACTCATGGATGACTCCATGTTTTTGAAAGAAGGATGTAAAGTTTTGATTGAAGTAATCTCGAGCATTGTCAGAACGAACGGAATCGTTTGGGTTTGATTCCGAATTGGTTTTCTATCATATGAAAGAATGTTTGAATGGTAGAACCAACATCAAATTTTTGTTTTAAAAGATAAACCCATGAGACTCGAGTACAGTCATCAATGAACACAATAAACCAACGAAATTTGTAAACATTTGGAACATTCGAGGGACCGAAACATCAATATGAATAAGAGAGAAGGGAACTGAGATTCGTTTATTATTACTAGGGAAGGGTACACGCTTGTGTTTAGTGAATTCACAAACTTCACATTGAATTGACTCAAGATTAAGATTTTGGAATAAATCAGGAAACAATATTTTAAGAGTTCGAGATGAAGGATGTCCTAGTCTATAATGATTCAACAAAAGCTTACTTGAAGGATGATGAGTTTTTGAGGTGAAGGAGACTGGAACTAAAAACTAAGGATAGAGACACCAGAGAAACATACACGAGAAAAGAGAGAAGAAATAAATTCTCAAATTGATTGATAAAAGATGAGGAATAGAGGCACTATTTATAGGTTACAAGAGGAAACAAAATCTAGGAATAACCTCCTAACTTCCCTAACAAAAAAGGAGATTTATTTGCTAAATTTAAACACAAAATCTAAACAACTTTTAAGTTACTGGAATCTTCTTTAAGTTACTGGAATCGTAGTTGTTTTAAAGTTGTTTAGATTTTGTGTTTAAATTTAGCAAATAAATCTTCTTTTTTGTCAGGGAAGTTAGGAGGTTATTCCTAGATTTTTTTTCGTCTTGTAACCTATAAATAGTGCCTCTATTCCTCATCTTTTATCAAATCAATTTTAGAATTTATTTCTTCTCTCTTTTCTCGTGTATGTCTCTCTGGTGTCTCTATCCTTAGTTTTTATGGTATCAGAGCTAGGTTTAGATTGACACCAGAATGGTTAAAACAGCCATGATGACTGGTTTGCAGCAAGGGACAAGAGGACACGAATTGTGTTTAATTTTGCAACGGGTGCAAAGTCTACCCCAAAAGTCTGAGAGTATCCTTTGGCCACCAATCTTGCTTTATACCTTTCAATGGACCCATCAGCCTTATATTTGACAGTAAAGATCCATCGGCATCCTACCGTTGGTTTATCTTGAAGACGATCAACTACTGTCCACGTATCATTAAGCTTCAAAGCCTTCATTTCATCATCTACCGCATTTTTCCACTGTGGATTGCTCATAGCCTCTTGAATGGATTTTGGTATCTCATTGGCTTCCAGATTGAGAGCCAAGGTCTGAACTGCTGAAGATAAATGACTATAACATACATCGAGCAATTGGATGTTGAGTACACGATCTCACACCCTTCCTAAGTGCAATAGGAAGATCAAGATCATTAGTATTGTCTTGAGGCACAAGGGTAGATTGTTCAGTACCTAAGGACGAGATGGATTCATGACTTTGCTGTTAAGGCTGTGGTGGCTCCACTCCTCTTTGAACCGTTTGTCGCCGAGAATAAACAAGAGTCTCAGGTTGCTTGTCACTTTGATTTGGGTTCACTTGATCATCTTCATTATTACAGGAAATAATAGGAATTGACTCTTCCATCTGAGTAATTGGGACGATCGGGATAGGTATTTTTGGCTGAGGTGACTCGGTATTTAGACCATCAATCTCAGGTATTTTTGACTGAGGGAACTCAATTCTGGTATTGAGACTCAAAAAATGTGACATCCATGGTATTGTAAAATTTATTGGCGAATGGACAATAGCATTTTATAGCCTTTTTTAGTAGGAGAATAACCAAGGAAGACACACTTTCTGGCTTTTGGCTCCAATTTGTGACCTTCATGATCATAAACATGAGTGAATGCAGTACATTCAAATATTTTGAGGCGAATTGTGAGGACAGATCAGATTTGCGGATAGATAGTGAGTAAGATTTCTAGTGGAGTGTTAAATTTCAGAACACGAGAGGGCATCTGATTAATAGATAACAAGCAGTAAGGACAACATCACCCCAAAAATGGTTAGGAACAGAATTGGTGAACATGAGAGCACGAGCAGTTTCTAAAAGATGCCTATTTTTCCTTTCAGCTATACCATTTTGTTGGGGGGTAATGACACAGGAACTTTGGTGAATGATTCCATTTTGAGACAGGAAAGTTCCCAATGTTTGATTAAAATATTCTGTCCCCTTGTCTGTGCGAAGAATTTTGATTCTCGTATTAAATTGATTATGAATGAGAGAATGAAACTGTTGAAAGATTGATGTACTTTCTGATTTTTCTTTAAGTAAATAGACCCAACAAACCCTAGTGTGGTCATCAGTGAAGGTAAGGAACCAACGTTTACCGGACATAGTTTTGATGCGAGACGGCCCCTATAAATCACTATGAATCATTGTGAATGGACTGAATGGTATATACTCAACAGAAGGATAAGATGTACGAGAGTGTTTTGCAAGTTGACACTTCGCAAGTAAAAAGGTCATCTTTATGAAAAAGTGAAGGGTACAAATGTTTAAGATACTGAAAACTCGGGTGCCCTAAATGGCGATGTAAAAGTAGAATTTGTTGTTCCCTAGAATTCGACTCACTACCAACCTGGAGAACTTGTTTATTTCTTAGACTTGGTCCTCTGAAGTAGTAGAGCCCTTTAAAGCCATCAACATTGCCAATCGTCGTTCTCGTTATCAAGTCCTGAAAAAAACACTTAGAGTCAGTGAACAGGGCTTGACACTTTAAATCATGAGTCAACTTCTGAACAGAAATTAGATTGCAACATAATTTAGGCATATGGAGCACTAAGTGCAATGTAATGTTTGGGCTAAGAATAACAGAACCAAAGCCCTTAATAATGGCCGATGACCCATCTGCAAGCTTGACATGTGTCTGAATCGGGTTGGGTGAGTACATGGTAAACATATCATGAAAAGCGGTCATATGATCAGTTGCACCCGAATCTAAGATCCACTGATCGGAATGCTGCTGACTTGTTAAAGCTGCACTAGAAATACCTCGTTGTGCCACAAAACTTGACGAAGGAGTAGACTCAACCGGCAGTGTTAAGATGCGATAGAGCTGTTCAAGTTGTGCCTTCGAAAATGGAGGGAGAGAGGTGGCCAAATCTTGGGAGTTTGACACACTAGGGCCCACTTGATTGCCGGAGGAGTTGGTTCGAGAAGGTGGAGTATTTGTAGGTGGAGGTGGCCGATAATCCCCTTATAAATTCTTCCGTTGAGGACGACCATGGAGTTCCCAACACCGATCTTTTGTATGGTTTGTGCGCTTACAATGATCACACCAAAGGTTGTTCCGACGAGTAGATCGGGATGAAGGTGGTGGTGGACCTTGTGCTGCCAGAGCTGATGATTCCAGTGAGAGGGACAAAGGTTTTGTGGGTGTATCACCCATCATCACACGTTTACGGCTTGACTCCCAGCGAACTTCTGCGGAGATTTCGTCAATGGCTGGGACTGGATTTTTGGCAAGTAAGCGGCCACGCACATCATCTAATTCCGGACGAAGACCTGCAAGAAAATCATAAATTCGTTCCTTCTCGATGTGTTTGCGAAAGCGTTCAGCATCCTTCGAGTTCTCCCATTCGAGATTGAGACATAAATCAAGTTCAGCCCACAACCTACGTAATGAGCTGTAGTATTGGGTGACATCGGATTCACCTTGTCGTAAGGAACGTGCCTTATTGCGTAATTCAAACAATTGGGCCGAGTTATCAAAATCAGAAAAAGCCATAGTGAGCGCATTCCAAAGATCCTTTGCTGTTGAGTAGAAGATGAAGGATTCTTTAATGTCCTCCATCGAGTTAATGAGCCATGCCATGACCATTGAGTTTTGTGCATCCCACACGGAAAAATAAAGGTAAGCTTCATCTGGTTCTGCTATCGTGCCATTGATGTACCCGAGTCGACTGTGGCCACGAATAACTAGGAGGGCCGATCGAGACCATTGCAGACAATTTTTTCCGTTGAGTTTTGGAGAGGTAATTTGGAGCGAAGTGTTTTCAGAGATAGAGATGTGAGGTGTCGTGGATGTGCTTTTAGGGAGAGAAATTGAGGTCGTAGTCGATCCGTCGGAACTCTCATCCTTGCGCACATCAGTCATCATGGCTGTTTTAACCATTCTGTCAATCTAAACCTAGCTTTGATACCATAAAAACTAAGGATAGAGACACCAGATAAACATACACGAGAAGAAGAAATAAATTCTCAAATTGATTGATCAAAGATGAGGAATAGAAACACTATTTATAGGTTACAAGAGGAAACAAAGTCTAGGAATAACCTCCTAACTTCCCTAACAAAAAAGGAGATTTATTTGCTAAATTTAAACACAAAATCTAAACAATTTTAAAACAACTTCTAACTAAGTCCACATAATCTTAACTTCTAACTAATTCAACAGGAACACTAGTCTGACTGACAAATTCATTAAGATAATAAAGTCCATCTTTTTCATTAGCAAGTCCAATAATCTTCTCATTGCCCTGATCTTGTAAAATACAAGAAGAATCAGAAAAAATTACTCTGCAACCTAAATCTTTGATCAAATTCTTTACCGATATCAAATTAATAGTTAAACGTGGTATATGAAGCACATTCTTTAAAGTAATATTTGAATTTATCTTGATGTCTCCTTGACCAGCTACTGTGACCAAGGTACCATCTCCTGTAGAAATTTTCTTATTGCTCAGACAAATATTATAAGAGATAAAATGACAGCTACTATTCGTCATATGGTCTGTTGCACCAGAATCAATAATCCAGGTACAACGTTTAGGCTGAGAAGTTGTACTCGTCAAAGTTACCGAACCTGTACCTTGACTAGAAGCATTATCCAAAGTTTTTAAGAAGCTCCTTAATCGTTTGATCTCATTTATGTCCAACTTTTTTGTAATTTTGGACGATTGTGACATTGATATCAAGACTAAACAACAACTCAAAAATGGAGATCCAAAACTGAAAAATCAGCACTGAACCGAACCGAAAGAAGGCTGAACCGAATAAAAAACAGTTGAATCGAACCAAAATATTCCGAACTGAACCAAATTTGACTGAAACGAACTTAAACTTGTCGAAACGATCCAACAATGAACTGAATCGGACCGAAAAGCGATGAACCAGTCCAACAACGAATTGAACCGAGCCTAAAGGAGCCGAACTAGCTGGACCGAACCAAGTGATAAAGAGATACCGATATCAAATTTGATCAAATTCTTTACCGATATCAAATTAATAGTTAAACATGGTATATGAAGCACATTCTTTAAAGTAATATTTGAATTTATCTTGATGTCTCCTTGACCAGCTACTGTGACCAAGGTACCATCTCCTGTAGAAATTTTCTTATTGCTCGGACAAATACTATAAGAGATAAAATGACAGCTACTATTCGTCATATGGTCTGTTGCACCAGAATCAATAATCCAGGTACAACGTTTAGGCTGAGAAGTTGTACTCGTCAAAGTTACCGAACCTGTACCTTGACTAGAAGCATTATCCAAAGTTTTTAAGAAGCTCCTTAATCGTTTGATCTCATTTATGTCCAACTTTTTTGTAATTTTGGACGATTGTGACATTGATATCAAGACTAAACAGCAACTCAAAAATGGAGATCCAAAACTGAAAAATCAGCACTGAACCGAACCGAAAGAAGGCTGAACCGAATAAAAAACAGTTGAATCAAACCAAAATATTCCGAACTGAACCAAATTTGACTGAAACGAACTTAAACTTGTCGAAACGATCCAACAATGAACTGAATCGGACCGAAAAGCGATGAACCAGTCCAACAACGAATTGAACCGAGCCTAAAGGAGCCGAACTGGCTGGACCGAACCAAGTGAACCAGACTATTTGAACCGAACTGGACGAACCGAGTGGATTGGATCCGACCGACCCAAACCTGAATTCGATGAACCGAACTGAATCGAACCGGCCCAGTCAATTGTTGCAGAATTGAAACCCTAGCGAAATATACGCTGCGAGGAAGACACCACGATAAATCCACAACGCATTCCAAGTAATGGCTGACGGCGACGGCGGCGGCGGCTGACGGTGAGGTGCGATCGCGGACGGCTAAGGGCGGCAGCTGACGGTGATGTGCGGTGGCGGACGGCGTTGTGCAATGAAGGGTAACGACGGGAAGCGAAATAGAAATCAACCACGGCAAATCCCGAACTCCAATCCCGACGTAACAGCAGCGGACGACGGCGGCAACGATGACTACAAATGATTGATACAAGGCTATATAAATAGCAGTCAAAAGGAAGAAACTAAAAAGAAGTTCTTGCCTATTAGGATATGGAAATACTTACCTATTAGAACAATAAAGCCCCAACCTAAATAAAATAGGAAACCTTTAAAATAAAATAAACTATAATTTAACCGTGTCGCGTTCGAGTGCTGAATCAGAATACAGAGCTATGACATAGTCAGTGTGTGAATTAATATGGATATATCAGCTTCTAACTGAATTGGGATTTGGCATCACCACTCCAATGAAACTTTGGTGTGATAATCAAGCAGCTCTCCATATTGCATCTAATCCAGTATTTCATGAACGAACCAAACACATTGAAGTTGATTGTCATTATGTACGTGAGAAAATACAGCAAGGATTGGTGGCTATAGGATATGTGAAGACTGGAGAACAGTTAGGAGATATCTTCACTAAAGCATTAAATGGAGCATGGATATATTCTCTCTCTAACAAGTTGGGTATGATTAACATATATACACCAACTTGAGGGGAGTGTTAGAGTATATATATTAGTATATTTTAGATACTGTAGTAATGTAGTATATTAGTCCTTTACCTTCTCCTTATAAGATTAGGTCAACCTTGTATATTTGTCTATATATATATATATAGACTTCAGTAATGAGAATAAAAAAAATATAGTTCTCTCAAACCTTAGTTTCTACATTTATATTGATGCAAATGATACTATAAGAATTGAAATTCTCTCATACGACACCTATACGAGTTTACTGCGACAATAATGCTACCATCACCATAACTCATGATCTAGTTGTACATAATAGTACAAAGCATATTGAAATTGACAAACATTTTATTGGTATTAGTGTAATATGCATCTTTTATCTTCTAACAATAGAACAGACGATTGATATGCATAACTAAAGGTCTTTCAAAATGGCAATTTGAGAAACTAATTTACAAGCTAGCTATGGAATAAATCTTCAAACCATATCCAGAGGGAGGAGTGTTGTATTTCTTTTATATTTATTGTAAATATTAGTGGTTTATATTTAAGTTAATATTTATGTGTTAATTTTTTACTTATTTGTACGTGGTCTTTCTGGTATATAAGAAGACCTTGTATTTTATTCGATAGATAGCAGAAATATAATAATTTTACCTTTTTCCAAAATTCTAGTCATACCAATTTAAAGTTGATTTACATTTTCTAGGTACTGAACATGCTGGATTTCGCTGTAATCCAAACACGGTTCATCTACAATGTCATGGATGTGGAGGAATGATGCCTTCTCGATTTGATATTGGGATACCTCAACATTGTATGTATGCATTATTCCTTTATATTCTCTCTTTTTTTTTTCTTTTTGAACAAAAATTAACTTTTTGTTGATATATAAAAAGGAAGGAAATGTTCAAGATATGAACTCCCAAAGGAAGCGAATGAGAAGAAAAACAGCCCAACAAAGAACAACAGACTAAATAATCCTTTATATTCTTTTTGGAACTATGATGTTTATCAGTTTATGAAAGCATAAGACTGCCCACATTTGCTGTCGGAGAGGGTTATTTCAGTTTGGTGCTTTCGACATTACTAATTAGTAATTAGATTCTTTATGTCTCTCTCATTAGCGCATAGAGATTGTAATCTGATGTAAAGAATCACCAAGGTTATGGCAATAGTGTTCTTGGAAATGCCACATGGTTTTTCTCACCCCTTGGAAGAATTGTGTTTAAGTAAATCAAAAAGGGGATTATTTATTATAAACAAAGCATTTTATACAAATAGGGTAGTTCATTAATTAATTATTTGTAATGATATACATTATATAAAATGAAATACATTTAGAATACCTGATAGAGTATATTAAGAAAGCTACTTATGCTTTGCTTTACAATTTAACAAAATTTGTAGGAAAATGACATTGACTGCATTGGTATCGCTTCTTGTATCCTAGTAGATGCATTGGATATGGTTAAAAAGACATTTATATCTATTGTATCTTGTCGAATCTTAGGATTTACTTATGCGATGAAGGTTAATTGTGCATTTTCATATCTTAGGATTAAATTGATAGTGTGAACGATTTGGGAGATATAATTAGGAGCACGAATGGTTAGGTTGTGTTCTTACTAATTGATTAAACTGAACATATTTTTCTAAACTATTGTGTTTTTCTTAAAAGTTTTTTGAATTTCCGTCAAGAATTGATATTACAACATTGATAGCATTTATTATTATTATTTTTTAAGTACAGATAGCATAGATGTTTACTTTCCAGGTCATAACTGTTTTGCATGGTAATTCTGTGAACTTTGTGTTTGTTTAGTTTAAAATTATAGGTGATCTAAATGATAGATTTCTTATGTTTTATTTCCCAAATTAAGCTCAACTTTATATATCAATTTTATTCCATATTACTTTAATATTTAATCAAAATTAAGTGAGAAATTTTTTGTGACTTTATTCAACATATTAATGCCTTTTAAATTAATTCTAATATCTCAATTTCATGTAAGATACTTTAATCTTTGCCCAAACTAGTTCAAGTTCAAGTTCAGTTCAACGTATTCATATTTTATGAATTGAGAGAATATATCAACCTTAGATATTGTAAGTTAACTCAAATTGCAAGTTTGATTCTTTCAGTTTTTGAATTTGTCTGGTCCAAGTCCTAGTTTCTAGGAAGTTGTTAGGGTTATTTTTGGTATAGTCAAGTCGACTAGGTAGGTTACTATTCTTATGGCTAGTGGAGTAGTTGCTTTTCATGTGGAATTAGTTGAGTCTATTTTTAGACTTAGAGTTTGTATAAATATGTAGTATCATTGAATGAAACTTACACTTCCCCACTTTCTCATTTTTCTCTCAATAATAAGAACTACAGATATGAATGTAATGGTAATTAGTTTAATGAATCATTTGTAGCTTAATTAATATTACTTTTGATTTAATATACATTAGTGGATAATGGTGGGGTGACTTGTAAAGAGGGGCAAATATTTCAAAATCAAATGCCTATCATTGAGCATTCAAGGATGTTTCAAAGTATAAGATAGCTAGGGGTATATATATATATTTCCATGTACCAGGAGTTGTATGCCCATGAGAACATCTTAAATTCAAAATGATTGAATTAATCAGGTAGCAGCATGTTGGAGGCCGACTCAAGTTGCTGAACGTTTCATTTCATCCAATATTGAACTACTAAATTTCTTTACAACAGATTTACTGAGCTTAAGTTTCCATTCCAAGGAAGCTTAAACAAAACTGGGATTTGTAATGCATGATATCTATGGATTAGCTTGAGGGATGTGTTGGATAGAATCTTGGAGTTCTCATTAGAATTGATGGTGTATTGCATATTGACTTCTTCCATCCCTAGTATGTCTAGTTTTCAGCTTTTATGTACATTGTAGTGTTGGCATTGAGAACAGTATGTTCTTGCCCAAACTTACAATAACCTTTTTCAGGTTTAGGATGTGATAGAGCATTTTGTGGTGCATATTGGCAAGCCCAGAGGGTACATAGAAGTGATACTCATGCCACGTGCAATCCCGATACCCTTAAACCAGTATGTGCTGTTCTTTGTTTTCTTTTTCTTCTTTGAAAGGCTTTTGTCGAAGCTTGTTATAGCTTGTTCTTCTCATACTACTGGTTGAAATGAAGTTCCTCATCTGTTTTTCCCATTCTACTTCGTAATTATCTAGAATTAAGTTCAGATTAAATTGGAGAGTTGAATGGTTCGAGAGTTGGATGGTTCTCTTATACTTTAAAGTGCCGTGCATTGCAGATCTCTGGACGTACCATTTCAATAATTCCACGGCTAACGCATGAAAATAATCAGCATGAGCAGGATGTATAGATTTGCATCTACTTTTTTATTAAGCAGCTTTACCGGTTTTGCTAACAAAGAGTTGATATGGCTCACGTTTTGATCTTAGATCACAGAGAGGTGTATTACTCAGATGGGAAGAACATTGCAGGATGTCATCTCTGAATGGGTTGTAAAGTTTAACAGTAGAGAAATTGGTAAGTTCTTTTCCAACTTTGTAGACATATTTTCTTCTGTATTACTATTTTTTTTATTAGTAAATAAGAATGCTATTATTGAAATATATAAACTGGTCTGAAAAAAGGGTCACAGTGGTTGACCGAGAAACACTTTTATGACTATAGAAGTAAACATCAAAATGATTTGTCATTAAGCACTTTTTACTAAAGTGTTTATAACGAAATTAATATTTTATGTAACCCAAATACCTCTGAAATATATTATGCCTTAAATTAATACAACACTCCTTGGGGAGCTTACGGCTTAATGCTGCTAACTAGTAGGCGGAAGCTTAAAACCCGAGTAAACAGAGGTTTTAACTAACTTAAAAACTAACAGCATGGTTACATAACTAACGAATAAACACGTTAGATAACTACATCAGTTTTGTTAAACATTAATTCTAGAACCAGTCTTAAACACATTGGAGGTCTAAGGCCCCTCCAACCTTTTTTCCTGCACATTCACACATCCTTGGGCTATGATAATTTTCAGCTGACTCTTAAGTTTTAAGCAGGAGTAGAAGTGGATGCCGTTCTTGCTTTTTCCTTAACCTCTTCCCTTAAATTTAATAACATGGGTTCTAGGCTCAGTTTCTGCAGTTCTCTACTAATTTTATTGGACTATTACCGATTCTGCAGAATTTAGAGTCATAAAATATTATAGAACATTAATATCTTAGGATAGATATCAATTATCATGACTTGCAATCTAGATTTCAAGACATTTAAATTTATTGCTTCTTCTTGTCATGATTGTCATTTCATCAGATTTTGTTATTCATTAGAAAATAGTGAAAAAGTTGTCAGAGAATGTCCCTCTTCTTCTCTTTCCTTCTTTTTTTGAGTAAAAATGAGTGTATTAATATACTAATTTTAAATTGCAAATCAGATCGAACACGAATGCCTCTAAATCATGCGGAGATGATAACTGCTGAGACACATATCTGCAAGTGAGTCTATATTTGATTCTCAGTTTTTTCACTTGAATTCATCAAAGGATAAATTGATATCTTTATCTATATTGAAAGTAGTACAGTGACTTTGTTTATCTCTTCTGCTTGTTTTCTCTTCTGCTTGACGATACAGTCTATATTGCATGCCCTTTGATGTCAAGCAATAGAAAATCACATCCCATAAAACTTCACCTGTTTCATTCTATGGCTCAATAATCCTACCTTTGTTTCTGTTTGATTGTTTTAGGTATAAAAATTCAAATGTAGTATTTATCTCATGTCTTTTCATCTGTGATTGAGTTATATATGTTCGGACGTATGTGTGTATACATATTCACATTCTTGGATTTTCCTTGAACCCTTTTGTACGTAAACATAACATAGAATGTGAATATGTATGCAGATATGTGTCTTTTAAGTCTATATTTAACACATAAACATTTGAGCCATAGAATGTACGTAAACAAATATAGACTTACTTGCAGATATGTCTCTATCACATCCTAAACCTGAGATGATAACTGTTGAGACACATTAAAAACTAAGGATAGAGACACCAGAGAGACATACACGAGAAAAGAGAGAAGAAATAAATTCTCAAATTGATTTGATCAAAGATGAGGAATAGAGGCACTATTTATAGGTTACAAGAGGAAACAAAATCTAGGAATAATCTCATAACTTCCCTAACAAAAAAGGAGATTTATTTGCTAAATTTAAACACAATCTAAACAACTTTAAAACAACTTCTAACTAAGTCCACATAATCTTAACTTCTAACTAATTCAACACTCCCCCTCACTGGACTATACAGATTGAACAGTTTCAGCTTGATCAACAACCTTTCAAACACGGGTCTCAAGAGTCCTTTTGTTAGGATATCTGCAGCTTGATCTGATGATGGAACATACATCAGATTTATAATTTTCTCTTCAATCTTCTCCTTGATAAAATGCCTGTCAAGCTCAACATGTTTAGTACGATCATGATGCACTGGATTGTGTGCAATAGCAATTGCAGCCTTGTTGTCACAATAGACTTCAATTGAACTATCAAACCTGATCTTGAGTTTTTGGAGAAGGAGTTTCAGCCACATTATCTCACAAATACCATGAGATAATGCCCTGAATTCAGCCTCAGCACTACTTCTTGCAACAACTGATTGTTTCTTACTTCTCCATGTAACAAGATTACCCCGTACGAAGGTACAATATCCTGTCGTAGATCTTCTATCTTGAATAGAACCTGCCCAATCAGCATCTGTAAACACCTTAATCTTTCTATCATCATCCTTTCAGAAAAATAATCCAAGTCCTGGAGTTCCTTTAAGATATCTAAGAATATGATACACGGCTTCCATCTGTTCTTCAGTAGGAGCATCATGTATTGACTTACAACACTCACTGCAAATGCAATATCCGGCCTAGTGTGGGATAAATAGATTAATCTTCCAACGAGACGCTGATATCTCCCTTTATCAACGGGTGCCCCATCTAGGCTCTCTCCCAACTTATGATTGAGACTTATTGGAGTATCAGATGGTTTACATCCAAGCATTCCGGTTTCCTTCAAGAGGTCTAGTACATATTTTCTTTGACATACAGATATACCAGTTCTGCTCCTTGCAACTTCCATCCCTAGAAAATACCGAAGTGTTCCCAGGTCCTTTATTTCGAACTCCTTTCCAAGTGCCTGTTTTAGTCTCTCTATTTCTTCATGATGGTCACCTGTGACGATAATATCATCGACATAAACAATGAGGATGGTGATCTTACCTTGAGAGTGCCTATAGAACATTGTATGGTCTGTTTGAGCTTGGGTATATCCTTGTTTACAAACAGCCTTTGAAAATCGCCCAAACCATGCACGTGGGGATTGTTTTAAACCATAGAGAGATTTCTTCAGCTTACACACCTTTCCATCATACTTATCAATGTAAAATCCAGGAGGAAGGTCCATGTACACCTCTTCTTCCAAATCTCCATTGAGGAATGCATTCTTGACATCCAGTTGTTGTAGTTTCCAATCCAGATTTGCAGCAAAGGACAAGAGGACAAGGATTGTGTTTAATTTTGCAACGGGTGCAAATGTCTCCTGATAGTCTACCCCAAAAGTCTGATGACTGATGTGCGCAAGGATGAGAGTTCCGACGGATCGAATACGATCTCAATTTCTCTCCCTAAAAGCACATGCACGACACCAAATGGAATCATTCACCAAAGTTCTTGTGTCATTACCCCTCAACAAAATGGTATAGCTGAAAGGAAAAATAGGCATCTTTTAGAAACTGCTCGTGCTCTCATGTTCACCAATTCTGTTCCTAACCGTTTTTGGGGTGATGCTGTCCTTACTGCTTGTTATCTCATTAATCGGATGCCCTCTAGTGTTCTGAAATTTAACACTCCACTAGAAATCTTACTCACTATCTATCCGCAAATCCGATCTGTCCTCACAATTCCCCTCAAAATATTTGGATGTACTGCATTCACTCATGTTTATGATCATGAACGTCACAAATTGGAGCCAAAAGCCAGAAAGTGTGTCTTCCTTGGTTATTCTCCTACTCAAAAAGGCTATAAATGCTATTGTCCATTCACCAATAAATTTTACACTACCATGGGTGTCACATTTTTTGAGTCTCAATCTTTTTTCTCCCTAAATTCCCCTCAGGGGGAGACTGAGCCTATTACAAGTAGTCTTGATGGAAATTTTTGGGAGATTGACGATCTAAATACCAGAATTGAGTTCCCTCAGTCAAAAATGCCCGAGATTGATGGTCTAAATACCGAGTCACCTCAGCCAAAAATACCTATCCCGATCGTCCCAATTACTCAGATGGAAGAGTCAATTCCTATTATTTCCTGTAATAATGAAGATGATCAAGTGAACCCAAATCAAAGTGACAAGCAACCTGAGACTCTTGTTT
Organism: Momordica charantia; assembly: GCF_013281855.1. Lineage (NCBI taxonomy): Eukaryota > Viridiplantae > Streptophyta > Magnoliopsida > Cucurbitales > Cucurbitaceae > Momordica > Momordica charantia. Next base: position 2,521,662 of record NW_028275157.1, on the reverse strand, counting down.
ATTCTCAGCGACAAACGGTTCAAAGAGGAGTGGAGCCACCACAGCCTTAACAACAAAGTCATGAATCCATCTCGTCCTTAGGTACTGAACAATCTACCCTTGTGCCTCAAGACAATACTAATGATCTTGATCTTCCTATTGCACTTATGAAGGGTGTGAGATCGTGTACTCAACATCCAATTGCTCGATGTATGTTATAGTCATTTATCTTCAGCAGTTCAGACCTTGGCTCTCAATCTGGAAGCCAATGAGGTACCAAAATCCATTCAAGAGGCTATGAGCAATCCACAGTGGAAAAATGCGGTAGATGATGAAATGAAGGCTTTGAAGCTTAATGATACGTGGACAGTAGTTGATCGTCTTCAAGATAAACCAACGGTAGGATGCCGATGGATCTTTACTGTCAAATATAAGGCTGATGGGTCCATTGAAAGGTATAAAGCAAGATTGGTGGCCAAAGGATACTCTCAGACTTTTGGGGTAGACTTTGCACCCGTTGCAAAATTAAACACAATCCGTGTCCTCTTGTCCCTTGCTGCAAATCAGTCATCATGGCTGTTTTAACCATTCTGGTGTCAATCTAAACCTAGCTCTGATACCATAAAAACTAAGGATAGAGACACCAGAGAGACATACACGAGAAAAGAGAGAAGAAATAAATTCTCAAATTAATTTGATAAAAGATGAGGAATAGAGGCACTATTTATAGGTTACAAGAGGAAACAAAATCTAGGAATAACCTCCTAACTTCCCTCACAAAAAAGGAGATTTATTTGCTAAATTTAAACACAAAATCTAAACAACTTTAGAACAACTTCTAACTAAGTCCACATAATCTTAACTTCTAACTAATTCAACTCACATATCTGCAGGTAATCTATATTTGATTCTCAGTTTTTTCACTTGAATTCATCAAAGGAAGCCTCCCTGACCTTGTGACACCATACATGTTACGTCTCAAAGCATATGTACTTATGAGAGGTATCGAAGTCTTCTATCAAAACAAAACCTTGAACGATGTCCTACCCATATGAACTTGATGCTCCCTAGGGATTCTACACCCTCTCTCATACGAGACTCTCAAATGGCTTGTCTTCCTCTTGGATGGCTTTGGAAGCAACCACTCAGTACTTTGGTGCCTCAACTGCATAAGTGCCCACTCCTTACAAAACCTTAGTCCTTTTTCAAAAGAAGAAAGACTGGCAATCTCCATTCAACAAACTCACCATTCACAGTACCCATTGCCCATCATTGTTGATCTATTCCATCAACTCCATGGGGTGAAATACCTTTCAAAACTAAAGTGAATATCGGCATTTCTACCTTATTGAAGCGATTTCGATCGTTCCCCTGATTTCCCGGATTGTTCTCGGGCATCTCTCCCATCTGAGCTTTTCCCTTCTGTACGGATAATTCACCAGACAATCGAGGAGGACGGCAACAGTGACCGATTTCCCTGGTAACTTCAGTAATGAACGCCTCCAAAGTCTTCTGCAATTTCTCCGTCATTTTCGCTATTCATTGGATTTCTGGTTGAGCTCCGAAATTGTGTCCTTCAATCCAACGACATCCTTTTTGGTAGCATCTCACCTCTTCTCTAGCTCTTTCTGCGTTATTTTCCGACGCTTTCCCAGGTTGAAACTGCTCTGATACCAAGTTGTGAGGTATCACCTCACAAGATTTCTTTACTCAAAATGAACGATAAGGCCCGAAGGCAATACAAAAGACAACCCACCAATTCAAGAGGGTGGGGAACCTCTCCAGACTTAGCTATTAAGCCACAAAACACAGAAAACAAGAATGATCCCTCCCTAACGACATTCCCTCCCTTAAAGCTTACTCGCTCCCTACTCGTAGCTAGTACCTTCTCTCTCTTGGCCGTTATGGCTAACAACCCTCCAATTACTTCTTTACCCTTTCTACTATAAGTCTTCACAATTGGAGGTCTAACAGTTTCCAAATTGCAACAATCTTTTACTATTACAAAAATACTTCCCAAACGAGGGTCTTTTATTTCAATCTCAGTATGGAGAAAACCACATAAATTCTTCTTCACTCCTATACGGATCGATTCATAATTTAGCATATTCAAAGTTTGAGAGGAACAATCAACCAAACCACCAAAATGACTTCCAAGAGCTTCAAAGCAACTACGATTCCAGTAACTTAAAGGTCAGTTCAAAATATCAATCCAACCACTATAGTCCATCACAAACTCAGGTTTGCTATGCTTTAGATTTGACCACTTCTCAAATATCACATGAAAGATACTAATTCTCTTCCATTTTCCTTTAACTCCCAGATATTTTAGGACCCTCCTGTCCTCCATTTTTAATAGGGCTTTATCGGCCATAAAAAGGATTAACAAAACAATCAACTTTAAAGTGGTTTTTCAAAGCTATAGCTATCTCCTTCCAATTATCATGCGCTTTAACCATCAAATAATTCCAGTCCATTCTGACCACACCCCTTTCTTTTCTAACCCAAAAGCCCTAATCAACATCTTTTCGGAGAATAGATGCACCTACCAACTCAAGCGACTTTTGAGAACTCTCCAAGGCTTGAAAATCAGACTTGCACGGAATATCAGCCTTATTTAGTGAAAGAGAGATAGAAACCTTTATCATTTCCCGGAAGACTAGCCATCCTCTTTTCTTTTGTCTAACAGGACCACAATTCTTCCTCTCATGCCTGATTTAGGGATCAAAATGCAAATCAAAACAACAACCTTGCTTGTTAAAAACTTTTCACAAGTCTACAAAAACCGAATTCTCCTTTTGCTTGTCTAAAAAAATTAGCTTCCAATGGATGTTGCATCAAATCCACAATAGGCTCTTCAAACCAAATGAGCTGCCTCTTGTGGAATGAAATATTAAACTGCCGATTATCAAAAAACTCTTCCAACTTGAAAAAATTGTTCGGCAAAGAATGGATGAAAAAAAGACTTGTTTGCAACTCGACAACTCCTTGAATCCATGGTGAAGAACTTACTGTAAACTAAAACTCAAAGATTTCACCACCAAAGCAAACCAATGAAGAAAACAAATTTCCTAAGATGAAATGACCAAACAAGCTTGCTTCATCTGCTGTCGAAGAGGGGGAAGAGAGAAGAGAGAGGAGAGCATACTTACCTTAACTCCATTCATTATGGAAAACCCTTTCTCCAACCATGTTTTTGAAAACCGTTTTTCGAAATGCAAGTGGATATTGCAAAATAGACTACTTGTGCTGTTGGTTGCAACATTTCGAATTGGTTGATTTGATTATAAGCAGGGTAAGTGTCACAAAATCGCATTGCAAACTTTGTTGAATCATGATTGTGACACCATGCAGCAACTATGAGTTAGCCATCCGGCTTACTCGACCTTGGCTTTCTTTTCTAAGTAGTGCACCATAAGACTAGGAACGTATTGTGCATTGGGGATTTTGTGAGTCTTGCAATATTAGCTGTATGAATTAGGAAGGTTATAAAATTCTAATCCGCAAATATATATATTATACTTAATTTCAAATGTGTATTGTGTACCACTTTAAAGCTATGTTTGGCATCCTTTTTTTTTGCCTCTTTTTCTTTTTCTTGGTGCAGTATAGTACGCGTTCTAATCACTTTCAATTTTTTTGTTTTTCTAATGAAGTGAGTGTTATGACAAATTGGTGGGATTTCTCCTCTACTGGTTTCGCATTTCAACACCAAAATATGTGAGTACGATGTTGGTAGCAATTCCAATGTCACTTTATTTTTCTTAATTTTTTGCATGGAATGTTGTGATTCTATATTTAATTCGTAATACCCTGTAAAATGAAAAAATAAAGAATCTTGCTATAGTCAGAGAGATTTCCTCAATCAAAACGATATTGATTATGAAATAAAAGAAAAGATTGACAAATAACTAAACAAGTTAGAATAAACAACTAACTCAATTAAAGATAATATATTTTTAATACAAATCTACACTCCCTTTAAGTTGAACTACATACAGGATTCAGTAGTGCTTGGAGTTGGATTTTTCAAAGCTTGTCCTTGGTAATTGATGAGAATGTGAACGAGTTTACCTTCTCAGTGATGTGAAATTGTGATCTATCTCTACATGTATCATTCTATCTTCATACACAGGATTCCGTTCTATGTTTGATGCTATTCTTAAAGATGAATAAGCCACGACTCGACCCAAAAGCTTAAGTTAATGGGTTTGGTAAATTTAATTCATTTATGGATGTCTCAACAACTATAATAAAAACATTTTTTAATGTTCCTTCAAAAGCTTTTGAGTTCATGTTCCTTCTCAAATTGCTTGAGCACGTGCGTCGATATTCAACTTTTGCACTGCTTTGCACTACAGTTGCGTTTTTTTGCTCCAACAATAGGAGCAATAGCCAGTTGAGATCTCTTATCAGTTAACTCTCCACCCTAACTAGCATCAATATAGGGCTCTGCCAACTGCTCGACAACTTCATGGACGACTATCCATGACCAAGTCTTTGACAACTACTAGCATTGGTGCAATGTCTGGTCTAGTATGTGAAAGATAGACTAACTTCACCCAAGTCTTTGATACATGCTCCTGTCAACTATAATAACCTCTCCACATGGATATGGGTCAACTCGACACTTGGAGACACTAAGCAAATAGAAGAAATTGACACATGGGGTTAGGGTTATTTAGACATCACTTGATAATGTTCATAATAGTTAGATCTTTGTAAGATTGTCTCTCTCAAATCATCTCTTTTTTGATGATATCATCTACCTATATAATCAAGATTGCAATTTTACTATTCGAGCTTAACTTCGAAAGCATTGAAAAGTTTTTGAGTTATTTATTGTGCTTTTAAGCATTTTGAGAACAAAATGTGTTTTAGAATAAGATTCAAGCTTCCACTCAAGGAGGCTTAAATCATTGTTTTGTTGTGTGGACTGTGGCAGCTTCTTCCAGGGGATGCAACCGGAAGGGAAAATTGTTGGTATGGATATGCATGTAGGACTCAGCACCATAACGAAGACCATGCTCGGAAGAGAAATCATGTTTGTCGTCCTACCAGATCCCGTTAATAATAACTGTTTCCACTTTTAACTTATTTCTCTCCTTTTAATTATATTTTTCTAAAGTCTTCAGTCATGTGATCTTTGAATTACAAGCATTTTGGTATTTTTAAATGGTTTAAAGTATACATTTTATATGTATATATTCTCGAGAAGCCACTGAACTGTTATCGACAATCTCTATGACTCACCTAGGAGACTGGAGTTATGTTCTAGGCATTTATGTTTATGTTGGCTAAAAAATGGTTACATACATCTCTTTGTGGGAAATTGGCTGCCCATGTAACATTGTGTTGCCCTTCACATAGATTCCTTGTTATTTCATTTTTTCTTCACTTACTAGGGTTTGCCTTTGCATTCTTGTTTTGTCTAAAATAGAAGCTCAACATTTTTACGTTTGATTCCCAACCTCATTTAAAGGCTAATTAAAGAAAGTTGAGACATGGAAGGGAGGTCAAAAGCATGAATGATCATTTAGGATCGTAACGTTTCTATTTCTTGTAAATAAATGAAAATAGATAAAAATAGAGATGTGTTAGGAAACTGTTTTTTATTTCTTATTTTTTCTTATTTGTGCTGAAAGAAAAGAAACCTAATATTTTGGTACCCATTTATTGTTACTTATTTTCTAAAATTTTTATGTTATATTTATTTTTTAGTATTTATTTACTCATGTTACAAGAACGATAAAATAATGATTTTATTTATGTTTTTGAATAAATTAAAAACAGAAACGAGAAACTTGTTTTTAAAATTCCTATACAATTTTGAAACTATTTCAAAATAAGAAATAAGAAACCTGAATAGTTACAAAATGTTTATATTTTAGAAAAATTGGAAATGGAAAATAAAAAGTTGACCGAGCCCTTTAACAACTTCTATGCAATATTCAAGCTTTTTGTAATTTGATGTAAAATGAATGTTAATATTATTATAAATTCATATAGAGAAGGCTAAATATAGGAAATGATTAAAATAAATAAGGTGTTTTAATATTTATTTACACAAATGGTTAAAGTGGAGTTTTTTTAGAATCTCGACTAATATTTTAGATAAATATACTTTTTTAACAAATTAGGTATATTTGTTTAATTTTAAGGATTTTAAACAACTAAATCCTAATTTAAAAATTAAATTAACAAAAATAGACTTAGGTAATGAATTGTAACTAATCAAATAATGAAGAACGAAATTTAAACCACTAAAATCTAATTTAGAAATTGATGCTCTATGTTTTGAAATTAAATTTTGAAACTAGATAAACAAAAAAAATTATTATAATTTTATTAATGTACATTTTGAAATTTAATAGTTTTTCCAACATTTAAATTTAAAATTCATAGGTGGGAGGGTAAATAAGATTATTGGGTTCTTAATTTGTCTTTTGAAGGATTTCTTCCTACTCTTCCCATTCTTCACATCTCCCATGAAAAGGTATTTGTATCTGTATTTAGCGTCAACTTCTTGGGTTGTATATGTCCCAAAATAATATTTGGTAAAGATACACATATGTCGAAATTATAAAGTATCAAGGAGCGTCTATATGATAGTTGGATTGTTCTCAATCAACTTTGTAATGAAGGATGAAATTAGTGCATATGACTATTCTGCAATTGGATGGAAACGAATGAATGTGAATTGGAATCATTACTTTGAACTCCTTACCTTAATGGTGAGTTGTGGTCGACACTGGTGTCGCACTTTTACAAATGGGTCAATGACAGTATCTATAATGGTCTGCAATAGTATCGCACTTCTATTTTTGGGGTCAATGGCATTATTTACCGTGGTTTGCATTGGTCGCACTCCCATTTTTTGGTTCACTGTCAAATCTACAGTGGTAGTATCACACTCCCATTTATGGGGTCAATATTCGTATCTACCCAACTCATTGAGATTTCTTGAGATTCTTTGAGATTCTTATCACACTCCTATTTGAGATTCTTTGAAATTTCTTGAGAGAAGATTTCAAAACAAGTGAGAAAATCATGGTGAAAAATCGTGAATGGGGTGTTTTCAAATTCTAGGGCTTTTTGTTTTATGTTTTAAAACATATTAAAAACATAATTGGGTTTAAAATTGGGTTTCCTTTTGATTTAAAAACAACCCAAAGCCCATTTAAACATAACCCACATTAAGCCCACGAAAGCCCTAATCCATAACTCAAAAATCGCAAATTCTCTTAAATTGCGCCTGACGCAATTTTGACGAAGGTCGGATCTTGATCCTGCAAAATTCAAATGCAAAAACAAAAATTAGATTTGGAATCTACACAAAAAAACCTTAAAGAAAATGTAAAAATTTTGCAAAAAGAAGACAAAAAAATATTTTGCACAAAAATGCCCTCAACACGACCAATGGACTGTTTTCACTGTTTTTTTTTATGATTAGGCATGCTTAACAAATAGACAGTAGTTTTAGCAGCAGCACACAAGGCATGAAGTATGATAATGTGCCTGGGGTACATAGAATTTTAATGCTTATATGACCTTAACTTGTAAGACTAAACATGATATATGTTATCCACAAAACATCTCAGCATGCTGTCTAGCTTATGCAAATATTTCTACCTAGAAAATATCATGACTAAGCACACATGAACAAAACAACATTATATCAGCAACAAAACAAGGGTTAGAAAACTCCCTTAATTAATCCGATGAGTAAAACAAAAACAAAAAAGGGCCACCAAGTGGCACTTTTTCTAGGCATTTCATATTTAAGTCTTGTTTTGTTCCTTCTTATGGAATAATGCTTGCTGCTCTTTGCCTTATGCCTTGCTTATTTTCTTGGGAACTTCAATCCTCCTATTGATTTTACTTTCAAGAACGTTGGAGGCTTTCAACTTTCACTCATTTCCTCAAGCTCATTTGATCTCTCTTCTGCTACTATCATGTCACAGTTTCGCTCCTTCAGAGCACAATATGCTTTAAGGTCTAGCTCGAGGGGTAGGTGACTTGTATGCATTGATTTTTGAAAATTGGAATTTGGGATGAAACTTTAACGTAGAATCCTTCATCTGAACCTATCACATCTTCTCCTAGTTCTTCATTTACTTGATCCTCGATAGGTTTGGTCAACTCTTCCTTCTGTATGTATTGGGTTATCTCTAAAGAGCATCGAGGGAAAGGGTAAAGCGGTCCAATATTTAGAGGTGACGGGTTTAGGTCCATTGTAAGCTCATGCTCCATTACCTCCATCGGTTTCTCGGGTTCAACTTCCTTATTCTTTCATACCTCATTTATCACTTCAGGGATTGGTGGATCATCATTGTCTATTGGGAGCTCAAGTTCGTCATCTTCAAGCTAGCTCCTTTCATTGAATGTCTCACTTTGCTCTTCCATATTGGTAGGCAATGCTTCTGGTGGACTATTCTTCAACTCATCGGCCACTTAGCTTGCTCAATTTGGCTCTGCAGCCTATGTAACACTTCATCAGTTCTTGCCACAAAATTTATCATAGTTTGTTCAAGGCTAGAAATTTCCAATAATAGCGTTTGTTCTGGCATCCATGGTTGATTGTATTCCTGTTGAGGTTGTGACGGGAATTCTTGTAGGAATGCATGCTCATACGGATGGAATATACTTTCAGGTTGAAGCTCTCCCCACGGGAAATTCGAATGATCCCTCCAATCTTGGTTGTATGGATTTGAATAATGGTTGAATTCTTTTTGGTTCCCTTGTTGACCTGGATAATAAAAAGATGAAGGATTAGATGGACAATATTCCAATGAATGACGAATATCACCGCAATATAAACAACATAATTGATTCACAGGAGCTATGGGTATGTTACTTCCCATTGGAAGATTATACATAAATTGAGACTCCATTTCCAACACTCCTGTTTGTTGTTGGCTCGATACAAGTAACCTCGTATTTATTTTTTCATTTCCTTCTCTTTTTCAGTTTTTCTTTTGTTTTCTTGACCTCTATTCTTGCCTTAACTCTTTAGGGACTCCTGCAAGAAAGCCTTTATGCTAAAAAAATTGGCCCGTTAAGGTTAGATATAACAATTAATCTCAAGGAACAGAGGCATGCAACAATCACACTATGAAACAATTCATTTGAAAAAAATAATATGATTTTGAAAATTAAGTCCCCGGCAACGGCGCCAAAAATTTAGCGTTTGGTCTGTGTTTTCCATCTTGACCCTCGAAAGGATACAAAGCTCTGTGATTAGATTGGGGAAATATAAGTTGCCCTACTTCCTCTTTTCAACCTCTGAAATCTCTCTCTCAATGAGCTGCCCTACATCGATGCTAAGCCCTTCCATAATGCAGAGTAGGAGGAGCATCTTTTCCTTTGTGATGGAGGTATCATGCGTTGTGGGCAATAGCTTACTTTTCACCAGATGATACCAGACATTGGAGCTTAAGGTAGGCCGGAAGAAAAGTGCGCGCTCCTCTAGCTGATAGCTGCCATCTTGAGCCCTTTACGCCGATGCATTTGATAGCCCTGTTTAGTTGCTCCTCATATAGAGCAACCATCATCTCATTAAAGGTATCATGAGAGTAGTTGGGGAGATTGTATACCTCGTTGATTGCTTCTGCGTTCCAGCAAACTTTCTTATCCCTTACCATCACCTTGGAAAGGTCACTAGGGTTGAGGTTGGCGTAGAATTCTTGGACAATTTGGACGATCGTAGGCGTGGGCTGTGCGCAAAAGGTTTGCCACTCATGCTTATTGACGGTGGCGGAGACAAACGGGGGCATGGATGAGTCAGACGGGAATCCCCTTTCTCCTAGCAGGTTCGCTCCTTGAGGTTTTCAAACCTTTCTGACGCTGCAGCATCAACAAATCGTAAAAACTCTGATGGCCCTGCAGCAACCTTTTCTTTTCCCTTTTTCTTAGCCTGCATGTCAGTCTTTTGTTTTGGCTTCTTCCTTTTTTCAGGCTCAATGACTGGGGAGTGCTTCCTCTTTCTTTGTGATTTTCTTGGGGGCACAGAAGCTGCTTCTTCCTCTTCTTCCCTTTCTTCCTCGATTTGCTCTTCATCAACCAGAGCTCTCCTTCATCGTCTTTTTCCTTGTTTGCACCGCCTTCCCCTAAATTATCCTTATCACAGCCCACTTGCTCATTGCAACTGTCTGCTTGGGAGAGCTCTTCATAGAATCGGCCACTCTGCGTCTGGTCTCAAACGCAAGCTCGGGGTCTCCTTCTGCCTCTGTAACTGCAGGCGGTACTTCTTTGTGCTCAGTATTCTGGTCAGCTTCAATGGCTTCTCTTTCCTGTTCTAGCTTATCGACATCGTCTGTTCGAGCTGGCGAATTCTTACTTTTTGCGGCTTTACTTCATCTTTTGGCGGCTGGCTTCTTTTTAGGCAAGGAAGGGATTTCTTTTTCTGGGGCGGTGTTTTCGGGTAACGGGTCGGGTTAGGGGGGACTTTCTAGAACTGGCTCTGGTGACTTTTTCCGGTGAAGGGGACGGTGTTAGTTCTTAGGGGGGTGGTTTTCTTACCTTTCTTCACTTTCGCTTTAACCCGAGGCATATTGGGATGGCGATGCTGACGGATTGTCGATGCTGTAGGGGACCTGGGGTTGAGATAAGGGTAAAGGACAAAGTGAGAAGAAGGAACAGGGAGGGAGGGGAAGGAGTGCTATCGCACAATTAGGGTTTCAATCTTGCTGGTGATAATGCTTTTCTCACAAATTCGATTTGCTTAAATAAATGCAGTATCAAATCTCCTCATTAATGCTCAGATAATGTCAAACTACTACTTTAATTATCTTTCCTTCTTTTTCTTTAAAATTTTAAATTCAAAACTCCCACCCTTTTTTACTTACCTAAAAAAAGGGTGCCTCATTACTCTTTAAACATGGAGGAAATAATTTCCTAAAAATATTTCAATTTTAAAACTCTGACCCACGATTTCTTTTCTGACAAATATGCCTTCTGCAAGCAATGATTGCTTTCTCTTTCCTCCAACTGCTCTTCCTCTTCTAATTTCCAACTTTATTTTTCGCAACCTCTGATTTATGCTCCAGCATCGACGAAGTGGATCACATTTTTCTCAACTTTATCCGTTCTACTCTTGTATTTTTAGCAACTAAACAGGAGATACTTTCCCTTGCCTGAAACAAAAATTGCCTCAAGTCAAAACCTTTCTACTGCTACTATGGAATTTTAAACCTACTAAACAAGAATTAAACTAAAAGGGAGGGGAGAAACAAATAGTCAAGGATTCTTCTCCTTTTATTATGTCTTAACAACCCTTTAGGTTGACCTCAGCTGGTGGGAATCCATATTCCTCACCACTTCTCCTCCCCAATAGTGCTTCAATCTTTGCCCATTCACTGTGAATTCCCTTTCTGTGTCTTCTTCTTTGATAGTTACAGCTCCATAAGGGTATACATTCACCACTATAAACGGACCTGACCACCTTGATTTTAACTTTCCAGGCAACAACTTCAACCTTGAGTTGAATAACAACACATTCTGTCCTTCTTCAAATGTTCTTTGCTTTATCCTTTTGTCATGTCGAACTTTGGTCTTCTCTTTCTAAGCCTTTGTGTTTTCGTATGTCTCTCTTCTAAATTCATCCAATTCTAGCAGTTGAAATTTCCTTACTTCCCCCGCTGCTGATAGATCCATATTCAACCTTTTTACAGCCCAAAATGCCTTATGTTCCAATTCAAGTGGAAGATGACATGCTTTCCCAAAAACTAGTTTATATGGGGACGTTCCTATTAGAGTCTTGTAGGCTGTCCTGTATGCCCACAATGCATCGTCTAATTTGTAGGACCCATCTTTTCTGCTGATATGTGCCACCTTCTCCAAAATTCCCTTAATTTCTCTGTTTGATACCTCTACGTGATCGTTTGTTTGAGGGTGATATGTGGTGGACACTTTATGCTTGATATTGTATTTCGCCAGCAATGAGCTCATGGCTTTGTTAACAAAATGAGATCCTTCGTAACTTATAACTGCCCTAGAGGTTCCAAATTTGATAAATATGTTCTTGTGCAGGAACTTCAGAACTGTTTTCGCATCACATGTCACAGAAGCTATTGCTTCCATCCATTTAGAAACATAATCTACTACCATGAGGATATAGAGATTATCATTTGATGGAGGGAAAGATCCCATGAAATCTATCCCCTAAACATGAAAGAGTTCAACCTAAAGGATAAAATTTAGAGGCATTTCTGACTTATTTGAGATGTTCTCTACCCTTTGGCACTTGTCACAGTATTCGCATATAACTGTGAATCGTGGAAGACAGTTGGCCAATAATAGCCACTTTGAAAAATCTTAGCTGCAATTCGCTGTCCTCCAAATGTCCACCATAAGGAGCAGAGTGACAATGCTCCAGCACTATTGATGCTTCAGCACTATCAACGCATTTGCACATAATTTGGTCTTCGCATAGCTTGTACAGATAAGGGTCATCCCAGTAGTAAAACTTACTGTCATGAATGTACCGTTTTAGCTGCTGCTTCTTCATGTCAGGTGGTAAAATTTCACTAGCCACATAGTTGGCCATATCAGCAAACCATGGCTCCAGATCTTTCCTCTTTTCTGTCACCACTAATAACTGCTCATCCTAGAATGCATCTCGTATAGTCGTCTGTCCTTTCACTGCTCCCTTAAGCTCCACTCTTGATAAATGGTCTACCACTTGGTTCTCTGATCCTTTCTTATCTCTGATCTCTAAATGGAATTCTTGTAGAAGTAACAACCATCTAATCAGCCTTGGCTTGGCGTCCTTTTTGGCGAGCAAATACTTGATGGCTGCATGGTCTGTGTATACAACTACCTTCGTTCAAATAAGGTAATCTCTGAATTTTTCAAAAGCAAAGACCACTACTAGCAGCTTTTTCTCAGTGGTAGTGTAATTGAGTTAAGCTTCCACCAATGTTCTACTGGCATAATAAATTGGGTGAATTAGCTTCCCTCTCCTTTGTCCCAACATAACTCTTACCACGTAATCACTAGTGTCACACATGACCTCGAAAGGTTCCTTCTAGTTTCGGCCAGTTATTATGGGGGCCTGGACAAGAGTTGCTTTTAACGTAGTGAAAGCCTGCAAACAATCAAAAGAAAAGTCAAAATTTCGTTCATTTTCTAATAGAGAGCATAAAGGTTTAGATATTTTTTAGAAATCCTTGATGAATCTCCTATAAAACCCTGCATGCCCAAGGAAACTTCTAACTCCTCTGACTAAGTTGGGTGGTGGCAGCTTCTCTATGACTTCAATCTTTGCTCTATCCACTTATATTCCCTTCTTGGATACTTTGTGGCCCAACACTATCTCTTCCTTCACCATAAAGTGGCATTTTTCCCAGTTTAGCACCAAATTGGTGTCCTCACACCACTTCAACACTTGCTCCAAATTGCTCAAACACTAGCTAAAGTCCCTTCCAAAGACTGAGAAATCGTCCTTGAAGACCCCAACCACAGTTTCTACTAAGTCCGAGAAGATTGCCATCATACATCTCTGGAATGTTGCTGGAGCATTGCACAATCCAAAGGGCATTCTCCTAAATACAAACGTACCATATGGACGAGTGAATGTAGTCTTTTGCTGGTCTTGAGGGGCTATGGTAATTTGGTTGTAGCCACTGTATCCATCCAAGAAACAGTAGCATTCTTGCCCAGCCAAACAATCTAACATCTGGTCAATGAATGGTAGTGGAAAATGGTCTTTTTGGTTGCCTTGTTCAATTTTCTATAATCCATACAAATGTGCCCGTTATGGTCCTTGTGGGAATCAGTTCATTATTGTCATTTGGCACCACTGTGATCCCTCCCTTCTTGGGTACACATTGGACTGGGCTTACCCAATCACTGTGTACTATTGGGTAAATTATCCCAGCGTCAAGCCATTTGATGATTTCTTTCTTGACTACTTCCTTCATGGCAGGGTTCAGCCTTCTCTGGTATTCAATTGAGATCTTACAGCCCTCTTTTATATTGATATTATGCATGCAATAACTTGGACTGATCCCTTTTATGTCAGCTAAAGTCCAGCCAATGGCCCTCTTGTGATTCATCAGCATTTCTATCAATCAAAACTTTTTCTCTTCAGCTAAGTCTGCTGCAATAATTATTGGCAATGTCACGGCTTCTCCAAGATAGGTGTATTTAAGGTGTGTTGGCATAACCTTCAGCTCCAACTTGGAGGCGTTCTCCACAGATGGTTGTAGCGGCTCTTGTGCTCTATCCTTCAATTCCAGTGATTCAAATGTTTTCTTGTATATTCTATCAGAAACGGTTTCAATTAAGTTATCTTGGATCAGCTAATTCGCTTCCTTTTCCTTAGCTTCGAAAATTCTAGTTAGCTCATCCTCTAGCTGGCTTAATAGCTCTTCACTTTGCATTTCGTCACTCAGCAAATCATGCATCACTCATATCATATCATTGGTTGAAAAACAAAAAAAAAAAATGTTTTCTTTGAAAGGCTGTCAATAAAAAGGAAATTACATGTTTTGAAATTTCTCAATAATATTTTTAATATGGTCTACTCTTATCATTCTTGTTACTTGAGACTTTAGCAAGAATCAAACAATCATTGTAAGTCACTTGGAGGAAATGAAAAAAAAAAGTGAAATAATAATAATAATAAAATGGTTGTGAAAAAGAAATGAAAAATAAAAAAAATTTGAAAATTTGAAAAATTGTGAATATCTTCAAGGTCCTCAATGAGATATAATTTTACCAAGCTTTGTTCTCAGGCTAAACCCTAACTCAAAACAGCTTTATGTTAGCCTCCCTATTTCTTCTCATGTGCAAACCAGTAAACCACTAAATTTTCATACTGGGGTAGGGATGTCTTTTCAAGTGAAATTCTAAAACAGCACGTTAAAACACCTTGAGCCTATCCCGATTTGAGTCTAACCTATCTTGCGCCTACCCTACCGATAGATGGTAAATATGGTCAACATTAAGAGTTGACCATTTACTGGAAAAAAATCTTTTCCTCAGTCCATCACATACAATTTTGTGATGAATATCTAAATATTACTCGAAATAAAATTATGAAAGATTTCGTTGCAATCTCCTTATCCACATAATGTTGAGAA
The DNA here is from genome assembly GCF_013281855.1 of Momordica charantia. Lineage (NCBI taxonomy): Eukaryota > Viridiplantae > Streptophyta > Magnoliopsida > Cucurbitales > Cucurbitaceae > Momordica > Momordica charantia. Next base: position 2,506,597 of record NW_028275157.1, on the reverse strand, counting down.
CTTTGAACTCTTATGATTGACTGCTTCATGAATTCGTACTTGTAGTTGCTCAAAATTTCCCTACTATAACTTCCTTTTTTCACTTTCTATTGTTCTCCTATCCCAATCCTTTGTCTTTTCTCTTCTTTTGAGTAGAAGTGATTCCAAGAATGATGATAGTAGTTTTGAGAATTGGGAAGTTAGCGACCTGACAAGGTCTCAAGGTCTTAGTCTCCTTTGATGAGTTTCGTTTGAGAACAGTTTTTACTGGAACAGCAACAAAGACATAATTTGGAACAACAGTTAGAGTTGCAAAAAGGTGACTACGCATGATCAACATTTTATATGTGATTACACCCTATTTTGTTCATAAAAGGGTTGTGTCTGGCCCAAAAAAGAAAGATAAATACAAAAAAAAGGTTCGTCTAAGGCCATGACAGTACTTTAGTTTAATGATGGGGGCAATCAATGTAGATCAACGATATCAGTTTCAAAGGCTTCAAGTCTTTTTTACAAATCTCCAAACTGGGGCAAAGTCAAGCAATTCTACATTGGGGCAAAATTGTAACTGTATTATACAAAATTTTGAAACAAAGGTCGTCTTCAAACTAAGAAGGTCTCGTTTCTCTCGCAGGAAATCTTTCAATTTTGAGGGTCCTTCACTGCACAAAGTGGGTTGTTATACAACATTCCATAAAGAACTTCATTTTGAAATTGAAGGCTAAAAGGAGCAGTCATTTACATTCAATAAGTACACTGCAACTATATTTCCGTGAAGAACGGCACTTCAGATGTAACAACTGAAAAAATATGTAAAAATATATATATTTAAATTATTATTTTTTATTTAGTTGTTTTCTTTATTTTCTCAAAAATATAAATTTTGTTTTAAAAATTATTTTTAAAAGATAATTGTTCTTAGAATTTAAAAATATAAAAAGAAATAGTTTTATTAAATCTTTATCTTTTTATTATCCTTTTTAAATAAGGATTCATTAGGGTTTGTTATAAAAGCCTTTAAATCCTAGATTTTATTTTCTTAAACTGTTAGACCTAATTTGCTCTTCAAGAGAAAAAGAAAAGGAAAGAAGAATAATTTTGGTATTTTCTCTCAAAAGATCGGTAAGCTTTTTTCTTGCTCATTGTTTTAGTTTTATTCTTCTTGATCTGTAGTTCTTTAATTCAGTTTATTGAGAAAAGTTTTGAGGTCTTTGTTTTTTCAAATAAAAGATTTTAAAGACTTTTTGCCCTAAAAATTTTCCAGAACTTTTGGTTTGAATCTTTTTTCTTATGAGACTGTTTTTGGGCTATTTTGAGACTCTTTTTGCATAAAAAGTTTACTTATTTGTATCCTATAAATTATAGTTAGTTGTTATGATTTTTACATGAAAAAATATATGTTTTTACCAAGTTTTAAAGGTTTTCTATAAAGTTTTCAGATCTGATTTTTCTATAAAAATCAGTAAATTGTTAATTGTTTTATGGAAAATTCTTGGAAGTTTTATTTTATAAAAGAGAAAATTTTCCAGATTTAAAATTCCCAAATTTTCAGTTGATTATAAGGCTTTTAAACTTGTTTTGTTGAGAAACTTTTTGTAAATTTAGTCCGTATTAATTTGTACCAATTCTTGTAATTTTAAAGTTTGTTATTGTTGATTTTAGAGGCTTTTTAACCCAACTTTCAGATCTGGTTTTGTAGCACCAAATCCATACTTTCTTAATTATTTTGCATAAAAAAGTGTTTTGAATGGGAAAATTGGGTAGATAAGATTTGGTTAGTAATTGGTTGAATTTTAAATCATTGGATAGGATTTAAGGATTGATTTGGGATATTTGTTGTTTCTAGGCCTCTAAGTTGGCAACTATCATGGAATAAGTTAATTAGATTCGTAGGATTTCTGAGAGAGGTAAGTGATTTACCGTATCTCTTCGAAAAGTGTTGTAAGTGATTTATCATATCCCTTCGAAAAGTATTGTAAGTGATTTATCGTATCCCTTCGAAAAGTATTGTAAGTAATTTGTCATGTAACTTCAAAAACTAAAATGTATTTTCGATTTGATAGGAAGATTTGAAATTGATATCTTGTATATGAAATTGAAGTTTTATTATGGATTTGAAAACTAATTTGGCAATTGAAATTATGTTTATTTGAAAGTATTTAAAGGTTTGAAATTCATATTTTATTTATTTGTGAAATATTTGAAATCATGTTTTAGAGGATTGATAAAGTTTGTCTTAAATTAGTTCAATGTTTTGAATTAATTTAATATTAAAAGTAAGTATTTGTTTTGCATTTTATTTGAAAGATATTTTGATTGATTTGATAGAGCTATCCGGATATGCTATGATTTTGTTTTGAGAAACGTTTTGCTTATTTGGGGTAGTAGCCTAATTTGGAATTGATGGATTTATATTCTGGCTTATTTGTGGGAAGACTTTTGTGGTTTTGCATTCCTTGGGAATGAAGATTCATGTGTATGTTATTCACTCACATTGCCTCACACTTAAGTAACCGTTCTGTTTGTTCTGGTCGATATTAATTCGACAACTTTGTTCTGGTCGATATTAATTCGACAACTATGTTCTGGTTGATATTAATTCAACAACTCTGATTGAAGCTTCTGATTGATTGTTGTTACCAACGGGTAACCACATATGTTCTGTAGACTACCCAAATAATGCAACCTTCTACGCTGATTTTGAAAGTATGAATGAATGTAAGATTGCTTTGAATGTTTGAATGATTTATTTATTCGAAAGTTTGAAAGTTGTACCAAATGTTTTAGAAGGAATTTTGAAAGTTTTGATTGAAAGAAAGTTTCTTCCGAATGAATGGAAAATTGTTTTGAATCATTAAAAGTCTGTCTTGAATGAATGGAAATTTGTTTTGAAAGAACGAAAGTTTGATTTGATTGACTAGAAATTCTACCTTATTTGAAGACTTTGTTTCCGAAAATCTAGTTTATTTTGAAAGTTTTGAAAATTGTATTAAATATTTTAAAGAACTTTATAAGTTTTGATCTGTCCGTATTTTTGTTTACGAATGTTTTGAAAGGAAAATGAATTTTGAAATTCGATATGGAAATTGCTTATTGAGTATTTTTGTACTCATTTTTTTTTTGTTTTCTAAATGTTTTCATATGAAGGTTCAAGTGACTGCTCAAATAGTGATTGAGGTATAGCATTCTGGCATGAGGAGTTGAAATCTTTAGTATTTTCCATTGTTTTTAGCTTATAAGAACTTAGTTAGTTCTGGTAGTTATTCTTTGGCTTTACTATAGTGTAGGTTTTTTTGTTTCAAAGTTGGACTTGTCCTTATCTTTTGTCATAGTATCAAATTAAATAAAGAAGTTTTTCCGTTAATTTAGTGTTTATTTGTTTAGGCTTCCGCATTTTGTCAGAATGACCATATTAGAAAATACGGATTGTTACATCATAGCTAATGCTAAAAATGTCTTTACCTTCAAAGTGGACCACAACAACATTTTCGTGAAGAATAACATGTGGTTAGAAAGATTATTTCATCAAATTTCTCCAGATAAGCTTAAAGGAGTGAGGTACATGAGATAAACTCTTGGGGAGTTACGCAACCAATTCTCAAAGTTATTTGTCCAAAGAAATTGGGTCATTTCTACTCTTCTATTCATTTGATCCTACTCTAATCTCTTACCAAAGCTTTTAAAAATATATTCCACTCTCTTTTCGTAAGAGATTTGACAAAATATCCAAGAATTCTTGGTTTCCTATTCTTTAAAAAGGAAGCTCGCTGACTTTTCTCATCGTTAAGCTTGATGGAAAATCATGATTTTCATCCTTGTTTGTTCATAAGCAAATCTATTTTCTTGTATCCAACATTCTTGTCAACTACAAGGCTGAGTTTATGAAGCAGTTTAATCAAGCAAGATGTACAATGCTATGAATTACTTTTGATAGTTCTCTAAACTGGCACATGAGTTACCTCTACAAAAGAATTCCCCGCCAAACCTGATATAGTTGAGAAGTTACCTTGTATATCCCCTATCGAGTGAAAGCATTCATTAAAAAAAATAAAAGGAAAAAAGAACTGTTTGGGATTTTGGATTCAAAATAAATGAGAGCACAAGTGTACACCCGTCACAAGTAGTAAAACGGAACGAGTATTCCGAATATCCATCCTCAGGGACAAATGAAGTCTTTTTATAGGAAATGTTAATGATCAGTGACTTTGTAATTGAATTTGGGGTGACAAATAATAAGGATAGTATTGGTTTTGATATTTAAAAACTCAATGCAATAAACTCAGTCCAGTTACTTCAAAGTAGCTAAGAATACGCAAACTTTTTCCAACTAGGCGCCATACATCTCTCATAAATTTTATTCGGTTTTACTTCGTCATTTTCTTATGTCTAAGTGATTTTGAAGGTTTAAGTTCATTCATAATATGTCTATTAGAAAAAAGAACTTAATTTAATAAAAACCAACTGTAACCTTAGGTCGAGGTCCTATATCTAGGCTACCCGAGCGAAATCTTTATGTCTAAAGTATTTCTCTCTAAAGTTAAATCAATAAAGTTGTGAAAACATATCAACCCTTTCAATATTGATGCTTGGTTAAAACATTCATTGGCCAAATCAAGTTTTAACTTATGGAAACAACTTTAAGTGATAAAAGAGGAGAAGAACACCTTTCGCCTTGTTGGGTTTTAAAAATTTTAACTAACTATTCATAACCGGGCTTGGGAAAAATAAATTTAGCTCATGCTAATAAAGGAAGAACAGAATTGAACGTTAATGGAATAAAAGACATGATTAAAAGATGATTAGAATTGAAACAAGCTGGAAATGGTGGAGTTGTAACTCGAATGACCCTAACCCGTTCTCTTTCAAGATTGGGGAGCAGTACTCGATCGATTCCTCAAGGTTGAGTGATTACAACTTTGTAATGAGAACGAGAGAGAGATGAGTAACAAAGAACTTGCTGGAATTTTAATTAAACAAGATTAAAGCTTACAATTCAAGACTAACAAGCTAGAAATAAATGGTGAACTAGAAATAAACAAGGTTTAAAACAATAACAACTCAAAGACTAAAAGATAAAACGTAAATAAGTTGAGAAGGAATGTCTAAAGCTAAAATGATCACTCTGGGATGATGAATGAAGAGAATGAGTTGCTGAATTTATAGGAACTTCAAGGTGGTTAGAAGGTTGAGAGTTTTGTGGAGAGTCATCCATTTCAAACACCTTTTGGTATGGTAGTTGTTGAGTTGGCAACCTTTAATGCATGGAAGACACGTGGCAGAGCTTAGGAAGGCTTCAAATCACACCAAAACGTGCGTTTTACATTAAGGGTAATCTCGGGATTGGGGAAGGCGCTAGGCACCTAGCTCGGAATTTTTCTGCACAAAAGTCTAATTTCCATTAGAAATCAACTCTAAATGACATAAAAATGTCCTATGTGCATGTATAACCTAAGATAACTTAAAATGAAAGGTTTTGGATACTATAATAAGCTTAAAATACGGTTTCCGAGTTTAAAACATTAGAAAACAACACACATATAGCTTCTTTTTACCCTTATGAACAAGGGAAATCAAGAACAGTTGATGTGTTTTTTCCAATGTCGACATTATCTTTTCTCATTTGATTCTTTGCTAAATAATTGCTAATAAGAAGAATGAGAGTAGACAAAAAAGTAATATCTTTGCAAAGTATGGAAAAACTTCTTGTTCTCTCAACCATATTTTCACAAATTATGCATTCACATTACTTGAATACATATTTTTCAAAAAAAAAAAAAGTTTTCATATCATGGTTAGATTATGATTTTAAGTATCATGCATTGTGCATTCATAATCACATTTCATTGTCCAAACAAAAATTAATATCATGCATACATGTTGCATTCTAGCTTTCAGTAAGCATATACATTATTGCATCATGCATTGAAGATCAAATTCATCGGTTAAGCTAAATAAAAAACAGATCATATGCTGTCACACATTTTCAAGTGATAAAAATAAAATAAAATGGAGCATCATTCATGACATTGGGGCAATACACATTTGTAGATGCACCCATTCGTCATGAGATTATTGCACTAGAGGTGGCGCAGCGGCTTCCCGTGAAGCATCCTGCATATCTCTTTAGCTTTTTCTCGGCCTTTAGAGTTAGAGCTAGTTGATAGGCCACACTCAATTGTCAACGACAGGGTACCCGATCTTCATTAGCTAATTTGGCAGGAGCTCTTCGTTTACAAGGGGATGCAATTTAATATTAGTACAGTTTTCCACTGCCTCCATTCATATCCCATTGTTTATCATCTCTGAGCATTCCAGTCGTTAACTGTTCACGCTGCTGCAGTCGTTTCTAGGATCAACCAACACCTCACCTGCATAGGTACATACGCAGTGTAGTGTCGGTTGCCAGGATGAATTAGTTTGGTCTGACCTCTCGCTCGAATGTCAGACTTTCGCTACGATAAGTACTCCATACTACCATTTGAAGTTCGCATTTGCATGAACACGTGGTTTTTGTTAGTCTAATCATCATGCGTCAAGTGTATATCTCATGCACTTAGCAAGTGTAAAAGAATCTCTTACACTTAGGTAAAGAGCTTTCAAGTAAACCAAATCACTTCAGCTTACCTTAAAGAGTCGTTGAGGCCTTGTCAAGTCATGTCGAAGACCTTGCCTATATGTAGAAACCATTTGCTTCTATCCTAGGTATGCGAACACTGTATTTTCTCTCAGATACAACTCGGATTCTTTCTAACTTGGGCGTCGGAGTGTTTTATCTTGCACGTGTCCTGCTCAGCACGTTTCAGTTCAACCTCAAGTTCATCCTTCCGTCAGAGTCGAGCTCGCAAGCATGGTCATTTTGTGATCAACATTTATCTTCGGTTAAATCGAACCTAATCCAAGTCGAGGTCGAAGCCTGTGTTAAAGTCAAGTCCGTCGCATTTTATTTTTCCATGAAATCGAACCTGATCCAAGTCAAGGTCGAAGCCTGTGTTAAAGTCAGGTTCGTTGCATTTTATCAATCGGTTAAATCGAACCCGATCCAAGTCGAGGTCGAAGCCTATGTTAAAGCCAGGTCCGTTGCATTTTATTTTTCAGTTAAATCGAACCCAATCCAAGTCGAGGTCGAAGCCTGTGTTAAAGCCAAGTCCTTCGCATTTTATCTTTTAGTTAAATCAAACCCGATCCAAGTCGAGGTCGAAGCCTATGTTAAAGTCAGGTCCGTGGCATTTTATCATTCTGTTAAATCGAACCCGATCCAAGTCGAGGTCGAAACCTGTGTCAAGCCAGGTCTGTTAACTTTTAATTTCCTATTGGTTAAATAGAACTCGATCCAAGATCGAGGTTAAAGCCAGTGTCAAGTACAGGTCCTTTGCATGTTGAGATCCTACCTAGTGTCAAGTGGGGTCCATCTCTATCTTGGTTTGCTTTAATAAAATTTTCATTACCCAAATACTGTCTTTTTGTCTTTGTCTATCTTTTTAATTCTGCAAGAATACACAAAGGGGGGCAAGCTGTAGACACCAAATTTGGTCCGGCTTAAAATTTATTTTATCGTATTATTTTATTTTTCACTTTATTTTATATATTTTTTTACTTATTAAAAAATGTTTATTTTAGTTTCTATTTGTTTTTTTAATTACACATTTTAAAAGAAAACAAAATAACTACCAAACATTAAATTTAAAAGTAATTAGTTTTTATTTACTTAAATTTAAATAAGAAATAAAAAAAATTATTTTAACTAAAAGATTTTGTTTTCTTTATTTGTTTTAATGGTTTCAATTATTTCGCCAAACCCTCTCTTCTTCCTCCTTATTTTCCTCCTCGTTTTTCTTTAATTTTACTTGACTTTCTCAAATGTTATCGTTTTAACTTTTTGTTATTTAAGAGGAAGGGAAGTTGTAGAGTGGGGGCACGCAGGGATATAGAGAGCAAGCATAGAGGAGTGCAGAATAAAGTAGAAAAAAATAGTTTTTTTTTCCTTCACTCATTCCTAGGCTTCTCCCTTTATTTTCACTCATTATCTCTCTAGAATTCATCACCATCCATTTATCTTCCTCAATCTCCCTCCACCCAATTGATTATATCCACATTTTCTCCTACGTTGGTAAGCAATGTGAGTTAAATTGTGTTTGTGTTTTTATAATCACTATTTTCATTGTGATTTCTTTTGCTTTTGGAATCCTTTTTCCCCATTATTTAAGGTTGTTTTTCATTGTTTTCATTGTTGATTTTTGAAGGTTTATGATCTGTGTTTTGTTATAAATGGTAGTTTTTGAGCTAATTTAGGGGTTGTATTTTGTTAAAAATTTCATACATTGAGTATATGTTTTTGGGCCCTTTTTATTTAAAATTGGTAGATTTTTCTTTTGTTCTTTTTTAAATAGGTAGATTTTGAATTTAATTTACTTTTATGTTTTTTTTAAGTTTTATAATTAAAATAAAAACATTGTATTTAATAGCACATTAAAGTTTTAAAGAGAGTAAGTCTTTCAAAATCGAAGTTTTAAATAAATAGAAATTATTTTATTTTAAAATTAATGTTTTTTTAAGGTAAATAAAGAAAGCTTTAAACGTAAGTTTTTTTTTAATATTTTTTTTGAAAAGTGCAAAAGTAAATTTTTTTTTCTCTTTCTCCAAGTCTGACTTTTTCTTTTTCTTCGAACATTGAGTTTGCTTTTAATTATCTTCTGCAGAGATTTAAATGGAGGAAATAAAAAGATAGGATTTCAAGATGATCTTTTAGTTTTTATAAATGGTTATGGTTTGAAAAAGAATCTTAACAAAAATATCAGTTTTAGCAAATAAATTTTTTTTAAAGTAAATTTGACTTTATTTTTAAATGAAAGTTTTTTTCTTTTAAAGAATCTCTTTAATTTAGAAATAAATAAAAAGTTGTTTCTAGACAAAATTCGTAAGTTTTTTTTCTGTTAGTTTTAAAAAATAAATTGAAAGTTTTGATTTTGTAAAAGAGTACAATGTTTGCATCTTATAGTGTTGGTATAGTGGTAAGATGATTGGGTTTTAATATATATGACCCAAGTTTTAGTCTTTGCATGCTTCAAGTTAAAATTATTTTATTTTATTTTTTTATAATTGTTTTTACTAAATAATTATTTTAAATAAAAAATTTCGTTTAGAGTTGTTTTTTAAACAAAATTCAAAAATATAAAGTTTGTATTTTAAAAGGAAAAATAGCATATATCCCAATGTGTTGGCACATTGGTGAGATGTTTGAATGTCAACGCTCAAGTCACATATTCAAGTATCAATGTGCCCTAAAATAAATTTTTTTTGTTATTATTTTTTCTTTTACTAAATAATTATTTCGAAAACTCCGATGACGGGAATTGGAACCCTCCAATATTCTCGAGGTGCTTAATTTTTCTAATAATCTTCATGTCACTCATACCTATTAATTCATATCTTATAACAAAATTGAATTAATATAATATGGGGCATTTCAATCAAAACAAAAATATTTTTTTTTCTTGGACCAAATAAAATAATAGGATAATTTATGATAAAATGTGATACCGTTTTCGGACGGGTGTCGTAGGGTGCTAACACCTTCCCTAGGCTCAGTCGACTCCCGAACCAAAATCTGTTTTTCATAGACCAAGTTTTTAAAATAGGTAACCAATCACACCTCGTAGATGATTGGTGGTGACTCCAAACCCTTATCTCAAAAGAGACCTTTCAGAAGATGACGTCGGCCGCTCCACGTCGCGATGACGTTGTGACATGGACAAGAGTCATAAGTATGATCACCTTTCACAGTAAAAACAAGAGATCGTCATTACTTGACTTGATCTAGGGGTATTGGATGATGTTGTAGCAGCAATCATGTTCTTCACCATGTTGGTTACGTTTATGATTTGATCTTTCAGAGAGGCCATCTCAGTATTGCTAGCAGCCTCATAGTTGCCTCCGTCATTTATAGCTCTGGAGTCTGACCAATGGTAATTATTGGAAGAGATTCTTTCCAATATATCCACTGCTTCTGTGTATGATTTAGATAACAGGGCTCCATTAGCAGATACCTCAATAACCAGTCTGGTTGTTTCATTCAGTCCATTATAGAATGTTTCTATTTGAATGCATTTTGGTAAGCCATGGTGCGGACACCTTTTGAGTAGCTTTAAACCTTTCCCATGACTCACTCACGGATTCTCTTCTCTTTGCTAGAAGTTGTTGATAATCCCCTCTGAATTTAGCATTCTTACTTGGGGGAAAGTATTTTATCAGGAATTTCTCAACAAGGTCATTCTAGGAAGTAATGGATTCTGCTGCATAGAGTTCAACCAGTATCTTGCCTTGTCCCTCAATGAGAATCTCAATGCTTCTTTTGATACTCCTTGCATCTTAAAGGAGTCGCTTACTTCCAAGAAATATCTTAAATGGAGATGTGGGTCTTCAGATGGGTTCCCATAGAATTGTATCACTGTTTGAAGCATTTGAAACATCACAGGTTTCAATTCAAATCGTTCAGCTTCTATCTCTGGCCCTATTATGACTGGATGAAAACCGTGGACTGTGGGTGCAGCATAAGCCCTAATAGCTCTATCTCCATCGTCTGCCAACAAAATGGCGTTCAGAGAGGGCACAGCTTCTGGTTCAGCCATCTCTCCTCTATTTTGCTCCTCAACAGCTAGGTTGGGGAGCCTTGGTGGTTGATCCATTCGGTTAATTCCCAGTTACTGGCGGCGCTGCTCTCTCCTTCTTTGGTGGAATGTGCGCTCAATTTTGTTGTCAAACAAATATTCTAACCCTTGCAAATCGTGCATTCATCTTCAAAGTTCACCAACACAGTGGTCAAAGATCTAGCACAGAATTTCTTAAAGCAAAATACAAAGTGTAAAGCAATTTAGTCCCCGACAACGGCGCCAAAAACTTGTTGTCTACTGATTATGCTACCAATTCTTCTATGTGCAATTATACACAATCGTCGCAGCAAATAATAAAAAGTTCGAATCCACAGAGACTAAATGCCCAAACACCCAATATTCACTTAAGAAATCAATGCAATAAACTAAGTTATCTTTCTTCTAAATAATGGCTAAAATGCATCGAAATAAAAGTTGTTTAAATATATATCTTATATTGGTCACAAGTAAAATTTTCGATAAAGTTATCAAACATCCACAATCGCTAAGTAAGTTCTTATGAAAATAAGGGTGCAAGGGGGAAAGAACGTCGACTCTTTCTGGGCCACCTTAACTATGTTGCAGTATTAATGGAGTCAATGCAGTGGTCAAACAGACTAGATTTCTTCCAAACACTCCAGATTTTCTACCATTAAAGTTCATAGACAAACAATAACAGCATACATGCACAATTTTCATGACCAAGCCAGGTGATGCTTATCCCTAAGTCACCACACTCTAAACTCAAGTAGACTCTAACTTGAGATGAAGTTTTTCACTCCCTAATACATTTTTCCAAAGGTTATCAAAGAGGTATTTCAACATAGTGATCAAGCACATCGAAAATAGAGTGATACATCAACTTCAACTCAAAACATAGTATCATTAATGCAAAACAACAAGGTTACAGCCCAGAAAATGAGTTCGCAACATCTCCCCCTTACACAAGATTTTTAGCTATACAACATCATAAGGAGGTTCAAAAATGTAGGAATAAAAACAATACAAAGATGCTAAAAATGAAGAGAGGGAGCTGAAGATCAGCTCCCAATAAGAGTTATCGGCCTCTTTTCAGCTACTGATGAATGTCTTCTTCTCCTCTTAACTTTCTCTAACAGTTAGAGAGGTTTTCTTGGAGTGAGGGTTGATTCCTTAAAAAATGAACAATGGAATTGTCTTGGTGTGTGTGGAGGCTTCTCTTATAGTTGGCATTTATACCTCCTTCCGATTTTAGGGCAACAAAACAAGTCATGTAAGACCCAGCTTTCACTCTCAGGTGAAACCTCCAGTTACTGTGGTAAATGTTGTTGAGAAGTCTTTTCACTATTAGCTTGCTGCTTTTTATCTCTTTATGGAACCGATGTTGTAGCATTATTAAAGCTGTAGCAAAATACTTAAAATCAGATCATTTATACGAGCGCTAACATTAAACTCTTAGCCATATGAGAACATTGATTTATCTTCTAAATTAGGCACAACTCATTGAAAATTGGGAGCTAGATGAGACTATCTTTAGCTATTTTTTATGTAACTTTTAGACACAATTAACTCTCTTTAGGAGAGTTATCACTATCTAGTTGGTAAAGCACCTCGTTTACACGTGCACCAATGTTTTTCAGAGAAGTGCATCATGTAATCAAAAAAGTTGATGTTATTGAAAAATCAATGTCTTACTCTATTACTTTTAGGGAACAAAACAAGAGAACAGTAGTCTGACAAAAGGTTCGGTTTGAATCAAGTGCCTCATTTAGGGACTAAAAGAAATCCATCATTGATTTGAGATATTGATAAGGTGAATACCTCAGTCTATTCAATACTAGGCATAATGAGTATCAGGACCTCCAAAAAAGTTATCTTTAGTCCTGCCTTATGAACAACTTTAAGGTGTATGAAGTTTCATATCTTATATTCTTTGAGCAGTTGCAGAGTGACAGAGATTCCATTTAACTTAAGTTGATCTAGGTCAGAAGTAGACCTACGTCAGGATAACCCTTCTTTGAAACACTTTGGTAGTGCTCCTATCCTAGATTCGAATCAAAATCTCCCAAAAAAAAAAAAAACAGCAGCCCCCATTGAAGACGAGAGTGAGGTACAACAAGGTCATTTCTGTCCACCGTCCTTCTCACAAAGCCATATGTGGACGTTACCGATTTGAGCGATACATCCCAAGTTTTTTTTCAAGCGTGGAAACTTCAGGACAAGAAGTAGTAGGATTTATTTTCATAATAAATGAAATATGTCGATTTTTTTTGTTTCGATAATTATTGAAATCCAAAATAAATGTTTGATGGAAAAGCAAGTGGATCGGTTTATTCAATAAAAAATGAAATCTTTCTCAGCCACCTCTGTACGTACTTGTCTCTAATCTCCATGATGACTTATATGGTGGGTACGATGGTTGGAGTGTAGTGTTCGAACTTGTTAGGGTCAATGTCTTACCACTTTGAAGCATCAGAACCTTTCATTGCTCTTTCTCGTCTCTCTTTGGATTTTCAATATCAATAGGATACGACTAGACAACTTTCAACTTAATGAATCTTTTCTGAGCTCAATAATTTTGTCCAGTAACTTGATGACTTTTTTGCGAGCATGATAACTTTGCCCCAATAATTTGATCAATCTTTTGCAAGCATGAAACCAATCTTTTGAAACTTTAGTTTGTCCAAAAAATCTCGACATCTCAAAAAGGTAGTGATCAATTCACTTACATTTATTGATCAAAATTATACAAAATGAGTCTTGTCCTGACCTTTCTCTTTCTCTTTTTCTTCTTTTTTTTCTTTTGCTTTTTTTTTTGTCTCGGCCAAAGACATGTTTTTTAGACAAGATAAATAGGATACAATTATGTAAAGAATTGATTATTTGCATACTGCGTCTTATAACTCTAGTATTCGTTCAATCACATATGCTTGAAGATATCCACATATGCTTGATGCTCGGCTTGTATGAAAATAAAGTTGTATCTTGAGCAAACTCATTGAAAGAGATAAAGGATATTGAGATTACTCCTCGAGTTATTACTTATCAAAATTCTCAAAAATATTGTCTAGAATTTAGGATTGATCCATTTCCACGGAAAGACAAAGAAAAAGGAAAAGAAAATTGAAAGCATAAATTTAGGACATGAAAGAAGGATGTGAACATGCTTTTGAATATGAGTCGATATATAGAGTCTAGCACAGATGATGTAAATACAAGGTATTGAATCATGGAGCTGTAAAACTTATAAAGTTCAATATCATTTCATTACTTTCAAAAATTTTCTAAGTAATACGAGGTGAAAAATTTCGAGTGCATGACTCAAAAATGGGAAGGTTTAGAAAAGCAACTGGTTTTGCCCCAATATAATGGTTCATTCATGGGTTGGTACTACAATAACACAACTAAATTGAAATAGTTTGACCATTGAAAGAATAAGGTCCTTAAAAAAGATGAAAGATGCTTGAGAGACTTAAATTATTCACATGTTTGAAGGTATTCATATTACTCCAACTTTTTCTTTTTCTTTTTTTTGTTTTTTTTCTTTTTTTCCTTTTTTTTTTTTGTTCATTTCCTTCGTACATGGATTTGTCCTATTTGCTATGAATTTTGTTATAATCTTTATTAACAAAAATGACGAGTGTTTATGCAAGGATATGCACAACAGTGTATTTCAGATTGCAGCTCGAACTCGGCCTCCGGACCGATCTGAATACTTGGGCGGACCTGCACAAAAAGGTGAGCACTCCGACGATCAAGTCGGTATAGGTCGGATTCCCAGTTTAGTTCGAGGTCAGAAATCATCGTACCTGATCGTAGAGTGAAGTCCTCTACTTATGGGTGGTAGTCCCGCTAATCTCGCGACGGTTACACCCGGTAATCTCGCGACCGTCGGTTACACCCGGTAATCTCGGGACCGTCGGTTACACCCGGTAATCTCGGGACCGACGGTTACACCCGATAATCACACCGCTGACAGTAGCTCACATCGGCCCCCACCGAGCTTCCCGGTAGGTCGGACCTGGGCCAGGTTCACCTCGGCCCTCATACTTAGTATCTGTCAACGCTAGTGGTGGTGATCTCGGCGGTCCGAGCTGGGGCATGACTCATGGTCACCTTGGGACACCAATGGCTGTCCTCCACGTGTCCAAGGTATTCTTTCCCCCAAACAACGAGAGTAAATGAGATGACCTGAGTTAAAATAATTTTTCATTTTATCTTCTTTTTTTTTTGCGGATGACTTCTCCAAAATCTTGTTTAAGTCCACATTTGTGATTTTAAGAAAATATAGACATTCTTCCAAAACTTTGTGAACTAGGACCACAAAATGAACTAAAAGAAGTTTCTCCTTAATATGCAAAATTTGATAAATATGCAAAAATCCTACATTAGAAAAACCAATCTCTAATTTATTTTAAAAAAATGTAGGAAAATTTATTTTCTATGAAGCATGCAAATTGTTTGGGAAGGAGGGAAAAAAATCCTAAGGACCCGTTTCATAATCATTTCGTTCTTGGTTTTTGGTTTTTAGTTTTTAATTTTTTAAAAACAGGATTGTTTGATAACCAATTCTACTTCTTGTTTTTTGTTTTTCAAAAACCATTTTGAAATTCTACGTAAATTTCAAAAAAATAATAGTTTTTAAAAACAGATTTCTCTTTTTCAAAATCTGACTTTTTTCTTCTAAATACTCAACCATTTTCTTCTTTCTCATATTTATCACTAAAAAATTTATTTCTCATTCTAAATTTTTGTTCTTTCTAAATTTCTGTCTACAAAATTAATTTTTCTCTTTCTAAAATTTTCATATTTTGAATATTTATTATTATTTGTCTCTCTCCAAAGTTTTCTCTTTTTTTAACAGATCAGTTTCATTTCTCTCTAAAAATTTAATATTTTTCTTAACTTTTGTCTCTCTAAAATTTCGTCTTTTATAACTTTTCTTTCTCTTCATAATCTATTTGAAAATTATATCTTATTTTCTTGTTCAATTTTCTTTCATGGTAACTTTTATTTATCTCTGTATTTATTTATTTTCTCTTAAAATTAAATTTTGAATCTTGTTTTTATCTCAAAATTTGATTCCACTATAATTTTTCTCTTTTTTTATAATTTCTTTTTTTAATTTAACATATCTTTTTCTCTCGACTTTACTTTTTTTCTCTAAAATTTTTCTCGTTTGTCTTTAACTTTTATTTCACAATTTTTTTTCTAAATCTTTTTATTTATCTCTCTAAAATTTATATTCCAAAAGTTTATTTACATCTCTCTAAACTTGTATTTTCATGTCTCTACGATGACAAAAATTTCAGCAGGGTCGGGCCCTAAAGATAGGAAATGCATGTCTCGACCCGATTTCATTTTGAAATAATTAATATATATTTATTACACTTTTTTATACTTAAATTCTAAAATTAATTGAGGGGTTTTTTTCTCTCTACTTGAGAGTCGTCTCTCTACCTGAGAGTGTGGAGGCATGGAATTCTTAGTGTTTTCTGGTGGGGTGAAAGGGGGTTCTATCTTTGGCTACGATGGATGAAATTACAGAATTGTGGGAAAATTTCAACCTTACTAACGAAGAAGAAGAGACCTTTATCGTTGACAATCAGCAACCAATTTTGACGGCTGAAAATATCCAACTTTGTGGGGTTGGTAAACTTCACACAAGTAAAAGGATAAGCGCTAAAGCTTTGGCGTCTGTAATGAAACAGGTTTGGAAAATTCATGAATCTACTCGAATTGAGGCTGCTGGTTTGAACATCTACGTTATAGCTTTTAAGACTATGGTAGAGAAGAAAAGAGTTCTTTCTTCAGGTCCTTGGACTTTTGATAAGTCTCTATTTGTTCTCGTGTCACCAACGGCTGCAGACAAACCTCTGGACGTGGACTTTAGGTTTTGTGCCTTCTGGGTTCAAATACACTGCATACCTTTTGAGTATTTGACCAGAGATATGGCAAAGCTCCTGGGGGATCGACTAGGCAAAGTCGAGGAGGTAGATGGTATGAGTTCAGATGTGTTTATGCAAGGATATGCACAACAGTGTATTTCTGATTGTAGCTCGAACTCGGCCTCCGGACCGATCTGAATACTTGGGCGGACCTGCACAAAAAGGTGAGCACTCCGACGATCAAGTCAGTATAGGTCGGATTCCCAGTTTAGTTCGACGTCAGAAATCATCGTACCTGATCGTGGAGTGAGGTCCTCTACTTATGGGTGGTAGTCCGCTAATCTCGCGATGGTTACACCCGGTAATCTTGGGACTGTCGGTTACACCCGATAATCTCGGGACCAACGGTTACACCCGATAATCACGCCACTGACAGTAGCTCACCTCGGCCCCCACCGAGCTTCCCGGTAGATCGGACCTC
This sequence comes from Momordica charantia, assembly GCF_013281855.1. Classification (NCBI taxonomy): domain Eukaryota; kingdom Viridiplantae; phylum Streptophyta; class Magnoliopsida; order Cucurbitales; family Cucurbitaceae; genus Momordica; species Momordica charantia. Next base: position 2,489,624 of record NW_028275157.1, on the reverse strand, counting down.
GGCCAAGTTCACCTCGGCCCTCATACTTAGCATCTGTCAACGCTAGCGGTGGTGATCTCGGCGGTCCGAGCTAGGCATGACTCATTAGTCATCTTGGTGCACCAATAGGGGTCCTCCACGTGTCCAGGGTATTCTCTTTCCCAAACATTGGCCCCCTCTCTGTCTGGTCCGATTTCGACCTGGCAGAGAAGTTCATTCGACTTGCGCTGGACGCGTGGCGACTTCCTATTTGTGGGAAAATATAACCGTTGCGGTGGATTTATCGTCGGAATATTCAAATATTCTGACACTTCGGATCTTCGGAGGATTCTAGCTGCTCGTTGATTACACGTGTACGGTGGGGAAATTTTTCCGACGAGCTATAAATACCCCCAGTCCTTCAGGTCATACCTTACGCTTCCTGAATTCTTGGAGTTCGATCTGAAAGCAGCTCGAACCCTTGGTAGGTCGGTCTCTTTCCTCACTTTCTTTTTCGAACATAGTTTTCATGTCGTCCTCTTTTAGCAGCGACTTAGGATCCGATGAGGATTTAGCTCGTAGGTTAGAGTCCGAGCTCGAGGAGATAGTAAACTTTAGGTTCTCCGATGACAGGGAGGATAGCGATGCCTCCATCTCGGGTCAGGGTTTGGAATACCCTTCTAGGATACCTGAGCACTACCTCGGATCCCTTCGTAGGGGGTTCGCTATCCCTGAGAACATCCTCCTTAGGATTCCGGAGGAGGGGGAGAGAGCTGACAATCCTCCAGAGGGATGGGTCACTCTCTACTTCAAGATGTTTGAGTATGGCCTCAGACTTCCCCTTCACCCTTTCGTCCAAGAGTTTCTTTTCCGAACTGGGCTGGCTCCGGCTCAAGTGGCCTCCAATGGGTGGGGTGTCATTTTTGCTTTTGCCATCCTTTTTTGGTTACGAGCTCGGGGCAACGAAGAGGCTGAGCTGCTGGACGTAGACCAGCTCCTTGCGTGCTTCGAAGCGAAAAGGATAGCTAAGAAGCCCGGTCGGTACTATATGTGCGCAAGGAAAGGCGCAGGAGGTATAGTTAAGGGGCCGACCTCCATCAAGGGATGGGTGAGGAAGTGGTTCTACGCTTCTGGGGAATGGCTTGTAAAGGACGAGTCAGGTCGTTCCTTCTTTGACGTTCCCACTAGGTTTGGGAACCTAGGTACGGAGTAGTTCTTACTTTTTGTGATTTTCTTTCCTGTCACTCAGGTCTAACTCGGACTTTGTCTTTGTGCCGTATCAATCCGACCGGTCCCCGAGCTTACTCAAGCCTCCTTCGACACGCTGAAATATTACAAGGAGCATCTTCCGAGGGGCAGGAAGGTCGGAACCTTGGTGACCGACAAGCTGCTGCTTGAGTCCGGGCTTCTAGATTACAAGCCTGCAGTTCGTCCCATTGAATCCTCAAGGCCGAACTCCGAATTAGGTATGCCGAGCTTGCTACCCCCTCCTTTTCCTCTAACATTGTGTTGATTTCTTTCCTTTGTTTTGCAGCCATGGTTTGCGGATTTGCGAGTAGCATGAAACGCATGTCCAAGGGCCGAGCCCATGCTCTCGAGGCCGCCCAGAGTTCGGAACCCGCAACTCCTGCTGTGGCAGGGCCAGCCTCAGAAGATCCAGCCCCAGTGACCGAGCTGGAGTCTTCTGGGGGTCCTTCGCGGGAGAAGCGCCCACGGGGTCAGACCGAGGCGGTGGACGTCTCGTCGTTGGGCGAGGAGGTGAGGGAGGAGGCCCCTTCGAAGCGGAGGAGGAAGAAGAAGAAGACCACCTCCCCCTTGGAGGTCGGAGCTCGTGGGGCCCTACCTGCGGGCTTCGTAGATTGGGTGGACGACCCTGAAGCCAGGATGGGCGGGACGTCCGACGTGACGGCACGGTTCAGAGTTCAGCCGTCAAGTTCTGGGGTGAGGGACCAGGTGTCCCGCATCTCGGCTGCAAGTTTGAACCGCTGCCTAAGAAGGGCTTCCAAATTTGTAAGTGACCCAGGGTCCGTTCTGCAGAGGACCATCGACTACGCCGCTGAGGTGAGATTGGTGTCTCCATTTTTGCTCAATTTACCTAACAGGTAGCTCGGTCTAATTTTTTTCTTGGTGTTTTTTCTCAGGCGTTTGTTGCTTCAATTCAATCGGCTCTGGCTGTAAAGGCCGAGCTGGATGGGAGGGAAGTTCTGGCAGCGAGGGAGAAAGAGGAGTTCTCTGCTGCCTTGGAGGCCGCTTCCTCCACCATGAAGGATGAGCTACTGAAGGCTCATTCTGAGGTGGAAATTTTGAAGGCCGAGGTGGAGACCAAGGCCGAGCTGCTGAAGAAGAAGGAAGACAGACGCAAGGCCCAGCTCCGAGCTGCCCATGCTATCACTAGGGGCTTGGAGAAGGAGAAGTTTCAACTCCTCAAGGAGAAGGACGACATGCTCCAGGCGCTTGAAGCGAAGGAGGAGGAGCTGAAGCACGCGACTGCTGAGCTGGAGATGGTGAAGGAGCGTCTCAGTAATGGAGTCCTATTGGAAGAATCGTTCAGGCAACATCCCGACTTCGATGGATTTGCCAAAGACTTCTCTGACGCGGGCTTCAAGTTTCTCATGAAAGGCATTGCTTCCGACATGTTTGACCTTCAGATCGATCTCGGTGGTCTGAAGAAGAGGTATGCCGAGAAGTGGGCGTCTGGGCCTAGCGGCACCCCTGGCCCCCAAGCGTTGGTGGATAAGTATGTCAGAGATCTGGACTCTGACTATTCCGATCTCGAAGAGGACCAGGTCGGCACCACTCAGGAGGGCGCTCCTTGTCACGGTCGTACATTTTTCAACCGTGTGGCGCCATGATCTAAGCTCGACCATGGCCAGCCTGACGAGGAACTCTAGCTCCAATCCACTTTTCGCGCCCCTTTGTGGCTTCGTCGGACCTTAGGCGAGGTTCTTTCTTCCTCGACCGAGCTTCACTTGCAGCGGAATTCTCACTTGACTCGGCAATGCACGTCGCCCGTACGTGCATTTAAACTCTAACGCGACTCTAGCCGGCTTGCCTCAACACTAGGCCAAGTTCCACGGCTCTACCATGCCTCTACTCTAGGCCAAGGTCTTCTGAACGCGACGTCGCAACTTGTTTTCGACCATCTTGGTTCTCGGTCACTCGACCGTCCCGCTCCTACGATGAGCCAGGACCTTACCGGGATGAGTTCTGACCTATAACGAGGCCAGAACGAGCTTAAAACGCCAACCGGGTACGACCGGGACATTCCTGTCGCTTAACTATGTCAGAACTAGCTTATCGGGCCCATCGGACGCCTCTAAGACCATTCCTGCCGAGAAACTAGTCAATAACGGGCTAAACGGCCTTACCGGGTACTGCCGGGATGATTCCTGCCAACTTCCGGACAAGGAATGACTAAACTTGGCAACCGGGATGAGTCTTGCCGCTTACCGGGCCAAGACTAGCTTTTTCTCACTTACCGGGTGCCCACCGGTACTTTAGGATGTCACCCCGAGCGTCGGGATGTCATCGGGCTTCACTGCTCACTTGGGCACGCATACCGAGAACCGACCCATGTGCTTGTCTTAATGATCGGGACCTTCCGGACATCCAGCCATCCGGACACTATCGTGGCACGACGACTCTTGCGCTCGTGTCGTGTCGTTTGAGCATACCGTACCGCATAGGGACCCCCGTGGTGCAACCTCCGACACATGGACCGAGGCGCAATGCCGGCACACCCGTGCCGCCCGACACTGTCCTCGAGTTTTCTATCCTCGATGGAAGTCGCCCAAGACACTCGTCTTGTAGACGCTCGCCCTCGCCATGACACACGCATGTGCCATGGGGTGGCTCACTTAGGCCCTGACATGGCCCAGGGGTGGTGGAGAGCCAACATCATGCCTCCCCCTAAGGTACATTCTAAGGCAAACTTGACTTGGCAGGCATGAACGTCGAAAGTGGCGAGGAGTCACTCGCCAACGTAGAGTACACGTTTGAACTCCGATTGACACGAAACTTGGCGTGCTTACATATCTCACTAATATGCATCTAACTTTAAAGCCACTCGTCCAAACTCTTGACGAAACCCCAACTTCTAGGGTCGTGGCCCGGGGCCCCAACTGGCCCCCGTTAAGCTTGTCACCGACACCACCGACGTTGCCTTCGCTTTGCATTCTGCATATGCCTTCTCTAGGCATTCTTGAGCACATCCATATGGTGTGATAGGTGATGCACCATCCTCCTTGGTCGCATCACGGCACTTCACTCTCGGCCCTTGACATGGCCCGATGGGCGACATATGCTTGTCGCTGACACTTGCACACTACGTGGGCATCACAACCTACTCTCTACTAGTATGGTTGTGACACTCCTCAAGCAGGCTCTTAGGCGACCACCCTTCAAGAGGCTTTTCGCTATTTTTCTTCTCTTCTCTTTTTTGTTTGGAAGTGTCAGGGCAAAGCTGCAAGGTCTATAAGCCTTGGCTCTGCTCTCCATTTAATGAAGAAGCTTTGTTCATTTTTATTTTGTTGCCTTTCTTTCTTTGCTTTTTCTTTAAGCTAGAGCCAATGTCACCTCGCACCTCGTACTTTTGAGGTCACGCCTTCAAAAATACTTGAAATTTTGAATTCGAATCTCTGTCTAGTATTCAATGCATTGCACCAACTCTGGATTTTTAACATCGCACTCTTAACTTAAGAAACGTTAAAAGGGTAAAAATCCTAAGTCCGTAGCTGTTCTTCATATCGCACCTCATACCCTCAAGTTCAGAGACTTGATCATTTTGAACTTTTCTCATCGCCCCTTTACCTTGAAGGTTTGAATTTTAAGTTCGTCAATGGTTTTGGCATCGCACCTCGTACCCTTAGGTTTTGGAGGATTGGATTTTAACCGACTGCTGGAATGTGACCGTGTGGGAGTCCGTGGCCCCCATTTAATTTCTGGTCGAACTCGGAATCATGAAATTAAATCATCACATTTCCGATTGAAACAGTTTTTACAAATCCATTGAAAACCATTTCGGCATTTCAAGGATAATAACGCTTCAGGTGCTCCGTGTTCCATGGGTGCGCGAGGACGTCTCCTTTCAGATCAGCCAACATGTACGTCCCAGGTCGGACTATTCCCTTGACTTCAAACGGCCCCTCCCAGGTCGGATCAAGGGTACCCACATGGGTTTGGACCTTCCTTAAGACCAGATGTCCGACTTGGAAGGTTCGAGGTCGAACGCGGGCGTTGTAGTGTCTGGCCATTCTGCCTTGATATTCCGCCAGGCGTAGCTGGGCCATTGCTCTTCGTTCCTCCAATAAGTTGAGGTTGAGGAGCAGCTCTTCCCCATTTGCTGTGGGTTCGTAATGCTCTACTCTGTCAGATGGCATGCCGATCTCAACCGGGACTACAGCTTCGGAGCCGAAGGCCAGGGAGAACGGGGTCTCACCCGTCGATTCTCTTTGGGTGGTCCGGTACGACCATAGAACCTCTGGTAGCTCCTCGGCCCATCCCTGAGAGTTTCGAGGGCGCAGACCGATGAGCCTTTGAGTGCGGCGGCATAACACTCCCTCGAAGCGGTTTGTTCTCCTCGGACCGTGCCCACGCCATTGGGGGTGGGATACTTCAAAACTTGATGAAGTGTTGAAGGAATGGCCCGAAATGTGTGGATGATGGGTCTCCCAAAGATGGCGTTATAGGCCGACCTACCGTCAACTACCACGAATTCGGCCATTTGAGTGATCCGAGTTTGGTCCTGCCCCAGCGTGACTGGCAAGTCGATGCAATCCTCTGGGATGACCGATTCTCCAGAGAACCCAACCAGTGGCGTCGGGCTTCTCTTCAATTGCGACCTCGTCCAGCCCAAGGCGAGGTAGGTCGGTAAGGACAGGATGTTAGCGGATGCGCCCCCGTCTACCAGCACTCTCCTGACCACCACATGATCAATCAAGGGAGCAATCACAAGGGCATCATTGTGGGGTAGGTGGACCTCCTCTAAGTCTGCACCGTCGAAGGTGATTGGGCAGGTCGGCCCCTGCTCCCTGATGATGCACACCTCGCGTCTGGCTGCACGGGCTAACTCCTTTCTTTTATGTCCGGATTGACCCCCGCTTGGCCCTCCAAAAATGGTATTGATGACCGCCGGTCGGTGCGCCGAGGTGGCGTCCTTGAACGCTTTCACTCTTCCTCTTTCTCTGCTGAGCTGGTCCCGGGCTTTCCCACAAACTTCTTGAAGTAGCCGTCTTGAATTAGATCTTCAATTTGGCGCTTCAATTCCCAGCAGTCCGACGTGTTGTGGCCGTGCTCCCGATGGAAGCGGCAATACTTGTCCTTGCTGCGCCTCTCCGGGGCTCCCCGAAGTTTCTCCGGACGCTTGAGTAGTTTTTCCATTCTAGAATCCTCGATGTTCGTTAGGATCTCGGAAATTGGAATCGTGGTTGGGGTGAAGCGCTCGTAAGGTCGGCTCCTGGTAGGTCCGTTTTCCGCCCTTCGATACTCAGCTCGGCCACTGGAGAAGGATCCTTTGTCCTTGGACTTGGGATCTGCCCTTCCATCTTTTCCACTTCTGCCCCGGCCGATCTTTCGTTCAGGTCGGCCGGTTTTGGTTCGGAGGAGCTCCTGTCCATCGATGACTTTCTTCGCCTTCTGGAGCACCTCGGCGAAGGTGGCCGGGGCCTCCTCTCCAAGTTTCACCGTGAGGGCTTCGTCGGCTAGACCGGTGAGGAAATAGCACATGGCCGAGTCATCGGAGCAGTGTGCAACCTTCAACTGCTCCTCCTGGAATCTGGTGACATACTCCCGCAGCGTCTCCCCCTCCTTCTGCCTGATGGTGGTGAGATGGGTCGCTGTCTTTTTGTCATAGTGCCGAGAAGAGAACTGGGCGAGGAACTCCCTTCTCAGCTGAGAGTAGGTCGAGATCGACCTGGCTGGCAGTCTCCGGTACCACAATCGCGCGCTGCCAGTAAGCGCGATCTGAAAGGCGCGGCATTTGATGGCGTCTGATGCCGCTTGGAAGTCCATGAGGCCTTCAAAGACTTCAACATAGTCCTTGGGGTCCTTCATCCCGTCATAAGGCTTCACGGTAGGAGCTTTGAACTTCGGAGGGATTGGTGCTTCCAAAACGTCCGAGGTGAAAGGCGATTCTCCCAAGTCGCCATCGTTCAGTGAATCGTCTTTCTGCTCACATTTGGCCTTTAAGGCCTCCACTTGAGCATCGAGCTCCCCCCTCAGCTGGTCGAACTCCTCCCTTGTGATTATCCCTGCGGGATTGTGAGAAGATTCAGCCTGCTGGTTGGAGCTCCTGTGGGAGCGGGACGGTGACTGCCCTTTTCGGAGAGACGAGCCTCTCTTTCTGTTGAGATGCTCACGGAGGTCTCCCCTCTGGCGAGTGTACCCCTCACTCTCGTTGTCTTCGGGACATTCTTCCTCGAGTGGGCCGAGGTGGGAACCCCTTTGCTCGCGTACGTCCATGCGCGTCACTCGATTTTCAGATCGGGACCCTGCGCCTGTAGCCAGCACCATTTCGTTATACATTGCCTCCATGGAGCGCATTTGTGTGCGCATTGCCTCCATCTCTCTCTGGAGCGCATCAAAATTCTCGCTTGTTGGAGCCGGGGCTGGACCCCAGGCGCCCTTCTTAGAGGTCCCACCTCGGCCACGGGTGGCCTTGGACGTCCTCGGGTGCGCAGGCGGTAGGGCAGGCGCGGTGATCCGCGCCGACCTACGGAGGGGTTCCGTTGCTAGGCCGTTGTGACCTTGCCCCTCTACCGCCGCTGCTCCGACCTCCCTCTGGTGGGCATCGCTGGCAGCTAGAGTCCTCCGATCTGTCGTATTGGTTGAATTCGCTGGTTGAACCATGTTCGCTCGCGTGTTGGTTTAAAGGAATTGGGATGACTTAGATTGTCAGTCGTTCCCCACAGACGGCGCCAAATGTTTATGCAAGGATTTGCACAGCAGTGTGTTCCTGATTGTAGCTCGAACTCGGCCTCCAGACCGACCTGAACACTTGGGCGGACCTGCACAAAAAGGTGAGCACTCCGACGATCAAGTCAGCATAGGTCGGATTCCAAGTTTAGTTCGAAGCCAGAGATCATCGTACCTGATCGGGGAGTGAGGTCCTCTACTTATGGGAGGTGGTCCCGCTAATCTCGCGACGGTTACATTCGGTAATCTCGGGACTGTCGGTTACACCCGGTGATCTCGGGACCGACGGTTACGCCCGATAATCACGCCGCAGACAGTTGCTCACATCGGCCCCTACCGAGCTCCCCGGTAGGTCGGACCTGGGCCAGGTTCACCTCGGCCCTCATACTTAGCTTTCGTCGGCGTTGGTGGCAGGCATCTCGGCTATCCGAGCTGGGATGACTCATGAGCCATCTTGGAGCACCAATGGGGGTCATGCACGTGTCCAGGGTATTCCCTTCCCCAAACAGGGGCCATCCCATCCTCACTCTATTGGAAATTTTTTCTTCCATCTCTAAAATTGTAGATACGCTATTATCCTAATCTAAATTAGGGTATAGTCACTTGGAACGAGAAGTACCATCGTAGAGATACTAATACTCCTATATTCATTACCTACGACATCACCATTGTTATTAAAAATAAAATTATACGAGTATAGTATGAAATTTTTTGGGATTGGGAATGGGTCAAGCCAATGGAGGGCGTGATTTGACGTGGTTGCATCATCAAAGACACAGGTCAGAAACGTTGGAATGGTGGGGCCCACTGGGCAGCGCTGTCTGTGAACGTTGGAGGAGGCGATAATCATGGTCACAGCACAGCCACCCTTATGCGCATGGAAAACGCTAATATGGATCCTTCTTTATTATTATTATTTTATTATTTTATTCCACTTTTTCTTTTCCTTTTATTATTCTCTACGTTAACAAATTTAGTTCTAAAACTAATGGGAATAAAAATGTTATTCTTTTATATTTTTTGATAGAAAGTTCTTTTTAATATAATAAATGGAGTGGAGATTCGAACTCATGATCTTTTGATTAGGGAGAGATATCAATTATCGGTAAGTTAAATTTATGTTGGCATAGAAAGTTTGTCGTTTAATAAAACTGTATGTAGTCGTAATTAGAATTATATATTCTTTAAAGGCCAATCATCGAAGAAAATCAATAAATCCAAAAGCGGATCATCAAACAAGATTTACAAATTCAGAGTCGATCATCTAAAAATTCTAGAGAAAGTATTAAAAATAAATATTAGAGATGGTACGGATTCCAAAAATCAATAAAATTATATTTAGATAACATATTAAATTTCTCAGGATATCTCATGTCAACCCATACATCTATGGAAAAAACTATTTTCTTTTTCTAGTTAGAAAGAAAACTATAGTTGGTGCTTTTATAAGTTATTAATGTAAATAATTATTAGTTTAAAAAAATTGAATAATTCATCTAAAAGTTAATATATATATATATATATTTTTTTTTTTGGACAAAAAGTTAATAATTTTATATATTAATGGATCAAAAGTTTAGAATTTGGCGCAAAGTTAGAGGTACAATTAATTAAATTTTATTGTCTCAAAAGAGATTAGGATAATTTATTATCCACTTTTTACCCTAGCATCACTTTGAATGTGATGTGGTTGTCATCCTAACATTTTATTATTATTATTATTATTATCATTATTATTATTGGTGTATTTTCACTCCCTTACGTACGTATTTTTAAAAAATCACAAACTTAATTTTTTTTTTTAATACAGCAGCCGTGTAACTTTCATTAGTATTTTTGTTAGAGTAAAGTTTTATTAATTTGAGAATACATTTCAATTGTTCTCTATATTTCAAAAAATGACAGTTTAGTCTCTCATTTTAAAAAAATAGTTTTAAATGGTATTTCAAGTTAAACTTCTATTAGTGTGATTAATGGAATGATGAGTTAGATATTTAATAATTTTATATTATTTTTAATTTGGTGTCATTTTTTTTCATTTTCAAAATTTTCCATTCTCTTTTTTTTTCTCTTTTCAGTTTGGTCTCTTATCTTTAAAAGAAATTATCCAATACTTAAAAATATATATTATTAAATTAGTAATATTTAATTATGGTGGTGGCTCAGGACGGCGGTCTAGTAGAGAAGCTTAGAAAGTACAATTTCGATGGGTATGCTTTTGTGATGTCATGTATATTTACAATTTGGGACTGAAGATGAGTTGGAATTTCATCGAGATTACTATCACTCGTCCTAACCTCTCATATGTTGCGGGGATTGAGAGGAAGAAGTGGAGTTGTGCTTGATTGAGGCATAAAAAACGTAAACCAAAGAGAGGAAGAGGAAAGAGAGAGAAAGATAACATAGAAAATGGAAAAAAGAATGGACACCAAATATAAAATTATTAAATATCTAACTCATCATTGCCACGTCACTATTCCATTAGTCACACAAACGGAAACTTAACTCAAATGACCATTTAGAACTACTAGTATGAAACAACACACGTAAAATTTCATAGTTTTATTTTTTTAAGTATAAAAATATAAAAATTAAATAAATAGTTAAGATTTTTAATATAATTAGACTTTTTTATCCACCAATATTTACCTCACTAAGTTTTTTTCTTTTTTGGTATTTTCTATGTTTTATCTCATAAAATAGACGTTTTAATAATTCTCATCACTCGCACTAATCTGACTAAAAAAATTTGAGAAGTGTCAATTATTTAAAAATTTTCCATAAGTAAAATACAACAAGCAGGAGTAAACGACTTAACACACATTTTCTCGGTTACTTGATTTTTTTTTAAACGCATATTCATGGATTTCTCATCATTTTTTATTCCTGACCATAACTTGCATACGAAGAAATAAACTTTGTTTTGATTTCTTATTTGAGTGAAAAAGAGAATGACACAGAAGAAAAAAAAATAACGCAAATATATCAATCTCGTAAATTTTATGAACAAATTACTTAGGTATTGTAAATAGAAACCTATCCTCGAAATTAAAAATGTATTTTAGCTTTTAGATTGAGCGAATTGATTATGATTATTAACAAAGGGGTAATCGCCCGAGAGGAGGGCCTCTTGTTGAAGGAATTTCACTCGGCTCCAAAATACCGACCGTAATTCCAAACTCAGAGCTAAAAGCAACCCCTCGAAGGGACTCACTAAAAAGCTTAGTTAATCCAAGCAAAAATTTGAGATACAACGTATCTACTTCTCTTAAAATAAAAATAAAAAAATTATTCTTGTGTTATTGAAGCCCAATTATAATCGTAGTTTTTAATTTTTTAAAGAATATGTGAATCTCATAATAATTTTTATTTCTTAATTAAAAGAAAACTATTCTTAAACAAAGTTTCGTTAGTTTTTTTCTTTTAAGTCAAGTTCTAACAAATTTTTCTTGTCTTCTTTTGAATTTTTTAAAAGATGGGAGCATTGTTACCCATGAACTCAAACATGACTCAATTATTTTAAAATATTAGTATTATGATTTCTCGTACAAATAAGAGATTTAAAGTCTCCTAATAACATAATTTAGAAGATGAAACACATATTATTGCCTCAAAAAGTAGATAATTCTATTTTATCCTTTTCTTGCTCTGAAAAAAAGATTATGACTCCACCTCCTTATTTGAACTTTAGAAGAAAAAACATTTGCTATCAAAATTTGGATTTTTCTTAATTTAAGAAAAATAAGATAAGTGAGAATATTGCCAATCCTATTTGGACTTTTATTCTAAAAAAAAAGAAAAAAAACTCAAATCTCAATTTTTTTTAAGTTGTTCATGATTGCTATTGATTAAATTAGCCAAATGGGGAATTTCCTTCAACCAATTTGATTGTTTCTTATAAGGTCCATAAATATTGACAGACTTGGAAATAAGAAAAGATTCAATCTAAAGAATTTCCAACAGCTATATCGGGTTTTTTTTTAAATGGAAATCGTTTTTTTTAGTACAGAAAAAGTGGAAATACTATGTCCAAAAAACAAAAAGTCAAAAAACCGAAATCCTGTCATCTCAAAAAAAAAAAAAAAAGAAGAAGAAAGAAAGAAAGAAAAAAAAGTGACAGCCAATTTAATTAAAAATGGAAAATAATAATTTCCTTGATTTACGAGTGACTGTTGGGCCCACATCAACCCCGCCCACGTCTAAAGAGCCAGATAGATAAAAGTAAAGGCAAAAAAGGAAAAAAAATAATCTAAATAAATAAAAAATTAAAAAATATATATAGACTTTTTTTTTTAGTAATATATATATATATATATATATATATTTTATAAACTATTTTGGTATATTCAAAAGGTTGATTTTGAGTTATGTATTTTCAATTTTTTATTTTATTTTAAACTCTACCTGCAAAACGTCTATTCTAGTCTCTATGTTCTTGAAATGTGACTATTTTTTTAATAGTTAATTTATTTTTAAAATGTGACTATTTTTTTAATAGTTAATTTATTTTTATTTTTATTATAATTTTAACGATACTTTATTAATTAAATTTTTTAAAATGTAGTCATAAATTTGTATTAAAATTAAAGGTTATTAAAGGTTTTATGGTATATAAAATTAGTGTTAAAATTTTGCTAATGAAGGTCAAATTCCAACAAGATCTTAGCTCAGGCTTTTTTGGTAACTCAGGATTTTGAGTTATTTATATTTGTTTGGTAATTCATGATTTTGAATTTGATATCAAATGGTATTTTTACTCAAAAAAAGCTTACCCATCAAATGAAATTTGCATGATTTCATAGAAGGTTAAAATAAATTATTTATTTAATTTTGTTATATTTTCATTCTTAATTAATAAATTTAGATTAAAAGTCTAAATCTGTAAACTTTTCCATTTATTTTCCTGAACATACGTCGAAGAAATTTAAATACATTCACAATAATATTTAAATTAAAAGGAAAAAAAAAGGAAAAAGGAAAAAGGAAGAATAAAGGTTTTGTAAAACTGTCAAAGGAAGAGAATGCGGTGGCGGCAGATTCGGCGAAGATTTCTGTAAAACGGCACCATTGTCATTATGGCAAAGCAAACATTGTGGACTCACTCCTCCGAAATCCAAATGACAGCAAATAAAATAAAATAAAATAAAAACTCCTCTTTCAGTGGGCCCCGCCTTAATCTGCCCCAATAATCCTCTTAATTCCCCCACCACCCACACGCCTCCATTTTCTTTTTCTTTTCTTTCTTTTTTTTTTTAATTATTTCCGTGTATTTTGAGTATTTTTGTTCTTTCATTTTGGTATTGAATTCATTTTATTTTCTATATTTTAAAATTTTAGTTTCGATGCATACACTTTTAATAAACGACAATTTTAATTTCTATTTGAAAAATTTTAGAATAAATTCTACTCCTAACAAAAATATTTTGATATAAAATTATGGTTACATTGGAGTGTGGTGTCTGTGTTAAAATTAAGGTAGAAAAAATAAGATTAAAAAGTAAAATTAAAAAATTAAAATATTCACTTTTTAATTAAACAAACCAAAAAAGAGGATGGTATCGAAATAGTATTTAAATCTATTATTATTATTATTTTTTAATTTCTTTTTCAGATTTCAATGATAGAATATTACATATTACAGCACGAAACCCAGTCTTTAAAATTGCGTCTCAATCCCACGATCTCCGCCACCAACATTTTCTCTGTTTTCTCCTAAACCCCTTCCTCCTTAGTCCTTATTCTATGCTCTCTGCTTCTTCCGCACCATCCATGGCTGACCAAGAAGTTGTTATCACCGATGTTCCCCTCCCCGAGAAGGCCCACGATGATCCTCCGCCGGAGAAGGATCCATTGAAGCCGGTTTCTCCACCTGAGCCAGAAGCTGCTGTGACGGGCGCTGAAGTTTTGAAGCCCGGGGACGATGAGAAAGTCGCGGCGGATGCCGATTCCTTCAAGGAGGAGAGCACTAAACTCGCCGATCTTCCCGATTCCGAGAAGAAAGCTTTGGAAGAGTTCAAGCAGCTCGTTCAGGAAGCGCTCAGAAAGCATGAATTCACAGTTCGATCGCCATTACCGGCCAAAGTTGAGGAAGCTCCGTCCGAGGCCGTGGCGGAGAAGACAGATGAACCGGATGATGCACAGAAGCGCTCCGAAGAAGAAGAGCCGCCGAAATCGGAAACTAAAACTGCCGAAACGAGTGCAGAGGAAGGAGAAAAAGAAGCAGACAAGGCAGCAAACGAAGCGGTGGAAGTAGCAGCGGAGAAAGTGGTCGTCGCGGTGAAAACCGAAGCCGTGGACGACGACGGAGCGAAAACAGTGGAAGCAATTGAAGAGACCATCGTGGCAGTTTCCTCCGGCGTACCAGCGGAGGAAGCGGCGGAGAAGGAGAAAGAGGAAAGCGTAGTCGACGCGGAGGCCAACACTCCGCCGGAGGAGGTTTCGATCTGGGGGATACCGTTACTGGCGGACGATCGAAGCGACGTCGTTCTGCTGAAGTTTCTCCGAGCGAGGGATTTCAAGGTTAAGGAAGCATTGGCGATGATCAAGAACACGATCCAGTGGAGAAAGGAGTTCAAAATCGAGGAGCTGTTAGAGGAAGATTTGGGGAGCGATTTAGAGGGAGTGGCGTTTATGCACGGCTCCGACAAGGAAGGCCATCCGGTTTGCTACAACGTGTACGGCGAGTTTCAGAAAAGAGAGCTGTACCAGAAGACGTTCTCCGACGAGGAGAAGCGGCAGAAATTCCTCCGGTGGAGGATTCAGTTCTTGGAGAAAAGCATTAGGAAATTGGATTTCAGTCCTGGTGGAATCTGCACCATTGTTCAGGTGAATGATCTGAAGAACTCGCCAGGGCTCGGAAAATGGGAGCTCAGACAGGCAACCAAACACGCCCTCCAGATCTTCCAGGACAATTACCCCGAATTCGTAGCCAAACAGGTCCCTAATTCAACCATAATCATCATCATTATTACTTTTATGTAATTAGTTGTTGATTACTGATTATTGATTTTGATTAGGTGTTCATCAATGTCCCGTGGTGGTATTTAGCTGTGAATCGAATGATTAGTCCATTTCTGACTCATAGAACCAAGAGCAAGTTCGTCTTCGCCGGCCCTTCTAAATCTGCAGAGACCCTTCTGAGGTAGTACTCCTCTTCTCTGGATTAGTGCTTTGTTTGATTCCAAAATTATGTGATTTCAAACTCTTTATTTGATTTGGATGCAGGCAGAATCGTACTTTTTGTTTGGATCCTTGCTGCTGATATAACCCTTTTGCCTTTAGTTATGATTTATGAATAGAAAATTAGAATAAGAAACCAAAATTTTGGAGAAAAATCAGGATTAAAAGCAAGGTGGAAATTGATTTAAATAATTGTGGGGGTTTCAATTTCAGGTACATAACAGCGCAGCAGCTGCCTGTGAAGTATGGAGGAATGAGCAAAGATGGTGAATTCGAGACATGTGATAGCGTCACAGAAATTACAGTAAAGCCAGCAGCCAAACACATCGTAGAATATCCTGTCACTCAGGTTGGTGATGCTTCTTCTTGTTCTTTTTTAAATTTGAAATGACATTCAATGGGAAGAAGAGTGAAGATGAAGTAAAAGTTAAAAAACCAAAAAAGATGTGCTGACTGCTGGCTGTGCAATGTTTGAAAATGTTTGTGCTGCTGTGGGTTTTTGTTGAAAGGTGTGCATTTTCATTGGATTCTCTGGACATGACAGACCAACCCCAAATGACCCATCATGTCTGTCTCAATGTCTCTCCCTTTATTTTAAAGGAAGAGACTTTGAATGGAAATTCTCTGCTCTCTCTCTCTCTCTCTCTCTCTCTCTCTTTTTTGTTTGTTTTTGACTGGGTGGTGGTGGTCCACTTTTCTATCAAAATCCAAACCAAGGGGAAGAAGGGGGCATCCTATGATTTCAAATTTTAAATAGTTTTACTCATATAGGACGATGCAGTTTGGTTGAATTTGTTATCATATCGATTTAGAGGTCAAATTTAAATCTACTTTAGAGTACTCTGCCTATAGAGTGCAGAGCTCTAACATTTGATTATTAAAAATAATAATAATAATAATCATACTCTACTTTGGATGATTCACTTTTTATTTTTCTCTCTCTCTCTTTCTAGTTTACTTCATTCTTTAAATGTTTTCTTAATTTATATAAAATTCATTTTAAAAATGTTCACTAATAACTTATTATTTGAACCCATCACTCAATTTCTTAGCATGTAACTTCAAACATTTGTGTCCTATAGGCATTTTCTGGTTAGATAAATAGACAGCATGGCATGAATTTTTGGAAAAAAATAACTTTTGGTCTCCATGCTTCTTTTGACCTAATGATTTAGATTCCAAACTTCAGTACTTTGTTTTATCTGTTTTCTTTTATAGAGAGAGCTAAACTTTAGAACCGAATAATTTAATTTAGGTTAACAAATTTGATCCAAATAAACTTTAATTAGGTTGTAAAAAACTTACTCTTTTAACCTATAGTTTGCCACAATATAGTCTTTATATTTTTAAATTTATAACAATTTAAGTCATGAACTAGTCACTTTAGTTGTTGTAGTTGTAGTTTAAATTTGTAATGATTTAGTATCTTTCTTAAAAAATATTACCAAAATTTTATATAGATTGACAAAAAAATGAAGTACTGTGTTTACAAACTATAAAGCTTAATTTGGTCAGGTGATGATTGTTTGAAATGCAATAAAAGTTCCACGTTAGCTAAATAATAGGTAAATTAGGAACATGTATTTTTATATAAATAAGTGATGTGGAAAACAAAACTATATGCACTTGTGTAGGGAATATTATATGGTTAGAGAAATTTTTTTAAGGGTGAGATGGAGAAAAAAAGGAATAATAATAATAAGAATAATGTTGTAATGTAATAAAATTGGATATGATGTGACAGGCGTGCGGCGTGACGTGGGAGGTGCGGGTGGTGGGATGGGATGTGAGCTACGGCGCAGAGTTCGTGCCGGGGGCGGAGGGAAGCTACACAGTGATCATAGACAAGGCGAGGAAAGTGGGGTCCACCTCGAAGGAGCAGGTTATTTCCAACACGTTCAAGGCGGGCGAGGCCGGTAAGGTGGTCCTGTCCGTAGACAATCCCACCTCCAAGAAGAAGAAGCTCCTCTACCGCTTCAAGACCAACTCTCTCTCCTCCTAAACAAATCCTCTCAAACTCCTCAACATTCACAACCCTTTTGTTATATATATAAAAAAAAAAAACACTTCATTTTCCCTTTATATTATTTATTATATTCCTTGTTGTGAGCAATGCCTTTTCTTTTCTTCCTCATGGGTGTATTGTAATCTAATCATGCTTCTTCATGTTTTTTGGGGTTTTTTTTCTTATTTATTAATTTTATTAATTTATTTATCTATTATCCTCCTGGTATTAAACATATGTGAACAAGTGTATCGATATTTTCATGTATTCATAGGTTTGACATGTATATAATAGGTAAATTGATAAAATATGAAAAATATCAACAAAATATCATTATTATATACAGTATATTAATACTAATAATTTTTCTTATTTAGAAATAGAAAAATATTTATTTGTCAATTTAAATGTTTGTTACGATTTTTTTGTTTTTCTAATTTTTATAGAAATATTCATTGACATCGATATTTTATCAATATTTCTATCGATATTTTCATACAATTAAGATGACGACATTTACTACCTTGCTTCTCCTTTTCATACTTTTTATCTCAAGTTTAGATTATTTCTTGAAAATCTATGCATGTTCTTCTCTACTTCAAATTTGTATTCTTGTATTTATCGGTAGTTTTAGAGTGTTTGGAGGGCTAAAAGTATTTTTTAGTACAACATGTGGGCTGGGGATTCAAACTTTCAATCTCATGATTGGATACATATATCTTAACCCGCTAAATTATATTATATTGATAAATTTACTTTGATGTGAATAATGGTAAGACTTTTCCTTACATATTTTATAGTAGCAAGGGATTAGAGTAAAAGAAAATACAAGGAGACAATTTATAAGGTTTACTCTCATAAAGAGAAGAAAAAGAATGATAAAGACAAATTTATTATTTTAAAATTTTGTATTGGAACAAATAGTTGACAAATTTTCTGTTAGAGATTTGTGATTGTCCAAAGGAGGCTCATTGAGCCTATGTTGTGGTCTCGTTTCTCATTTCTTGTTCTTTATTCTACTCTTATTTAATAAAAAAGAAAAAAACTATGTATCATAACTATTTCGATGTCTTATTATTTTTTTTGAGAGAAAAAAAAACAAATACGAGAATTTGACAATTATTTCTCGTTTAATGTTTCTTAAATTTTAAATTAAACCTTCATAATTTTTATATTATATTTAAGGCAAAATACACTTTTGGTCCTTGAGGTTTGAGTCAGGTGTATATTTAGTTCTTGAAGTTTTAAAAAAGATAGTTTTGATCTCTGAAGTTTAAGTTAAGTATCTATTTGATCCTCGAGGTTTCAAAAGAGACATTTATGGTCCCTAAGGTTTGTGAAATGATTTCAAATGGTCCTTGAACTGAGTTGACATTGATTAGACTGTTAACTACTAATATGACTTGCAAACTTGTCAATTTGATAAATTATGTGACAAATGAGCTTTTTCTATTTAGAGTTTGATAAATTTTTAGGTTATAAAATAAAAAAAAAAACACAATAAAGAAGGTGAGGGAAATGGACTTAAATGACCTTCGTGGAAGAACTTTTTGCTCAAACAACTCAAACCTCAAAAATTGTTTTAAATGACCTATTACATTATTTTAATGAATTTAAGAGTAACTGAAATTACATTTATGCCCCTCAAGTCAAAAAACAACTATTGCCCTCCTTTCCCTCTCTTTCTCTTCTCCTTCCGTCGTGCGTTTCAACTTCTTCTTCCTTTTTGATTTCTTCTTCTTCCTTTTCGGTTCCTTTCTTCCCATTTTGTTTTTGCTTAAAAACCCACTTATCCTTCCGTTGTGAGTTTCAAAAGCTTGTCTTTTCGCGTCTCATTCGTGAAATCGAGCTAAACATTTTCCCAATTTTATGCTTTTAGTTAGGGCTTTCTGTGGATTTATACTCTGAACCGCTGTTTGCGTTGGTTGATTTGTTGTTTCCCGTTGTAAACATGAGAAGTGAGTTTTAGGGTTTAACAAACGTGGATTCTCTGTTATATGGTTTGATTTCTGTAAAATGGTGGTTTGAGGTGGTGGAAGGTGAGTCTCGTTTTCGATTTCAGGCTAAACGTGGATTCTCTGTTATT
This sequence comes from Momordica charantia, assembly GCF_013281855.1. Lineage (NCBI taxonomy): Eukaryota > Viridiplantae > Streptophyta > Magnoliopsida > Cucurbitales > Cucurbitaceae > Momordica > Momordica charantia. The sequence continues at coordinate 2,470,485 of NW_028275157.1, read as the reverse complement.
TTTAATGTTGAGAACAATTTAGTTGGGAAAACAATAAATTCTTGTAGTGGTAGCCTAGGGTCACGAACGCATATTGAAAATATTTATCATCTTCTAGCTTTAATGAAAAAACCGTGTCCGGGTTCACAGATTTCAACGCCTCGTCATATTTACGCAGGAGAGTGTAGTAGGTCCAACGCTCTTTCTCTCGCACGCCACGCCTTTTCATATTGGATGTTAACGTCATAATTTTTTCGCATGTCATTAATAATATCCTTCGGCCTATAACGACGACTTACATCCTCGAAGTTGGACTCTATAATCTGACCTATCACACGACTTCGAGCTTGTTAGTGGTCATATTTCATTACCTCACGTATGCAACTGTGCACCTCATAGAACGTAGAAATAAGGAAGGTATCCGAACCTTTAATCTTCCTTGCACGCAGACTCCATTTGCATCCATCCTCCGAGCATCCAACAGTGTACAAACTCTTTGTAGATTTCTTCATGCGATAATCAAAATTCAATCTCATTGCAAACACTGAGAGTATGAACTGTAATTCGTCTTTCGATCGAAAAGTACTATCTACCGCAATGTCCTCCGTTGACAAACTAACTTCATCACCTATCCTAGTGATTTTCCTCGAGCAAGAAGCTTGACCAGTTGCACACGGTGCATTCGTACTAATCATGTGCAGTTCGGTCAAGGGATTAGAAGATGGAGCGGCTACATCCCTTGGGTCTACTTCCTCCTCGTTGTCAACATCAACATCGTTCTCGAACTCAGTATCGTGGTTCTCATCATCCTCGGCCTCATACTCCACGTCATTCTTATTATTATCATCTCATTGACCGCAATAGTTTGTTTCGTCATCACCCAAGTTACATGGGATCACATTGTCCATCAACGGTGCTATTGATGGGACAAAGCATGATGAATCAACACCCGGGAGCGTGGAATCAAAAGGAACCGATGGCACATAATATGGAATGGTTTGCCCTAACTGGTGTGGAAATGAATGGAATGCTTCGGTTCCTGGAATTATACGATTCTATGAAGTGCTTCCACCACCATGTCTTTCCTTCGGTACGACAGATATATATAATAAGACTTCAGAGAGATGTGGAGGGCCACTTAAAAAAAATCGAACGCTATGGTCATTGAAGATATAATACTTTGGAACCTGGTACTGCAGATTAAACTTGTATACACAATGTATACCAAGATGTTGAATTGGTCTGGATCTATCCGGGTAAGTCTGAACATAACACTTATGAGCTCGTCATACGTTATACTATCGTCCACATCGAAACTTCTATAATCCCGCCTTCATAGACATATTGTGACTCATTCCACATACCACCATAGCTAACAAAGAGGCGAGACATCCTGCATGTCGAACCAACAACATTCTTAAAATCATAATAATATACAAAATTATACATTTAACTTATCGGGTGAAGTTTCCATATTTCCCAAGCGAGAATTCACGAGCGAAACAAATCGAGATGCTTATTGTAGATCTCAAGCGAGAATATTTCAATCTCGATCGTCAAAGTAGTTGCGCCTCAACTTAATAGCTAAAGGGCAAGTACAAAGTGCACATTGTTACAAGTAATAATTTGGAAATATTACAAGTTCGTCTCCATAGGGACTAGTTTTTCTTTTGAAATTGAATTTGAGAACTGTTAGAATGAGCAATCAGGTTTGTGATAAAAATTGGTGAGATTGGTTGAATACGAAAAACACACGAAAATAAAAGAATTTAAAAGGCCAACCCCCTACTTCTGTTTAGTTTTAAAATGATGAGTTACACCTACCAAATGTGCCCGTAATTACGCTCAATTTATGCAAACTGGTTCAACTCCTATTCCATATTGCTTTTGGTTTGTTTAGAAGTTTAGGCTAGTGTTTACACATTACTATGCAACTCTAGAATCCTAAATAAATTAAATGCCAACTTACGTTTAACGGGTAAGAGAGCCTATGTCTAGGATCTTGTTTTAGTTCTTATTTCTAAGTAACCTCCCGTTTTACCTTGATGAGATCCGTTTGACTCTAACCTTATCAGAATTAAACTCAAACTAGTGTGATTTAAACAAGTGGCCAACAAGAAAATCAACTAGATAAATTGTATCAATCAAGATAAGCAAAGAGAGTGTTGGGACTTTCTCTACCTTTAAAAAGATTAGAGACTCGTGCAAGCGCACACGGTCACAAGTAATACTCGGAAGTAATCCAAGGTCGAATCCTCAGGGACTTGTTGCTTTTCAAAATCAAGTAATGTAGTGAAATGGTTCAAATATGCAATTGTGATTTAGGAAGAATATAGTGGTGAAATGTTGTTGTTTGGGGTTTTAACTAACAAGCAATTTAATGAAACTCAACTTCCTTGTCTCCTACCTTTGTTTTGATGCAAAACATGGAAAACACATTATGTTGGGAAAATGCACCAGACGCAATTCCTGACTTTTCTTGGGATTTGAGTTCTACTATTTCACTATCGCTTTTGGGTAACCTACAATCATGTTCCTATGTGTGATTACAATCCTAGAAAATATCTACCAACTCATTTGCATTATGGGTCAGAGGGCCTATGCCTAGGACCATGTTTTATGCGCTTATTCCTAAGTCACATCCCATATTGGTTTCCTATTATTTTACCTAACTCACCTTTCCCAAGGTTGGGCTTTGGTGTATAAATCAAGTTACCACTGGCCAAATGGAAAAAAGACGTAAGAGAAGTTTTTAGAAACCAACCCAAAAAAGTGTCAGGCGCAATCTGGCCAAAATCCCGAGCGCGTTGAAAATCAAATCATTTGATTAAGGCATTCCACAAGGAGGTTGATAACTAATTTAGAACAGAATTAAATGAAAGTAAATGCACAGAAACATAAAGAAAGTATTTTTCATTGAATTTAAATGAATAAATAAGCCGTACAAGGAGTTCTAGCTTGACCCTCTTCTCTTTCGAGCATGAGGGGAGTTGAAACTCGTTAAAGAACTTTAAAATAGTAGAATGAACAAATAACGGAAGTAAGAACTTGAATTAAAAGCACTACGAAAGGTAAAAGCGTGAAAAACGAAGAAATGAACAACTAGAACATGAACATAAACCCTAAAAACTTGTTCTACAACCAGATAGCATCTAAAAGAAGATGAAATGAAGCTTGGAAGGGATGATTTGCTGAGAGATGGATGACTTCCTTTTATAGCACCATAGGTTGGTTGAAACTCCCCTCCATTTTAGGTGGAAAAGGGTTGAGATTCACCTAACCACCTCACTTGGACTTGGACTCATGGTTTTGAACATGTGGGAAATGTCCTCCTTGCCCTTCATTAATCAAAACGTGAGTTTTGACAAATTGCCCTCCAAAAATGCGCCGGGTGCAATTATGCAAAAACATAATTCTGTTATTTTCTTCCAACTTTGATCGCATTTATCTCATATTTTTCCTAAAGTACCATAGTTTGACTTTTATGCAGAAATAATCTATGTAGTACTTTAAGAATATGTGGTCATTTTTGGTAAATAATAATGGAAAATGGGTCAAAAACATAGTCAAACAGGACTACCGATACATGTTTCTGCAGTAAAAAGTCAACCCTAACACACCCCCAAACTTAGCCATTTGCTTGTCCTCAAGCAAAAACAGCGACAACAAATCTAAAACAATCGACATGCTAGAAATATGAATGATCAACAATCCAAATGTTCTAAATTAATGAACCATATAAGTCTCAGGAAAGGCTCCACAAGCTAAACGTTCTAACTTTAATCTCAAGCCAACAAACCATAAACCATCATTTGTTTTGAAAATAAAAACGATTCTAAATCCTCTTCTTTTCTAAAACACAAAACTCTTTTACAAAACCATGGAATATGCACACTTTCGTTTTGATTCAAAATTTTTAACATCACGTGGACCGGCTACTAGCCCCTGAGGTTTTCAACACACTAACATAGGTTTCAAACCATAGCCACTCATAGAAACTTGTTAGGTAGCAACCCGGCATAAAATGATGTCCACAATGGTTTTCACGAAGTCACCTTAATATGTAGGCTACTACCCTCCAAGATGCTAATGCCACCCATTCAAAGAAAATGAATGTCTATAGTGGGACTCGTGAAAAAGTAAGTGCGTTTTCTTTCCTCTCATATTTCTTACTACTCTTTTTTCTTACTCTCACTTTTATTTTTCTTTCCCCCACTCTTATTTTCACTCACGACACTTTTTTGACTTGCTTTTCTTCTTTTGGACTCTTTTTCATACGCTTTCTTCTGAAAAAATTTTCTTGCATATGACTCTTTTATTGCTTGCATTTTCTTTCTTGACTATTTTTTCAAAACATAAAATGCATTTTCTTTCTTAAAACAAAAAGACACACATCGTCCCCCCCAAACTTAAGCGAAGCAGTGTCCTCACTGGGGAAAGAAATTTTGAGAGATGCAAAATTTTGGCACAAAAAGGACAAGGACTTCCAAAGCAATGAAAAAGTTAAGGTTTCAAAACAAAAAGAAGCATAACACAGTTTTATAACCAAAACAAAAAGAATGGAAAATGACTCATGGCTTGATCATAAAACTAGGAAATCTAACCTATTCATGCCCTTAAGAATCCTCATCGACATGATACAAAAACAAAGAACAAAGGAAAGCATTTCATTAAAAAGATGAACATGTTGTGAGGTTAGAAAAGATGCTTGATCAGTAATTCGTCTTTCGATCGAAAAGTACTATCTACCGCAATGTCCTTCGTTGACAAACCAACTTCATCACCTATCCTAGTGATTTTCCTCGAGCAAGAAGCTTGACCAGTTGCACACGGTGCATTCGTACTAATGATGTGTAGTTCGATCAAGGGATTAGAAGATGGAGCAGCTACATCCCCTGGGTCTACTTCCTCCTCGTTGTCAACATCAGCATCGTTCTCGAACTCAGTATCGTGGTTCTCATCATCCTCGGCCTCATACTCCACGTCATTCTAATTATTATCATCTCATTGACCGCAACACTTTGTTTCGTCATCACCCAAGTTACATGGGATCACATTGTCCATCAACGGTGTTATTGATGGGACAAAGCATGATGAACCAACATCCGAGAGTGTGGAATCAAAAGGAACCGATGGCACATAATATGGAATGGTTTGCCCTAACTGGTGTGGAAATGAATGAAATGCTTCGGTTCCTGGAATTATACGATTTTGTGAAGTGCTACCACTATGCCTGTACATCGGTCGGTCAGGTCTGTTATTGGGCAAAAATCGACGCCGACCGACCAACGGTCGGTTTCCAGAAATGGGAAACCCACCGATCGACCATTGAACATGTAACCAACCGACCAAAGTGTCGGTTCGGTCGGTCGATTTTCGCCACACCGAATTTTTTTTCTCCCTACTTTTTTTTATTATATTTCCCTTACTTTTTTTTATTATATTTTCCGTTCTTTTAGCCAATTCCTATTGTAAATCCATATTCAGCCCATTCTTATTTTAAGCCCATTCATATTGAAAATCCATAATAATCCTAATCCATATTTCATAGTCCAATTTCGAAACTAGCTTCAATAAATAATATAATGAGAATCGAATAAATAGTTCTAATGTAATCTGATTTCAAAATCCATAGAAAATGAAATAGTCCATAAAAGTTGAAGTGAATATCTAAATTAAAGAGTCCAAAGTTAAAGTACAATAATAGTAAAACTTCAAACTTCAAATTTAAAAAGTGAAAATAGTCTAAAGATCTTCAACTTCTTCAATGGTTTTCTCCTCGTCCATAATGGCCCTGAATCCTGTAAAATTATATTAAAATAGAAAATAGACAGCAACGTTAAAATTGAATAGAGAAAACATTTAGAAAAATGAAAAGAGTAGAATAAATACCTTCTTCAAGCATTAAATCCCCCTCTACATATTTATGAATATCAACATCTATCGGCTCAGAATTTAACCAATTTTGACAACATATGAGAGCTTCAACTGTTTTTGGAGCCAATGAACAACGTGAAAAGTCAATTACACGTCCTCCAGTACTAAAGGTAGACTCAGATGCTACAGTCGAGATTGGAATTGCTAAAATATCTCTACTAATTTTGCTAAGAATCTCAAATCGACAACCATTCTGCTTCCACCATTTAAGTATGTCAAACTTACTATCATTCTTAGTAAGAGATTCTAACAAATACATGTCAATCTCTGAGTCGTTATTAAAAGTTGTAGTCTCTTTAGTTGAAAAATCAGACCCTAAATCATAGCCCTCATCAAACTCTGAATCCAAGTCTGTACTAGTAGTATAGGTACGTGAAGCAACAATTGATGGACTACCACTTCCACTACTACCATAAGACAGACTATATTTGACAAAGAGACGCCTCAAAACATACTCCACGTTATCTGTCATGGATTTAGCCATTTCTGGTCCTAACTTGTTGAAACAATACGACAAGAATTTCAACTTATAACATGGATCCAACACAATTGCAATATACAACAAAACATTAGTCTTTTCACTATTTCCACAATATTTATCAAACTTAGCTTGCATGCTCTTAGCCATATTACAAAAAATTGAATTTCCACTCTTCAGAGAATTCAAATGTATGCAATTTTGAACTGTGCTAATCTCATGATAAATCAGATTCGATGTAGTATACAAAGATCCAGAAATTTTTAGAGTGACCTCATAAAAGACTTTCAAAAACTTAACTAACATCCTAGCATTCGCCCAATCCTCCTTGCTAGGACGTAAATCAACTACATAAGCAAACTCTTCATCCTCTAACCTTTCAAAAACTTTTTCAAACTTCGTAGCTGCATCAAGCATCATATACGTAGAATTACATCTAGTAGAAACGTCAAGACAAACAATACTCTTACAAGATCTCTCATAAGATATCTTAGCAATTTTAGCACACTTTCTAAATTTCAAAGCACGTGCAGGAGAAGACCTCACAAATCTAACAGCATTGCGAATTTTAGTAATGCAAATATTATGCTCCTTCAAAGCATCACACACAATAAGATTTAATATGTGCGCACAACATCTGACATGCATATATTCACCCTGAAATAACAAACCTTCACTGAACCTCTTGATAAGATACGAAACGACATTATCATTCAAACTTGCATTATCAACCGTCAAAGTCATAACTCTTTCGATCCCCCATTCCTTCAAATTTTTCTCAACAGTCTTACCAATGGTATCTCCTTTATGATTCTCAATTGGACTAAAACTAAGAATTCTCCTATGCAAAATCCAATCAGAATCAATAAAATGAGCAGTCAATACCATATAGCTTATATTTTGTCCAGAAGTCCAACAATCAGTAGTGAGAGAAACATTATATTTTTGTGCCTTAAACATGTCTTTCAAACGTTGTTTCTCACTAAAATATATCTTCAGAACTTCCCTAGCCACAGTTACTCGGGATGGAATAACAAACCTAGGCTCAAGCAAACCTATTGATTTATCGATAAATCTTCGAAAACCTTTACCCTCCACAAATCTAAAAGGCCGCTCATCTATAATAATCATCTCAGCTAAAGCTTTTCTACAACTCTCCAAATCAAATAAGTCACATACAAGTTTTGAATCAGATTCTACACCCCCACCAACTTCTTTATTTTTGAAAGTTAATAATTGTTGGGTTGGATCTCTCTTCTTTTGGTAAGGATACTTCTTGCAATTTTCTATGTGAAATTTCAAAGATCCTGTCCCATTACGTTTAGGATGGCATGCATACATATTTCCACAATATTTGCATTTAGCTTGAGGATTAAAAGGATTACCTTTCAACTTCTCAAAATGATCCCAAACAATGCTCTTGATATTCTTCCGCTTCCTTTTTTTTGGACTTGAAGAACAATCTTCTATTGGATCTAAGTTGATAGTATCAACTTTTTTCTCTCCGATCGTCATTCCATGTTCTATAGAATTCATATTTACCCTACAAAATACAAATATATAAAAGTTTTGTTAAAACTAAATAAAGTTAATCTATCTCTCTTTCTCTACACACGACACCACAGGTAGAAGTTGTATATTCCAAAGTTTGTATATTCGTGAACAAAACAGATAGAACAACCGAAACAAAAATCATTCTATACCCAGTTTCATATATAAATATAAATATGTAAAGTAATGTATCTGAAAACATGAGTTTGAAATTGAATCTACAAGGAAAAAGTCCGAGTTGATTGGAACCTAGAAAGGCCAGTGCGTGGGTTGAGTAAAGTGGTCAACACAAGTTTGGTCTCCCAATAGTTAGCAAAATCAGAGAAGCACAAAACTAGAAAACTACCTGTTTTCTTGGAAAACCACTTGCGGCCATCATTACAAAACCAAATCCCACCATCGTTGCCTTCCCTAACTTTTTCCCACCCACCTTCATCACTCTTCTCGCCCGTGGCTGTTCTTACCCATCTCCAACATCGTTGCCTTCTCCGGCTGGTGGCTGTTCGAAGTTGAAAAGAAAAAACTAAATCAAATCAAAACTTACACCGATTCCGATTCTAGTTTGAGTGATGGGTGCCGCCGTGCCGGACCGCCGGTGGCCGGTGGGTTTGGATCGCGTCGGAAAGCGAGGGTACTGACTACTGAGGGAGAGAGCGTCAGCGATGAGGGGGGTTGAGTGGGATTTCCGTCGCGATGAAGGTTGAGCTGCGGCCGGCGACAATGAGGGTGACATAGGCGAGATTCAAAAGGAGAAGGAGAGGAAAAATGGAGAGGAGAAGCCGAGATTCGAGAAGGAGAGGGACGCAAAGAAAAAAGGGAGGGAAAATGAAAATGAAAACCCTAGAAATTAAAAGTTGTAAAAGTTGTAAAACTGAATATTTTATAAAATATATATAAATTATAATATTAGATAAATAAATATAAAAAATTTGGTTTTTTTTTATGTTTATGTCGGTCGGTTCGGTCGGTTATAGGGGTTTAATGCCGCTGACCGACCGACCGAAAATTTTGGAATCTCAAAAACCGACGACCGACCGACGCTACCAAAAATCGACCGACCGATGTCGGTTCGATCGGTTACGATCGGTCGGTTCGGTTTTGGGTAGTCAATTGTACACCCCTAGCTACCACTACCATGTCTTTCCTTCGGTATGACATATATATATAATAGGACTTCAGAGAGATGTGGAGGGCCATTTAAAAAAAATCGAAAGCTATAGTCATTGAAGATATAATACTTTGGAACCTGGTACTGCAAATTGAACTTGTATACACAATGTATACCAAGATGTTGAATTGGTCTGGATCTATTCGGATAAGTCTGAACATAGCACTTATGAGCTCGTCATATGTTATACTATCGTCCACATCGAAACTTCCACCCGCCTTCATAGACATATTGTGACTCATTCCACATACCACCATAGCTAACAAAGAGGCGAGACATCCTGCATGACGAACCAACAACATTCTTAAAATCATAACAATATACAAAATTATACATCTAACTTCTCAGGTGAAGATTCCATATTTCTCGGGCGAGAATTCACGAGCAAAACAAATCGAGCTGCTTATTATAGATCTCGAGCGAGAATATTTCAAATCTCGATCGTAAAACTATTTGCGCCTCAGCTTAATAGCTAAAAGGTAAGTGAAAGTGCACACTGTTACAAGTAATAATTTGGAAATATTCCAAATTTCTTTCCACAGGGACTAGCTAGTTTTATTTAAGAATTGATTTTGTAAACCGCTTGAATGAGCAATTGAGTTTGGGAATAAAAATTGGTGAGATTGGTTGAACACGAAAAACACACGAAAATAATAGAATTTAAAAGGCTAACTCCCTACTTCTGTTTAGTTCTAAAATGATGAGTTACACCTATCAAATGTGCCCGTAATTATGTTCAATTTATGCAAACTGGTTCAACTCATATTCCATACCGCTTTTGGTTTGTTTAGAAGTTTAGGCTAGTGTTTACAAATGACTACGCAACTCTAGAATCCTAAATGAATTAAATGTCAACTTACGTTTAATGGGTAAGAGAGCCTATGTCTAGGATATTGTTTTAGTTCTTATTTCTAAGTAACTTCCCGTTTTACCTTTGATGATATCCGTTGACTCTAACCTTCTCAGAATTAAACTCAAACTAGTGTGATTTAAACAAGTGGCCAACAAGAAAATCAACTAGATAAATTGTATCAATCAAGATAAGCAAAGAGAGCGTAATACGTCGTGCTCACTGATAAATGTAATTTAAAATAGATGACTAAACCATTCGTAGGAGGTTGAAAAATTAATTTAGCTACTCATGGAATGTAACGCCCCGAGTCCCTCAGGTTAATTAGTCTCGAATCAGGAGATTTTTCTTTTAATTTTTAAATTAATTGTTAATTAAATTTATCTATATTTATCGGGCTCTAAACTCCAATTAAATTAATATTTACCGGACTCCGTGTGGTGGGTTTTGTTTTTAAGAGGGGATGAATTTCTTATCTTTTGGGCTTGGACTTGTTGGGCCCTATTGGGTTAAATTGGTTTTGAAACAAAGGGAAAAATAAAACAAAAAAAAAAGAGGGATTTCATCTTCTTCTTCTCCTTCTTCCTTTTGCCCTAGCCACCGTCACACCCACCCCCCTTCGAACCTTCTTCTTCGGCGAAGCAGCACCGGCACGGCTCCTCCGACGACGGCTGCGATTTTGTCCATGGTGGTAGCAGCCTAGATCTAGCGAATCTCACGGTCGTGGCATTCCCCGGCGGCGGCGCGACCACAAACCAGACGTGAAGCGATTTCCGATGGCGACCCGGTGTACAGCTCCCTTCGACAATGATCCGGTGACACCCAGCAGGCCGCGCGACTCGTCCTCCGGTGTTTCTGCGTGCGAGGCCGCGGTGGTCCTCCGCGAACGACAGGTCCGACAAGAGGCGCACGAGTTCTGCAGCGAACTTCCTCCCTCGGCCTCCTTTTCTGACGATACCCAGCAGCGGCGCGTCTATCTTCTGCGGCGCCCCGTACCTACAGCAGCCCTCCCCGACTCGGACAGAAACGAACAACTCGTTCTTGGCCCAGTTCTGCGGCGTTTTCTTCCTCCCGGTGACTTTCGGTGTTGACCCACATCCGTTCGAAGCTCGAATTAGGCTACCCACACCTTGGCAAGGTAGATCTAGGTGACCCACGTCTATACGAAGTCGGTTTTGGTGGTAATGAGTCATTCGAACCCTTTTAGAATTGATTTCGAAAGCTAAATAGTGTACGTAACTTGCTGTATTTTTCTGTTTTAGTGCTTAGGTGTGAGGTCGCGCAAAACTTAAGGGCGCGGTTGTGGGTAAGTAGACAAGGGGCGTGTGCGTGCGTTAATGTATGCTAAATGGTCTCTAACGTGCTGATTTTGTGGCGTTTAATGCTAATTTTGTTACGTCATTGTGCTAAATAATTCTCGTTGTGTTAGTCGATATACTTGGAGTAGTGTTGGATATTTGTCGATCAAAATGGTGAGTTTTCTGCTTTGCTAAACTGTTGAGTATTGCTGTGGTAATGTTTGTTGCCTGGGTATGCATGAATTGTTCGGCGTGTTTTGTGAGCTATTATCCTTAGTAATGCTTGTTAAATAATGATGTTGGATATTGAGCATGATTGGGTTATTATCTCATTATTAGAAAGTTGTCTATGTTGTGCAAGCATGCTGAATTGTACTTGGGAGTTGAAAGATGCAAGGTTAATGGTATAAGAAAGTATATAGTAAGACTCTGGTGAGAGTTGGATTCTCGGAGGGAATAAATGAGTGGGTGTCAGGGCCTCGGGTATAAATGGTCGGGGGCTGATACGTCACTAATGGAGTATCGAGGCCTCGGGTATAAATGGTCGAGGGTCGATACGAGGAGTCCTTTGGAAGGAAGACTATTGGGGCCTTGGGTATAAATGGTCAAGGGCCAATAGATGGTGAAGTCATCGGGGCCTCGGGTATAAATGGTCGAGGGCCGATGCAGTAGTGTCGGGGCTCTGGGTATAAATGGTCAGGGGCCGACTCTACTCGAAGGAGATAACTGTGGAAGGTTAGGATAACTGTGATAAGCGTAGAGGTACTTGTGATATTAGGGAGACTAGAGGTTGGTTGTTAACGTGCTTCCTGGTTGTGGTTGTCACTAATTTTATGGAATGTATTTATGTTTGAATGCATAATGTATTGAAAAGCATGACTACGAATGTTTCTTGATATAGTTGAGCATGATGTGTGTATGTGTTGGTGAGGGCTACTTACGGAGTATATTTTATATACTCACCCCCCTTCTATAATGATTGTTTCAGGTGAAGGACTCATGGGCGACCATGGTGATGGGACGGAGGAGACATGACGAACGAGGACCATAGGCTGCTTAGTCACTCTTGCTAATTAGCTTAAGTGATTAGTTAAGACCTTATGTTATGGTCAATAAACTATTTGTTCGTATTTGAATAATTGGGAGATTCCCCCTTGTTGTTAGTTTCATTTCGGGATAGGTGCCTATTTTAGTTTTATTCCATTCATTGAGTTTTGCCTAGTTTGAATAATAAACTTGCCTCGTGAGGTGGTCCGCGAATGTTGTTGAATGATATTCTATGAGATTGATTTATCGTTAAATTGATGAGAATTGAAACTTGATTTTATATATTTGTTTGTATAGGGAGTTGACATGACGTATTTGGGGGTTAAGTTTAATTAGTTGGGTAGTTAACGTGACCTAAAATTGTGTGGGAAATTCTGGGTCATTACATGGAATTAAAATAAATGCAATAGCAAAAAAAGATAACAAAATAATGCATTTTCATTGAATCGGGAAAGAAAAACACAAATTAGAGTAACTAGAATTGCGATAAAATAAGCAAGAAATAGTTGTAAAAACAATAAAGGAAGAACAAAACTTAAAACTAGAACTAAAACTTAAAAGCTAAAGTTGACAAGAATTTAGAAAGAAAAAGCAAAGCATGGAAATGAAATGATAGAAGTGATGCTTGGAGGCTTATTTTATAGGCCATGAAAGTAACAAGTATTTGAGAAATTCAAGTGAAGTTGGCAACCACTCTTTGTAGAGATTTTAGGAGTAAAACTGAATCTTGGACCAATAATTTGGTCAAAAGTTGTTATTCTCGTTTTGAAAATCTATGCATCGAATGTGGCTGGCGCATTCTTCTAATAATATGGAAATACTTGGCGTGCGATGTGCCTGACGCATTGCAGTCATCAATTTCCAATTTTCCTTACAAAATAAACAAATTTTCATCAATTAGCCTCTATTTGCTTCTAACTAATTGCCTAAGTCCTTAATAACGAAATATGCATATTTTTCATGAATTATATGCATTAACATACACTTTCCATCATAATTAACTCCCAGCTAAGCATAAAAACTACTCCTTTTAGCCTTTAATCAAGTCTTATCACACCCCCAAACTTAATATTTTGCTTGTCCTCAAGCAAAAACAACAATTTATCAAGTCAAGAATAAGCATGCAACATTCAAGAATAAACCAAACATCAAGCAGAGCCGAGTAACTTGCTCATATGGTGTCTCGGGAGGAACGTCAAAGCTTTAGTCCCTACTACTTTTCTCAAGCAAAATCATCATAAGGCCACTTTTGTTTAAAAGATAAAAGCTTTTCAAATTCTTCTATTTTCTAACTCAAAAAACTTTTTCAAATCCAGACTATGCACACTCCCTTTAATGAAAATTTTCTAGCATAAAAATGACTAAAAAACAAGACAGTCACTCAAGGGATTCTCTAGGCTGGTAACCAATCCGAGCTTGTCGATTAGTGAGTTGCACAAAGTCAAGCTAGATCAAAGTTGCTACCATAAAATTACGAGTATACCTAAGTGAGACTCTTTTAGCAAACAGAATGGGAACTGAGTTAAGTCAAGCTTCCTTACTTTTCTTCTCTCATTAAGTTCTCTTGCCATATATTTTCTCCTTTCACGCTTTTGTCTTTTCACTCTTATTTTTATTTTGCTTTTCTTTGTAAAATTTTCTATCACTTTTTCCTTTTTTCTTTTGCCACTTTTTCTTGTTTCGAAAGCACAAAATTTTTTCTTGTTTTTCTACACTTTTTCTTACCTCTCTTATTTTTTTGGCTCACTACATCTTAACATTCTATTATGTTTGCTTAAGCTACACTTCCAAACTTGAGCGAAGCGACTCCCCCAAACTTGAAGGAGATAGTGTCCTCACTGGTTTTAAGTGCGATAAATTTTTTTTGGTGGTGCGTAAAATCTTTTTATCATTAAAGGACAATGATCCTCTTAAAAGATGTAAAAATTTAAAGGTTAAAACTAAAGAAGCAGAAATGAGTTTATCTTAAAACAACATGGCAAATGAGTCATAGCTTGATCTAAATAGTAGAAAACACCGCTCATGCATATTCTTCAATATCATCATTGACATGAGAAAAAAACAAGAACCCACTCAAAGATGGTAAATCCAAGACTTTTCATGCTAAAAATTGAGAAGAAAATTGTGCATTCACTTGAAGATTCACAAAAACAAAAGTCTGGCAGCAAATTTTGTTATTTCCATGCATGTCAATGCTAGCTCAGAGCAACATATCATAATATCCACGACTTGATAGCATGCTTTCAAAAGACAAAATCAACTAACTACCTAAGTCCTAACATGCACATCTACTAATTTATTAACAGAAATAGAACATGCATTGAATTAAATAATACTGGAGGTCAGAAAAACTGCCTGAATCATTTTCTTCATTATTTGTAACATCACCATGTGGTTGAAGATGGTGGAAAGTAGACATGGTTGTGTTGTCTAGCTACCAACGCAAGTTCTTAGCAAAATTTCCTCTTTTCATCTTAACCTCTCACATTTAAACATGTTTTTGTTCCTGCAAAAGTATTCAAACTAAATAATTAAATTTTAAAAAAGAACAAAATAAACTAAACAAACAATGCGTGAATAAAGAAAGAAAAAAAATAAAATACAAGACAAATCCCCCTTTTAGTTCCCAAAACCAAGGCGAGGGTCGCTTATTTGCTTAAATCCCTTCCCTATCATGGTGGTTCTATTTTTAAAGGCCAAATTGACTTTCTCTTTTCTTTCTTCAAAGTGATTGTCGTAATGATGCCTTCTTTTTCTGCTTCTTCTAACTGTGCCTCTATTTCTGCATTTAACAAATCATCCAACTCATAACAAGTAAGTCCCTTATTAATGCTAATTGTTGCACACTCTTCCATATCGTCCGGATATTTCATTGCATCCAACATATTGAACGTCACCTTTTGATCATCAACGTGCATCGTGAGTTCTCCCTTTTTTACGTCAATTAGAGTTTCTCCTGTAGATAGGAATGGGCGTCCGAGAATGATAGGCACATCTTTGTCAGCTTCACAGTTTAAAATAATAAAATCAGCAGGAAAAATAAATTTATCAACCTTTACTAAGACATCTTCTATTTTTCCTTCTGGCTTGGTGATCGATCTATCTGCTAACTGGAGTGTGACGGTGGTAGGACTAGCTTTCCCTATCTCTAACTTCTTAAAAATAGACAAAGGCATGAGATTTATGCTAGCCCTTAAATCACATAGTGCTCTCCCTACATCTTTACCTCCTATTGAACAAGGGATTGTAAAGCTGCCAGGATCTTTAAGCTTAGGGGACATTTTGCTCTTAAAAACATTACTACTACATTCTGTCAAAGCTACTGTCTCATACTCTCCTAACTTTTTCTTCCTAGTTATTATGTCTTTTAAGAACTTTGCATAAGTAGGCATCTGCTCAAGAGCTTCAACAAAAGGTACGTTAATGTGCAGTTGTTTCAAGATGTCTAAGAACTTACGAAAATTGTTGTCCTGATTTTTCCTTACTAAACGTTGGGGGAAAGGAGGAGGAGGTCTAGAGTTACTTACCTATGGGGCAGTTGGCCGACTTACCTCAATTTCTATTGGTTCGTCAGGTTCTGTTGCTGTCTCTTTTTCTTTTGTGGGACATGATGATCCCTCTCTTGGCATTTTTGGTTCTTCATAAGCTAGCCCGCTCCGAGTTGTAATTGTTTTGCAATGCTCCCTACCTTCTATTTTGGGCTCCTCCGTAGCGCTAGGTAATGTACCTCGAGGTCGATTCTTGAGTTCACTAGCAAGCTGCCCCATTTGAGCTTCCAAATTTCGCATAGCTGCGTCATTTCTAGATGTGTAATCTCGTATAGCTGTGTCATTCCTAGTCGTGAATTCTTGCATAGCTGTGTCATTCCTAATCGTGAATTCTTTCATCATACTGGTCATACATTCCTTCATCATACTTTCCATACAACTCATAGTAAACTGCACTGGCTGTGATGCATTTTTCTGTTGATTGTGTTGCTGTGGAGGTGGAGGTAAAACAAGGACTCCTGGGCGGTTATAGGTCTTATATTGTTGGTTTTGAACTTGACCCGCATTGTTGGAACTCCCTTGCCCTACATAACATAAACAAGTTGGATTAGATGGGCAATTTTCAGAATTATGAGAATCTCCACAATAATAACAAATAGATTCAATCATATGATAAACAGGAGCAAGATTAGTATTTGTGGATGTTGGTGTAGGTGCAACATTATTCCCTTGCATATTCTTCATCATTTGCATAAGGGTATCTAATTGACTCTGCATTGATGACATCGCGTCAAGATTAAACACTCCTGCACGATCTATGGTCTTTGGTTGAGTCCTTGATCTCTCTGAGCACCATAGATAGTTATGTTCAGTTAACTGATCAAGAATGGTGATGATCTCGTTGTATGTCTTAGAAGTGAACTTTCCATTTGCGGTTGTGTTTAACATCATTTTTGTTGGTATATCGCAATCTCGATAAAAATGTTCAATTTGTACACAGGCTGGAATTCCTACGTTTGGGCAACTTCTCATTAGCTCCTTGAAACGTTCCCATACTTCGTTGACTGTTTCATTCTCTCTTTGCCTAAAAGAAATGATTTCCTCCCTCACGTCTGCATTTTTTGTGGGTGGGAAATACTTTGTAAGGAACTTGTCCACCATGGTTCCCATGAATAAATGGAGTATGGAGGAAAAACATTCAACCATGCAGTTGCTTGACCTGAAAGGGAAAAAGGAAATAATTTTAGTCTTAAAGCATCATCAGATATTCCTGATAATCTAAAAGCATTTGCCACAAAGATTTAAGGTGGGAATGTGGATCTTCATGTTTGAGTCCTGCAAACTGGCCAATAGTGTTAAGCATTTGGAGCATCATCAGCTTGAATTCAAATTGGACATCGTCTGGAATTGGATTTGTAATGCCCGCGTTTAAGTTCTGTAAGGTAGTGGCCGATAGTCGCGCATTCCAATGTCTTTTCGATCGGCCAACAAGATTGGATTTGGTACTTCTTCTGCCATCTTGGTGTTTACTTCATCAAATTCTCTCTCTTTTTCTTTTTCTTTCTCTTTTTGGATTTTCTCTTGTTGTTTTCTAAGTCTCTGCTCACGCCTTAGCCTCTTACAAATTTTCTCGATCTCGGGATCATACGGAAGCAAGTGTGAATTTGTGCTCATGCACTAATGATCACTTTTTAGGTTAGATTGGGAGATATTTTCAGAACAGAAACGGTGAAGTGATCGCACACAAAAACAATTCACAAAGAATAAAATTAAAACAAAACAAAGTCCCCGAAAACGGCGCCAAAAACTTGTTGCGCCTCTGCTAAATAGCTAGAGGATAAGTGCAAGTGCACACCGTCACAAGTAATAATATGGAAGTATTCCAAGTTTGTCTTCATAGGGACTAGTTTTTCTTTTGAAATTGAATTTGAAAACTGTTAGAATGAGCAATCAGGTTTGTGATAAAAATTGGTGAGATTGGTTGATCACGAAAAACACACGAAAATAATAGAATTTAAAAGGCCAACCCCCTACTTCTGTTTAGTTCTAAAATGATGAGTTACACCTACCAAATGTGCCCGTAATTACGCTCAATTTATGCAAACTGGTTCAATTCCTATTCCATACCGCTTTTGGTTTATTTAGAAGTTTAGGCTAGTGTTTACACATGACTATGCAACTTTAGAATCCTAAATGAATTAAATGCCAACTTACATTTAACGGGTAAGAGAGCCTATGTCTAAGATCTTGTTTTTGTTCTTATTTCTAAGTAACTTCCCGTTTTACCTTGATGAGATCCGTTTGACTCTAACCTTCTCAGAATTAAACTCAAACTAGTGTGGTTTAAAGAAGTGGCCAACAAGAAAATCAACTAGATAAATTGTATCAATCAAGATAAGCAAAGAGAGAGTAATACGACGTGCTCACTGATAGATGTAATTTAAAATAGATGACTAAACCATTCGTAGGTGGGTTGAAAAATTAATTTAGCTACTCATAGAATTAAAATAAATGCAACAGCAAAAAAAGATAACAAAATAATGCATTTTCATTGAATTGGGAAAGAAGAACACAAATTAGAATAACTAGAATTGCGATAAAATAATCAAGGAATAGTTGTAAAAACAATAAAGGAAGAACAAAACTTAAAGCTGGAACTAAAACTTAAAAGCTAAAGTTGGCAAGAATTGAGAAAGAAAAAGCAAAGCATGGAAATGAGATGATATAAGTGATGCTTGAAGGCTCATTTTATAGGCCATGGAAGTAACAAGTATTTGAGAAATTCAAGTGAAGTTGGCAACCACCCTTTGTAAGATTTTAGGAGTAAAACTGAATCTTGGACCAATAATTTGGTCAAAAGTTGTTATTTCCGTTTTGACAATCTATGCATCAAATGTGGCTGGTGCATTCTTCTAATAATCTTGAAATACTTGGCGTGCGATGTGCCTAACGCATGGCAGTCATCAATTTCCAATTTTCCTTACAAAATAAACAAATTTCATCAATTAGCCTCTATTTTCTTATAACTAATTGCCTAAGTCCTTAATAATGAAATATGCACATTTTCCACGAATTATATGCATTAACATACATATTCCATCATAATTAACTCCCAACTAAGCATAAAAACTACTCTTTTTAGCCTTTGATCAAGTCTTATCAAGAATCATAAAAAAATTTCGCAATCACTTATCCATCCCACATGTTGTAGTCAACGGGGAAAAAAAGAAACACAGATACACCATATGTTTTCCAAAAAAAAAAAAATCATAAGAAGGCAGAGATGCGAATATTCGAGTTTATACACAACAACAGAACATCGTTTCTAAAGGAAATATCACCAATCTCGTTGGTGTGGAAATTTTATTCAGTCACAAACTAGATGCAGATGGATGAGTGCCTTTGAATGTACAATATTCTTTTTGTTTTCTGATAGCTGAGTACAAAATGCACAGATGAAAAGTAAAGACTTCCGTAAGTATGGTTTGCTGAATAGTAAAGACTTGCAATTCTCGAGCAAAACAATTAAATTTCACGACCATGAATTTAAGGTAAGTCAACTTCATTTCTCGCCCTATTCTCGCCCATCAACAACCTTATATTGTAGTTTTTCACCAATTTCGCCCGAGAATATACCGATCTCGCCCGAGAAATTACGTTGCCAGCGAAGGGTAGTTGGATACATTTACTTCCACTGACAAGTCATAAAAAGCTGTTTTGGGTCATCTAAAACAAATTTTCAAGGGTGGGTTATTTGAGCAAAGTGAAAACTTAGGAGGGTCATTTGAGTCAATTCTCGTTAACGGAAGAGTCTTCACCACTCCATCTCCATTTTTTCCGACTGAAGCTATTCCGGCCAAATGTGGCTATCTTCCGGTCAACCCTACCTCCCCGTTTGCCTCCGCCATCTACTCCGCATATACAAAACCCAAGCTCCAATTTCGCCTCCCCAAAAACCCTCTTCTCATCTGGCTCTAGGGCGACAATTTACAAAAAAAACCCCTATTGGTTGCCATTTCTTTATTTCTTGAATTGGATTCAAAGTTCAAGAATAACCCATGTACATCTTGATTTGGGGCAAAATCAGTCTTTTCCAAAACCTAACAAAAACAAAATCTCATCATCATTGATTTCGACTGGAGTCTTCGTCGAAATCTTCAAGGAATGTGGAACACTCATTGTTAACCTTCTTTCTCCGTTTTTTTAATTTAACCAATATCATTTTTAATTTGTCAAACTCTAATTTTCCAGCTCATTTGCCACATAATTTATAAAATTGCCAAGTTTACAAGCCACGTCATCATTTAACAGCCCAGTCAAGGTCAACTAACGGCCAACTCACTTCAAGGACCATTTAAAATCATCTTCCAAGCTTTCGGGACCAAAAATGTCTCTTTTGAAATTTTAAGGACCAAATAGATACCTAACTTAAACTTAGTGACCTTATTTTAATATTTTTTAAGCATTCTTTAAGTAAAAAGTAAAAAATAATACTTTTATTATGCTTTTGAAAAAATTGAAGATAAGAACGAAAAAAAAGAAACTTGACCCCCGCCCCCCCCCAAAGAATCTATTTTAAATCTCAAATTTCCTAAATTTAACTTCACATAATTACCAAATTTGGGACTTTTTTTTTTTAATAAGGTTTCTTTTAAAACTTTTTATAACAATATATTCTCCACCAAATTATTTTCAAGAGACTACATGCATCGTTAAATTTTATTTTATTTTGCTAAATCTCAATATGTTGTCAGAGACGGTCTATGTTGGCCACGTATTGTAGGTCGTATTTTTTTCAAAATCTCTTTAACTCATGCTTAATGGGGATAATTATGAGATCTGGGCCATGAAAATCCAGTATGTACTAGAAGAGTAAGATGCTATAGAAATATTAAGCAATGTGTTGACTGAGCCTGAGGAGGACAATAGTGCTTAACATAGGAGGGACAAAGAGGCTTATGAAGCCTGGAAGAAGGAAAACTCACTTGCTCGCATAACTTTGCTAAACAGCATGGACAATGATGTCATGGTGAGTTTCCCTCTTATGACCTTGCCTAGGACACGTGGGAAGCGTTAAAGTTGAAATTTGGTGGAACCTCTGTCACCAAAGTTAGACAACTTACTATTAAGTTTGATACTTATAAAAAAATGCTCTAATCATAATATGAAACAACACATGAGAGAGATGTCTAATATGATTACTGAGCTGAAAGAAGCTAATCATGTCCTGACTAATGAACAACAAGTTCAAGCTGCTATTCGATCTCTTACCCAAAATTGGGAACACATGAAGGTTCATCTTATCCATAATGAGGGAATTTTAACTCTTACTGATGTTTCACATCATCTTGAATTGGAAGAAGACCGTTTTTAGAGGCAACAAGGCTTGACAATGCTGAAGTTTATGTTGCTGGCCCTAGTTCACATGGGAACAAAAGGCACAAGTGTAAACATCAGGGAAGTTTTAAAGGGAAAATAGATCACAAGAATAAGAAACCCAAGCAAAGTCAGAATAACAAGGGTAAGAGGAAACGTCCCATGATTCGTCTTAAAAATAAGAAAGCAAATATCAAGTGCTACAATTGTCACCAGAAGGGTCACTATGCTCGCGAGTGTACTGAACTCAAGAAGGTATAAACTTTCTAGGGTACAAGAGTCTTATTGACTGAATCTCATCCTTTGTGGACTGTAGACTCAAGAGCAACCGACCACATAGCAAAAGATCGTGGGGTGTATGTGGAATTTCGTCGAATTCCATCAGAAGCTAGGTGACTGTATGTAGGAAACAATGCCCGAGTGCATGTAAAGGGCATTGGTTCCTACAAGTTGAACATGTGGAATGGGCGCATTCTACTTCTGCATGATATGTTGTATGCACCTGATATTCGGCGAAATTTGCTTTCTATTACTGTCCTTCTCAAACTTGGTAATGGTTTTATTGTATTGGATGTTGCTGAAATAATATCTTATAATTCTGCAAGTTTTTCCCTTATAACATCATCTGTTGATGCCAATATTGACATGATTATGTGGCATGCTAGATTAGGTCATATAGATCAATATAGAATGGCTAGATGGGCTAAGGAATGTTTATTCAGTCAATTCGACAAAATAGAATTACCTTTATGTGAAAGCTGTCTAGCGGGAAAAATGGCAAGAAAACCATTTGGTAAGGGAACTAGGGATGAAACTCCATGGCAATTAATTCATTCTGATATTTGTGGACCCATGAGTATAAAGGTTAGACATAGAAGTGAATATTTTATCACTTTCATAGATGATTTCACACGTTATGGTCATGTTTATTTGATTTCTCACAAGTCTGAAGCATTAGAATATTTTAGAAAATTTGAAAACTTTGTGGAAAATCAATTAGATAAAAAGGTTAAGGCCTTAAGAACTGACCGATGGCGTGAATATTTGTCTAATCAGTTTAGACAGCTATGTGACGAAAATGGTATAGTAAGGCAGCTAACTACTCCTCAAACACCACAATAGAATGGAGTAGCTGAAAGAAGAAATAAAACTCTTCTTGAAATGGTTAGGTCAATGATGGCTCATTGTTAAGGTTGACTTTTTACTGCATAAACATGTGTCGGTAGGCCTGTTTGACTATGTTTTTTACTACTTTTAGGTCATTATTGGTCCAAAAGAACTACATATTCTTAAAGCAGAACATACATAGAACATTTCTGCATAAAAGTCAAACTATAGTACTTTAGGAAAAATATGAGAAAAATGCGGTCAAAGTTGGAAGAAAATAACAGTTTTCTGTTTTGCAGGAATTGCGCCTGGCGCAATTTTGGAGGACAATTTTGCCAAAACGTGCGTTTTGATTAATGAAGGGCAAGGAGGACATTTCCATGTGTTTGAATCCAAGTATAACCATGAGTTTAAGTTAAATGGGAGTTGTTAGGTGTATCTCAACTCATTTCCACCTAAAAAGGTGGGAAGTTCAACAACTCCAAGGGCATATATAAGAGAGTCATCCCTCCAACAGCAAATCATCCCTTCCAAGCTCGTTTTCAGCTTCATTTACTTTCTTCTTCATTGTAGAACTCGTTCTTAGTCTTTAGATTTAAGTTTTAGTTGTTATTTTCTTGTATTTTCATACTTTTGCTTACCGTATTGCCTTTAATTCAACTTCTATCATTTGTTCTTCCTTTATTCTGTTATTCTTAAGTTCTTTAGTGAGTTTGCACTCCCCTCACACTCGAGAAAGAAGAGGGTCAAACTAGAACTCATTGTACGACTCGTTTATTCGGTTTAATTCAATGAAAAATACTTCTTTTATGTTTTCGTGCATTTTCTTTCCTTTAAAAATGTTCTAAATTAGTTATCAACCTCTTTGTGGAAGGCCTTAGTCAAAATGATTTGATTTTCAACACGCTCGGGATTTGTCTAGAATTGCGCCTGGCACTTTTTTGGGTTGGTTTTTAAAAACTTCTCTTTATGTCTTTTTTCTATTTGGCTAGTGGTACACTAAAGCTTAACCCTGAGAAGGATGAGTTAGTTAAAATAGTAGGAAACCAATATGGGATGTGACTTAGACATAAGTGCATAAAATATGGTCCTAGACATAAGTCCTCTGACTCATAATGCATGTGAGTTGATAATTATTCTCTAGGATTGTAATCACACATAGACATATGATTGTAGGTTACCCTAGCCTCTACAACAACCAAAAGTGGTAGTGAAAGAGTAGAACTCAGTTTTCCAAGAAATTCTAGGATTGCGCCTGGTGCGTTTTCCCAACAAAGTGTGTTTTCCATGTTTTGCATCGAAACTAAGGTAGGAAACAAAGATGTTGAGTTTTATTAAATTGCTTGTTAGTTAAAACCCCAAACAACAACATTTCATCACATTTTTCTACCTAAGTCACAATTGCATATTTGAACCATTTCACGACATTACTTGATTTTGATAAGCAACAAGTCCCTGAGGATTCAACCTTGGATTACTTCCGAGTATTACTTGTGACCGTGTGCGCTTGCACGAGTCTCTAATCTTTTTGAAGGTAGAGAAAGTCCTAACACTCAAGCGAAATTGCCAATCACTTTTTGGGGTGATGCTCTATTGGCCGCTGCTTATATCCTTAATCATGTGCCTTCCAAATTTGTTGCTTGCACACCTTATGAGTTACGGACTAGTAGAATACCTGACCTTAGTGGTCTAAGGCCATGGGGTTGTTTTGCTTATATACATGAGTCATCACATCCACATGGAAAATTAGGTCCAAGAGGTAAAAAGAGTATATTTATAAGATACTCTCGAAACACTCAAAAGGATATGTGTTCATTGGTGAACAAGAAAGTGGGAGAGTAACTGAATTTGAATCACGAGATGCTACTTTCTTCGAGAATGATTTTCCAAGAAGAGGTGAGATCAGTGATGAAATATCCCTATTTGAAACTTATAATCCAAATGATTTGCTTTTATCAAATCTATCGTGGGATAGTCTCAGTATTGTACCAACAGTATCTTATCCAAGTGGGAGATATCTGAACACTATGTGTGATTTGGACGAACTACAAACCACTCGTGACTCAATTGATCAGTTGTCACGTGATTAAATGGAATCAACAAGTGAACAATCAACAGAATCACAAATAAGACGTAGTAATTGTGGTAGAATACTGAAACGTCGTTTT
Organism: Momordica charantia; assembly: GCF_013281855.1. NCBI lineage: Eukaryota > Viridiplantae > Streptophyta > Magnoliopsida > Cucurbitales > Cucurbitaceae > Momordica > Momordica charantia. The sequence continues at coordinate 2,446,038 of NW_028275157.1, read as the reverse complement.
GACGATGGAATTTATATGATTACACCTGATGATGATGAAGAGCCGAGAAGTGTTCAGGAAGCTCTTCGATGTCCCAATAGAGAGAAATGGATGAAAGCAATTGAAGAAGAAATGGAGTTAATGAAAGTTAATAATGTTTGGGAGTTAGCCGATCTCCCAAAAGAACGCAAAGCAATTGGTAACAAATGGATTATTAAGATTAAGCGCAAGGATGACGACTCTATCAATAGATATAAAGTTAGACTTGTAGCAAAATGATTCACACAACATAAAGGAATGGACTATGACGAGACTTTCTCGCCTGTTGTGAGTTTTACCTCTATCAAACTCATTCTAGCCATAGTAGCCCGTTTAGATTTGAAATTATATCAAATGGATGTAAAAACAACATTTCTAAATGGTGAATTAGAAGAAGAAATTTACATGCAACAACCCATCGATTTTGTTATCGAAGTATAAGAAGATAAAATATGTAAATTAATGAAGTCAATTTATGGCATTAAACAATCTTCGAGATAGTGGTACATCAGATTTCACCAAGTAATCATCTCATATGATTTTCATATGATCGATGAGGACCACTGTGTGTATGTCAAAACAAACAAAGATAAGTTTGTGATTCTTTCACTATATGTGGATGATATACTATTGGATGGAAAGGATAATGAGTATGTGTTAGTCATTAAGGAATGGTTATCCTCAAACTTTCAAATGAAAGATATGGGTGAGACAACTTATATACTTGGAGTTAAGATTGAAAGAGATCGCTCCAAAATGATGTTAGCCCTATCATAAGGCTAATACATCCAAAAATAATTCTTGAAAGATTTAATATGCAAGACTGCAAACTCATTGATACTCTTATCACAAAAGGCAAAAATTTGAGTCAAAGAATGTGTCCTACGACTCCTGAGGAAATAGAGCTCATGAGAAAAGTTCCTTACCAGGGTGCTTTTGGAAGCCTTATGTATGCTATGATGCGTACGAGACCAGATATCTGCTTTGTCGTTGGCATAGTAAACAGATACCAGTCAAACCCTGGCCAACCTCATTGGAAGGCTGTTAAGAGAATACTTCGGTATCTCAAAGGCAATATGAATTATTCGCTGTGCTATCAAGGAAACAATTCAAAATTAGAAGGCTACTCGGACGATGATTTGGGAGGGGTTATGGATGAAAGAAAATCCACCTCGGGATATGTCTTCTTACTCAATAATGGAGCAATATCTTGGAGTAACAAGAAACAAACTTGTATAACCTTGTCTGGAAGTCGAATTTGTCGCACTTTCGGTGGCGGTACAAGAAGCAGTATGACTTAAGAGATTCTTAAGTCATTTGGGATTTAAAAAAAGTGTGCCTGACTCAGTATTGGTAAACTCTGATAGTCAGGCTGCTATAGCTTTCACGGAGGATCCCAAATATCACTATAAGACAATGCATATAGATATCAAATACAATTTTGTTAGAGATTTGCATAAAAGGAAGTAAATGTGCAATATATATCAACGAGCAACATGATTGCAGACCCCTTTACTAAGCCTATTCCTAGAGATGTATTTAATAGCCACATTAAATATTTAGGATTGCGAAGGTTTTGAGTTTGTATTTCTGAACAAATTGTATTGTGTATTTTAAACTATGGAATAAAGTTTTGTACCTTACTATGCATACACACAAAATGTTTAGTACGTTTAATGGAAGTATGTCGGATGGTAGATTGACTCTCACAAACGAGTAATCGCTTCTATGAATTGCATGTCAGTAGGAAATGAGATAATTTTAAGCATTTTTATTGTTGTAGTAGTACAATAAAATTTGAGAGCAAGTGCTAGCTTAAAATGAGATATCGCCTTGATATGTGATCAAGATGAGATCATATTATGATCGAAGGTGACAAATCTCATTATTCACCTTAAACTATTTTTGAATGCCAGATGGAAGTCCTATTATCATTAGTTAGATAAATTACTAAGGTAGAGTTGAGGACTCAAATTAAATATTGAGTATATTTGAACTATCATCTGTACAGTATTTGGTTGAGACATACGCTCTAACGACAAAGAGTAAAATACTGTAACACGTGTTTCATACCACGTGTGCACAATTTGACCACCAAGGGTAGCAGAAGTTAATTGATATCTACTTCTTTGTTGTGTGAGACCCGTGAGATTAATAAATCTGCACAAGTACCCTTATGACCTTTTTGGCTAAGTTTTGGAAGTTATATTTCAATGTTACTTTTCTTAGGGAGGTTACCAATGGTCATGACTAATTCGATCTAATGGGACCTACCTAGAAAGCAGTTGTTTGGGAATAGAAATCTTTTAGGAAATGGAAGATCATTTCGCGTATCACATTATAATATATTCACAGGTCGACCAATTATATTTTTGTAATATAATTGTGAATACACACAGATATGAAATTAATAGTTCAAAAAAGATCCTGAGTTGTGATAAATGTGACTAAATGATTCTAGGGCACTTCATACTGACTCTACTCACTTATTCAAATTCCTTTACATACTTAGCAGTTGTAAAGTGACTCGCTCTCAAAATTAAAGTATGACGGTCACACGACATGTTTTTCTTGTATGATTTTTTGTGCTGGTGAACTAGAATGTGTTTCCTGTTCTTGAGACATTAAAAGAGCCTCATAAGAAGATGAGACATAATTTTTGTGTGGTCTGCCCATAATGAAAGTATTGGTGTGTGAGTGGGAGATGTAGGTTTTGATAAAGAAATTCACATTGAATTTGAATTTCATAATAGGGGAGCAGTTATGTAACTGCTCCTCTCCTAAAATGTCTCCTCTCTCTCTCACTAGGGGTATGTGTTATACGGGAGTTTTTTTCCTGGAAAACACAGAGAGAGTTTCCTGTATAGAGAAAGAATCGAGTTGAATTGTCTCAAAATTCTTCACCATTTGAACAATTCAGGCAGTGAATCGTGAGATTTTTCCGTTCGTGATTGATCTCCAACCATGACTTGATTTTCGTGGATTCCACTGCGACGCTACAAGAGGTTAGTATCTTATCAAACGAAAACCCAACACCATATGATTTAAAATCAGGCTTAAAGTTTAAAATGTTTAATAATAACTAGATATTGATTTTTTTATTAGTCGGTTTTTAAGATTTTGTTAAATATTTTTTAATTAAATTTAATTTAAGGTCTGTTTTTTTAACCAATCTTATCATAATCGACTTCTTTTAAGATTGGTTAGATTTTTTAGTTAAATTTTATTTAACGTTTGTTTAAAAAATTGATTCCTTAATAATTGGTTTGCTAAGATTTTGTTAGATTTTTTAGTTAAATTTAATTAAAAGTTTATTAAAAAAAATTAGGGTGCCACACATGTTAAATAGATTTTGAAAAAAAAAATCAGTTACTAGTCGTCTTTTACTACAATAAGTGACTAAAATAGAGGGATGGTCGTCTCTTCAATAGACCACATATTGAGATTACGTGCACTGCCATATCACTAGGAAGAGACTGACAAACTATTTCCAAGGATTATTCTTGTAAAAAGTTTGGTGGAGAATATATTTTTGAAAAAAGTTTTAAAAGAAACATTATTAAAAAAATCTCTATGTTCGTACCAATTTTCTAGAATAAAAATGAATTTGACGAACTTGCAAAACAAAAATGTTAACAGCCACACACTCAGATGCTTAAGTTACAATTGAGTTTATGTGAAGCATAACAAAGAAATATAATTTTTTTAGTGTACCTTGAATACGAGTTCTCTTCTCTTATTTATAGAGGAGAAAATCATTCTGTTACTAAGATACTTCTCCTTTTTGAATGGTTGGACTTATTTTTTAAACTATCTCGAGTAATTGGGCTTAGAACACTCTTTGGGTAGGAATCCAGAGGCTAATTGGATGACCAACCAAACTATTATGGTTGGTCAACCTCGGCCGCTCCAAGGCACCAGCACTAGGGTTAGTATGCCTCGGTTAGTTAGTCTCGGCCCAGCATTGAGGCACCAGGACTATCTCATGGGTAGGCTAGCCCACGACCTGATCTCGACCTTGACCTAGCACCTTGGAGTTCAACTCTTTGGACATTTACTGGCCCTGTCTTAACTCGGCTTAATGTTCGTTTCTGTAGCTTGCTAAAAATAAAGAGTTTTATTTCTCCCATAGCAATTTGTATACTTAATTTCACCATGTAGCATGCAAATAGGAATTCAAGCACTACCACAAAAGATTCTTAGAAATATATTGTAACAAGGAAAATTATACCAAACATATATAGATAATAATTATACATAAGATATATAGACATATGATTAGAGTAAAAATTTTAGATGATATATATTATATAACCCAGTATATACCAATAAAAAATATATATTATATAATCTATTGGACGAGTATATTTTTATCATATATTTTATAGAAAGTTTCTCTAAGAGATATTAATATACCAGAGGTATTTCCGAACAATTTACAGTAAATTTTTGGGGAATCCAGTTATTTAGGCAGCCATAATCATTTAGTTACAAAAAAATTTATAGAAATTTGCTGGGTAAATAAACATGAAAATTACATAGATTAAATAATATTAAAAATGATAAGAACAAGAAAACATATCAATGACGTGAGTCGTCGGAGAAAATTAAGAGTTGTTTGAAAACAGTAGAGCCGCCGGAAATGTCGTGGTCGCCGGATAAAACAAGAACGTCGGAAAATAGTAATCACTGGAACCTTGAGAAGAGAGCTTTACTGCCAGATGCTTGAGGAAAAAAAAGAAAAAAAAAAGCTGCTAGAAGGAAGCATGAACAATAGGAAACAGGGAACAATAGGTTAAAAAATGGAAGGAATTACATTCAGAATTTTGCGTAATTAGAATCCCAAATATTAGTATAATTGCATTATTTATTGAATCATTTATTAATTTTGACAAGTCCATTCTTGGAGTGCGAGTGGCGGATTCTTTAGGATCGTATTTGGGCCTCCCTTCTGCTTTCTCTAAGAGCAAATCAAATGACTGGAAGCTCCTGAAGGATAAAGTGGGTTGGAAGAGCCATTTTTTCTCAGTTGTGGGCAAAGAGATTCTTACAAAAAGCATATAGGGCAGGCTATTCCTACCTATGCAATGGAGGTTTTTTGTTTGCCTAAGGTCTGTTGTGACGATCTGATGAGGATGTGTGCGAGATTTTGGTGGGGTTCTTCCGCTGAAAAAAGGAAAATTCAGTGGTTTAGATGGGAGAAATTGTGTTGGCCTAAAGAACTAGGGGGTTCAAATTTTCAGGATCTCGAGGGGTTTAACCAAGCTCTTCTTGCCAAGGTCTTGGAGGTCGGTCGGGCCGAAGGATGTGGAGTTTGGCTGGAGGATATCTGGGAAGCATAGTGATCTGCGTTTTGAATACATTAATCGTAGCTTCAACTCTCAAAACAAGCGTGCTATAGGAATCTTTCAGGTGCTATTGAAGGTGTTTCTTTCAATGTAGCCCCGAGTGGCATTTATTCTTCTCATTAATACTGTTCGTCAGTTTACCTCACAAGCCCGGCCTCCTCTTTGTTGCTAATTGGTACAATTTAGCTATTGTTATAAGAGCTGGTCAAGCCTGATCTCACCAAAGGCAAGCCACATAGTACTCAGCGAAGTGGGTACTGTTACGAACGTCTAACCCGTGGCAACCAGTGGTAAGGCCCATGCGAACTAGATGCATCGATTAAGGGTCAATCGAGTACAATTACTGTAGCACGCTTCAACAACAGGAGGCATAAGAGTATAACAATAGCCCACCACATGCACGTCTACTAAGCATGGTCATAAGATCAACATGGTTATGAACCTTATCATCCAAAAATCACACCCCCAACATCAACTTTTGGGGTCGTGACACAACCAGCCACAACAAGACTAACACAAGTATGCAAAACAATATGATATCCATAGACTTCATAAGGTAACGACCATATACTTCCATCAGAAACAAAAACACATGGCAATAAACCCCATAAATTAATGTCTGGTAAAAAGAAGATAAACGTTGAAGAACCACTGATATGATGGTCTCTACCAAAATTTTCAAAATAAAACAACTCTGTTACCTTTTTTCGTCATTCCTCAAACAAGCAAACAAATTACATAAACAAATTGGGCCTTGAAGCCTTGTATGTGGTCTTCAGCTTTCTGGAGGGTGGCCTAACTGTCTTGAATACCAAGGGGAACTTGATCTTGGAGTCATGGAATTGCTTGGTGCTTTCCCTCTTGCAAAGCTTCGCAGGGACGGTTGCCGTCTTAATGATTTGGATGCAAGGATACCTGACCCTATGGCGAGAAGCCATTTCGTTGTACATTGCTTCCACAGCTCCATTTAAGGTCGTGTCACGGTATTCCTTGTACATGTTGTGATATCCTGTACGACTTTGGTACCGCAACCAAATACCATAGTTCTTGATCTTTGTTGGATTCTTCTCAAAGATCTACAGAAAATGACAATTCGATAAGAACGGCCCAAGTAAAAAATAAAGCTAATGATGTTGCAGTATGTTATGCGAAAACTTAGCAAACCAGAAATAGGTCAGGAACTCAACACCATTAAGTAAATGCTTACCAAAACAAACTCAGAAATAAGAATCACAATCATGTCAAATTTTGTTCCACCAAGAATCAGTGGTCTGCTATATTGATAGATCACAAAAATCTTCCACCATATGGACACATCAAATGCATTCATTTACATAGTTGATACTTTTTTTTCTCCAATATTCACATTTCAAAAAGCATTCAAAATCATTAATCAATAAACTACCCAAGAAATTAATAGAATAGAGAGAGTGTATAGTTAATCCAAATACTATTCACAACAGTACATAAATACAAGCAAAAACCCACAGTTCCTCATCTGCCATAAGTTCTTCAGCAATAAAATATTCACTATAATAACAATACTTCCAGAAGTTCTAAAGGCGATGCCACACCAAACAAACACTGGATGAGAATCGAAACCCCATCCAAGTTTTCACTATTACAATCAAACGGATAAAGGATGTATGGATCAACAAAGGAACAAGAAGTTAATAATTGCCTAAGATCGTTCAGAAAATTAGAATAACACAGTAACTGGTAACAAGGAAAAGGGCTCAGCATGAAGGCCTCAATTTTCTCATGGAAAATGAAGACCACCTAAACCAATGATCAGATAAAATGAAGATTACCTCATTGATAGCGAGCACCTGACCGTTGCTCTTCTTGACTTTCTTCAGCTTCCGCAGAAAATACCTAACACGAAAACAGGAAAAAAGAGAAATCAAGTAAGCGTAGAGTATCGATTGTATTAATCGATAAGCCAAAGAACACAATACCCCTCTTCAAACAAAAACACGATAGAAAAAACTCACCAAAACTTGGATTTAGCGCGAACTTCGTTAGTGGCCCAAAGCTTCATTCTGTAAATCTTGGGATGCTCATCCGATTCGGATGGGAGAGCCCTACCCACAACCTGGTACTGGTGGAACTGCAAAAGAAAAAACGCAGAGAAAGAGGGCTTTGCATCATCAAAGTAGAGCCAAAGATGAAGAAAGAATTGAAGTTGAGAGTGGAATTAGGGTTTACCCTGAAAGTAACCATTTGCGACGATTTAGAGCTCTGGAGGCTCCGTGTGGTGGTTTCTCGGAATTACAAGAACAAAAACCCTAATTCCTCTCCTCTAAATATACCAATATAATCTTTGCTTCAATCGGCCCAAGCCCTATTCTATTCTAATCGATTTCTGTTTTATTTTTAAATTGTTTTGGACTGTTTTAAAAATTCAAAACATTTATTTATACAAATATCTAAATTTTTCTAATTTCATATGGTACGTTTTTATTTTAATTCTGATTTTATCCGTGCATTAATATTTATTATAGTTATTTGTTTTTCTTGAAATATAAAAGATTTAATTTAATAAATTATTATCATAATCCTTTAATTATTATGGGCCATAAATCCCTTAATTCACTCCTTCAAAATCTTAATTTACTACTTCAATCAAATTGATTTTTCCTTAATTCACTCCATGCTCAATCTTCAAGACAATTCAAAATTACATAAACATCTTTTAAAGTTTCAATAAACATATATCCGCATATTCAAAATCACAGTATATATCCACTTATGTATCCGCATATTCAAAATCACAGTATACATCTACTTATATATCTGCATATATACATTCAAAATCACTATAGTATATATCCGCATATCTGCATATATACAAGTTGAGTTATAAGATATATCCACTTATATATCCGTATATATACATTCAAAATCACTATGGTATATATCGGCATATATACAAGTTGAGTTATAAGATATATCATAATCAAATCGTTATAGTATATATCCTCACATATACAATATTTCACACCAAATCAGAAATTGAAAACATTTATTGGAATGCAAACCTTTCAACCTGGAGATGAATTGCTCTAGCGACTGAGAAAAATAGAGGCGGTTGGAGATGAAGGCAGGCAAACGTTGACTGGAGACGAAAGCAAGCAGAAATGTCCGGAGAATAAGAACCAACAGAAATCTCTTTTCAAAGGCAGCCGGAGATGAAATGCTCTTGCGACAAAGAAAAACAGAGTTGGCCGGAGAGGAAGGCAGACGGTCGGAGAAGAGGAACGGACGATCGGATAAGAGGAACGGAGGATGGAAAACCGACAGTCGGAGGAAGAAAAGAAAAACGAGGAAGAAGAAAGGGGTGTATTTCGAAAATGGATGAGTTTTTGGGTTTTGGATTTTTTAATTTTGGAAAGTATGATTAGCACATTTTAAGGGATTTGACCTCCTAATTTACCAACTCTAAATTTTAATAATTATTTAATATTGAGATGGACCCTAAGAATATACTAGTAATTTGTGTTATGGGTACCATCTAATTAGGGATTGGTTCATCACAAAATGTAAATTGTATACTTTTCCATCCTTTTACGTAATTATGATTTCTAAATAGACTATACTAATCCCATTGTAATAATAATCAAACTTATAAATGTGGATCACTATATAAAAAGTTGGAGATGTCGATTTCATGGAAATATCTGTAAAATATCAAATTGATAGATATTTTTGTAAAAGTTAAAAAATTAAAAATTATTTAGATTAACAAATAAAATTTTTCTATTTCTGAATAAGTTTTTTAGATATTTTTTAATAGGTTAAAAATGATTAATATTAATATTATGCATATATTATATTAGTGACATTTTGTTGACATTTTTCATATTTTTTCAGCCTTTTCTTTTCTGTAGTAAAATGGAAATGTCGATTTACCTTCCATGTCGATGTCGAACCCACAGATAGATGAGAATGTCATATGGACGGAACTTTAAAAAGAAATACTTTTTAGTCAAACTTTAGTTTATATTATACATTCCAATTTGTAACAATTTAGTATCTGTACTTTAGTATATAATAATTTTATCCCTGTAGTTAGAATTTTGTAATAATTTAGTCCTTGATGAAAAATCTTATCAAAATTAAGAGTCAATTTTTATTATTTTTAATTATTTAGTTTGTGTGTAATTTATAAAACACATTTGATTCTTTATCATTTTATTGATTTTTCGCTATACTAATTGTCACCTACTAAAATTTTTCTTATAAATTTCAAAATATAAGGATTGAATCATTACAAATTAATGTTCAGTGACTAAGTTGTTACCCCAATAAAAGTACAAAGGACAAAAATTGATTTTAACTTAACAATAATTGTAGAGTTATTTTAATGAATCATCAAGAAGTATCTAAAAGCTTATTCAAATATATATATACACCTAAAAAAAAAGGTAATGCTGAGGAGCAACAATTATGAATTTGATGAAATTTACCATAGTTCTTCTATTTAATGAAATTTACCATTGTACTTTTTTTCCCTGAATTCAAATTTGTTTTAGTACAATATGGGGTGCCTTAACTAGTTGTAGACCTCATATTATCTCTGCTTCCCACCCCAAATACTCATGGTAGCATGTAAAGATGTATTTTTTTTAGTATAGCACGTAAAAATGGAGATTTAAGTTCACGACTTTTTTCTTTTTAACATAAGATGTGGAAATTATGGGGATGCAAACATGTAATGAAACTATATAAATTAATTGAGTTGAATTATTATTATTATTATTATGAGAACAACATATAGGCGAATTCATGACATTTTGGTTGAAGATAAGTGCTTTAACTAGTTTAACCATACTCAAGTGGGCAATTAATGTTGTTTTGCTTTGTTTTGTTCTTTTTTTTTTTGTTCGTTTGTTTTTTTTAGAAATCAAGTTGGCCGGCTCAACCCGAATTGAATCGAACTCAACGTTAAATTAAAGACAAAACATATATATACTAACTATTAGGGTTAGCCGTCTCCACCTTTGTTTCTCTTCTACCCCTTGCTGTTGTTCTCTCTCACGTCCCTCCTCCTCCTTTGTCTCCCTCCACTTTCTCTCACCTCTCTCCCCTCTTTCTCCAATATTCCATCTCTCTCCCTCTATTTTTCATCCCTTCTATGTCTCGATCTCCCTCACCTCTCAAGTCCTTCAAAGAAGTTGAGACCGCCATGAAAGCTTTGAATCTTGCGATAGGCGTTTTATAGTGATGATTTCTCTAATGATATGTGTTTAATTGATATTTCTTTTCAACGATGGTTTAATTTTTTGCTTCACTTCCAAATCTTGCGAGAAAGCTCTTAGGAAACCCTCCCATTTCTCGTCTCCTCTGCAAAAAAATTAATTTATTAGCAACCCGACAATCTGACCCGAAAATATAAGGGTTGAGTTGGGTTGGGTTGCAAATATACTTTGGTTCCATCGAGTCCCGAAACTGACCAACCTGAAAATTCGGACTGGTCCAGAAAACACCCTTAACCGGACCCGACCCAACCCATGAACACCTTAATTAATGCTACAATAACAGCTAAATGGAATAAACATTTATTTTAATTCATGGACTTTTAAGCACAAAACATAGTACTAGATAAGTTAAAAAAAGAAAAAGAAGGTAATGCTAAATTATTCCATTAGAAAAACGGATTTTAAGCTTTATTAAGGCCACCATTTTTTAACGAGCCCACCTAATGGGTGAAGTGCATGCAACCCGGATCACCCAATTCAAAAAGGAATAATTTAGAGAATTTACAATAGGTGTCCCTATTTATCATCCAATTTTTAAAAATGGCTAAATTATATTGGATAATGAAAAATGTACGTTCATATTTTTCTAACTATTTTGCAGGTTTGATTTTGACACTTTTACCCTTTTTCTTTTGTTATTATTTTTAAAATCAAATATTCTAACTTCCATTTTCTTTCCTAGATTCTATCCCTCCTTGATTCTAGTTTTTTTTCTAACCACTATTCTTTGATATATGCGTGGAGACAGAACTCACCAGGAGACATCACACCGAAGAAGATCATGGAGGGAGACGGTAAGAGTGGGGGAGAGGGGAGGGAGAAACAGAGATAGCAAAGAAGATCTTATTAGGTGGGGGAACAATGGTGGGGCAACGCGGTGGGTGATAGAGCTTGTTGCAAGTGGAGCGGCGGGTAGCGGAGGAGAGAGAGGCCTATATGTTGAGTTTCTACAGATTGTGTAGGTAGAGTACTTTTTATATTTTTTTTATATTAATTGTTTACAAAAATACACCTTGTTTCTTACTGTTGATGCTTGGATTTTGGTAGACCAGCTTACTCCATTCCATGCACCAGACTCGGATATTACGGGACCGGATACCTGCAAAACCGAATAAAACCCTAACCCGGTATGACTTCAGTCACACTAGCTCCAATGTCTAAGTTAGCAAAAGGAGAGATTACTAAGCAAGTAAGATACTTGAAAGTGTAGTTTTGGCTTACCTTCAAGGGGTGATTCCCTCCCTATTTATAATCGATTTGCCCCCCTAGGGGTTTCTCAGGATGTCAACCCTAGGTTTGATATTCGTAGGCTTTGGGCCGGGATGCCTCCAGCATCGGTAGAAGAACGGGAACAGGGCTCAGCTTTGGGGCCTGAACGCCACACACCTGAAACAGGGACCGAGAGGGAAAAAAGAGAGCGCCGAGGGCATTCTCGACAGGCGTCGGCGCCTCGGTGCTGAGGTGGGGTCGACGTTGAGGCGGGTCAACCCTTTGTTGGGCCGGCCTCCGTCTCTTGTGCCGGCTCTGCTTGTCGATGGTCCCGATTGTCCTTCTTGATGTAGTCGTATTGTTCCATACATAACAGTAGTCCCCACTCTCAAAACTGAATATGAAATTTGTGATCAAGCTCAGATTCATGTTTTGAGAGTATTCGTTATTCGTGGTTGCTATGAAGCTTGTTTGCAAAGTAGTTTATATGTGTCATTAGTATCGAATTCTTAGCTGATGCCAAGGTTCCTAATTTACTGAGCTTCTACCAAAACTTTTGTATCCAGCTTTTGGATTTAAAAGACCGGGTTTTTGTTACTAGTTGTGTACCAACACCGAGTTGTCTCATGAATTAGAAGTCTTTCCAGTTTTCATGTTTTGTTGAATTTCCTGATTATGATCAAGTCTCCAGGGCCGGATTTCTTACCCATCTGGTTTTCACCATTCCTTTTCGGCCTTGGGATCTAACTTTAGCAGAGCTAGTATTGAAGTCTTTGGATTTCCAACCTGTTTGGCATTCGCCAAACGGTTTTATATCCTGACCTTATTCGTCTGCCTTTATTTTGACCATGTCCCCTACTTGAGAAATTTGTTTTCACATAAACATAAGAGCTCAAGTATCATGTTAAAGGGCGTAAACTTTCATTAAAACGAAAATTGTTCTAACACAATAAAATAACCAGTCGTTTGACATAAACAAGTGCAACAGTCGCTCATAAAATAAATGGAATGCGTCAACAAGCTAGTGGTAGTACTTCTTGAGATGCTGTGCATGCCATGGATGAGGTAGGATTTTTCCATGTGAATTAATCTTCCAAAGCATAGGTGCCTGTCAAAACCATTTTGGTGACCTTGTATGGGCCCTCTTCTGTCAGTCCAAGAACCCCGCTAGTCGGGTCTTTCGTATTAGGCATGAATTTCCTTAATACCAAGTCGCCTTCTCTAAAGCTACGCTTTTTGACCTTTGAGTCATAATATCGAGCGATCTGATTTTTGTACTCGGCCGTTCGTAGTCGTGCTACCTCTCGATGTTCCTCTAGTAGATCAAGGTTGAGTTGTATAGACTCGTCGTTTTCAGGTAGATTGAATCGTTCTACCCTTGGGGAAGGAAGTCTGGTTTCCACTTGCACTACTGCCTCAGAACCAAATGACAATCAAAATGGTGTTTCACCAGTTGATGTGCAGGGTGTTGTTTTGTAGGCCCATAGTGCACTGGGAAGTTCTTATGCCCACTGCCTCTTAAGCTTTTCTAATCTAGTTTTTAGAGTTCTTTTGATAATATTGTTAATTGCTTGACCTGGCCGTTAGCTTGCGGGTGTGCTAGCGAAGAGCAGATGTGCTTGATACCCAACTCTCAACAAAAGTCCCGAAAAGCTACATTATCGAATTGTTTTCCATTATCACTAATAATGGTGTAGGGTATCCCAAAGCGGCAAATCATGCTTCTCCAAATAAAGTCGATGATCTTCTCGGTGATTGTTGCCAGGGCTTTAGCCTTGGCCCATTTGGTGAAATAATCAACTACTACGACTGCAAACTTTGTCTGACCTTTTCCTTGTGGGAGAGATCCTATGAGGTCTATTCCCTATTAGGCAAATGGCCAGGGACTTATTTTGTTGGTTAATGGTTCTGGCGATTGCCTAGGCACTGTTGCTGTTGGGTGTGTTGCCCTAAACTCGTAGTTTGTATTCTGTAAAAACAAATTTCTATTTAATAAAGTTTATTCAATAAATTTGTTGTTGAATCATAGCTTTGCATTGTCCAAAATCCAATAAACTAAATATCCAAGGTTATTTATGATGTAATCGGGACAGTATATATACTGGGTATATAGTTGATATACGAGGTATATATTTGATATACCCCTAATATATGAATGGATAATATCCTGTGAATAACCTAAAGGGTCTATAGTATATGGATAAGGTTGGGTACCTTATCCTGGCAACACTATGGATACGGCCCACTCTGTAAAGGTTACAGACGACTGGATCCAGGTCGTTCGTGTGGAGACATGCGAGTGGGGGTATCCTATACAATGAGTTTGTATAAGACCGGACCACGAAATAGGCAATCTTTAGATGTAACACTGTTAACTAATAGGTTGCTATTTCTTAGGATGACCAGGCAACTCATTCTCAATCCTGAGTGAGTTATGGACTCCTGCCCGTGAGGGCTCGTCCTTTGATCTGTATGGGTGAGAGTGGCCCGAGTCGCCGACTCAACATTCCTACCATTTTGGGGATGAGACCGAGTGGGGAGCTGGGAACATAACTTCACAAGATGGAATTCACTCCTCCCCGACTTTAGGGGAGTAGATGAGTGCTCCCTTAAATGCTGACTCCGGGACTTGAACAAGGAGCCACACCCTCTCATAGGTCGAGAGGGACTTCCGGTTATTGGTTGAACCATAACCGGGTTGTTCATTAGAGGAGCAGTGGTGTTTAAGGAGTAAGATGTAACTCAGGGGTAAAACGGTAATTTGACCCAACTTGAGTTACGAACACTCGTGAAGGATTGACTCGTCATTAATGGTCGTATATCCATGGACACGAAAACATTCTGCAGTGAGAAGAGTGCAACTGCGGGTCTTTAGTGGAATGACCCGTAGTTAACGAATCTAGATTAACTCGGTCAATGAGTTTGACCAATTAATCTTGCATCGTTGGAGCTTCGGATCTGTAGGTCCATTAGGTCCCCTTGCTAGCTCATAACGGGTAAAACGAGGATCAAGTTTTTGGAAGAATTTGAATTGTTCAAATTACTTAAGGGATTATATGTATATTGATATATTATAATATATAGTTAATTGTCAATTAAAACTATATATTATGAGAGATATTATTTGAATGAGATTCAAATAAAATTAATATGAATAAGATTCATGTTAAAACTATAGGTTAAAAATAATGTGTATAAGATGTACATTAGAACTATAGGTTATACGAGAGAAATGTTTTAGAATATGATTCTAATTTTATCATAAATAATTAAGTGTTAATTATTTATGTATATATATATTTATTAATTATTTATTTGATTAATAGTTAATTATATTTATTAATTAATTTGATTAATTAATTATATATATATATTAATTGTTATATATATATATATTATATATATTATTTATTAATAATAATAATATTATTATTATTATTAAACTCCCCTGCAAAATTGCAGGGGACTGGGAGGTGTTGTGACGTGGGGAGTTACCCCACGTCACCCTTCTTCTTCAAGTGTTGGAGAAGGTGAAGAAGAGGTTTTGTTACAGAAAAAAAAAACTCCCTGGATTTCTGTAACACCTCGAGTCCCTCAGGTTAGTTAGTATCGAATAAGGAGATTTTTTTTCTTTTTATTTTTTTTTCTCTTTCTCTCCTTCATTTAATTTTAAATTTATTGTTAATTAAAATTATTGATTGTTAATTAAATTTATCTTTACTATCGGGCTCTAAACTCCAATTTAAATTTATATTCGTCGGACTTCGTGTAGTGGGCCTTGTTTTAAGGATGGAATGGACTCTTTTCTCCTCTTGGGCTTGGGTATGTTGGGCTTTTGGGTTGGGTTGATTTTAAAACAAAAAGAAAGAAAAACAAAAGGGGAAAACAAAATAAACCCTAAGCTCCATCTTCTTTTCCCCCTCTCCCTTGCCCAGCCGCCCCCTTCGTTTTCCGGCGACCCAGCCCCCTCCGACGACGGCGTCTTCAGATTCGGCGACACCCAGCAGGCCGCGGCCCTTCTCCGGCATTCCTTGTGCGTGCGACGCAGCGGCGGTCCTCCGCGAACGGTAAGTCCGACGAGCAGCGGCGGCGCGACCTGGGTTCCACGAGCAGCGACGGCGCGACCTTCCCCTTGGCGGCGTTCGAGCAGCGGCGGCCGGACACCCGGCGCTCCAGCGGCTGCGAACAGGTACAGCGGCGAGCACGGCAGCGTTCTTCATCCCCGACATTCCGACGGTCTGCAGCAGCGGCGGCGCCCCCGGGATCTGCAAGAACCAGCGCGGCCTCCTCCTCGCGGCGGCGCACGGCGAACGGCGTACAGCAGCGGAACGGCGGCAGAGTTTGAACGTTACAGCGGTGTTTTGGACGTTTGGCGGCGACCCACATCCGTTCGAAGCTCGATTTAGGCTACGCACACCTTGGCGAGTTAGATCTAGGTGACCCACATATATACGAAGTCGGTTTTGGTGGTAATGCGTCATTCGAACCCTTTTAGAGTTAATTTCGAAGGATAAATAACGTACGTAACATGCTGCATTTTCTGTTTTGGTGTGCTTAGGGTGAGGTCGACTCAAAACTTAAGGGCGCGGTTGTGTGTAAGTAGCACGGGGGCGGGTGCGTGAGTTGGTGTATGTTATTTGGTTGCCGATGTACTGTCTATGATGCTTAATATTGGTTCTGATACGTGGTTGTGCAGTGTTACTCTTGTTTATGTAGTTTTGTATGCCTGGTTAGTGTTAAATGTCCGTTGGTGTTAATAGTGTGAATTCTGCATTGTTGAACTGCTGCGATCTATTGTAGAATGACGTATGATTGTAGTGAATGTTCGTGAAAGTGAATTTATTTTGGAAATGTACGTTGTCTGAATTCGTATGAAGTGTTTGGCGTGTCTCATGAGTTTTTATTATATCTAGTAGTGTTTATTATGGACGTTGGATATTAAGTGTTCGGATGAATTGTGTTGGGCTCCAATCGTTTGAAATTTGTTGACTATGCTCCATTATGACTAAACTCACTGTGGCGCTGTTGTTAAGATTTGGTATGTTGTGAAAACATGTTTGGTTTATTGTTTTGCTATTAGAATAATGTTTATGTTGTGGAAGCATGCTGAAATGTATTGGGGAGTTGTGAGATGCATTGAAATCATACTAGTGGTGGTGTTGTTGAGGGGCGTTGTGGTGGTTGGTGGTATTAAGGGGTTAGTACTGGAATCTTGGTTGGAGGCTAGAAACGATATGTGGAGTTTTGCAAATTATGAAGTGAATGGGTGAGTGTCAGGGCCTCGGGTATAAATGGTCGGGGGCTGATATGTCACTAATTGGGTATCGAGGCCTCGGGTATAAATGGCCGGGGGTCGATACGCCAATATTGGATAAAGATGAGCGTCGAGGCCTCGGATATAAATGGTCGGGGGTAGATGCGAGGAGTCTTTCGAAAGGGAGAACTATTGGGGTCTTGGGTATAAATGGTCAAGGGCCAATAGATTGTAAGACATCGAGGCCTCGGGTATAAATGGTCGAAGGTCGATGCACTAGTGTTGGGGCTCTGGGTATAAATGGTCAGGGGCCGACACTATCAAAAGAATGGTTTCGAAGAGCTCGAATAACTGAGGTGAACATAGTTGTATGTGAGGTGTTAGGGAGCCAGGTGGACGGCAATGGTTTTTATATGATTGTGGTTAGCATCGGGTCTTGTAGAGCATGTTTATGGATGAATGTATAATGTATTAGTAGAGCATGTCTATGGTTGTTCGTATATTGTACTGATAGAGCATGACGATGTATGTTTCCTTTATGGTCATGAGCATGATGTTTGTGTGTGCTTGATGAGGGCTACTTACGGAGTATATTTTATATACTCACCCCCCCCCCCCCCCTCTACAATGATTGTTTCAGGTGAAGGACTTGTGGGTGACCGTGGTGATGGGACGGAGGAGACCTGACGAGCAAGGACCATAGACTGCTTAGTTTTCCTGTTTAGTTTAATTCATTGGTTAGGGCCTTATGTTGTGGCCAATAAACGGTTTATTTGCATTTGAATAATTGAGAGATTTTTCCTTGTTGTTAGTCTTGCTTCGGGGTAGGTGCCTATTTGAGTTTTATTCCTTTTGTTTAGATTCATATAGATTGATTAATAAACTTGCCTCGTGAGGTGGTCCACGAATGTTGTTGAATGTTATTCCATGAGATTGGTTTATCGTTAATTTGATGAGGATTGGAACTTGATTTTTTATAAGTTTATGTGCATTGAAAGTTGGCAGGATGTAGCCGAGGTTAAATTTGATTAGTTGGGTAGTTAATGTGACCTAGAGGTGCACGGAAAAAATTCTGGGTCGTTGCAATTTCTCTCAACTTCTCTCAATCTCTCCCTCTCTTCGATCAAGGTGCTACTACAAGCACGATCTCGAGACCCAAGATGATAGCGAGGAAGATCCGGTGGTGGTGTTCAAGGGGAATTCACTGAAGAAACGTTCTTCAAAGGTTTGTTTTTCCCCTGTATTTTTCTTATTTGTAATTCGATTTTTTATCCCGAAAATCGGCAACGAAGATCCGCTTCCGCTCCGGGATTCACATCCCTTCAGTTACAAACCATTGACATTTGTCGCATTTCCTCGTGAACTGTGTTGCATCGCTTAACATGGTCGGCTAGTAATACCCCTGTCGGATGATTTTGTGGCTCAGGGATCGTGCCCTAGAGTGGTTACCACAAACGCCTTCCTGTATCTCCCTCATAACATGGTCGGCTTCTTCTGGCGCTAAACATTTTAAAAGTGGCAAAGAGTAGCTTCTTTTATACAGACTTCCATCTCTAAGCACATACCTAGCTGCTAGCCGTTGGAGTTGCTAGGCCTCTATCCTTTCATCAAGCAGGGTCCCATCTTTTAAATACTCAATCAAAGGGTTCATCCAATTCTAATCGGGTTGACCTGGTTCGTCTATTTCCATTGCATCTTGGACCTCTATGCTCGGCTCGAGTAAAATCTCCACTGGTACGGTTCTTTCCAGGTCGGTTTCATAGGCTACCGCCAGTCGTCTAATGCATCTGCGTTGACATTCTGAGTATGTGGAATTTATCAGATCTCGTATTTCGAGAATTGGCCGAATTGGTCTCTTACCTGGGAAAGGTACCTCGCCATCCATGGCTCTCTAGCTTGCAATTCCTCTTTCACCTGACTCACAATCAACTGTGAATCACTAAGTATTAATATGTTCGTGACTCCGATATACCTGGCTACTCTCAAAATTGCTAGTAGAGCTTCATACTCAGCCTCGTTATTGGAGGCGTGGAAACTAAATCGTAGCGGATATTCGAACCTCTCTGTATCTGGGGAAACTAACAGAAATCCCGCCCCGCAGCCTCTGAAGTTTGAGGACCCATCTACGTACAAGGTCCAGGGCTGCTCTACTTCAGCAGCCTGTGAAATGATGCTACATGATTGATGTTCTACTGGTGTTAATTCTGCTATGAAGTTGCTATGTCTTGCCCCTTCATTGTAGTTCACGGTTTGTTGTGGATGTCGTATTCGCTGAGCTCCACAGTCCATTTTACCAGTCGGCCAGAAGTCTCGGGCCTTTGCAGAATCTGCCGTAGAGGAAAGTTGGTGCAGACAGTTATCTTGTGGGCTTGGAAATATGGGCGTAATCTCCAAGCCGAGGTAACTAATGCCAATGCCAGCTTTTCCATTTAAGGATATCTAACTTCTGCAACCACCATTGATTTGTCGGTGTAGTAGATTGGAGATCGTCGCCCGTTTTCTTCCTTTATCAACGCCGAACTCACTGCGGTGTCGGATACGGCTAGGTACAAGTAGAGTTCATCTCCCGTGACTAATTTTGAGGGGAGCGGGGTTGCCCCCAGGTATTGTTTTAACTCCCTGAATGCAATCTCACACTCTTCAGTCCATTCAAATTGTCCTTTTTTCCTTAGGACTTTAAAGAATGACAAGCACTTGTCGGTTGAGCGATTGACGAATGTGTTGAGTGTCGCTATTCTCCCATTGAGCCCTTGTAGTTGCTTTAAATCTCTAGGGGGACTCATCTCCAACACAACTTTGATTTTATATGGGTTGGCTTCAATTCCCTGTTGGTGTACCAATAATCCGAGGAATCTCCCTAAGGTCACCCCAAACGTGCACTTATTGGGATTCAACTTCATCTTGTACTTTCTAAAAACCCCAAATGCTTCTGCCAGATCTGCTTCGTGTTGATTGCTTTTCCGGCTTTTTACTAACATATCATCTACGCAGACCTCCATATTTCTGCCAATCAACGTCGCAAACATTCGGTTTACCATTCGTTGATAAGTCGCGCCTGCATTCTTCAACCCAAAAGGCATTACTGTGTAGTAATATAGGCCTCGATTTGTGACTGTAGACACCGTATTTGGTCTGGCTTATTTTTAATTTTAATTTATATTATTGTATTTTACTTTATTGAGTTTTATTTTAATTAAAGAATAACATAGGTTTACTTTATTATTAGTTTTAATATAAAGTTTAACTAAAATTAAAATGTTAGATTTATTTAAATGTTTAATTTTATTAATAAGGATTTATTTAAATGTTTAATTTTATTAATAAGAAACTAAAAAAATGTTTGTTTAGATTTTATTTTATTATTAAATTAAAAATGATTTGTTTTTAACTAAATAATTTTATTTAAAAAAAAGGATTTTGTTTTAATTAAATAAAGATTTCATTTTAACAAAACCTTTGATTGTTTTTCCTCTTTGATTTTTTCCTCGTCAAAGGAACGTAACGTGTCATTTTCTCCTTCATTTCCTCCATCTCTCTTCTCTAACCATCTCATTGTTATTGTTATTTTTTTTTTTGTATTTAAAGGGCACACAACGTACAGAAGAACACAGTGCAGAGAGTTAGAAACCCATCACCGTATCTTCTTCTCTCAATCCCTCTTATCCCACATCACCACTTTTCTCCTTCATACCCACGACCTCCGACGACGCAAGGGAACGGTGTGAACGACAGCAGCAACAACCTTCTTCACAGCTTCTTCCAAGCCCGCTGGCACTCCGACGATTTCGTTTCCAGTAGTGCGTTTTAAGTAAGTATCAAATACGTTGGAAAGATTTTTTTTTTTAAATAACGGAAAGGCTTTGAAAATAATGCTTTTAATTTGAAACAAATTCTTTTGTTTCTATGAAAAGATTTTTTTAGGAAAAAAATGTTTTTTTTAAGAAAAAGTTTTTTTTTTTACTTTTTTTTTAAAGAAAATGCTTTTATTAAGAAACCTTTTTTTTAAGATAAAAAAATCTTCTAAATTAATTTTAAATAAGTTTTTGAAAATAAAATAAGGATTTTGATATTTTAAAATTTGTTTTAAAATAAAAAGGTTTTTCTTTTTCTAATAAATAAGAGTTTTTTTTTAATGAAATAAATCTTAAACTTAATTTTATTTTAATAAAAGATTTTACTTTAAAATTTTGGTTAAAATACGTTGAAAAAAAAGCGGTTTATAAAATAAATCTTGGTTTAAAAAAAATTTGGATTCTTTTAAATTTCAATTCAAACTTTAAAAGTTAGTTTTTATTTAAATTTTTTAACAAGATTTACTTTTTTTTGGTCAACTTTGTTTTATCTTTTAATTAAAAAGAGTCTTCCTGCAGGATTTTAAAAAAGGAGGAGATAAAAACATAGTTTTTCTATAATAAAATCTCTTTTTTTTTTTAATTTTCTTTTAATGATTTGGTGGTTATGGTTTTGGAAAGAATCTTAACAAAAAAAATCAATTTTTTAGCACACAAGTTTTGTTCAAGTAAATTTGACTTTATTTTTAAATAAAAGTTTTTTTTTAAATAATCTTGTTAATTTCGAAATAAATAAAAAAAGTTTTTTTTTTGTTTTAATTTAACAAAATTCGTAATTTTTTTTAGTTTAAAAAAATAAATTAAAACTTTTGTTTGTGTAAAAGAATATAATGTTTACATCTTTAGATGTTGGCATAGTGATAAGATGTTTGATTTTTAATGTACCTGACCCAAGTTTGAATCTTTGAATGCCTCATTTTATCATTGTTTTTACTAAATAATTATTTTAAATAAAAGATTTCATTTAGAGTTTTTTTTCTTGTTTTTTTAAACAAAATTCAAAAATATAAAATATGTATTTTAAAAAAGAGCATAGCTTATATCTCAAAGTGGTGGCACATTGGTGTGATGTTTTAGTGTCAGCACTCATGTCGTAAGTTCAAGTCTTGATATTCCCTAAAATTAAAATTATTTTTATTGATTATTTTGTTTGCTAAATAATTATTTCAAAAACTCTAATGACGGAATTGAAACCTTTCAATATTCTCGAGGTGTCAAAATTTTTCTAGCGGCCTTCATGCCACTCATACCTATTAATTCATATCTTATAACAAAATGTGAATTAATATAATATGAGATATTTAAATAAAATAAAAACATTTCTTTTGGACCAGATAAAATAATAGGATAATTTTTGACAAAATGTGATACCATTTTCGAACGGGTGTCGTAGGGTGTTAACACCTTTCCCTACGCTCAACCAACAATCTGCTTTCGCAGACCTTGTCTTTATTTTTAGGTGACCAATCACACCTCATAGATGATTGGTGGCGACTCCAAACCTTTATCTCGAAAGAGACCCTTCAGGGGATGATGTCGGCCGCTCCGCGTCGCGATGACGTTGCGACAATGACGAATGACGTCTTCTCTTGATCCGGTAGATGCATCTTAATCTGATTATATTCGAAGTAGGCATCCATGGAACTCAACCTTTCATATCCAACGGTGGCGTCAACTAGTTGAGCTATACGAGGTAAAGGAAAAGAATCCTTTGGGCAAGCTTTGTTTAAGTCCGTAAAGTCGATGCACATTCGCCATTTGCCATTTGGCTTCCATACCATGGCCATATTGGATATCCATCGGGGATAATGGAACTCTTGGATGAAACCCGCTTTTAGTAGTTACTCCACCTGTTCAGCCACGATCTCGTTTCTTTCCTGGTTGAAAGCGTGATGCTTCTGTTTTACTGGTTTACAGCTCTCGTCGACATTGAGTCGGTAGACCATGACTCCTCGATCAGTTCCGGGCATATCCTCATGTGACCATGCGAATACATCGACATTGCTTCTAAGGTAAGGTTCGCTCTCTCCTTGTTTCCCAACTTGGTTCCAGTGTTGACCCATCGATCATCGGATGTCAAGGGGATGAATTCCACCTCTTCAGCCGGCTCTCCCCTATCGAAGGAGGCTGAATTTGGTAGTTAATCAGGGCTCGAACATATCTCTCCCGAATCGTCGACTGCCCTATCATCGGGTGTCAGGATATGGATTCTACCCCTTCTTCTGGTTTTCCCTTGTCGAAGGTGTTCAGGTTTGGTTGATGACAAGGGCTCGGGCATATTTCTCCCGAGCCGTTGACTGCCACCTCGGGGCTCTCTTCTTCGAAACACTGTTGTCCTTCGGAGTTCGTATCAACTCGTTTCATTCCAACCTTCCTCGGATTTGGGCTTCGTCTCGGTTCTTGCTTAATCTTGTATCATTTCCCATAGACAAGACCAATTGTTGATGCTTGGATTCTAGTAGACCGGCTTACTCCATTCCATGCACCAGACTCGAATATTATGGGACCGGATACCTGCAAAAATGAGTAAAACACAGTCACACCGGCTACGATGCCTAAGTTAGCAAAATGAGAGATTACTAAACAAATAAGATACTTGAAAGTATAGTTCTGGCTTACCTTCAAGGGGTGACCCCCTCCCTATTTATAGTCGATTTGGCCTCCCTAGGGTTTCTCAAGATGTCAACCCTAGGTTTGATATTCGTGGGCTTTGGGCCAGGATGCCTCCAACATCGGTAGAGGAACGGGAACAGGGCTCGGCTTTGGGGCCCGAACGCCACACACTTGAAAGAGGGATCAAGAGGAAAAAAGGAGAGCGCCGAGGCCTTCTCGACCTAAGGCTGAGAAGGGGTCGGCGCCTCGACGTTGAGGTGGGGTTGGCCCTTTGTTGGGCCGGCCTCCGTGTCTTGGGCCGACTCTGCCTGTCGATGGTCCTGGTTGTCTTTCTTGATGTAGTTGTATTGTTCCATACATAACACTTACGTTATATGTTCACCTTATTTGTTCACATTTTTTATTCACCATTTACTGTATTTGTTTCTCTTTTGTTCCTCTATTCACCGTATTTGTTCATCTGTTCGTCGTAGTATTTGTTATTTGTTCCTTTATTCGCCGTATTTCTTATTTGTTGCTCTGTTCGCCGTATTTCTTATTTATTCCTCTGTTCGCCATATTTGTTATTTGTTCATCATATTTGTTATCTGTTCCTCTGTTCACCGTATTTGTTATTTGTTCCTTTGTTCCATGTTCATCTATTTGTTTTGGGTCTTAGTATTTGTGTTTCTAACTACGTTGTCTTGAGTCTTAGTATTTGTGTTTCTAATTACATTTTGTTTATTGAAGTTTATTATATATTATTCAAGATTTTTAGTATCATTTTCGATAATGATTTTATTGTTTAATGAATATAAGTTTTTTAGATTTGTTAGTATAATGCTCCTGAAAATTTATTGGGAAAATATTTGAGTTAGGTAAGATTTTAATAATATTTAAATTATCCGTGGTAGAGAAAAATATAGGTAGGATTCTCCTATAAAAAACGGAAAATAATATATTCCTTTTAAAATCATTTAAGGGAGGGTAGTTTCGTAACTAAAAGATTAATAGAGATTTTTCTATTTTTACGTTGGCGATTATTGAAAACTTAAAGTTGTTTAGCCATCTTTTGAAATTGTCTATTTTAAATGGTTATATCTGTTCTTATCCCAATAATTTACGTGGGTGGCTAAAATTTGGCACCCATTTTAAAAAAATGACCACTAGTTTTTAAATTTTGTTCAAATGGCTAAAATGTATTTTAGGAGTTCTAAAAAATATGGTGATTTTCCAACTTTACCCTTTCCTATGTTTTTTTGGATTTTTCTCATATTCAACTAGCTAACAAACTTGATTTGGGTCAAGTGCATGCAGCCAAGATCACCCAATTCAAAAAGGGATAATTTAGGTGGGTGGCTAAATTTTGGCACCCATTTAAAAAAATGACAATTACTTTTTAATTTTGTTCAAATGGCTAAAGAGTATTTTAGGAGTTTTAAAAATATGGTGATTTTCCAACTTTACATTTTTACACGTGTTTTTGGTTTTTCTCATATTCAACCACCTAACAAACTTGATTTGAATTTACCTTTCCTACATTCAACGGATTTTTAAGTTGTTTCCTAAATATATTATTTTAGTTATTTTGTATTGAATTTGAATTAATTTAAATGATTTGTCATTGTTCTACTGTCTCCATCTCATCGATCTTCATCAGACTTTGTGTCATCCCTTGAAAGATTTGATGAATTATTAAAATTTGAATGTCAATAAATTTCTATTCCAATTGAAGAATTATAAAACTTAGAAGGACAATACAACTCAATTATCAAAATTAAAAGGTTAATAAATGTATGTACCAATTGAAGAATTATTAAATTTAGAATGGCAACACTAGTATATAGAACTATGCAACTCAATTACTAAAATTAGAAGGACAATACATGTAAATACAAATTCAAGAATTATCAAAATTAGGATGTCAATACACATATATATCACAATACAACTCAATTATCAAATTTATGAGATCAATACATGTATATATCATAATGCAACTCAATTATAAATTTTAGGAGATCAATATATGTATATATCACAATGCAACTCAAATATCAAAATTAGGAGGTCAATACATATATGTATCACAATGAAACTCAATTGTCAAAATTAGGAGGTCAATACATGGTACATACTCACTATAAGAAAAAAGGGTTTCAGAGACGTGCAAAAATGTCGCTGAAAGCTTCATTGCGTCGTTGAATCATTTAACAACAAACTATAATTCGTCGCTAAAAATGCATCGTTTTAGCTTTCAGCAACAACATTTGCGCGTCACTGAAAATGGGTATTAACGACGGCCCACGTCGTCGCTAATACCCATTTTCAACAACATTTACATGATGTCTCTGAACATAAGTGAGGTATTTTGACTCCGAAAGAGGGCTGACTATTGAGAGAGAAACCTAAGGAGCACACACGTCGGATTTCGAGAGCGACAACAAGGTACAGGACTACAGATGGTGAACACCATACTTTGTGCGGCCGCACAAATGGGTCACCACCATGGTTGTACGGGGGAGATACCGTGGATTGTAGCCTGAAACCTGCAGTCTGCCGGGAACATACCTGTAGGTGGAGGCACCACCCACTAACTGTCTAGAGCGTCCGACCATCCATCAGGGCTTCGTACAGCTTGGCGTGCCTATGCACCCAAAACCTGAAGGAATGTGAATCCAATCCTGGAGCGGAAGCAGTAGAACACATTCTTGAATTTCTTTTGAAAATTTAAAACACATAAAAATATAAAACATGGAAGAATGTTGGATTTTACCTTTAAAGACTCTTCTTTGTGTAAACCCAATGAGACAACACCATTTGATCTTCTTGCTAAATCTCTCGGTCGAGAATCCAGATTGTGGGATCCAATTGCAAGGGATTGAGTGAGTAAGAGAGTTGAGAGATTTTTAGTGTACCTTTAAGGTTCAGATTCCTGTAATATTTATAGAGGGAAAATCCTAAAACCATCAGGATATCTTATCCTTTTAGATATAGGATACATTCTCCTGAATCTAGGGGAAATCCCAAGATCATTAGGATATGTTCTTCTTTTGAATTTCTAGGTAGAAAATAGAGATTTTTTCTATCCATAACATTAGCCCCCACTCTTAAAATACATAGTATTAATTTTGAATCTTTATCCAAAATTAACATATATTTTATATAATGTATCATATACATTATATACATTCTCTTGTATAATTTGAACATTTTAAATTATTTTACAATTCTTGATCCTCATTTTAGCCGTTGTGAGCTAGCAAGGGGACCTAATAGGCCTACAGATCAGAAAATCTAACAATGCGAGATTAATCATTCAAACTCATTAATCGAGTTAATCAACATTCGTTAACCGCAGGTCACTCCACTAAAGACCCGTAGTTGCACTCTTCTCACTACAGAATATATGTGTGTCCACGGATGTATGACCATTAACGGCAAGTCAATCTTTCACGAGTGCTCGTAACTCTAGTTTGATCAAATTACCGTTTTACCCCTGAATTACATCTTGTTCCTTAAATACTACTGCTCCTCTAATGAACAACTCGGTTATAGTCCGACCAATAACCGGAAGTCCCTCTCAGGCCAGTGAGAGGGTGGGGTCCCTTGTTCAAGTCCAGGAATCTGCATGTAAGGGAACACTCATCCATCGTTGCAACCCGCCAGAAATCAGTCTACACACCGTCTGTTGTCCCATTCTACATGCTCCCATAGCCATTTCATCCGTTGTTCTTGTCTGTCATTGTTTCGTATGTCGTCCTTCCCTCTTTCGCTCGTTCAAGCAGTTGTCCTGCTACCTAGTACCCCATCCTCTTCCATCGCCCAACCGAGGTTGCTTTTTCATGCGACAATCATTCTTTAAATCGAGTCGTCTTCCAGTGGGCAAGGATTTCCAAATTTAGAAAACACATTAATGGTGGATTGTCTGTAGGTTTATGTACAAACTGAGATTTCATAACTCTATTTAAATGAGACTTCATTTATAAAAATTAAAAAATGGTTAATTTTTTTTAAATATTCCCTAACCCATTTCCTATATATATATTTTTGGATATTGTTAGGGATGTTAGTGAAATGTCAATTCTTGTATTATTAACTTTTATATAAATAATTTTCAACTACTTGGTATATTTACATAAATATAAGTAGAATAATTTTTTAAAGGTCAAAATAGGCTCAAAAGTCGTTGGTATAACATATTCTTCTAAAGCGTATTCAAAAGAAATATGATTCATTACCTTAATTAGAAAATGAGGAAGAGGAAGGGAAATGTTCAGACCCATATAATAACTTATGTTTCTTTGAAATTGAATAAACTATTATATTTATTTATTGTGTTTAGAACTTGTATTGCTATTTTCCTTACTTGGATTTATGCATATTTACCTCTCATTTTTTTATTTATAAAATTATTCTTGTTTATGGATATTTACACTTCTCGTTTTTAGATTTATGAATGGAAGAAGAAGCTTAAATAAACAGTTGTTTGAATCATTCTCGATGGATTTACTTATGATTATTGACTCTCAGTCTTTCATTTGCTTGGTTTTATGCATATTTAGCTAAGTGCAACTATCATTGAGGTAGTTTATCTCTCGTTTATGGATTTATGGAACTACTTCTATTTACATATGTTGCTTTTAATTATGAAAAGATTTTTGATCTATTTACGTGAATGCATTTTTACCTCTCGTTTTTAGATTATGGAATTTATTTTTTTGTATATAAGCCTAACTACCTCAATAATATTTACCTCTCATTTTACTTAGATTTTCTAATGATCATCGACTCTCAACCTTTAATGCATATTATTGTTGGTTTTATGCATATTTACCGAAGTGTAAATATCATCGAAATAATTATGCATATAACACATTGGTGAAATGTATGCAAATAATCAATGGTAAACAAGCATGCTCCGAGGGGTAAAATATGAATTCCTAACTCCAACCACACAAAAGAAAACAATATTTAGGGGGGGCGGATTTGCACAATGCAAAGGGTGAGAAAACTCTCAATTTTCGTATTCTATATCAAATCAAAGGGGGTTTAAGTGTCTCTAAAACGGGGGTACATGCCTATTTATAGACTACGGCTCATGGTCTTTACAAATTGAAATAATCCTAAAATCTAAGGTAAAAAAAATGAAAAGATATTTCCGTTAAATTGTCATTTTGCTAATCAAGTAAGACGATCTATTCCTTAAACTATTTTGGATATAAATAAAATAAACTAAGGAAAATCCTAATAAAGATCTTTCCAAAAATCCACCAAGTTGCTAATGAAGCAAGGAAAATTATTACTTAAATGTAATTTAATAAATCAAAAATTAAACCAAGGAAAAATAAAAAGGAAATATTTTCCTTAGAAGGGGTGGAGTGGGAAGCAAGCAAGTATTTTGGTGCAAAAGGGAAAGGGGCACGCACGGAGTATGGATGCATGGCGTGGGTGGCAAGCGAGAGCACGCAGACGGCATGGCACAGTAGATGAGGGAGCTAAGGCGATGGTGAGCAGGCACGCGGGCTGTATATGTGCAAGCTATAGGCGGACGCGATGAGCATTGAGGTGAGGCATGCGACAAGGCACTCATGGCATGGTCGTGCAGGCGGAGGCAATGCGTGCGGAGGGGCATGGAGTTGGAGTGCATGCATTGTTGAGGCAGCAGGCAAGTGAGTGATTGAGTGTGCAGGCAAAGGGCATGCATTCAGATGGAAGGGCGTAGACATGCACGAGCTGGATGCTGACATGCGTGCAGGTGCTATAGAATGTGCTGGATGACGTGCGTGAGGTGACACCTTGCGAGCTAGGTTAGCTGACTGTTGATGGCATAGACGGGTGCACTATGCTCTCTTCTTGGCTGCACTTGGTTTCAAGGATTTGGGGTCAATTATGATCATATCATCATTAATATGCTCTTTTCAATAGACAATATTACTAATCCATTTAATGTTTCTTGTGGCATTATGTTACAAGGGTGAAAATGAGCATAAGTGGCTAGGTGGATTTAGTCTAGGCCATGGTTGTGACGATGCAATGTTGTATTAGAGTGCGACACGGTTGGGGTCTTGGAGCAAAGTTTTACAACACGACGAGTATGGGCAGTGCATGTTGCAGGAGTGGAGTGTATGTGGATGCTCAGTGGATTGCTACAATAAACGAGATCACAATTCGGGTTAGAAACCACTTAGAAATATCTAAATTTAATTGAAACTTAGTTTAGGTGAGTCATTACCTAGTAGCTCACACTAAAACCTCTTGAGTTAAGAGTGGGTCGATGTCGAATGAGCCCGACACTTCAAAACTCAGTTTGAAAAGACTCGAACTTGCCGGCCTGATACCAAAAAATGATGGGTAACTCAGGTTGAGCTTCGTTTGAGTATGGGTAAGTGTCGAATGGGTGCCGAAGGAATCGGGTAACTCAAAACTAGCTCGAACAAGGTTGGGTCAACACTGAATGTAGCTGGAACGAAGGAATCGTCAACGAAACTGGGCTGGGCATCGTAGATCTAGACTCGGGGTTGCCGGATTCAAGCCAATGCTTGGTGGCCGTAGGTTGTCGAGCCAAAGAACGTCGCAAATAAGTCGAATCTCTACTCAGGCCATCGGAAAATGCTACTACAGGGGCTGGCGTTGCAAACCACCGCCACCGTCGCTTCAATACTCGTCAGGAACGCGTTGCCGCACCAAATCGGGGCTTGGGTCGCCGTGGAGTCAATCGCAATATGTCAAAGAGGGACTAAGGTTTGTTTTGCTTTCTTTTCAATTTCACTTTTTTTCTTTTCGTTTCTTTTCCAAGCAAAAATAATATAACAAAATAATATTTAAGGCCAATCTCTTTGAAAAAGAAAACGTAGTTTAAAAAGGTTTTGAAAATTTTATTTAAGAGATTTAACTTGATTTTAAAACTTAAGAATAAAATCAAAAAAGGAAAAATTAAATTTCCAAAACTTTGAATTAAGATTTAATTAAAATCTCTTTCCAAAATTCGAAAAGTTAATTTATCTTAATCCAACTAAACTAAATTTAAATTATAATTTACCCAAAATTAGAACTTTAAAATTATAAAATCCAATAATTTAAATTATCCAATTAGGGGGAAAATCCAATGACTCAATTTAAATCTTAAAATAAACTAACAAGAGAACGCGAGGCGTTACAGTGCAACTGGGGGTCTTTATTGGAGTGACCCGCAGTTAACGGATGTTGATTAACTCGGTTAATGAGTTTGAGTAACTAATCTCGTATAATTAGAGCTTCTGATCTATAGGTCCATGAGGTCCCTTTGCTAGGTCACAACGGGTAAAACGAGGATCAAGAATTATGAAATTGTTTCAAATGTTTAAATTATCTAAGGGAATGTGTATAATGTATATTGATACATTATAAAAATATATGTTGATTTTCGATAACGATTAAAAATGAATACTATGTATTTTGAGAGTGTGGGAAAATGTTATGGATATATGGGAAATATCTCTATTTTCTACTTTTGAATTTCCTACTAGTAACTAAAAAGAAGAAGATATCCTGATGCTCTTGGGATTTCCTCAAGATTCAAGAGAAGACATCATATATCCAAAAGGACAAGATATCCTAATGATCTTAGGATTTTCTCTCTATAAATATAACAGTAAGTTGAACCCTAAAGGAACGCTAAAACTCTCGCAACACTCTTACTCTCTCAATCCCTTGCAATTGAATCCCACAATTCGGATTCTCGATCAAGAGACTTAACGAGGAAGATCAAGTGGTGTTGTCTCATTGGGTTTACACGAAGAAGAGTCTTCAAAGGTAAAATCCAACGTTCTTCCCTGTTTTATATTTTTCTGTGTATTAAATTTCAAAATAAATTCAAGAACACGTTCTACTGCTTCCGCTCCGAGATTCACATCATTTAAAATCTCATAAGTTTTTAAGGTATCTAAAACATATAATTCAAGTTCTCAGGAATTGTATTCCATAAAGTTATATAGATCATTATATGAATTAAAACAATCAATGAGAATGTGGTACAATCAACTAAGTGGATATTTGCTTAAAGAAGGATATCAAAATAATTCAATTTGTCCGTGTATTTTTAAAAAGGAATCATAGTCAAGATTTGCTATTATAACTGTGTATGTTGGTGACTTGAATATAATTGGAACATGCAAAGAGACTTCAAAGGAAATAGAGTATCTTAAGAAAGAATTTGAAATGAAATTAAGATCTCGGAAAAACAAATTGTTTTGCTTTGCAAATCGAGCATTTAGCAAATGGGATATTTGTGCATCAATCAACTTATACAGGGAAAATTTTAAAAAAATTTTATATCGACAAAGCACATCCATTAAACATTCCAATGTAAGTTCGATCACTTGATGTGAAGAAAGATATATTTTGACCTCGAGAAGATAATGAAAAACTTCTTGGTCTTGAAGTACCATATCTTAGTGCTATTAGTGCAGTTATGTATCTTGATAATAATACAAAATCAAATATCACATTTTCAGTTAATTAATTAGCTAGATATAGTTATTCTCCAATAAAAAGACATTGGAATGGAGTTAAGCATATATTTCTTTTATCTTAAACGAACGACGGATATGAGCTTTTTTATTCAAACAAATTGAAATTTAATCTAGTTGGTTATGTAAATGTTAGATATTCATCTAATCTCCGCAAAGCTAGATCTAAAATAGGTTAGTTATTCACATGTGGGGAGACTATTACATCATGGTGATCAGTGAAACGTACCATAATAGCTACCTCTTCAAATCATACTGAAATTCTTACAATTCATCA
The DNA here is from genome assembly GCF_013281855.1 of Momordica charantia. Taxonomy (NCBI): domain Eukaryota; kingdom Viridiplantae; phylum Streptophyta; class Magnoliopsida; order Cucurbitales; family Cucurbitaceae; genus Momordica; species Momordica charantia. The sequence goes on along the minus strand of NW_028275157.1, from coordinate 2,413,718 downwards.
GGCTAGTCGAGAGTGTGTATGGTTAAGATCAATGACTCAACACATTCGTAAAACATGTGACTTATCTCTTAATAATCTTCTAACGTTATTATACGAAGATAACACAACATGTATAGTCCAAATCAAAAGATGATATATTAAAGGAGATATAATAAACCATATTTCACATAAGCTCTTCTACACTCATGAACTTGAAGAGACTGACAACATCACTATTCAACAAATTTGTTCGAAAGATAACCTGACATGTGTATTTACAGAGACATTACTTACTGCAATATTTGAATAATTGGTACATGACATTGGAATAGGGTGGCTTAGAGATCTAAAGTGATGTTTTCACGAGGGAGAGTAAAATATATTGTATTTTTTGGGTTTATTAGATTATATCAAATATGTACCTTTTTTCCTTGAGTAGAATTTTTTTTTTCTTACATTGGGTTTTTTAGGCATATTTCATTTATACAATTGGCATCTAATGATGTGATCATAATTGGCCTAAAATCTTTGGAACCGAGTTAAGCTAAGAGGAGAGAATCACCGCACGCTCAATGCCATCAAGTGCATGCAAACTTCGCTACACGCACGCCTACGATCCACCACGTGCATTCATACCCATGCACACCTAACCAGACGCACCAGGCGCACGCCCCACTGTGCATGTGCCCCTGCACCCACTAGGCACGAACCTCATAGCGTCCTGTCTGCCGCGCGCCTGCATCCCCCTCTTCGACAACCTCGTAGTGACCCCCCATAGCCCATCTTTCTGCCAGTGTGTAACGCCCCGAGTTTTCGGGTTATTTTTATTTTAAGTTTTACATTGAGCGTTTGGATTTTTTCCCTTTAAGTTGTTAAATTAAATTATTTGATTTTTAATTGGGAGTTCTAATTTTGGGTAAATTAGAATTAAGTTTAATTTCTTTGATTTAAATAATTTAAGTTTTCGAACTTTGGAGGAGAGTTTTAATTAAATCTTAAATCCAAGGTTTTCAGAAATTTAAATCTTTAAGTTTTGGATTTTATTCTTGCGTCTTAGAGTTAAGTTAATCATTTTGTGTTTGGTTGTGGTGGATTTTATTCTTAATTACTAAAGTGTTTTCTTTGGGGTTTTGTTTTGCGCCTTCTTGTAAAATTGAGAATTTGGGCTTTTTAGTTTAAAACCAAAATTAAGAAGTTGGAATAAAAGAAAAGAAATTAAAGGAAAATGTTTTTAAATAAAACAAACCCTATTCCTCCTCCCTCTTCCTTGTAGCCGCTCCCCCCCACCCCCCTCGATTTCTTATTCTTCCTTCTCACCATTGCAGCCGCCCCCACCCCCAGCGACCCGTGCAGCACCGCCGTCATCAACGACGAAAACGACTCAAGACGACTTGTAGCAATGGCGGCCCATCAATTCGGGTGTTCCGGTGGTGTGCAGCACTGATTTGTGTCGGTTGGGGTGTTTTCGGTGCGTTTTGCTGCTGTAAAAACGCAAAAAAAAAACAACTTAGTTCTTGGTGTTCAGCAATCACCCATGCCCGTTCGAAGTTCGATTTACACTACCCACACCTTTTCAAGCTAGATCTAAGTTACCCACACCTAAGCGAAGTTGTTTTGTGGTAGCGGACAGCAAAACGAAGTTGTTGGAAGACGTTTCGACGCATTCCTCTGCTGCAAAACGTGGAAAGCAGCAGTTTCGTGCTTATCCACACCCGTTCGAAGCCCGATTCACGTTACCCACCCCTGCTCGAGTTAGATAAGAGTTACCCACACCTAAGCGAAGTCGTTTTGTAGTAACAGATAGCAAAACGAAGTCGTTGGAAGTTGTTTCGACGCGTTCCTCTGCTGCAAAACGTGGACAGCAGCAGTTTCGTGGTGTTTGGCGGTTACCCACACTCGTTTGAAACCCGATCTATGTTACCCACCCTTGCTCAAGTTAGATATGAGTTACCCACACTCAAACGAAATCGTTTTTGTGTTAACGGACCCTTCGAACCCTCCTTATAATTGATTTTTTATGACTGAAACTGTCTTCTTGACATGCTGTTTTTTTATTTGAATGCCTAGGTGTCGAATCAACTGAAGAATTAGGAACATTGAGAGTGGGTAAGTAGTTCTTACTTGGGGGATGTTTGTTGTATGAATATGTATAAATTGTTTGGTGCTTTCGGCGTGTTTATTATTGATTAATATGTAAGTTGATTGTGTCTTTGTGAATATTGGCTAATGATTATAAGTAGTTTGAATGAAATCATGTTGGTTCTGGTTGTTTATAATTGATTTGCTTTTCGTTGTTGGATTTGATGCTTACTGGTATTTCTGAAAGCATTATGGATTATGAATGATTTTATCGTTGTATGGTTGTGTTTATAAAAGCATACTGAAATAATGTGGGAGAAATCTGTTGTGTTGCGCATGCATGGGGACCTGTCATTTCATTTTTTTTAGCTTACTGTTTTTTGTTCCGGAAGCATGCTGGTTTTATTGTGAGTTGAGTGCTGCATGGGTCATGGCCTAGAAAGTATGTAGTAGGACTCTGGTGGGAGTTTGGTCCTTAATGAAGTGGATGAGTTAGGTTGTGTTCTGGTTACTATGAAATTTTTAGAGTGTTGGATGCGTATATGGATATATGTCGGTTACGTTTCTTTTGTGAATTATCTGCGCTATCGTGTGTAAAGCATGTTGAGTGTTGAGAGAAGGGTGTCCTCGTGATGTTGGATGGCCATGTCTGGATGATAGTGACATAGGTGTTGTGCATAACGTATGTTCCATTGTTGTGAGATAATTTCTGCATGGGTCATGGCCTAGAAAGTATGTAGTAGGACTCTGGTGAAAGTTCCGGGATGTAATAAAGTAAATGGAGAACTAACCGGGACAAAAAGGCTGGCACGTCACTAGTTGGGTAACGAGGCTCCAGCTGCAAAGGTCGGGGATCGATACCCCAACTTGATAGAGATGAGTGTCGAGGCTCCGGGTACTAAGGGTCGGGGGTCGGCACAGTGATTCTATTTTGTTGAATTAGTATTGGGTCTTGATGTGGTGGCGGTCAATGACCAATACATTGAGTAGCCGTTGATACCTTGGGGATAAATGTCAAGGGTCGATGCACAGTTCAAGGCTTTGGGGATAAATGGCAAGGTCAAACGCCAAGCTTCTGTAGATGAGTGTCGGGCCTTGGGGATAAATGGCAAGGGCTGATACGATTCGAGGAGTTAGACTTGGAGGACTAATATAATGTGATGGACAGTTTGAAGCCTTGGGATAAATGGCAAGGTCTAACGCCAAGCCTCTGTAGATGAGTGTCGGGCCTTGGGGATAAATGGCAAAGGCCGATATGATTCGAGGAGTTAGACTTGGAGGACTAACATAGTGTGATAGGTTAGGAGTTGTTTGGAGGCCAAGGACCAATACGTTGAGTAGTAGTTGAGGCCTTGGGGATAAATGTCAAGGTCCAACACCGAGCACCGTAAAAAAGTGTTGATGCTTTAACTACGCGAGGTCAGGGGTCGGTACGACTCGAAGGAGTAAGTCTTGGAGAAATCAAGAAAGAGCACTAGTGAGTTAAGATGTGAGGCTGAGTTTGACATGTATGGTATATTTTTAGTTAAACTTATACATAAACTGCTTCTTGAAATATGTTTCTTTCATTTAAGGCTCGAGATTAATGATAAGCATGATGTGTTGATTCTTTGATAAGCATGACACGTTGTATCCTTGATAAGCATGCTGTTTGTGCGTGACCCTTCAGATAAGGGCTGCTTGCTGAGTACTGTGGTTGTACTCATCCCTCTTTTCCCCCTCCAGTTTTGTAGGTACCGATCTAGCTCTTGAGATGGTGATGGCGGGGAGGAGACTTGACTAGAGAGACCATTTAACGTTGCATGGTTATGTTTCAATTAGGATATGATAGTTATAGTTGTTTATTTGTAACTGAGTCTGTTGTTAGATTATTAAATTGGGTTGTTAAGTTCTTTTTTTTTAAAGGATGTTTTAGGGCTGACAGTTCACGATTCGTTTAAGAAAATTAATTTTGTTTAGCTACTTGAACTTTGATGATGTGATCTATTGAGGTTATTTATTAGGATAATACGTTTGTTCAAGCTGAACTTGAATTAGCCTTTGCGTCGCTGTTATTCAAGAAAGTTAATTTTGTGTAGTGGATAGTTTATGGTTAGTGAAGATTTTGGTGCAAAGTTTTTATAAGGTTCGATTGTTACTAAATTATTAACTGAGAAGAATTTGAGTTTCGTTAGAACTTTATTGGTGTTTGATTTGTTTAGTGCAAGCTTTTGTAAGTGTTATTAATCAGAGTAGCATAGCGGAAGCGTGGTGAGAATTTGTCAAAGTTTGTATTTCCAGTGGTTTAACTCTTTAGTACGAGTGATACTTTTTAAGTGGCTTTTAGTAATGTTCCTTGTTTGAATGTTGAAAATCTTGGGGCGTTACACAGTTCCTGTGTCAGTCCACACCTCCCGCATGCCCAACCTGTGCGCCTATTACGTCCTACCACATGCCCCGGCCAATGGTAACCTTGCAATGCCCATCCGAAGGCACCAGCTTCATCTGCATGCCCACCTGCCGACCTGCTGCCCAGCGCCTTTTTCCGCACGCCCGTCTACCGATATGTCGCCCACACCTGCGCGCACGTCCTACCTACTCAACGCCACGCCCACGTCCCCTCAGTACCATGCTTGCACGCTTAGCGCCCCATCATGCCCCGTCAGCTTTCGCCCCCACGTGTGTGCCTCCTTGGATGTTGGTTGCCACCTAGTTTTCACAAATAAGGAAATTATTGCCTTTATATTTTTTATATTTTCATTGGTTTCATTTTTTATTTATCAAATTACATTTAAGGAATAATTTTCCTTGTTTGGGTAGCAAGTTGGTGGATTTTAAGAAAGATCTTTATTTGACTTTCCTTTTATTTATTTTATTTTTATCAAAATTAGTTTTAGGAAAGGATTGTCTTACTTGATTAGCAAGTTGACAATTTAAGGGAAATATCGTTTTTTTATTTGTTTTCTATTTATTTTTTATTTTTCACATTCCTTGTACAGGTAACGAGGATCAAGAATTATGAAATAATTTGAAATTTTCAAATTATATAAGGGGATGTATATAATGTATTTTTTTTTAGTACAACATGTTGGGGAGGGGATTCGTACTCACAACCTTTTGGTTGGAGGTATATGCCAATTATCACTGAGCTATGCTCGCTTTGGAGATGCATATAATGTATATTGATACATTATATATAAATATATATTAATGTTCGATAAATGTTCAAACTTAATACCATATATTATGTGAGAAATTATTTGAATGAGATTCAAATAAACAATTAATATGAATAGGATTCATATTAAAAATATAGGTTACAAATAATATGCATAAGATGTACTTTACAACTATAGGTTATACGAGAGAAATACTTTAGAATATGATTTTTATTTGGTAATAAATAATTAAATGTGAATTATTTATTTGATTAATATATATATATATATATATAATTAATTAATTGTTAATTAGATTAATAATTATCTAATTACTAAGATTAATTAATTAATTAATTAATTAATTATATATATATATATATTATTTATTATTAATAATATAATTAATATTAATATAACACATTCTCAGACTTAATAGCAGGGGAGTGGGAGGTTAGTGATGACGTGGGATAACTCCCCACATCATCCTTGTTGTAGTTTACAGAATGAAATTTGGGGTCATTATTGTTAAAAAAAATCTCTCTAAAATTCCTTTTGGCTTCCGATCGTTGCTCCCACAAGTAAAGATCCTCGCTGGAGACATAACCGTGAAGATCATTTTGGTGGTGTCAATTGGGATTGTTGAAGAACTGTTCATCAAAGGTAAGACCCAATTCCCCTGTATTTTTCTTTGGTTTTGTGGTTTTTGTTCCTAATAATTCAAGAATAAGATAGTCGTTTCCCCTGAGGGATTTACGTCCTATCACCACCACCACTGGAGCTTAAATTTCTATCGCAACACTCCAAGTATTCATACTTTGGTACCTCTGAAACCTTCCTAGTATAATTGTTGTTCATATGCCAGAAGAAAAATTAAACAAATTGCTGAATGTGTTGAGAGAGTATAGAATAGCCATAGGATCGACTATTGCGAACCTTAGAGGAATAAGCCCTAGCTTTTTATGCACATTATTGTGTTGGAGTAAACATGTGAAAATTTAGTGGAGCCATAAAGAAGACTAAATCCAGCTATGAAAGAGGTAGTAAAGAAGGAGATTATCAAATGGTTGGATGCTTTGAATTATCTACCCTATTTCAGACGGTGAATGGGTAAGTCCTATGCAATATGTACCAAAGAAAGACGTCGAGAAACTAGTAGAAAATGTCAAGAATGAGCTGATTCATATGAGAATTGTAACAGGATGGAGGATTTGTATGGATTGTAGGAAGCTTAATAAAGCTACTAAGAATAACAGTTCCCCTTGTCATTCATTGATCATTTGTTGGGTAAGATTATTATTTTTTTATAAACAACTATAGTGGTTATAATTAGATAACTATAGCGCCGCAAGACAAGCACAAGACCACGTTTACCTGTCTTTGTGGAACGTTTGCTTTCATATGGATGTCATTCGAGCTTTGTAATGCTTTAACAACATTTCAACGCTGCATGATGGCAATATTTTCAGACCTCGTAGAATCAGTAGTTGTGTTATTCATAGATGACTTCTTTGTATTTAGACGGACCTTCACAAAATGCTTAGAGAATTTTCAGAAGGTTTTGAATAAGTGTGAAGAGACTAATTTAGTGTTGAACTCGGAGAAATGCCATTTTATGGTCAAAAAGGCATTTTGCTAGGACATCGAGTTTCTCATAAGGGCACTGAGGTTGATAAGGCAAAAATAGAAGCAATTGAAAACCTGCCACCACAAGTGCATGTCAAGGGAGTCTGATGCTTCCTAGGGCATGCAGGTTTTTACACAAGATTCATCAAGGACTTCCAATTAATGGTGGGAAGTGGGAGCTTTTTCCTCCCCCTTTTTTTTCTTTTATTTAATTTAATTAAAACAATTTTAATTAAATTAATAATTAATTAAATCTAATTTAATTAATTACAAAAAGAATTATTAATTTAATTTAAATAAATCTAATTTCATTTAACCAAATTAATAGATCTCATTAATTTAATTAAATAATATTTAATTAAATTAAACTTAAATTAATCAATGATATTACAATCAAATTCTAATATCAATCTCTCTCATAATTTTGAATTTAATTCAAAATTAATTTTATATCATAATGTATCAACATACATTATATTAATTGCATCTGATAAAATTAGCTTTAATTCTCTTTAACATATTTGAACAATTTAAATTATTTTCAAGACTAAATATTCTTAACTATCCTTTACGAGCTACATATCAAAAGCTCCAACGATACAAGAGTAATTGATTAAATTCATTAACCATATTAATGAACATTCCTTAATTGTCGGTCACTCCATTAAAGATCCACGACTACACTATTCTCACTGTAGAATATTTTACGCCCACAAATTTTGACCATTATTAGTAAGTCAATCCTTCACGAGTGTTAGTAACCACAGTTGGGTCCAATTACCGTTTTACCCATGTGTTACATCTTGGATCTTAAGTACCGTTGATCCTCTAATGAACAACCCGATTATGGTCCAACCAATGATCGAAAGTCCCTCTAAGGCCAGTGAGAGGGTGCGGCCCTTGTTCAAGTCTGGAGTCAGCATTAAAAGGGAACACTCATCTACTCCCCTAAAGTCGAGAAGGAGTGAATTTCATCTTGTGAAGTTATGTTTCCAACTCCCTACACGGTTTCGTCCTTAAAATGGTAGGAATATTGAGTCTCGGGCTACTCTCACCCATACAAATCAAATGATGAGCCCTAATAGGCAGGAGTCCATAACTCACTCAGGATTGAGATCGAGTTACTTGGTCATCTTATTGAAATATTAATCTATTAGCTAACGGTTTTACAACTAAAGATTAATTATGGTCCGATCTTATACAAACTCATTGTATAGGATACCCCTACTCGTATGTCTCTACACGAATGACCTGGATCAAGTTATTTGTAACTATTACAAAGTGGGTCGTATCCATAATATTACAAGGATAAGGTACCTAGCTTAACCTTACTCATATACTATAGACCCTTTAGGTTATTACTGAAATATTATCCACTTCTATATCGAATATATATTATATCTATATACACTGTGATGGGATGTTAATCCTGCAGCGGAAGCGATGATCTTCGTTCATGAATTTTGGAAGAACAAAATCCATAATGCAAACTGTGAAATACAGGGGAAAATGTGTTTTCTTACCTTTGAATAACTTTTCTTCAAATAAATCACCCAGCGAATACCACCAAATGATCTTCCCGGCTATGTTCTTGGAACGAGTTCTTGCTTGTGGGAGCAAAGATTGGAAGCCAAGAGAGACATTGAGAGAGATTTTGCTTGAGAGAGCATTCTTGTTTCTGAAGGGGAAGAACCATTGTACATAACAATTCTTTAATTAAACCCATATATTTGAATCTTATTCAAATGCATTTCTCTTGTATAACTTATAGATTTAATGTACATCTTATACATATTAATTTTAACCTATAGTTTTAATATGAATCCAATTCATATTATTATTTGAATCTTGCTCTTTAAATATTACTGCTCCTCTAATAAACAATCTGGTTATGGTCCGACCAATAATCGAAAGTCTCTCTCGTGCCAATGAAAGGTTGGGGCCCCTTGTTCAAGTCCCGGAGTCAACATTTAAGAGAACACTCATCTACTCCCCTAAAGTTGGGGAGGAGTGAATTCCATCTTATGAAATATGTTCCCAGCTCCCCACTCGGTCTCGTCCCCAAAATGTTAGGAATGTTGAGTCGACGAGTCGGGCCACTCTCACTCATATAGATCAAAGGATGAGCCCTCACGGGTAGGAATCCATAATTCACCTAGGATTGAGAATGAGTTGCTTGGTCAACCTAAGAAATAGCAATCTATTAGTTAACGGTATTACATCTAAAGATTGGCTATTTCGCGGTCCGATCTTACACAAACTCATTGTATAGGGTACCCCCACTCGCATGTCTCCACACTAATGACCTGAATCGAGTCGTCTGTAACATTTACAAAGTGGGACGTATCCATTGTGTTGCCAAGATAAGGTACCCAACCTTATCCATATACTATAGACCCTTTAGGTTATTCCTGAGACATTATCCACTTGTATATCAGGAGTATATCAAATATATACCTAGTATATCATGGTATATCAAATATATACCCAATATATACTGTTCCGATTAGATTATAATAACCTTGGATGTTTAGTTTATAGGATTTTGCACAATGTAATACTATGAATTCAACAACAAATTGATTGAATAAAACTTTATTGAATATACATTTGTTTTTACATAAATACAAACTATAAGTTTAGGGCAACACACCCAACACACTGTATTCAAATATATACGTTTATATCAAATATATACTGTATATCTATTGTATACTGTTCTAGTTACGTGCCATAACCTTATGATGTTAGTTTATTGGATTTGGGTTATGACAATTCTAAGATAAACATCAATGACAACTTTATTGAATAAATATTTGTTTTATGTTTACAAACCATGAGTTTAGGGCATAAAACCCAACATTAATATCCATTTTTATTAAAATCAAAGGTTATAAATGTAATCTTGAATAGTATGTAGTTGACATACAAGAGGATCGTGTTCAAGTTATAACGTAAATATTCTATAGTATATACATAACGTTGGGTGCCCTATCCTATTAAAACTATTGATACGACCCACTTTGTAAATGTCACAAATGATTTGATCAAAATCATTCATGTGGAGACATGTGAGTGGAGTATCATATACAATGAGTTTTTATTAAGACTGGGTCGCGAAATATTTAATCTTTTTTTTTGTAAATCCGTTAAAAGATAAGATTAATATTTCACAGGATCATCATATGCGACTCGATCTTAATCTTGAGCGATTTATGAATTCCTGCCTGTGAGGCCATGTACTTTGATTTACATGGGTGAGAGTGAGTTTTGTAGCCAATTCAATAAGCCTACTATTTTAGGGATATGACCAAATAGGGAGCTGAGAACATAATATCACAAGATGGAATTCACTTATTCCTACTATAGAGTAAGTAGACGAGTAGTTCCCTTGAGTGCTGATTTTGGGACTTGAACAATGAGCCCCCCCCCCTTCCCCCTTCACTCGCCCGAGATGGACTTAGTTTATGGTTGGATCATAAACGAATTCTTCATTAGAGGACTATTGGAACTTAAGGTATAAGATGTAACTACATGAGTAAAACAAACTTTTGATCCAGCTTTAATTTTTTTAATAACTTGTGAAGGTTTAACTTGCTTGTAGTGATTATATCCATGAACGTAACTTGTCATATAGGGCATAAGAGTGCAACTCTTGGTTTATAGGAGAGTAACATCGGGTTAATGAATGAAAATTAATTAAATAATTTACTTAATTAATTGATTTATATCACTGAAGCTTATAGACTGTAGGTCCATAAGGTCCCTTGATAGCTCACAAGAATATTAATAGATAAAATGTATTAAAAGAAAATTGAATTTGAAATGTTCAAATTCATATTTAATTACTCAATGTATTTCGATACATTAAATAATAGAGGGAATATGAATTAATGTATTGGATACATTAAATAGAAAATTATATTTTATTAATATATACTAATAAAATATTTATTTGAATAAGATTCAAATAATATAAAAAACATATGAGATATTAAAAGATTTTATTTGGCTAAAGATGATGTTGTAATTGATAATTATATTTTATTCATATATCAGATATGCTAATAAAAATATTTATTTGAATAAAGAAAATATATTATTTTATTTGAACATTCTATCCCATTAATGCATATTTTATTAATATATTAGATATAAAAATAAGATATTTATTTAAATGAGAATCAAATAATATCAAACTTTTAATATATCATATATTAAAAGATTCACCATAAGTCGTATAAATAGGACCATTTGAGTAAGCCAAACACACATACTTTTCTCTATGAGAAAAATCATCACATATTTTTCCCGAAGCCTTGGAGGAAAAAGTTCCTCTTTCGTTTCTTTCAAGGACATTCCCACCAACCTTGGTTCGTTATTTGAGTCATAGCAAGGAATATCATATAGAGCATCAAATTGAGGATTCTGCAAAGATAATTTTCTCAATTTCTAATTCATAATTTAGTTCTAAATAAAAATTCAATGTTGATCCAAGATTTATAAATTGTTTAGAAAATGGAAATCCGCTGCATAATGAACTGTTCATTACTACTATTGGTATCAGAGCAGTCATTGAATTTTGTTTAGAGCTAAATTTTTGTGATGGTGGGTATTTTTTAAATTTAATCATATATGTGATATGTGGTGGTTTGCAAATTGATTGTTTCGGCATATTGGCACTACATTTTACATGTTATTAGTTCAATTGTAAAACCCTTAAAGGGTTAGGATCTTTGTAATTTTTGGTAAAGAAAATAGAAGATTCTTAATGGAGCAGTGATCCAAAAGCCAAGTTGTACACAAAGGCCAAAATAGTTGTACCTTCGCAAAGAAAAGGACAAATTTTAGAGTTTTCTTAAACTCTAGATTTTTTGATGAACCGGGCCAAGAAGTTGAAGACCAAGATATGTCTTGGAAATTCCCAATTTTGAATTTAAGTTCTTAAATTTTGCTAGTTTATTTGTTAATTTAATTAGGCATGTTTAATGTATGTTTAAATTGTTTTAAATGTTGTATGTCATTTAGATTAATGATAGCACACTTTGTGAGTTACAATTCATGAGATTTATATTGAAATTATTCGTTAGTTTTCGTTTCTTCATGACAAATTTAAGCACATAAGATATATTTTGCAGGAATAAAGCATCGAGAGGAAACGAGACACATTTGGATCAAAATGAGAAAAAAATCATAATCAAAGTGACCAAGATGAAATAACAACAAGATTTGAAGCTAAAAACCCGAGAGATAGCGCCACGACGCTAGCCTAGAGCGTCGCAGCACTCCGAAGTTTAAATTTCGCATTTGTGAATAGTGTAGCGCCATGGTCCTGTATATAGCGCCACGGTGCTGCCGCGACAACTTTTTATAAAAATAGGATTGTACAGTCGTTGAGAAAGAGGAGTTTGGTGAGAGGTTTTTTGGCAGTTTGCCTTTTTGGCCAATTTGGAGGGCAAGAAGACCATTGGAGAGCTTAGGAAAGTGATTTTCAAGGCTCGGGATCGTGGAGGTCGCTTCGGGGACGGACGATTGACATGCCGTACATAGTTTCTTCTCCTTTCTCTTGATTTTTATAGATTTGTTATGGATTTCTCATTGTGATTTTATTGTTTTCCATTGAATATGAGAAGCTAAACCTCTCATCTTAGGGATTGATGTAGCCATTGAACTTTATGCATTCATTGTTTAGTTTTCTTGGTTGAATGTTTATGAATGTTCTATTCATCCTTCTCTATGCTTAATGCCTTGAATCTACTGGCCATAGATTGATTGATTTTAGACTTGAAATCTTACGCTTGGGAGAGGTGGTTTAGAGTTAGAACTAGGATGTATAACTAAAGGGGTTTTAAGATCGGGAGATTTAGAAGTTCTTTAGAGGTCGTTAAAAGACTTGTTCAATAAAGCGTTTACTTGTTATAGAAACTAGATAGGAATATTGCTTTCATAATTGGTAAGAAGAATTAGCTTGCGCTCGGGCGAGGCAGTTGAGATTTGAGAGTTCTTGGCCTATAGAATTAATAATTCGCTCAATCTTGATTAATTAACTAGTTGGTTCATAGATTCAATAGGTGAAATCAATTCGCTAGGACCTTTCTCCACATTGTTTTTATCTTTGTTATTGCATGTCTATTTCCTTTGATTATATTCTCTAATTTGATTTTGATTCTCTAAATAAAATTGAGCGATGGTATCTGTGGTACTTGAGTGATCTAGAAATCCAATCCAGAAGACAATATCGGTATTTGACTTACCACTTTATTAAAGCTTGACCCGTGCACTTGCGGTAAGCAACTTCTACTACAATTAAAATCCCATCATAGGAGGATATATGGAGGATATGCATATATCATGCATTATTATAATTTTTAGTATAATTATTATGTTTGGAATTATATATTTGGAATGATTCCTTTTATATATTATATTTATTTCAGATATTTAAATGATCTTGTTATATTTGGAATAATAAATTTGAACGATTCCCTATAGATATTTTATTTATTTAAAATATTTAAATGATTTAAAATTTTAATTGAGTAAAAAATTATCTTCATAATATGATTAGATTTTAAGATCATCTTTAAAATTTTTATTAGAAAATTGAGGTTATCCTCAAGTGATTTAGTTTTTAATAAGATTAAAAACACGCCTAATAATTCACTTAGTTCATCAATCTATTTATTAATAGTTAATTAATGATTAATGAACCCAAATAAAAATTGACTATAAGGGAACTCTGTTTAAGGAAGGTTGGACTAGGTTGGATACTTAAGCTGACCGAAAGGAAACATACCTACCTGGGAACTCATCTGGGAGTTGAATTAGTTAAGTTTTATTTTTCTTTATTAAGCAGGCCCGTAATATGAGTAGGTTTTAAAATAGTTTGAAACTTTTGCAATTCACATTAAAACCAGTCCAACAAATACAAAGGTAGATTGAAGACTTAGATAAATGAGATTAGCCTAGTTTGTCTAAGTAGTAGAAATCCCTATTTTCAAAATAGTGACTGGGAGAAGGATATATGACAACACATCTTGTGGTCTCCATCATTGGTTTACAATGTGAGATCCATGCAAGGTCTCGCGGCGACTTAGGTGTTTACATGAATGAATCTCTTGAGAAGTATAAGATTTTAATTTTGTTCCAATACTTGACCTACCCTACGGCGGCACGTGTTGGGATGGATGTTAGGATCTGAAATGAAGGGTCACACCTACAAACGATTCATTAAGGTTGTTAACGATATCTTTGACCATAGTAATGGTAACTAAATGTTATAGAAATAAGAGTTATTTTGGTATAATAGTTGGTTGAGATTGTCGTTAAAGATTACTTGACCGACCTACCCTACGACGACACTTGTTTTGACTCACTGAAGCACCATAGCATTAGAAATGATTCATAAGATTCATTAATCAACTTGTTTGTTTTCTATGTTGAAATTGGATGGATATTATTGATTGCGTTATGTTGAATAATATATATATTTTTTTAATATTTCACCATTATATATAGTTCTCTTTTTTTTTTTAATATCAATTACTGATATATCAAATTGAGAAAAACTATCACTTGGAAAAATAAGTTTTACACTATAATGGTGGTGTATAAACTCAAGTTTGTCTTAATGGGGAAATGTTCTAAAAAACCTATTGCCAATGCTAATTGAAATGTTCAAGAGACAAATAAATAATTGATGTATCAATGATAATGAGATGACTTCAACATGTCTTTTTGTCAACCTATTAGATGTTAAGCAACAAAGATAAAGAGCAGAACAACAACTTATTGGATGTTTTGAAGTCCTTAGAAGCCAAATTTAGATAATTATCTAAACAATCTCGACATTGAAAAGTATAGAATTCAAGAATAGAAATCAAATGACTAAAGCTATAAAAGAAAATTGTTTCGAAAGTAGGTAAGGCAGACAAAAAGAGAGGAGCTTTCGAAGTACCTCTATCAGAAGAAGAATATTCAAATAAAAGTAAATTTGATTTGGTACTTTCTATATTGAGAATAAGGTTCTCAATTGGATTGTTGAGATAGAATCCACTATCCACATTTGTCCTTAATCATGTAATTCTTGGAAAATACTTTGTTCACGGAGAATTTCAGAAAGGTCCTGATACGTGACAACCCAAGTGTATTGAGCTACTAGAGCCACACTTGCATCCAATCGTCCAGATGGTTCAACTCGAAAGGGTAAGAGTTAGAAGGATTACCTTTGCAGTTGTTACCTTGAGCAGACAGAATAGTCACTATGCTCGAGGCCGGAAACACCCCACGAGTTTGATGACCAATCAAACAAACATGCTCTGAGGGGTCAAATACGAAAGCCTAAGTTCAACCATACAACGAGATTCGATATTTGGAAAGGGTTTTGCACACAGCAAAGGGAAAAACACACGCAGTTTTTTTATTCAATTCAAAAGCTCTATAATGTCTCAACAATGAAGGGGGGGGGGGGGTACACGCCTATATATAGGCTAAGGCTTATGACCTTTAAAGGAAAATAACAAAATTAAAAAGAAATTAAAAATTGATAAATTCCTAAAACGTATAAAACTTGCCTAAAGATGAATTTTAAAAATGATAACTAAAGGAATTAAATCAAAAATAAAACCCAAAACAAATCCCACAAAAATAATCCCAGATCCAAAGGAAACCTATTCCTTAAATAGATGGAGTGGGCGGCAAGGCAAGGGTTGGACGGTCAATGGCACGCGCTGGAGGGGCGTGGCTAGCACGATGGGCGCGCGCATGGGCGACGGACAGGGAGCTGGGCGCTGGGGGGGAGCACTAGGGGCGTGCGAACGGTGGGCGCTGGGCGGCAGGGGTGCTGATGGGTGTGTGGTGCGTGCGGGCGTGGGTGCTGGTGGCGAAAGCGGCGCTGATGGACATGCGGTACGCGCGAGCGTGGGCACTGGTGGCGGCAGGGGTGTTGATGGGCGTGTGACGTGTCACAATCGCAACTTTCAAAGGACTTCCAGAGAGATTGTGCGGCACTTGCTCATGCCCACAAGCAAGTCAGCCAACGAGAATCGGATAGTCGGCGACACCACGGTTATATATCGCAACCTCCACCCCCGTTCTCGAGAAAAAAGTTTTTGGAAAACGGGGTTAGAGAAAAAATGTTTGGAAAGCTTGTTGTATGCTGGAATGCAAGAGAATAGATTAACGGCAAGACAAGAATACAACTCAATGTAGGGAGGAGAATAGGTGTACCCCACTATAGTACAATATTGTAACGCCCCAGGCCCAGGATTCGAAATTCGGTTTCGGCACCTCTCTGCCCCGGCATTCCCCTGCTACCTGACTGCGCCACCGTCAAGTTCTAAGCCACTTAGACGAGCATAGACTACCCCTACAAACCAACACGAGTCCTTTCAGCATGCTTTGTCCTCACTCACATGCTTCCTAGTAAAGCAACTAGGAGGTCACCCAACGGAAGATTGCTCCAAGCCAAGCACGCTTAACTTTGAAGTTCTTACGATTGAATCATCGAAAAGGAAGGTGCACCTTGTTGGTATAGGTAGTGACTATCAATTCTTTTTAACCCTTTATTGACCATTCTTCAGTAATCTCAGGATCCCTCTCATTCGGATGTGGTATCGGTTCGTTCATGTACCCTTCCTCTCGGGCGTCACATGGACTGTAACGCCCCAAGAATTCATATAAACATCCTAGGCAACGCTAAAATAATTCTTCTGGCTAACCTTAACTCTAAACACGAGATAAGCAACCTCCTGGAAAATAACTTAGATGAAATAAAGCTTCGACTTTCATACATTCTAACAGAAATATAAATATCACAAACTGTCAGAACTCTGCCCTCCGTGGGCAATTTAAAAGAAAACAACAACATCTCAAAATCACCTCAGAGGCAAAAATTATTAAATAAGTAAAAAAAACAACCGTGCACCAAAACTCCAATGACAACAACGACGCGTTTACCAACAACATCCATAACAGTTAAAGTAGTTCTAAAGAATGCAAAATTTCCTCCGCGGTTCACACCCAGCAATAAACATATATCTCAAGGCTATTTGTACCCAACTACCCTTCCCCTTATCCTCACTAACTAAGCTAGTGATCCTTCCTCGGTCAAGCCCTCTCTACATCATCACCGCGGTCGACCCCGTTCACACCTGAAACATATAAAGGTACAAAAAAAAGAAAGGGGGGTGAGTACATAAGGTACTCCGTAAGTAGCACATCCTAACTAGCACAAAATAAATTATGCTCACAGTCACAACATAAAGATCAAAACAAATAGCGAGGCGATCAAATAAGCAGTGAGAGATAGCGAACAATTAACTTGACATTTAGAACAAAACAAGAGCAAGGCAAACAAATAAGCAGAGAGAGATAGCGAACAATTAACTTGACATTTAGAACAAAACAAGAGCAAGGCAAACAAATAAGCAGAGAGAGATAGCGAACAAATAGCTTGACATTTATTCCCAAGTCACCGTACCTCCTCCTTCCCCAGTACTTGATGTCCGACCTTGCCATTTATTCCCAAGGCCAAACACCACTACTTCGCAAACTCCACTCTTCTTTAATCCCTCAAGCCTAACTCCTCTCCAGAAACTTGACGTTCGGCCTTGCCATTTATTCCCAAGGCCTGAACTGTGCACCGGTCCTTGCCGTTTATTCCCAAGGTACCAATGACTTCCTAGCGTATTGGTCCTTGACATTTATCCCCAAGACCCCAATACACGTTTACAGAAATTTGACGTCTGGCCTTGTCATTTATCCCCAAGGCCACTACTCAAGGCTTTGAACCTCCAAGCGATTTATAGGCATTTTCCAGGTCAGAACACCCAGGGTTAACGGTTCATCAACCCGTCCCTTTACCCTTCACCCTCCACCACTCCATTATCCCTTCCGTGACCACCTACAAGTAAACCCCCCCCCACATTCTAAATCACTGCACCGTTTTCAAACATGCTTTTCCACGTAATAAACAAAATTCATCCAACAGCTTACAACCAGACCATATGAATTAAATTATCGATATAACCAAGCTAGCATATCATCTACATCCCATTAGCACAACGTCATGAGCCTATTACTTCTAACTACAACAGTTCAGAATCTATTAATCATCTACAACAACAAGAATAGGAAGCATGATTCCTTAAAAGTGTTCAATGATAGAAATACGGCAACAAGATCGCTAAAATTCACAATTCAAACCAACAATCCTTTCATGCTTATTTAAAATATTTTAGCAAGAAAAACCCAAAAAAAACAGCATCAAGAACATTCCGTTAACGCTAAATAACGCACGCACTCGCCCCCTGGTGCTACTTACACAACCACGTGTTTAAGTTGCGTCGGCCTCACAGCTAAGCATAAAAACAGAAAAATTCAGCAATTTAAATGTACTATTCAGCCTAAAAAAACATCTTTAAGAGGGTTCAAAGGGGCTCGTTACGACAAAACGACTTCGTATAGGTGTGGGTAAATTAGATCTAGCTTGCCAAGACGTGGGTAGCGTAAATCGGGTTTCAACGGATGTAGATAATCGTCGAACACCACCAATACGCTGCTGTCCACGTTTTTGCAGCAGCGAAAAACGTCCAATACGATCTCCAACGGCTTCGTTTCAATGTCCCTTGCTACAAAACAACCCCGCTTAGGTGTGGGTATGCTAAATCGATTTTGTTTGGGTGTGGGTACTCCAAATCTAACTTCGAACAAAGGTGGGTCAAAGAAAAGTTACCGGGTTTCACGGATCTAAGTTGTTCGAGGTCGTTAGGCTTGTTGAATCGGAGAAAGAACGCCGCGAACACAGCCCCGCGTGTATCGATGCCGCATGCAGCTGCCCGAACGTCACGCGCCGCCGCTGATCGTCGCACACCGCCGCTGCCCGCCGCATGACGCCGCCGCCCGTCACGCGCTGCTGCTGTTCGACGCTGCACCTGCTGCCCCGCCGCTGCTGCCGCTGTGTCCGCCGGAGATGGCTGCCGTCGGTGCTGCTGCGTCGGAGAAGGAGGGTCCGGGTGGAGGGGGTGGCCGACGGCTTCAACAAAAGAGGGAAAGGGGAAAAGGAGATCAAGTGGCTAGGGTTCCCTTTTCATGTTTCAAACTTTTACTCCTTTGGGCTTGGGTTCTTTTCCTTATGTTTAAGGCCCACTTACCCAATCCTTCCTTGTTAAAACAAACCAACAATAGAGTTTCGTAATTGGCCCAATGATCCAAACAAGTGTCGCATAACGTAATTCCGTACTAAATGTAACTTGATAAATAACTACATGCTACTAACTCACCACTAAAACTGTAACAATACACACTAGTCGAGATGTCACACTTAAATTAAATAAGATCACTAATGAATCAATTAAAAATAACAATGAAATAAATCAATAAAACAATAAATAAAAATCCATTTTGTTATAAAATTTTTCGGAACTCGGGGCAAGCTAACCTGAGTAACGCGGGGCGTTACAATTATAAAGCATTTTGCTTCTGGCAGGCATGAACATGCAAAGTGGCGGGGAGTCACTCGCCACCAAAACTACAATGAAAAGTAACTAACATGCAAAACTAAATACATGGCAGAAAAGTAGGAGGGAAGAGGGTGTTATGGGCATGCGACCATGGGCGAGATGCTTTGGACGAGCATGACTATGACATCCTTCCCCACCTAAATGGCTGACGTCCCTGTCAATTGACATTGCTCGAACTTTACGATCAGGGTTGATACTGATTTCAAATCTTCTGTGCGCTCCCAATTGATTTCTTCATTCGGAAGCCCTGTCCATTTGACTAAGAATTCATGTATGTCCCTTCTCGGTCGTCCGACTCGACGAGTTCTTTAAGCTAGGATTTCTTCAACTTTGTTTTCTATCCTGTTGTTCAAGGTGACTGTTAGTCGAATCACTTCGTTATATGCGGGGTCAATGGTGTCTGGGTGATAGGATTTCAAAATGCTCACATGAATCACTCGGTGAATTTTCATCCATAAGGGTAATTGGACCCTGTATGACGTCTTTCTGACCTTTTGAATAACGCGGACTGGTCCCTCGTACTTCCGAATAAGGCGTTGATCTTTGTTACCCATAATCGTAGCTCTTTTGGGCGTAATTTAATGAGCACTTGATCTCCTAATTGAAATTCTAACAGTCTGCACTTCTCGTCGCCCTACTTCTTCATGTGTTTATACGCCTTTTCAAGATACGATCGGGCAACATCGATGGATTGTCGCCATTCTTTTGGTGAAGTTGTAAGCTTGGGGGCTCTTTCCTATGTAAAGATGGTCAATGATGTGAGGTAACACAGGTAAGCGCCCGCATACTATTTCGAAAGGAGCCTTCCCTGTAGTAGTATCTTCTGATAGTTGAAATAAAACTAGGCTACATTAAGCATCTGTATCCAGTTTTTCTGTCGATCATCAATTAAGTGGCGAAGGTATTCCTCGAACATGCTATTGAAGCATTTCGTCTGACTATTGGTTTTCGGGTGGTAGCTTGAGGATATGTTCAAGTTCGAGCAAAGTAATCGGAAGAGTTCTCTCTAGAAGGTCCCTATGAATCTTTCATCTCTATCACTCACAACGCTTTTAGGGACACCCTACAATTTCACTATGTTTTTGAATAATAGTTGCACTGCCATCTCTGCGGAACACATCTTTGGAGTTGGGACAAAGGTTGCATATTTGGAGAATGTGTCGCCAATAACAAGGATAGCTTCGGATTCTCCAACCTCAAGTAGGTCGGTGATGAAGTCCAGGGATACACTCTCCTAAGACCTTAACGGCACTGGAAGGGGCTCCAATAAGCCTGCAATTTTAGTTCTCTCGACTTTGTCTTGTTGGCAGATGAGACACGTCTTGGTGTACTGCATAACATCGTCTCACAAGTTCGGCTGGTAGTACCCTTTCTTCAGCAGGGCATAAGTTCTCTGCCATCCAGTGTGGCCAGCCCACATGGTGTCATGACATTCTCCCATCAGGAGTTTCCTCAGGTTTCCTGCTCGCGGAACATAAAGACGATTGCGTTTGGTAAAAAGGAGGTCGTCCCAAAACTGACGGGTCTTCCCATCCTTTGACAGCTGAATGATTGTCTACACTGTTGGATCGTCTTTCAAGTGTGTCTTGATGGCTTCACGGACAGACCCCATCAACTTGCTTGCGTTCAGATGAGCTAACATGCACAGGGCCACATGTTCACTCTTTCGACTAAGGGCGTTCACTGTTTAGTTTGACCGACCAGGCCTATGTTCGAATTGAAAGTCGAATTCAGAGAGGTACCCTTGCCATCTGGCTTGCTTTGAGGACAACTTCGACTAATTGAAGAAATGACATATCGAACTATTTTCGATCTTGACAACAAACTTGGAACTTAAGAGATATAGTCTCCAGGCTTTCAGCAGTGGACTACTGCCAACATCTCTTTCTCGGAGGCTACATACCTCTTTTCTGCGTCGTTCAACTTTCGGCTTTCGTACGCCACTGGGTGTCCATCTTGAAGGAGAACACCACCTAGGGCAAAGTCTAAGGCATCAGTTTCTGCCTCGAACGACTTGGTGACATCTGTGATACCAAGCACTGGTCCTTCCATCATGGCTTTCTTCAGTTTATCGAAAGCCACCGCCATTCTGGAGTCGAACTCGAAGTATTACTCTTCTTCACGAGTTCAGTTAACGGTCCCGCTTTCTTCGAGAATCCTTCGACAAATCTTCGATAATAGTTTTCCAGCCCAAGGAAAGATCGTAGTTTAGTGAGGGAACTTGGAACTTTCCAATCTTGAATAGCCTTGACTTTTCCGTCTTCCCTGCCAATTCGACCACAGTCGATCACATGGCCCAGGAAGTTCATGCATTTCTGTGCAAAGGCACATTTCTCTCTCTTCACATATAATTCATTATGTCTCAGCTTCTCCAAGACCAACAATAAGTGGATCTGGTGTTCCGCCATGGAAGAACTGTAGACTACTATGTCGTCGAAGTAGACTACCACAAACATATCAAGATACTCGTGGAACACCTGATTCATCAGGGTGCAAAACGTCACTGGGGCATTGGTAAGGTCGAAGGGCATAACGAGGAATTCAAAGGCCTCATATCTCATGACACAGGTTGTCTTGGCTCATCTCCCGTAGCAATGCGCACTTGGTAGTATCTCGACCTTAAGTCTAGCTTGGAAAAGTACTTGGCCCCTTGCAGGCGATCAAATAGATCGGTGATGATGGGAAATGGGTACTTATTGAGCACCGTGAGTTTGTTCAAGGCGTGATAGTTGATACACAGGCTGAGACTGCCATCCTTCTTCTTTTGAAAAAGGACTGGTGCCCCATAGGGAGCCTTTGCCGAGCGGATGAATCCTGCATTCAACAATTCATCCAGCTGCTTCTTGTGTTCTGCTAACTCGAAAGGGGCCATACGGTAGGCATTCTTAGCAGGCGGTTTCGCCCCTGGGACAAGTTCAATTTTATGGTCGATTCCCCTACGCTGCAGTAGGGACTTTGGCAGACTGTCGGGCATAATGTCTGCATAATCAACTTGGATTTGTTGGACCTCACTGGGAATCACTTCTTTACTGCTCTCTTCTTCGATCACTGGGATGGCCATAAATGTTGGTTCGTCGTGAGCAAGACCCCTCTTCAAATGTAAAGCTGATATCATCTTAACCCCACTTAGTTGTTTTATGTTAGTCAGAACAACGGTGGGATCAGATCCAGTAACGACTAAACACTTTGCCAGGGGCATGGGGATGACTTTGTGCTCTAGAAGAAATTCCATTCCAAGCACGACGTTGAAGTCATCCATTCTAACAATCACAAAATTTACTTTGCCGCTCAATGTCCCGATCTTCAGTTAGACTCTTTTTGCTATCCCCACGATGGGGAGGGCCGCGTAGTTAACTGCTTTCATCTTTCCTGGATCTTTATCCCATTGTAAATTCAAACGGCGAGCCTCGGTTTCCATCATGAAGTTGTGTCAGAATCTATCATAGTACTCTTAGTAGCTTTACCGTGAACCAACACGTCCACATACATGAGCCCTCTATCTTGCAGTTCGGTTCTTTTGCTTCCCCTACTTTCCTTTGGAGAGCCGACATGAATTTCAGTGCCCCCATGTAGGGCTTGTCAGTAGGCTCTTCGGTCGGTACCTTTGTCTCGATAGTTTTTGTCTCGACCTCAGGACCATTGGCTCTTGTAGCTTGGAGTGCCTTCAGGGCAGCTCGATGCGGGCAGTCGCTTACGCGATGAGCCTCTTTACACATAAAGCAAATGAGGGGCCCTCGATTGAAGTTGTTCTATTGGTTTTGCCCTTGCCAGTTGGTTCCACCCTCCTGATAGGGTCTGCCGTCTGCTCCTCCATTCCTGTCTCTTCCCCCACTTTTGGGTGACCTTGTTTTGGTGGGTTTGTTCCCACTACTTGAAGAAGGTTGATTCCTTTTTTTGGTCTTGGGACTGATCGTTACTAAGGTCAAACATGCGTTCAGCCGCAGCATAAGCAGAACTGAGGTATTGAACTCCTTGATCATACAACTTTGACTTGGCCCATGGTTTCAAGCCTTCCATGAAGTAGAAGACTTTGTCTTTCTCTGACATGTCTCGTCTGTCCAACATCAGTCTTGTGAACTATTTCACGTATTCTCTGATGTACAAGTGTGTCGCAACTCTCGCAGTTTACGTCTCGCTAGAATCTCAACATTCTCCAGAAGGAACTACTCCCTTAGAGGTTTCTTCAACTCGTCCCATGTGTTTATAGTGCATCGACCCTCTTGGATGTCCATATACTTGGACCTCCACCAAAGCTTTGCATTTTCAGCTAGATGCATGGTTGCCAAAGTGATATTGGCTTCTTCTGTCGTTGTACTCGTAGCTCGACAGTATTATTCGACGTCAAAGATGAAGTTCTCGAGGGCCTTGGCATCGCATGCTCCACCAAAGGGCTTAGGCTCTGGAATATTCACCTTGTTAAATTGGACATTCCCACTACTTGGCCTTGGTTTCCCACCGCTCTCATGGTGAAGTTCACCTTTGTGTTTATCTCGACGACTTCAATCCGCACGAATTCTATAGCAACTCGAAAGTCGTCGGAAAGGTCGCTGACCATCTACATGATCGCCTTCTGGGAGTTGTCTAACTCTCGACACGCTCTTCTATATGAGCAACAAAGCTCGTCGAGCTGTCCCCTCACTCGAAACTAGCCATTTGTCCGGCTTTGTTTTCTAGGGTCTCAACCCTAACCATCAACTCTTTCACTAGTAATGCGTCAATTCGAGCATTTGCCGCATCGATTCCATCGGCTTTGCTAGCCAACTATTCTAGCCGATTTTCTAGGGACCGAACAGGATTAAGGACTTCCCTTAGGAACAACAACTGTTCCTCAATTTCCATGAGTCCTTCGACATGTGTCTTGTTCAAATATTTTACTACCAACATGATTACTGATCTTGATCCGAGAAGCCAACTAGACTCAAAGGACTTCCATAGCAATTGTGCGGCAGTTGCTCATGCCAACAAGCAAACCAGCTAACGAGAATTAGATAGCCGGCAGTACCACAGCTATATATCGCAACCTCCACCCCCGTTCTCGAGAAAACGGTTTTTGGAAAATGGGGTTAGAGAAAAAAGGTTTGGAAAACATTTGAAAACATTTTGGAAAGCTTGTTGTATGCTTGAATGCAATAGAATAGATTAGCGGCAAGACAAGAATAAAACTCGATGTAGGGAGGAGACTAGGTGTACCCTATAGTACATTATAAAGAATTTTGCCTCTGACATGCGTGAACATGCAAAGTGGCGATGAGTCACTCGCCACCAAAAGTACAATGAAATGTAAATAACATGCAAAAGTAAATACATGACATAAAAGTAGGGGGAAAAGGGTGTCATGGGCATGCGACCATGGGTGACATGCTCTGAACGAGCATGACCATGAAACGGCGCGTGCACATGTGAGCGCTGGTGGTAGCAGCGATGTTGATGGGTGTGCGGTGTCCGCAAGCGTGAGCACTGGTGGCGGCAGAGGCGCTGATGGGCGTACGGCACACAGGCATGGGTGCTGGTCGCGGTAGGGGCGGCGGACGCTTGAGTGTGCAGGGGTGCTGGCGTGCAGATATGGGCAGCAGGCAATGGTGTGCAGACATGGGCGTCAAGCAGCACGCGCAGTGGTCGGGTGTTGTGAGGTTATCAAGGCGATGGCGCGCACAGTAGGGGGCACGCGCCTAGTGGTGTGTGCGTGCTGGTGGCCTCTCTATAGACTTGTCCTTGAAATAGGGCCACTCGTTTGGCTTATCTTCTTCTCCATGCTTCCTTTTGACCCTAGTGGATTCTTCA
The DNA here is from genome assembly GCF_013281855.1 of Momordica charantia. NCBI lineage: Eukaryota > Viridiplantae > Streptophyta > Magnoliopsida > Cucurbitales > Cucurbitaceae > Momordica > Momordica charantia. Next base: position 2,388,595 of record NW_028275157.1, on the reverse strand, counting down.
TTAGCCTTCAAAATGGTCAAAATTTGTTGATGGGTCCAATGAAGTCTCTTTCGTTTGGAGGGTCTTTCCTCATGCTCCTCTTTATTGTTGGTGTAGGTGTCATTTCGGAGTGTCTGGCCAAATATGTTCACATCAGGTCCATGTGTCCCTAGAGATGTAACGCCCCGTATCTTTCAAGTTAGTTTAAATCTCGAACTATGAGGTTTCCATTAAATTCTTAATTTATTTTAATTAAATTTTTGTATATCGGATCGCGCGCGATTGGTTTTATCTCAGGTTGGGATGGGTTTATTGTTTTAGTTGATCCTTCTTTTGGGTTTGATTTGTTTTAAGTTGGGTTGTTTGGTTTTTTTTTAAAACAAAAAGAAATCCAAGAAAGCCCTAATTTCTTTTCCTCTTCTTCTTCCCTTCCTCCCTTTTTGTTTTCAGCCGCATGCTCTCACCCAAATTTCTTCTTCTTCTTTGTCTTCTTCTCCTTCTTCTTCGCCGCCCCCACCACTCTCTTCTTCTTCTTCTCCGGTTGGCATCCCACGGCTGCAGCGAGCCTCTCCAGCGACGACCCACGGCAACGCGGCATCACAGTAGCGGCGGCACCCTCCAACGACGCCTGCAGCGCGCGGCTCACGGACCCGACGGTGACCCACGGCGACGCAACCGTTTCTGCACCGTCCTGCAGTACTCCTTGCGGCGGCGCACGACGAACGACGTCCTCACGGCGGCATACGACGCGCAGATCAGCTCCACGGCAGCCTGACGATCTGCTGCTATGGCCTCAACCTCGGCGACGTGCGCAGCTCCCGACGGCTGCCTCCGACGAACAGCAGCTCCGGCGACACACTCGTTTTGCAATCCGACACGAACGATAGCTGATTCGCGAAAAATACCTTCGTTCCGATACATTTGGCATTTACCCACACCCACACGGACCTTGACTTGCATTACCCATCCCTTTTAGACATCGGATCAGCAAGCCCGAAGCCTTTCGAACTCGATCTTGGAATCTCGAACGTTTTCGGAAGTGACCCAACCATAACCAAAGTATTTTGGCGTGGGTTCGTAAGTACTGAATCATTCAATTTTAGTTCGAGGCAAATTAAGTGCTTATAAAATGAACTCTAACCCAAGTTTGATTGTTTTCTTTGGATTTAGGAACCTTGCGGCGAGCTTAGGAGCTTTAGGAACAAGTGTTAGTAAGTAGCACGGGGGTGGGTGCGTGTGTTGGTGTTTATTATTTAGTTGTCGATGTACTATTTATGATGTTGAAAATGGTTCTGATACGATGTTGTGCGGTGTAACTCTCGTTTATGTTGGTTTGTATGCCTAGGTAGTGTTGAATGTTCGTTGGTGATAATAGTAGAAATTTTGTATCGTTGAGCTGCTGAGATCTGTCGTGGAATGATGTGTGTTTGCAGGGAATATTCGTTAAAATAAATATTATGGTGGGGATGTTTGTTGTCTGAAATTTGTATGAAGTGTTTGGCATGTCTTATGAGTTTTTATTATATCTAACAATGCTTAATGTTTGCAGATGTGGGATAATGAGTGCTTGCGTGATTTGTGTTGGACTGCTGTCGTTTAAAAATTGTTGACTATGCTCTGTTATAACTGAGCTCACTGTGGCGCTATTGTTGAGAATTGATATATTGTGAAAGCATGTTTGGTTTACTGTTTTGCTATTAGAATGATGTTTATGTTGGGGAAGCATGCTGATTTGTGTTGGTGAGCTGAGGGATGTATTGAGACCATACTAGTGGTGGTGTTGTTGATGAGCGTTGTGGTGGTTGGTGTTATTAGGGAAGTAGTACCAAAATCCTGGCGGGAGGCTAGAATTGATATGTGGAGTTATGATAGTTACGAAGTGAATGGGTGAGTGTCACGGCCTCGGGTATAAATGGTCGAGGGCTGATACGTCACTAATTGGGTATCGAGGCCTCGGGTATAAATGGTCGGGGGTCGATGCGAGGAGTCTTTCGAAAGGAGAACTATTGGGGCCTTGGGTATAAATGGTGAAGGGCCAATAGATTGTAAGACATTGAGGCCTCGGGTATAAATGGTCGAGGGTCGATGCACAGTTCAAGCGTTGTGGATAAATGGCAAGGTTGAACGCCAAGCCTCTGTATATGAGTGTCGGGGCTCTGGGTATAAATGGTCAGGTGCCGACACTACCAACAGAACGGTCTTGGAAAGATTGGATCGATGAGATGAACTTAGAGTTGCCTGAAGCGCTAGGGCGCCATGTGAATTGTAGTTGATTTGTTTACGATTGTGGTTAGCATCAGGTTATATAGAACACGTTTATGATTGAATGTATGATGTCATTGTGGAGCATGTCTATAGTTGTTCGCATACTGTAATGATAGAGGATGACGATGTATGTTTCCCTTATGTTTTGAGCATGACGATGTATGTTTTCTTTATGGTTTTTGAGCGTGATATGTGTGTGTGCTTGATGAGGGCTACTTACGGAGTATATTTTAAATACTCACCCCCCTTCTACAATGATTGTTTCAGGTGAAGGACTCGAGGGTGACCTTGCGGATGGGACGGGGGAGACCTGACAAATGAGGACTATAGGCTGCTTAGTTTTTCTTATTTAGTCTAATTCTTTTGTTAGGGCCTTATGTTGTGGCCAATAAACGGATTATGTACCTTTGACTAATTGGGAGATTTTTCCTTGTTGTTAGTTATGCCTCGGGTTAGGTGCCTATTTGAGCTTTATCCCATTTGCTTAGAATCATTTAGATTGAATAATAAACTTGCCTGGTGAAGTGGTTCACGAATGTTGTTGCATTTTTTAGATTGTTTTATCGTTAATTTGATGAGGTTTGTAGCTTGATTTTATGAGTTTATGTTCAAAGGAAGTTGGCAAGTTGTAAGCGGGGCTAAAACTGATTAGTTGGGTAGTTCATGTGACCTAGCGGTGCGCGAGATTTCTGGGTCGTTACAAGAGAGCTCCTATGTCTATTACAACAGACAATGCCGTCACTTCGACAACTAAGATTGCTCGTGCCTTTTCTTCAAATAATTTTGATGGGTTGACCATCTTCTTACCATCTAATTTTAGGTCCAAGCTTTGCGAGGTCATTTATGACCTCTTCGTTCGGGTCGATTCCTCGTCCTATCCTAAGGATAAGGTAGGCGTCTCTCGACGGCAACAGCAGTAGCAGGAGTGCAGCGTTGACTAACGCGGCCGTGACCTTGTCTTCCCTAACCCTCGAGATTGGGACTGGCGAGTAGACTTCTTCGGTTGAAATATTGGAGGTAGCAATGCCTCCGCTCAAGCGCCGCCCCTAGTGAGGTTGGGTGCAGCTGGCTCTTCAACGAGAGTGCACGTCGACGATCCCGCCTTCCGGGTTGTAGAAGTCGCCAAGCCCTCTTCAAGCAATGTCATCTCCTCAGATCCTTCTGCTGGCGACCGACGAGGGGTGCTTGCCTTCATTATCATTTTTTGTTAGTTTGATGAGCTTAAGTCCCATTTCTTTTCCAAAAAATTAAAAATTAAGATCGAGAGTAATTCATATGCTGGATTGATTAAGAGTTTTATATTTAATTAAAGATTTTTTTCAAGAGAATTATATTTATTATTAGTTTGTATTTTCAATATTATGAAAACAAAATCCATGGAAAATATATTATTTTATATTCAAAAGTACATTTACAAGTAAAACCTACAAGACATTGATAAGAATATTATATTATACTATATATACTAATATATGAAAAATATGAAGCCTTATAGGATTGGGGGCCTTAGGCGATGGCCTCACTCACCTATACCTTAAGCTGGCCCTACCTACTAGGTCAAGATTTCTGAGAACCGTACTTAGGTGGCTCCTCAATCCAACGCATCTTCTCCACGACCCGAGGTGCTAGAGGTGGATGTGTTGCTCTCTTACTTCGACCTTCCCCTAGAGCCTTCCCCTCTGAATCTTTATCGCCGCATGGGGGATATTTAAGATTCAGCCAGGGAGATGGTCTGTCGATTTTTCAGCCACGGGCAAGTGTTGGGCCTCTCAAAATATGGGAGGAATGTCGTGATTGAGCAATTGAGGTAGTGTTAGTGAGTCTGATCTCCTCCTACTTTTATCTTTTCGTCTATGTTCATCAGCTGCCTGGTCGCTTCCATGTCTTATGCGTGGCTTTTCAGGATGAGTTGGCGGCTAAGAGGCTTTGGGAATAGGAGTAGCGAGCCGAGGTCTAATACCTTCGTACCTTATTAAGTGAGGTCAATCAATCGATCGTTACACATGCTGAGGTCGAACACATTTCGTCTGAGAGGAGGAATGCTCGAGAAGATGATTCACGAGCGGAGGGAAGGGCGACCCTTCTTTAGATCGAACTAGACCGTACTCAGTGTCGAGCAGCTACAGCCCAGAGGGTATCAGTTAGCTTGAGGGGGAGATGCGGTCTCGACTTGCCCAGGTAGCTGAGTTGAAATCTCGTGCAAAGAAGGTCATGGAGAACCTGGAGATGGTTCGGGAATAAGCTGCTTCCTGCGATAGTAGGATCGGAGAACTGGAGTTACGCCTTTTGGAAGATGATGATAGGCTTTTTAAGGCAACAGAGGGGTAGGCCATGGCCGAGTGTTACTTGGTAAGGTATAGATAGGTCGAGAATACCGCTTTGGACTCCTTGGGGCAGGAATCCGTCCAGGCCGCTGTTGCATCCTCAGAACCGTGATAGATACAAGTACAAGTGTACACTATATTCGTCATCTTATTATTGCTCAACTCGACATGGTTCCCTTATGAGACACCCAAACGTGGATACCTACAACTTCTGTTGCTGAATACCTAAGCAATAAACACAAGTTTTAAGCATGATTAGGGGACCCCATTCATGAGTATTCACGAGCCTACTAGAAAAAAGAAGATACTCACAAATAGAGCAAGTCCACTACCTATAAGGCCTTCCAGGTCATACAAAAGCTATCATAATACTAAACAAGGTGGCAAACAATGTTCACTAAGATGAAGGAAATATGCACAATTCTATTTAATGATGAAATGAAAGTAGCTAGAGTTTCAGTTGTCCAACAGTTACTCAAGCATGTAAATTTCCCCAAAATGGGCAATAAAATTAATTAAATTTTACTTAAATTAAAATTGTTTTACTTTTAATTTAAATAAAATTAATTTAATTAAAAGTATTTTAATTTTAATTTAATTAACAGTATTTTAATTTTAATTTAATTAAAAGTATTTTAATTTTAATTTAATTAATTAATTAAGCAATTATAAAACTAATTAATTAATACTAAGAATAATTAAATATCATATATTTAATTAAAGTTTTATTTAAATCATATTAAATTGTATATCTCTCTCATAACCTATAGTCTTAATGTGCATTCACATTAATTTCAATGTATAGTTTTAATATGAAACCAATTCATATTAATTATTTTTTTAATCTTATTCAAATATAACAATCATAGTATATAGTTTAATTATGAGCGTGATTCATAATTAACTTTATATACACTATGTTAATTTATATCTTATACAATTACCTACAATCCCACATTTAAATGGAACAACTCAAATTCTTTAAAAAAAACCTTTGATCCTTATTTTACCCATTGTGAGCTAGCAGGGACCTAATAGACGTATAGATTAGAAGCTCAAACGTTACGAGATTAATTGGTTAAACTCATTAACCACCTTAATCAACATACGATAACTGTGGGTTACTCTACTAAAAACCCACAGCTGCATTATTGTCACTATATAATGTTTTTGTATCCATGGATATCGATTATGAACGGCAAGTCAATCCTTCACGAGTGTTTGTAATCACAGTTGAGTCAAATTACCGTTTTACCCCTATGTTAAATGTTAGACCTTAACTACCATTGATCCTCTAAAGAACAACCCGGTTATGGTCCGACCAATAACCAGAAGTCCCTCTCGGGCCTGAAAGTGTGGGGCCCCTTATTCAATACTCGAAGTCATCACTAAAAGGAAACACTCATGTACTCCCCTAAAGTCGGGGAGGTTTGAGTTCCATATTGTGAAGTTATGTTCCTAGCTCCCCAATCGGTTTTGTCCCCAAAATAGTAGAAATGTTGAGTCGGCGACTCAGACCACTGTCACCAATACAAATCCAAGGACGAGACCTACCAGGCAGGAGGCCATAACTCACTAAGGATTGAGATCGAGTTACCTAGTCATCCAATTGAAATATTAATCTATTAGCTAACGATGTTACAGCTAAAAATTAATTATTTTAAGTTTCGGTATTATACAAACTCATTGCATAGGATACCTACACTCACATGTCTCCACACAAACGACATGGATCAAATCATTTGTAACTATTACAAAGTGGGACGTATCCATAGTGTTACCAGGATAAGGTTACCTTATCCTGATACTATAACCCTTTAGGTTGTTTCCGAGACATTATCCACTTATCTATCGATGGTATATCAAATATATATCCAGTATTGTAGGAATGTAAATCCCGCAACGGAAACGACGATTTTTGTTCTTGAATTTTTAGGAACAAGAACCACAATAGAAAAGATAAATAAAAGGGAAAATAAAAACTCACTTTTGAGAAACTGTTCTTCAAAGAGTCACCAATGAACACCAATCTGTTACAGCATCATTGGTCTTCCCGCTATCCTTTAGGATTGGAAATCTTGCTTGTGGGGGCAAAGATTGGAAGCCAAAAGGGATTAGAGAGAGAGAATTGTTCTGGAGAGAATTGCAGCAAATTTCTTTTGTTGTATTATGTTTTTTATGCAAAACCACCCAATTAAACAATGGAGTGATTAATATTAATATTAATTAATTATTAATTACTAATTATATTAATATTAATAATTAATATATATATAATTAATTAATCTTATTAATTAATTAATATTAAATAATTAATTATATATTAATTAAAATAAATAATTAACACTTAATTATTTATTCCCAAAATAAATTCATATTCTAAAGCAATTCTGTCATATAACCTATAGTTTTAATGGACATCTTAGGCACATTATTTTTAACCTATATTTTTAATATTTTTTCAAAAAAAAAAACCTATATTTTTAATATGAATCCTATTCATATTGATTTTTTGTAACGCCCCGCGTTCTCTAACTCGTTTATTTTCAGAGATAAATAGTGCCTTGGATCTTTCCCTAAGTTGATAACTTTAATTCTTGGATCTTCTAACTTCGAAATTCTAATTTTCGGCTAAATTAGAATTAAGTTTATTTTCATTGGATTAAGATAATTTAAGTTCTCGACCTGTGTAGGAGATTTTTAGTTAAATCTTAAATTCATGGTTTTTTTTTAGGACTCTTAATTTCTACTTTTCTTTGAATAATTATTCTTGGGTTTTAGAGTTTAAGTTAACTATTTTATTTCGGGTTGTTGTGGGGTTTATTTTATTTCTAAAGCATAATTATTGGGCTTTTGTTTTAGACCATTGTAGTTTTAGTTGGGCCTGATTTGAGATTTGGGAATTGGGCTATTGGTTTTAAAACAAAATAAAGAAAAAAAAACCCTAAATCTATTTTGTTTTTTTATTCTTCTTGTTCTTTTTATTTTTCCTTTCTTCTTCTTCTTCCTCTGGTTTTGGAGCTGCCGCCCCCCCCTTCCCTTGCTTCTTCTTTTCCAGCAAGTCCTCACCGACGACGACACCTCTGCGGCGAGCGACGACATTTCCACACGACGGCGCTTCTCTTCCATCGACGACGACCCACGCGAGTTCCCCTGCGGCGGTGCGACGAAACCCACGCGATTTCAGCCCCCCACCCGCGTTGTTGAACGGATCTGTTGGAGTTCGACGACCGGTGACAAGCGCTGATCAGAACCGGCGGCGCGACAGCACTCCTGCAGCAACCACGACAGTCCGAGCTTAGATCCGGCGGCGACGGCGGCGTGTTTTCCTTTGGAACCCGATGGTATCAGCGGCTGCCCGACAAACCAGCTGCGTTTCCGTTCAGATCTGATGTCCCACTAGCAAACGACGACTAGCTGTAGTCTTCCCTTCTACCCACGACCCCTCGACGACCCACGAACCCGCAACCAGCACGTGAATCAACACTTCGGTGACCCGTTTTGTGATTCCAAAGCGAGCAAAAGTATTCCGACGCATTTTGGCATTTACCCATACCAAATTGGAGCTCGATTCGTGATACCCATCCTTGTTCGAAGCTAGATTTAAGTTACCCATTACTTTTCGGTATCAAACCAGCAAGCTCGAAGCTTCTCGAACCTGGATTCGGCAGCTTAAGCCTCCTCGGCGTCTACCCATTTCAAACCCAAGAGGTTTTATGGTGAGATAGTAGGTAACAGATCATCTAAATTTACTTTCGATGCAAACTAAGTGTTTCTAACATGAATTCTAATCAAGTTTGGTTTGCTTTTGGATTTAGGAACCCTTCGATGAACTTGGTAGTGCATTAGAACTTTGTTGTAAGTAGTTCTTACTTGGGGGATGTTTGTTGATTGAATATGTATGAATTGTGTGGTGCTTTCGGTGTGCTTATTATTTATTAATATGTAAGTTAATCGTGTCTTATGAATATTGGCTAATGGTTGTAAGTAGTTTCTTACTGGAGGGATTGGTTGTTGTGTGCTGATATGATATGGTTGTTTGCTCGTGTGCCCATGTGTGATACTTGCATGTCGCTTGTCGTTGTTATCATTTAGTAAACGTCATTGTTGATGAAACTGTTGATATATCTTGGGAAAAGTATGTGGTTTTGGGAATAAATTGTAGTCAGGTAATCCTGGATGACTATGAATTAATTGCTATTATGTTCTAATTGGTTTTCATGATGAAATTTGTATACCGGTACTATAATCTATTGTTTCGAAAGCGTATTGAATATTTATGAGGAATCGGTTGTGTTTGATGTATGCTGGGTATTTATTAATTATATTTTGGTTAAGTGGTTGATTGTGCTTTTTCTGTGAACGATGCTTGCTGGAGCTGTTGAATCATGTTGGACTATTTTGGATTGATTGGCTTTTACATATGATCATTTTGGTGTATCGCATATTGGATTGTTATGAGATTGTTGATGCATGAGGCATGGCGTAGTAGCAAGTAGGACTCTTATGAGAATTTTGGGACATAACAAAGTAAGTAGCACGGGGGCGGGTGTGTGCGTTGATGTGTGTTAATAGAAATTGTTCTTGCTGATTTTACATTATAAACATGTTTCTCTTATTATTTTAATTGTTGGACAGGTTTGTGAGGTCGATGCTGTTATTGTAACTTACGGTTATTTTATATATTGGATATGTATATGACTGGTATTCGTGTTTGTTGTCTGCAACTTTAGGAACATACTGATATTGTATGGTTGGTTGGAAGTGATTAGGATTTGTTATGTTGTGAAAAGCATGTTATGTGAAGAATGTCATAGGGTTGTTTGTTGAAGCTTTGTGTGCGCTATGCTGTGAGCAGGTTGGTTGTTGTTAAACTTTGTGTTATTGAGACCCGTGATGCATTGAAATCTTACTAGTGGTTGTGTTGTTGTTGGGCTTTATGGTGGTTGGTGTTATTAGGGAAGTAGTACTGAAATCCTGGTTGGAGGGTAGAAATGATATGTGGAGTTATGAAAGTTACGAAGTGAATGGGTGAGTGTCAGGGCCTCGGGTATAAATGGTCGAGGGCTGATACGTCACTAATTGGGTATCGAGGCCTCGGGTATAAATGGTCGGGGGTCGATGCGAGGAGTCTTTTGAAGGCAAAACTATTGGGGCCTTGGGTATAAATGGTCAAGGGCCAATAGATTGTAAGACATCGAGGCCTCGGGTATAAATGGTCGAGGGTCGATGCAGAGTTCAAGGCCTCGGGTATAAATGGTCGAGGGCCGAGGCTGCAGGGTCAGGGCTCTGGGTATAAATGGTCAGGGGCCGACTCTACTCGAAGAAGTTGACTGTGGAAGGGTAGAGTAGCTGTGATAAGCGTAGAGGTACTTGAGATGTTAGGGAGACTAGAGGTTGGTACTGGTAGTTAATGTGTTCCTGGTTGTGGTTGTCACTGAATTTTATAGAATGTGTCTATGTTTGAATGCATAATGTGATGAAAAGCATGACTGAGAATGTTTCATGATTTGGTTGAGCATGATGTGTGTGTGTTGATCCTTTAATAAGTATGACACGTTGTTCCTTGATAAGGATGCTGTTTGTGCGTGACCTTTCAGATAAGTGCTGCTTACTGAGTACTGTGGTTGTACTCGTCCCTTTTTTTCCCCTCCAGTTTGCAGGTATCGAGCTAGCTCTTGGGATGGTGATGGCGAGAAGGAGGCTTGATCAGAAAGACCATTAGCTATGCTGTGTACAATTAATTTCTTTTAGTTAGGATAGTTGTAGCCATTTAATGTTGTAGTTGAGTTGGTAGTGGTTGGTTTTGTTTAGTTTTATTGTCTAAAGGATGTCGTAAGGTTGATGATTCATTGTTCTTTTAGAGCCATAATTTTGTTAGCCTCTTGAACTACGGGATTGTAATCCACTTAGGATATTTATGAATACATTTGTTTAAGTTGATCGTACTTGAATTAGCTTTTGCTTCATTGCCATTCGAGATGTTAATATTCATTTAGTGGATGGTTTATAGTTAGTAAGGTTTCCTTGAAGGGTTTGGTTAATGTGAAGTCAGTATTAAATGGTTTATCTGTATAGGATGTGAGTTTCTCTTAAAACATTAGTGTTGTTGTTCTAATTGTTCAAGCTCTCGTGAGTGTTGAAAATCAGAGTAGCGCCAGCAGAAGCGTGGTAGTTTTATTGCTTAGTGTTGTTGTGAAGAAAATTCTCTTGTTTATGTGAAAATTTTAGGTAGGCTTATTAACGGTCCCTGTTACGAAATGGTGAAATTCCTGGGGCGTTACATTTTTATTTGAATCTCATTCAAATAATTTCTCTCATAATTTATGGTTTCAATTTAGAATGAACCATATATTATAATGTATCAATATACATATAATTCCTTGAGCAATTTGATTATTTCAAAATTTTCCAAAAACTTGATCCTCGTTTTACCCGTTGTGAGCTAGCAAGGGGACCTAATGGACCTGCAGATCAGAAGCTTCGATGATGCGAGATTAATCGATCAAACTCATCGACTGAGTTAATCAAGATTCGTTAACTACGGGTCACTCCACTAAAGACCCTGGTAGTTGTACTCTTCTTACTACATAAATATTTTCGTGTCCACGGATAAACAATATTAATGGCAAGTCAGTCCTTCACGAGTGCTCGCAACTCAAGTTGGGTCAAATTACTGTTTTACCCCTGAGTTACCTCTTACTCCTTAAATATCACTGCTCCTCTAACGAACAACCCGGTTATGATCCAGCCAATAACTGGAAGTCCCTCTCGGGCCAGTGAGACGTCCATTTGCCACTGCTCCTCTTCAAGATTGTCATTCAGAAAGGCAGTCGTGACGTCTATTTGCCAAATCTTTCAGTCATAATATGTGGCAATGGACAAAAGTATTCTTATGGGTTTAGGGGAATTGTAACGCCCCGCGTTACTCAGGTTAGCTTGCCTCGAGTTCCGGGAAATTTTTATAACAACAATAGATTATTTATTTATTTCATTTTATTTTATTTGATTCATCAGTTATCTTTATTTAATTTAAGTGGGGCATCTCGGCTATTGTGTATTGCTACAGAATTAGTGGTGAGTTAGTCGCGTGTAGTGATTTATCAAATTATGGTTTAGTACAGATTCCACTATGTGACACTTGTTTTGGGCCATTGGGCCAATTACGAAATTATATTATTGGCTTGTTTTAACAAGGAGGGGTTGGGTAAGTGAGCCTTAAACAAAAGGAAAAGAACTCAAGCCCAAAGAAGTTAAAAGTTTAAAACAAATAACCCTACCCCTTGTTCTTTTCCTCTTCTTCTTCCTCCATTTCCCTCTCTTGTTGAAACTGCCGGCCACCCCCACTCGGATTCTTCTTCTTCGGCGAGCAGCTCCGTTCAGGCGACGCGACGAACAGCGGCGGCATCGGAGCAGCAGGTGTGGCGTCGGGATAGCAGCACGGCAGCAGCAGCGACGGGCTCGGGCAGCAGCAAGCGGCGTCAGGCAGCAGCTGGCGCGGGTGTCGGGCAGCAGCAGGCGGCGGCGCGTGGTCTCGGGCAGCAGCAGGTGCGGCGGCGGCGGTGCGTGGTGGCTGTTCACGGTGTTTTCCCTCGATCCGACAAACTCCAACGACTCGAATAGCTTAGATCCGGGAAGCCCGGTAATTTTCTTTGACCCACCCTTGTTCGAAGTTAGATTTGGATTACCCACACCTAAACAAAATCGATTTGGAATACCCACACCTAAGCGAAATTGTTTTGTAGTAACGGACATCAAATCGAAGCCGTTGGAGGTCATTTTGGGCGTTTTTCGCTGCTGTAAAAACGTGGACAGCAGTGTTTTGGGTGGTGTCCGGTGATTATCTTCATCCGTTCGAAGCCCGATTTACGCTACCCACCCCTTTGCAAGCTAGATCAAATTTACCCACACCTACACGAAGTCGTTTTGCGGTAATGAGACCCTTTGAACCTTCTTAGAGTTGTTTTCAAAGGCTGAACAGTATATTTATATTGCTGTATTTTTTCTGTTTTTGTGCTTAGGTGTGAGTTTGACGCAAACCTAAGGACGTGGTTGTGTAAGTAGCACTAGGGGGAGAGTGCGTGCGTTATTTAGCGTTAACGGAATGGTTTTGATGCTGATTTTTTAGCTAAAATAATTTAATTGAGCATGTAGGGATTGTTAGTTTTGATTTGTGAACTTCTAGTGATTTTGTTGCCGTCTTTCTACTATTGAACACTTAAGAGGAAACATGCTTTCTATTCTTATTGTTGGAGGTGACTAGTAGATTCTGAATTGTTGTGGTTAAAAATAACTGGCTCGTGACGTTTTGCAAACATGTTGTAAATGAAATGCTCACGTTTTTAAACTGATAATTAGTTTATATTGTTTTAGTTGTGAGCTGTTGGGTGGTGACTTGTTTATTACAAAGAAAAGCATGCTTGTGAACTGTGAAGTGAATTGGAATGTGGGAAATATACTTGTAGGTGGTCTTGGGAGGGCTAGTGAAGTGGTGAAGGGTGAAGGGTGAAGGGATGGGTTGGCAGTCCGTTAAACTATGGGTGGTCTGATCTGAAAATGCATATAAATCGCTTGGAGGTTCAAAGCCTTGAGTAGTTGCCTTGGGAATAAATGACAAGACCGAACGTCAAATTTCTGTTAATGAGTATTGGGGTCTTGGGGATAAATGTCAAGGACCAATACGCTGGGAAGTCATCGGTACCTTGGGGATAAACGGCAAGGACCGGTGCACAGTTCAGGCCTTGGGAATAAATGGCTAGGCCGAACATCAAGTTTCTGTAGAGGAGTATTGAGGCCTTGGGGATAAATGTCAAGGGTCAATGCGACTCGAGGAGTTAGGCTTGAAGGACTAAAGTAGAGTGGTGCTTACGAAGTAGTGGTGCTAGGCCTTGGGAATAAATGGCAAGGCCGAACATCAAGTACTGTAAAGGAGGGGGGCGGTATCTTGGGAATAAATGTCAAAAGCCGTCATGCCTCGAGAAGTTAAACGGGGAGTATCACAGGGGGGTGTAGAGGGAGGTTTAGTACTATGGGACAAGGGCTAGTGAATCATTGGTTGTAGTCTTGGTAGTTCCGACGCATGGTTGTTGTATGTAAATGTCAAGTTATTGTTTTTTTTTTTTATCTCTCGCTGTCTATTTAATTGTCTTGCTATCGTTTTATTTTATATGCCGTGACTGTGAGCATTATTTTTGTGTTAGTTAGGAAGGGCTACTTACGGAGTACCTTATGTACTCACCCCCATTTTTTTATCCTTAATTGTTTTCAGGTGTGAACAGGGCCGACCGCGGTGATGACGTGGAGAGGGCTTGACCGAGGAGGGATCACTAGTCGAGTTAGTGAGGATAGAGGGAAGGGTCGTTTGGTATAAGTAGCGTTGGGATTTATTTTATGGCTAGGTGTGGACCCGAGGAGCGATTTTGTTTTCTTTAGAACTACTTTTATTTTTTGTATGGATGTTATTATTAAACGCGTCACTGGTGTCGTTGGAGTTTAGGTGTACGATTGTTTTATTTATTTAATAATTTAGCCACTGAGGTGGGTATGAGATGTTATTTTTTTATTGCCCAGGGAGAGCGAAGTTTCGACGGTTTATAAAATTGATATTTTTTGGTAGAATTATGGGAGTCGAAGCTTTATTTTATTTAAATTATTTCCAGGGAGTTGGTTATCTCGTGTTTAGAGTTAAGGCTAGACAGGTGGATTATTTAGCATTACCTAGGATGGTATATAACATCGTGGGGCGTTACAGGAATAAACCTTAAGGGATAAGGTTTATTCATAGTTCATCCTTCCCCTTTGTGTTTAGCTTTTCGTCACAAGCCTTGCCTTAAATTATTTCTCTTGTTGATCTATTTGCACCCTATGGGTCTTACCCAGTCAAGTTTTTCTTCAAGTTCCCAATAAGAATTGAAGTACATAGACTGCATTTCTAGGTCAAAGATTTGACCCATTTGTTCTTGTCCACATCTTCCATTGCTTGTTTGTAGGCCAATGGATCCTCAACGCCGTCATCAGGTATTACAACTTGGATTTCAATTAATCCCACATAATGGTAAGGTTGTGAAACAATCCCCCACTACGTCGACGCACCTTCAATTCTTGAGTTGGATGTGACTGACGTGACAGGTTGGCTTCATCAACAACTCATCTGTTGGGTGTGTTGCCCTAAACTCGTAGTTTGTATTTATGTAAAAACAAATGTATATTCGATAAAGTTTTATTCAATTAATTTGTTGTTGAATTCATAGCGTTGCATTGTACAAAATTCAATAAACGAAAAATCTACAGTTATTATCATATAATCGGGACAGTATATATATTGGATATATATTTGATATACCCATGATATACTGGGTATATATTTGATATAACCCTGATATACAAGTGGATAATGTCCTGGGAATAATCTAAGGGTCTATAGTATATGGATAAGGCTGGGTACCTTATCCTGGCAACACTATGGATATGGTCCACTTTGTAAATGTTACAGACGGCTCGATCCAGGTCGTTCGTGTGGAGACATGTGAGTGGGGGTATCCTATACAATGAGTTTGTATAAGACCGGACCACGAAATAGCCAATCTTTAGATGTAACACCGTTAACTAACATAGGATGACCAGACAACTCATTCTCAAACATGAGTGAGTTATGGACTCCTACCCGTGAAGGCTCGTCATTTGATCTGTATGGGTGAGAGTGGTCCGAGTCGCCGACTCAGCATTCCTACCATTTTCGGACGAGACCGAGTGGGGAGCTGTGAACGTAACTTCACAAGATGGAATTCACTCCTCCCCGACTTTAGGGGAATAGATGAGTGTTCTCTTAAATGCTGACTTCATGACTTGAACAAGGGGCCCCACCCTGTCATTGGCTCGAGAGGGACTTTCGGTTATTGGTTGGACCATAACTGGGTTGTTCATTAGAGGAGCAGTGGTATTTAAGGAGCAAGATTTAACACAGTGGTAAAACGTAATTTGACCAGTCTGTGATTACGAACACTGGTGAAGGATTGACTTGCAATTAAGGGTCGTATATATGTGGACACGAAAACATTATGCAGTGAGAAGAGTGCAGCTGCGGGTCTTTAGTGGAGTGACCTGTAATTAACGAATGTTGATTAACTCGGTTAATGAGTTTGACCGATTAATCTCATATCGTTGGAGCTTCTGATATGTACGTCCATTAGGTCCCCTCACTAGCTTACAATGGGTAAAACGAGGATCAAGTTTCTTTGGAAGAATTTAAAATGTTCAAATTACTCAAGTGATTATTATCATATATGCTTTATTTTAAATTAAAACTATATCTTATGAGAGATTATTTGAATAAGATTCAAATAATAATCTGAATTGGATTCATATTAAAACTATAGGTTAAAATTAATGTGCATAAGATGTACATTAAATCTATAGGTTATACAACAGAGATGCATTTGAATAAGATTCAAATATATGGGCTTAATTAAATATGTGATATTTAATTATTTTTTAAATAATTAATTGTTAATTATTTATTTAATTAATATTAGATTTAATTAATTAGTTTTTAATTAGATTAATAATAAATAATTAAATTTATTTTATTAATAATTAAATTTAATTAATTAATTAATTATTAATTATTAATTAGATTAATTAATAAATTAATAAATTAATTATGTTAATTGTTTAATTTAATTAAAAAAAAGAAAAAAAAAACTAACCTGCAAAATTGCAGGGGAGTGGGAAGTTGTTGTGATGTGGGGAGTTACCCCACGTCATTTTTTGTATAAACTGTACATAATGGTTTTGTACGGTGGTTCTTCCCCTTCCCCGGTAGAAACAATAAAGCTATCTCAAGCAAAATCTCTCTTAATTTCTTTCTTGGCTTCCAATCTTTGCTCCCACAAGTAAGAACTTGTTCCAAGAAAATAGTCGGAAAGATCATTTGGTGGTGTTCGTTGGGTGATTCATCTGAAGAAAAGTTCTTCAAAGGTAAGAAAACACATTTTCGCCTGTATTTCACACTTTACATTATGGGTTTTGTTCTTCTAAAGTTCATGAACGAAGATCATCACTTCCATTGCGGGATTAACATCCCATTAATTGGTATCATAGCGGTGTTTACGTTCTGAATTTTTGGGAATAAAATCGGTATTGCGGGTTGGAGTTTTTCGGATTTTGGCATTCAGATAGTTGTTTCCTTCTTGATTTGATCATGTAAGGGCCCGGTGTTTTGGGCATTGTGTTTCTGTATCGAGTCTGTAAGTCCTAGTCGCTCGAAAGCTGTTTGTGCCGTCGGATTAGGCAAAAAATTGCAGAAAAAAGCGAAGAAGACGAAGCAGGCCGCGCAGACAGCGCCATTATTAGGTGTATTGCCCTAAACTCGTAGTGTGTAAGTATGTAAAAACCAAATGTATATTCAATAAAGTTTTATTCAATAAATTTGTTGTTGAATTCATAGCATTGCATTGTCCAAAATCCAATAAATTAAACATCCAAAGTTATAATCATGTAACCAGGACAATATATATATTGGGTATATATTTGATATACCCCTGATACACGAGGTATATATTTGATATACACTTGATATACGAGTGGATAATGTCCCGTGAATAACCTAAAGGGTCTATAGTATATGGATAAGGCTAGGTACCTTATCCTGGCAACACTATGGATACGACCTACTTTGTAAATGTTACAGACGACTCGATCCAGGTCGTTCGTGTGGAGACATGTGAGTGGGGGTATTCTATACAATGAGTTTGTATAAGACCGGACCACGAAATAGTCAATCTTTAGATGTAACAGATTGTTATTTCATAGGATGACCAGGCAACTCATTCTCAATCCTGAATGAGTTATGGACTCCTGCCCGTGAGGGTTCGTCCTTTGATATATATGGGTGAGAGTGGCCCGAGTCGCCGACTCAACATTCCTACCATTTTGGGGACGAGACCGAGTGGGGAGCTGGGAACATAACTTCACAAGATCGAATTTACTCCTCCCCGACTTTAGGGGAATAGATGAGTGTTCTCTTAATTACTGACTCCGGGACTTGAACAAGGAGCCCCACCCTCTCATTAGCCCGAGAGGGACTTCCGGTTCTTGGTCGGACCATAACCGTGTTGTTCATTAGATGAGCAGTGGTATTTAAGGAGCATGATTTAACTTAGGGGTAAAACGGTAATTTAACCCAACTTGAGTTACGAGCACTCGTGAATGATTAATTTGTCATTAATGGTCGTATATCCGTGGACACGAAAACATTCTGCAGTGAGAAGAGTGCAACTGCGGGTCTTTAGTGGAGTGACCCGTAGTTAACAAATGTTGATTACCACAGTTAATGAGTTTGACCGATTAATCTCGAATCGTTGGAGCTTCTAATCTGTAGGTCCATTAGGTCTTCTTACTAGCTCATAACGTGTAAAACGAGGATCAAGATTTTGGAAGAATTTGAACTGTTCAAATTTCTCAAGGGATTATATGTATATTGATACATTATAATATATAGTTGATTTTAAATTAAAACCATATATTCTGAGAGAAATTATTTGAATGAGATTCAAATAAAATTATATATAAATAAGATTAATATTAAAACTATAGGTTAAAAATAATGTACATAAGATGTACATTACAACTATTGTTTATATGAGAGAAATGTTTTAGAATATGATTCTAATTTTATAATAAATAATTAAGTATTAATTATTTATTTGATTTATGTATATATATGTGTTAATTAATTATTAATTGGATAAATAATTAATAATTATTTATTAATTAATATGATTAATTAATAAATTATATATATTAATATTAATTATTATTAATGATTAATAATTGATTTTTTAACTCCCCTGCATTTTAGCAGGGGAGTGAGGAGTTTTATGAAGTGGGGTAACTCCCCAGGTCATAAGTTGGTTTTCCTTTTCATTTTGTAGAAATGCAAAAGAAGAGAACACCCAAGGTTTCCTCTCTCAATCAAGCTTTCTCTCTCAACTCTCCCTCACATTTCAAATCGGTGCTCCCACAAGCATGATCTCGAGACCCAAGAGGATAGTAAGGAAGACTCTCTGGTTGTGTTCGTAGGAAATCAAATTGAAGAAGAGTTATTCAACGGTAAGGAAAAACAAGTTTTCCCCTTTATTTTCATCTTTGCATTTTTTATTTTGTTTTCTAAAAAAATCATGAACGATGGTCCGCTTCCGCCCCGGGATTCACATCCCTTCAATTGGTATCAGAGCTGCGTTGATGTTCTGATTTTTTGGGAGTAAAATCGGTGTTCATGGTGGGTGTTTTCCTATTTTCGAAATATTGGTTTGCGGGTTGGAAATTTCCCGGTTTTTGACATTTAGATAGCTTTTTCCTTCTTGATTTGATCATGTAAGGGCCCGGTGTTTTGGGCATTGAGTTTCTGTATTGATTCTGTAAATCCGGGTCGCTGGAAAGTCGTTCGTGGCATCGGATTTGGCAAAAAATTGTAGAAAGCAGTGAAGAAGACGAAGCAGACTGCGCAGACAGCGCCATGGCACTATGCAGCAGCTCCATGGCGCTGCGGGGACAGCACATAGGCACCAAGGCGCTGTCCTGGGTGTTTTTGGGCGTGTTTCCGTGGCTCCGGTTCGCGGTTCGAGGGCAGATGCAGTCGTTTTCTTATTTTTTTTATATTATTTTGCTTTCTTAGGGTGCCAAAAACTGGTCCAACTTTGCTATTTAATTATTTTATGCATTATGAATGTATATTTTAATTAAAAGCATATTGCATAGTGTATTCACTGACTCTGACTCTGACTTCGAAACAGACAAGGATTCAAGGAACTCAACGTCGGGCTTAGTATTCACTCTTAATGGAGGAGCGGTATTTTGGCGAAGCATCAAACAAGGATGCAACGCAGACTCCACCATGGAGGCTGAGTATGTTGCAACTTGTGAAGCAACAGAAGAGGAGGTTTAGCTTAGAACGTTCTTAACAGATTTGGAAGTCGTTCCAAACATGAACTTCACCATCACACTTTATTGTGATAACAGTGGTGCTGTGACAAATTCTAAAGAACCTCGAAGCCACAAGAGAGGCAAACACATCGAAAGAAAGTACCACCTCATACGGGAGATAATGCAACGAGGAGATGTGATTGTCACCAAGATCTCTTCTGAGCACAACATTGCTGATCCTTTTACGAAAGCGCTCACGGCTAAAGTGTTTGAGGGCCATCTAGAAAGTCTAGATCTACGAGCATTGTACGATTGGCCTAGGACAACTTGGAGAAATGTAATGGGTATAGTGTATGCCCTAGTTTTTTGTATTTTCCCTTTGCTTTATGATAATGTACACCCCACCCGATTTAGTTCAAGTGGAAGTTTGTTGGGTGTGTTGTCCTAAACTCGTAGTTTGTATTTATGTAAAAACAAATGTATATTCAATAAAGTTTTTTTCAATCAATCTGTTGTTGAATTCATAGCATTGCATTGTCCAAAATCCAATAAACTAAACATCTAAGGTTATTATCATGTAATTAGGACAGTATATATATATTGGGTATATAGATATACTGGGTATATATTTGGTATACCCCTGATATACAAGTGGATAATGTCCCGGGAATAACCTAAAGGGTCTATAGTATATGGATAAGACTGGGTATCTTATCCTGGCAACACTATGGATACAGCCCACTTTGTAAATGTTACAGACGACTCGATCCAGGTCGTTCGTGTGGAGACATGCGAGTGGGTGTATCCTATACAATGAGTTTATATAAGATCGGACCGCGAAATAGCAAATCTTAAGATCTAACACTGTTAACTAACAAATTGCTATTTCTTAGGAAGACAAAACAACTCATTCTCAATCCTAAGTGAGTTATGGACTACTACCCGTGAGGATTCGTTCGTTGATCTGTGTGGGTGAGAGTGGCTCGAGTTGCCGACTCAATATTCCTACCATTTTTGGGACGAGACCAAGTGGGAAGCTGGGAACATAACTTCACAAGATGGAATTCACTCATCCCCGACCTTAGGGTAGTAGATAAATGTTCCCTTAAATGCTGACTCCGGGACTTGAACAAGGGGCCCCATCTTCTCATTAGGCCGAGAGGGACTTCCTGTTATTGGTCGGACCATAATCGGGTTGTTCATTAGATGAGCAGTCATACTTAAGGAGCAAGATGTAACACATGGGTAAAACGGTACTTTGTCCTATTTGCGGTTACAAACACTCGTGAAGAATTGGCTTGCCATTAATGGTCGTATATCCGTGGGCTTGAAAACATTCTGCAGTGATAAGAGTGCAGCTGCGAGTATTGAGTGGAGTGACTCGTAGTTAACGAATGTTAATTAACTCGGTTAGTGAGTTTTACCGATTAATCTCATATCGTTAGAGCTTCTGATCTGTAGGTCCATTAGGTCCCCTTACCAGCTTACAATGGATAAAACGAGGATCAAGTTTCTTTGGAATAATTTGGAATGTTCAAATTACTCAAGGGATTATGTATATTGATACATTATCATATATAGTTTATTTTTAAATTAAAACTACATCTTATGAGATAAATTATTTGAAAGCTTCAAATAATAATATGAATTAGATTCATATTAAAACTATAGGTTAAAATTAATGCACATAAGATGTACATTCAATCTATAGGTTGGGTTATACAAGATAGATGCATTTGAATAAGATTTAAATATATGGGTTTAATTAAATATGTGATATTTAATTAATTTTAAATAATTAATTGTTAATCATTTATTTAATCAATAATAGATTTAATTAATTAATTATTAATTAGATTAATAATTAATAATTAAATTTATTTTATTAATAATTAAATTAATTAATTATTAGTTATTAATTAGATTAATAATTATATTAATTAATTAATTAATTCATTATGTTAATTATTAAGTTTAATTAAAAAAAAAGAAAAAAATTCCCCTGCAAAATTGAAGGGGGATGAGAAGTTGTTGTCAAGTGGGGAGTTACCCCACGTCATTTTTTGTTTAAACTGTATAGAATTATTGTGTACAGTGGTTCTTCTCCTACAGAAACAAGAAAGCTATCTCAAGCAAAATCTCTCATCATTTCTCTCTTCGCTTCCAATCTTTGCTCCCACAAGCAATAACTCTTTCCAAGAGCATAGCTGGGAAGATCATTTGGTGGTGTTCGTTGGATGATTCATTTGAAGAAAAGTTCTTCAAAGGTAAGAAAACACATTTTCCCCTGTATTTCACACTTCGCATTTTGAGTTTTGTTCTTCTAAAATTCATGAACGAAGATCATCGCTTCCGCTGTGGGATTAACATGCCATCATTGTCGAACTCCAGATTGATCAACAACTCTTATTTACGTATTTGTAGCCTCTTTTGAAATCTCGTTTATCACTACCTTACTTCGTGGTTTATGATCTCGAACGTGGTCTTTTTCCAAGAAGGTGGCGTTTGTCAATACAAACACTCTGTTATATTAAGGATTAAAGAAAAGACTGCCTCTCGTCTTTTTAGGGTAACAAACGAATAGGCATACTTTTGAACGAGGTTCCAATTTCTTTGGGTGAGTCACGAGCTTGTGTGTCAGACATCCCCAAATACGGAAGTGGTGTAAACTAGCTTTATAAACCTTCCATAGTTCAAAGGTTGTTTCAGAAACACTCTTCGATGGAACGACGCTCGAAATATAAACTGTAATGTAACACCCCCGAATTTCCGACAACACACTTGTGGTAACTTTAACCAACTACGTGCGCACCCTCTCCATTACATAATAAAAACTAACAAAGTCTATAAGGTTCAAAATTCATCCAATAATCAAAGAAATCGATCCGCCCTCCCTCGGCTAAACAAACATCAAATCATGTTTATTAAATAATCAATATTCTTAGCAAATCTAAATGAACAAAAGAAAACATCGACTCAAGGGCAATAAAATGTTCAGACATATCACACAGCACCGACCAGGCAACACCTAAACATTACTCTACTAGAACATCAAAAAACTAAAAGGAAAGTCAACTATCCGAACAGGAGAAAGAAAAACAAGTATAGCGCAACCTAATGGTCCTTCTTAAGTCGAGCCCTCTCCATATCCCCACCATGGTCATATCTCAGATCCTTACCTGAAAACAATAAATTGCAAGCGGGTGGGGTGGTGAATCGATCTTCGAACTTTGTACCCGGAGCCTCAAAACCCATCCTGGCCAAGTTGGTGTATCGACCCCCGATTTCTGTACACGGAGCCTCGACACCGAACTAGCAATACTGATCCAATAATTTGTTTCTTCATGCCAACAATCGACCTTTGTACTCAAGGCCTCGACCTTCATCTATACTGAGGCTGGTGTATCGATCTCCGATCTTTGTACCCGGAGCCTCGACACCCAATAATACTGTATCAACCATCGACCTTTGTACCCAAGACCCTGACACTCATTTCTTCTTTCATATCATCCAAACTCCACATCCGATCTCGAACTTCAAACCAGGATTCTAATACAAACACAACGTCCTAGTACAACCATCATCCAACATGATTATAATGTGCATAAATCACAGAAAATACATCATTTGTCATCCAGCAACATGCTTACAACATAGAGAAAACACGCATATCAACCGTTGCAAGAAAAACAACAACACTTTGCACAAATTAAACCTCAGCAATCAATTTCAGCATGCTTTTTGTAATGTGACAAAAGTAAGCACAACAATCAAAGCTTTTAAACACACCTTTCCCATTAGATAACTATTCCACACATTCAACAAAAAAATAACACACTAAACAAATCCATCCAACATGTCGAAACAACATAACGCTAGCACAAACGACCATTTCAGATTATGCATTCCATCACCCCTATATAAAATATCCAACAATCATAAATACATGAGATATACATGATAGATAAACAAAATAGCCAAACAAAAAAAAACTTGTCGCTAACAACCCACAAAACGCTACTTATACACTCTTACGCTCCTAGTCCTCGCGTTGTTTGAACACCTATATAATAAAATAAAATAAAAAACAGCAAGTTAACACAACCTTTCAACCATGGAAAATAATTCTAAGGAGATTCAAAAGTTCCGTTACCGTGAAATTGATTTTGTTTCAGTGAGGGTAACTTAGATATCATTCAAATAGGTGAGGGTAGCACAAATTAGGCTTCAAATGGAGTGGGTAATCGTCGAAAACCAAGAGAATTATGTTGTTTGCAGTTTTACATTAGCAGAACGCCCCAAAAAAGTTTCTATAGCCGGTGCCACCGCCACAAGGGTGTCAGTCTCCCAAAGTTAGTTGCTAAGGGTCATTGGTTGTCACCGAAACATCAATAGAGCGCTCGAACACTGTTATCCACCGTTCCCCGCCTCGAGCTGCCATAAAAACGAAACAGAAACGTGTCGTCGCCCTACTACACTGTCGTCCGCCTTGCTATGCCGTTGTCTGTCAGGGGACGTGGGGAGGTGCGTCGCCTGTCACCAGAAAACTGTTGGGGAAGGCGACTATGGCCGCTCGTTATCAAAAAGAGGAAGAAAATAGGGGGGGTAACGTGCGTGCGTGAAGATGGGGGCTCGGTTTTGGTTCTTTTTTCCATTTTTTTTCTTGCTTTCTCTTTTCGTTAGGACTTGAATTTAAAAAAGAAGCACAATTGCCGAACTCTAAAACAATGCCTAATGGTTAAAGAACTAGGAATCCCATATATATATATTTGTCATACTAAGCTTAAGGATCTCCAAATAATCGAAGCAAAATAGAACTCGCTATGATACCTCGACAATCTCAAAATAAAATAAATTATATCTATATAAATTTAAATAAGCTTGGGATAGAACCTCGAGAGTTGAAGTTAAATCTAACTTGAGTATCGCGGGGCATTATATACTTCCCCCCTTAAAAAACCTTAATCCTTGAATGTTCGCTAGGCAAACAACTCGGGGTACTTGGCTTTCACCTCATCTTCCCTTTCCCAAGTAACTTCTTCAACCTGGTGATTTCTCCATAGAACCTTCACTAAATCAATTGCCTGATTCCTCAGCTTCTTGGTTTTCCTTGCCAAAATCTCAACAAGTATTTCTTCATAGTACAAAGCTTTATCCAATTGCAACGGTTTCAGATTCAAAAGGTGGGAAGGGTCATGGACATACTTCTTCAACATGGACACATAAAACACATTATGCACCGCAGCCAACGATGGAGGCAAGGCCAATCTATAAGCTACTGGACCATTGCATTCCAAGACCTCGAAAGGTCCAATATACCTTGGGTTAAGCTTTCCCTTCTTACCAAAACGTATGACTCCTTTCACCGGCGCCACATGGAGAAAAACTTGGTCGCCGATGCCAAACTTTAACTCTTTAATTGTATTATCCGCATAACTGTCGACTTTCAGCAGTTTGCATTCTCGCCTTGATCCTTTGTATGGCATCATTAGTCATCGGTACCAATTCTGGTCCCAATAGTAACCTTTTGCTAACCTCATCCCAATGAACTAGATATCTGAACTTCCTCCCATACAAAGCTTTATACGGTGTCATTCCAATTGATGCCTGAAAACTATTGTTGTAAGCAAACTCCATCAAGTACAGGTGTTTATCCTATCCACCACCGAAGTCCATTATGCAGGCCCTCAACATATCTCTAAAATCTAATTTAGATGCTCAATCGGGCAATCAATTTGAGGATGAAATGCCGTATTAAAGTTGAGCTGAGTTCTAAGTGCCTTGTGCAAACTTCGTCAAAAAAGTTGACGTGAATCTAGGGTCTCGATCTGAGACTATGGATACCAGTATGCTATGAAGTCTAACTATCTCCTGCAAGTAAAGCTCTGCCCACTTCTCCACTAAATAGGTGGCCTTGCCAGATATGAAATGAGCCGACTTTGTCAAGCGATCCACGATCACCCAAATCACTGTGTACCCTTTCACTGTCCTTGGTAACCCTGTGTTGAAATCCA
Organism: Momordica charantia; assembly: GCF_013281855.1. Taxonomy (NCBI): domain Eukaryota; kingdom Viridiplantae; phylum Streptophyta; class Magnoliopsida; order Cucurbitales; family Cucurbitaceae; genus Momordica; species Momordica charantia. The sequence continues at coordinate 2,363,091 of NW_028275157.1, read as the reverse complement.
TGGCCACATCGTTCCATTTCCAAATAGGTATGCTTAAGGGTTGCAGTAACCCAGCAGGTCTCTGCCTCGAGCCCTTCACTTGCTGACATGTTAGGCACTTACTAATAAACTGGACAATTTCTCGCTTCATGTTGTTCCACCAATAATGCTTCTTGATATCCTTGTACATCCTCTACTAGCAAATCCTGCCTCAAAGGAAAATTTTTCGGCACACACAACCTCTCTTGATAGAGCAAAGCCGCATCGCCTGAATGGGTGTAATCCTCTTGACCCACCAGACTGAAACCTTTAGTTAAGATGGGATCCTTCTTCTTGGCAGTGATGATTCGTTGTATTAAGGTAGGTTCCATCGAAAGCCAAGCTAACATAGCCGCGGCATCTTCCACTACCAATTCCATCTCGGAATAGTACTAGACTACTTTATGCCGCCAAGAATGCTGCACTCGAAGCCTTTCTACTAAGGGCATCGGCCACTACGTTCGTCTTACCCTGATGGTAATTTATCTCACAATCATAGTCATTTACCAGTTTTAGCCACCTCCTTTGCTTTAGATTGAGCTTCTTTTGAGTGAAAAAGTATTTAAAACTTTGATGATCTGTGAAGATCTGAATTCTCTCTCCATAAAGATAATGCCTCCATATCTTAAAGGCAAAGACTACTGTGGCAAGTTCCAAATCATTGGTGGGGTAATTGAGTTCGTGCACCTTTAACTACCGCGAGGCATAGGCAACAACTTCCCATGCTGCATCAAAACGCAACCCAAATCATTGCATGAGGCATCACAGTACACCACTAGACCTTCCGTCTCATCAGGCACGGTTAGCATAAGGGTCGTGACCAGTCGTTCCTTCAACGCTTGGAAACTTCTCTCACACTTGTCGCCCAAAGCGAAAGTGGCATTCTTATGTGTCAACTGAGTCAATGGCGCATCCAAGCAGGAAAAGTCTTAAACGAACCTTCTGTAGTAACCAGCTAGCCCAAGGAAACTACAAACTTCTGTCACTGTACTAGGCCTTGGCCAACTACTAACTGCTTTTACTTTAGCCGGATCCACCACAATGCCCTCCTTGGTGACTATGTGACCAAGGAAGGCCACCTTGTCCAACAAAAACTCGCACTTTCAGAACTTCGCATACAAATTGTTTTATCTCAAAGTGGTTAGAACTTGCACCAAGTGTCCTTCTGAAGGGATGTAAATCCCGGAGCGAAAGCGGACCGTTGTTCGTGATATTTGGGTGACAAAATCAAAATGTGTAAGAAGAAAAAACAGAGGAAAAATTATACCTTTGAAGAACTTTTCTTCAATGAATTTCCCTCGAACACCACCATTGAATCTTCCTTGTTATCCTCTTGGGTTTTGAGATCACACTTGTGGGAGCGTTTCCTTGGAACGAGAGGGAGAGTTTGAGAGAGCTCGATTGAGAGAGAATGAGAGTTCCTCTTTTTTTCCATTCTGTAACTCTTGCAGAACTGAAAAAGGAAGAATACCAGAAAGCAGTGACGTGGGGTCTCCCCACGTCACTTAACTGCCCACTCCCCTGCAATTTTGCAGGGGAGTTAATTAGTAACTTATATATTAATATTATTAATTAATAATAATAATAATTTATATATATATATATAATTAATTAATTAATCATATTAATTAATAAATATAATTAATTATTAATCCAATTAATAATTAATTAATAAATATATATATATATATATCAAATAAATACTTAACCCTTAATTATTTATCACATGAATAGAATCATATTCTAAAACATTTCTCTCGTATAACCTATAGTTCTAATGTACATCTTATGCACATTATTTTTAACCTATTATTTTAATATGAATCTTATTCATATTAATTTTATTTGAATCTCATTCAAATAATTTCTCTCATAATATATAGTTTTAATTTATAATTAACTATATATTATAATGTATCAATATACATATAATCCCTTAAGAAATTTGAACAATTCAAATTCTTCCAAAAACTTGATCCTCGTTTTACCCGTTATGAGCTAGCAAGGGGACCTAATGGACCTACAGATCAGAAGCTCTAACGATGCAAGATTAATCGGTCAAACTCATTGCCAAGTTAATCAAGATTCGTTAACTATGGGTCATTCCACTAAAGACCCGTAGTTGCACTCTTCTCACTACTGAATGTTTTTGTGTCCATGGATATACGACCATTAATGACGAGTCAATCCTTCACGAGTGCTCGTAACTCATGTTGGGTCAAATTACCGTTTGTACCCCTGAGTTACATCTTACTCCTTAAATACCACTGCTCCTTTAATGAACAACCCGGTTATGGTCGGACCAATAACCGACAATCCCTCTCGGGCCAATAAGAGGGTGGGGCCCCTTGTTCAAGTCCCGGAGTCAGCATTTAAGGGAACACTCATCTACTCCCTTAAAGTTGGAGAGGAGTGAATTCCATCTTGTGAAGTTATGTTCCCAGCTCCCCACTCGGTCTCGTCCCCAAAATGGTAGGAATGTTGAGTCGGCAACTTGGGCCACTCTCACCCATACAGATCAAAGGACGAGCCCTCACGGGCAGGAGTCCATAACTCACTCAGGATTGAGAATGAGTTGTCTGGTCATCCTAAGAAACAACAATCTATCAGTTAACGGTGTTACATCTAAAGATTGGCTATTTCATGGTCCGGTCTTATACAAACTCATTGTATAGGATACCCCTACTCGCATGTCTCCACACGAACGACTTGGATCGAGTCGTCTGTAACCTTTACAGAATGGGTCGTATCCATAGTGTTGCCAGGATAAGGTGCCCAGCCTTATCCATATACTGTAGACCCTTTAGGTTATTCACGGGACATTATCGACTTGTATATCAGGGTATATCAAATATATACCTCATGTATCAGAGGTATATCAAATATATACCCAGTATATCAAATATATACCCAGTACATATACTGTCCCGGTTACACTAAAATAACCTTGGATGTTTAGTTTATTGGATTTTGGACAATGCAATGCTATGAATTCAACAACAAATTTATTGAATATACATTTGTTTTTACACAAAATACAAACTCCGAGTTTAGGGCAGCACACCAAAAACCTTCGTGTTGATCTGCAGTCTTGGAGTAAATCAAAATGTCGTCAATGAACACAATTACAGACACGTCCAAGAAATTTCTATAGGATCGATTCATAAGGTCCATGAATGTCGTGGAGGCGTTGGTAAGTCCAATAGACATCACAGAAAACCCATAGTGTCCATACCTAGTCTTGAAGGCTGTCTTAGGTATGTCAGCCTCCATGATTCTCAGCTGATGATTTGCTGAACGTAAGTCTATCTTCGAGAACACCTTTTCCCCTTTCAATTGATCGAAAAGGTCCTCGATACGAGGGAGGGGGTACTTGTTCTTTATCGTCGCCTTATTAAGGTCTCGGTAATCGAGGAACTCTGTGACCACGTGGACGGAGTCGACACTGGGAGAAACCTTATTGGTATCGATGACACTCGCCAAATAACCCCAAGCACCACGCTGCAAAAGATGTCTGTGCTTTAATGCTGAAACTACCCTTGGAACCCCGCCCTTAACACCTGCAAAACTTCGGCCGGAGGGTAGTTGGAAGGAGACTTCCTTCTTCAAGCAATTGATGCTGGCTTGATTAGCAGCTAGCCAACCATGCCCAATATAACATCAAAATCCCCCATGTCGATTTGGATTAATCTAGCCTCCAAGGTCTGATCGTCAAAAGATAACTTCCCAGCTTTCACCGCTTGATTAGAAACCATAACTGAATCCGACGGTGTAGACATCGATAGTTGGAAACCTAATGTTTTTAGCTTTAGATTCGCCTGTCGAATAAACGCATTGGAAATAAAGGTGTGACTTAAACCCAAATTAAACAATGCATAAGCAGGTACACTAAAAACTAGGACAATACCTGAAAAGACGATACAAGAATAAAGACATAAATCCAGAATGCATAACTCAATAACTCAATACTTGGTAGAAATACCTGTTACAATAGTCTCAGCATTTTCAACTTCTGCATTGGTAAGTGTAAAAGCTCGAGCCCTCGATTAGCTCGTCATAGGGCAATCCATCGTTATATGTCCTTCTTTGTCACACTTGTAGCAGACTCTATTAGTAGACCAACATTGCCCGACATGTCTTCTCCTACAGGAGGGGCACAACGGAAGGGTGCCCTACTGCTGAGATGCTCTTGGCGGTTGACTAGGAAAATATGAAGGAGCCTTCCTGTTCACACCTGAAGAGACCAATTTCCTGAGGTGTTTGAGTCTTAATAGTGACATCCTTGTCCATTACCGATGCACCCCTAACTACTTCCGCGTAGGTGGTTGGTCGCTGAAGATCAACTGGTCCCCTCATTCATTTGCGCAGGCCTTTAACAAATCTTTTTATCTTCCTTTCCTCGGTGGGAATTATTTCTAGAGCAAAATGAGAGAGTTCTGTAAACTTCATTTCATATTGGGCCACCATCGTTGTACCTTGAGTCAGATAAAGAATTCTACTTCCTTAGCATCCTTCAAGGACTTCGAAAAATAGTAATCATACAGCAAGTCCTTGAATCTAGCCCAGGTGATATGTACATTAGCATGGTCTTCTGCAGTTGCTACCGAATCCCACCAATTCAGAGCTTCACCTCTCAACATAAACACTGCACTCTTGACTTTGAATGGGTCGTTGCAACCTAGGTACAAGTACAGAGCTTCTAACTCCCTAACCCACTCATTTGTTGCAGTGGTTTTCTCGCTTCCTCCATCAAAAGTAGGGGGCCCGTAACGCTTGAAATCATTGATGAACTTGGCCTCATCTTTAGGAGATTGAACATGCTGGGGTTGCTGAACTTGTGCACCACCGTTCCCAGCCGTGTTGCTAATCAGTGCCTGTAACACTTCTGCAAGCAAGAGGGATTGGAGGAACCATTCTTTCCTGCATCGCCACTGGAGGGACTGAAAAAACTACCCCTCATTGAGCACCCACTGGAGGAGTCGGTGGGTTCACCACATTTTCGCCTTCAAGAGCTGGGTTAACATTCGCACGAATTCTCATACTACGACGGGGCGACATCGTCTAGAATGGGAAAATACCAAAATCACCAAACAAAACGTTAACACATAAATCAAAACGTAGTCTCAAGCTAAAGCGGTAACCGAAAACTTCCACGGAACGCAAAGTCAAGAACAAAATATTCAGTTAACATTAAGGAGCAATTCCATGCCTAACTCAGCAAGGCCCCAACAAAACATTATGGTTTTCAATCATATAGACAAGTTAAACATGAGGGACATAAAATTTCGGAAACTAAATCATGAAAAAGGAAACATACCTAGTGATGACGAGGAGACCGACATAGGACCACTACTTCTAATAGCCTAGTTACTAGGTTAGTCTACAGGAACAAGTCCGCTCTCATACCAACTTTAACACCCCCGAATTCCCTACAGCACACCCCTCCCTTAAACGCATAATGAAAATCAACAAAGTCTATAAGGTTAAAAATTCCTCCAATAATCAAAGAAATTGATTCACCCTCCGTGGGCTAAACAAACATAAAGTCCTGTTTATTCAATAGTCAATACTCATAGCAAATCTAAATGAACAAATGAAAACATAGACTAAAGGGCAATAAAATGTTCAGGCATATTAGACAGCACCAACCAGGCCGCCCCTAAACATCACTCTACTATAATGTCCAAAAAGTAAAAGGAAATTCAATTATCCTAACAGGAGAAAGAAAAACAAGTATAGCGCAGCTTAATGGTTCTTCCTCAGTAGAGCCCTCTCCACGTCATCACCATGGTCATATATCAGATCCTTACCTGAAAACAATAAATTGCAGAGGGGGTGAGTATATAAAATACTCCATAAGTAGCCCTCACTAATTACACACAAACAGCGTGCTAAAAGACGATATTCAACACGATATATTAAACTGAAAGTTCAAACAATCAACAAGTTGTAAAGGTTGACAACATACACCAAGCATTAAGAGTAACACAACCCACATCACCTAGCCCACAGGCCCCTGACTATTCCAAGCACTTCCTAACCCTTTCTCACCACCTCAACTCTCACCCTTTCGCTTTGTGTCGGTCCTTGACCTTCGTAACCAAGGCCGCGATACTCCTGTACATACACTTCGCGTTCGACCCTTGACCTTTGTACTTAAGGCTACGAGCTCATCTCTACTAGGACTGGTGAATCGATCTCCGATCTTTGTACCTGAAGCCTCGACACCCAACTAGCAATGCTGATCCAATAATTTATTTCTTCATGCCGACCCCGGACCTTTGTACCCGAGGCCTCGACATTCATCCATACTAAGGCTGGTGTTCAATCTCCGACCTTTGTACCCGGAGCCTCGACACCAAATAACACAGTATCAGCCCCCGACCTTTGTACTGGGACCCTGACACTCACTTGTTCTTCTTACATATCATCCAAACTTCACATCCCATCTCCAACATCAAACTAGGATTCTAGTACAAACTTCCCAACCACACTTAAACACAACGTCCTAGTACAACCATCATCTAGCATGATTATAATGCACATATATCACAAAAACTCATCATTTGTCATCTAGTAGCATGCTCACAACATACAGAAAACACGCAAATCAGCCCTTGCAATATAAACAACAACATTTTGCACAAATCAAGCCTCAGTAGTCAATTTCAGTATGTTTTTCGTAATGTTACAAAAATAAGCACAACTCTCGAATCTTTTAAACACACCTTTCCCATCAGATAACTATTCAACACATTCAACAAAAAATAACACACTAAACAAATCCTTCCAACATGTCCCAACAACATAACGCTAGCACAAACCACCATTTCAGATCATGCATTCCATCACCCATATCTAACACATCTAACAATCATAAATACATGAGATGTACATGATAAATAAACCAAATAGCCAAAAAAACGTCACCAACAGGCCACAAAACGTCCACACCCGCCCCTAGTACTACTTACACACTCCTACGCTCCTAGTCCTTGCGTTGTTTCAACACCTATACAATAAAATAAGAAAAAAAACAGCAATTTAAAACGACCTTTCAACCATGGAAAATAATTCTAAGTAGAATCAAAAGTTCCGTTACATGAAATTGACTTCGTTTCAGTGAGGGTAACTTAGATCTAATACAAATAGATGTAGGTAGCGAGAATTTGGCCTAAACTGGATGTGGGTAATCGTCGAACACCAAGAAAACTATGTTTTTTGCAATTCTACAGCAGCAGAACGCCCCTAAAAAAAGTTAGTACAGCCGGTACCACTGCCACAAGGGTGTGGGTCTCCAAAACTGAGTTGCTAAGCGTTGTTGGCTGTCATTGAGATTACCTAGAGAACGCCCGAACACGGCTGTCCATCCCTCCCCGCCTCGAACTGCCATAGAAACGAAGCAAAAATGCATCGTCGCCCTGCTATGCTGTCGTCCGCCTTGCTACACCATCATCTGTTGGGGGTCGTGGGGAAGTGCATCGCCAGTCGCTGGAAAACCTCTGGGTAAGGTGACGATGGCCGCTCGTTACCAAAGAGAGTAATAAAATAAGGGGGGGTAACGTGCGTGCGTGAAGATGGGGGCTATTGTTTTGGTTCCTTTTTCATTTTTTTCTTTGTTTCTCTTTTCCTTTGTACTTGAATTAAAAAAAAAAGCCCAATTGCCCAACTCTAAAACTACGTCGAATGGTTAAAGAACTAAGTATCCCATATATATATTTTAATCTCATAATAAGCTTAACGGTCTCCAAATAATCGAAGTAAAATATAACTCACTATGATACCTCGACAATCTCAAAATAAAATAAATTATATTAATAAAAATTTAAATCTAACCTGAGTAATGCGGGGCGTTACATGCAGTCTCCATTGCATAACCCCAAAACAAGTTAGGCAACTGAGTATAGCTCATCATTGATCGAACCATGTCGAACAGGGTTTTGTTTCTCCTTTCTCATACATTGTTTTGTTGTGGTGTAACAGGGGCTGAGAGTTGGGACATGATTCCATGTTATATCATATAGTCTTATAATCTCACGTCCATATACTCTCCATCCCGATCGGATCAAAGTGTTTTAATGGTTTTACGTAATTGATTTTAAACTCCAGTCATGTACTCCTTGAACATTTCAAGGGCTTCAAACTTGTGTTACATTAGGTATAGATAACCATACCTTAAATAACCATCTATAAAAGAGATGAAGTATTCATACCCTCATCGAGCTTTAACATTCATCGAACCATAAAGGTTTGAATGTATAAGTTCGAAGGGCTCTTTGGCTCTATAACATTTTCCAGTAAAAGGTATTTTAGTCATTTTGTATTCGAGGCAAGATTCACATGATGGTAAAGAATTGTTTTCTAACTCGTTTAGAAGGTCATTCTTAACCAACCTCTCAATCCTATTGGGATTAATGTGACCTAAAGTGCCTAAGATAGGTATTTTCTTTGGGAGAAAATTTTTGCCTTTTACTTTGAGTTTTAGTATTTTTAAATAACTCAGTATTTAAAACTACTTTAGTTACGATTGGTCTTTAACACATACAATTTGTTTTCTAACTTGGCGGAACAAATGTTATCACCATTTATGAAAATGAATAGTTCATTCATAGAAAAAGAAACAAAGTACAATTGTTCTAATAGACAAGAAATAGAAACCAGGTTCCTCTTAATTTCAGGAACAACTCTCCTATTGCTGCAGTTGAGATGACTTCTCCTGTTCCAACCTTGAGAGTCATCTGTCCAGCTTCAAGCTGCCTCTAGGAACTAATTCCCTGAAATGAAGAACCAACATGGTTAGTGGCTCCTGAATCAAGTATCCAGGCGGAATGATCATTTTCCACTAAACAGTTTCCAAGACAAGTAAATCGTATTTACCTTCGTTGGCTTTCTTCTTATCGGCCAGGTATTTCGAGCAATTGTGCTTCCAATGCCCGTTCATGTTGCAGTTGAAACATTTTCCTTTATCTGCAACTTTGGCCTTTCTTTTCTTGGCAGCGACAGCAGTGGAGTCAGGTTTAGACTCCTTACCAACAGCCTTCTTCTTCTTGAAAGTCTTACTTTCAGAAGAATACGGCGCAAACTTGGTTCCAGAGGAGGAACCTCGGTGGAACCTCTTTGAGGTGGCAACGTTTGCCTCCCCTTCTCGTCCCTTACTTTTCATAAGAGATTGGTAGGTCTGCAGCTCGTTTAAGAGCGTGGTAATAGTGTACTCCAGTTTATTCATAACCTCATTGCTGCAAAATGGCAGGAAAGTCTTCGGAAGAGATTCTAGAATGAAGTTGACCTCACTTTGCTCGTCTATAACGGCCCCGTTTGACTTTGCCATGTTGAAGTGCACCATCGGGTTGAAAACGTGTGATTGGCCTTGATCCATCGCTCATAGACGTTGCACACCGCCACAGTGGTGTTAGGCGTAGGAGCTTGAAGACAATCGTCTTGTAAGACGAACCTAAGATCATCTATCACTAGTATCGTGTTTTGGTTCGATTTCCATTGTTTCTAGTTATCGTCGTTAAGTTTTTCCACGACTAAGAGTGTAATTATAGAAGTAGACATGTTGAAAATAAAAACCAACCTATATTAGTTTCATGCATTATCCGTTAAACCCCATCAAATTTTAGCAAAAGTAACTAAGCACCCTAACAAAATTGTTTTACAACGATGCTTTAGTGATTTAGAGCAACAACATCGTAGGGCAAACAACTACCCCTTCATTTAATTGAGACGTTCAGCTAAATCTTACACTAGAATAACTCTTATTCCTATAACCTTCAGTCATCATTTATTCGGTTAGGGAATTGCTAACTAGCTTAACAACTTCCCGTAAGTGTGACCAACCATTTTCGGATCTCACATGTCCGCCCAATAATCCCCCCGTAGTGAAGGAAACTATTGGAGCAAAACCTAAGATACTTTTATCAATTTTTTTAGTTTTCCTTAGTTTTTATTGCATACAATGAATCCTCCATAGAGATGGTTGCTCCAGGACATCACGCAAGTCATGTATGAAATCTTACGGTGCAAACCCATGGTGGAGACCGTATGATGTGTTGTCACCTGTCCTTCTCCCACTTACTATGAATACTATCTCCATTCACCTCAATATTGAACCATGCAAACACCTTCTATAGGGAGGCCGCGCCCAGGGAGACACGAGGTCGAGCATGGAACTCACAGTGTGATCATAAAGGAGAAACCTGAGAGAGAAAAAAAAAAGATGTTATCTATACCTTATATATAAAAAAAATATACGTTGTATATTACACATTCTCGTTTTGCTCCCACTTAGTATTCTAAAATTAAGGTATATTACTTAGTTAAAACCCGGCTATGTGAAATTAACTAAGTGAATTTTTAGTCGGTCCAATATAACTATTTATATTGGAAGTTGTACATTCATGTTTCAGTTTATCAAAAGTTTTAATAAACTAATGACATTATTGCATGCATATAAAATATTGACTAATTGGACCTTCATGTTGGTTCCCAGGTAGAGATGTTCCATTAAGGTCAGCTTAAATACCTCAACCTAAACAGAACATTTATTAGACAGGATTCCGTTATAGGCAATATTTTATATTTAGTCTTTTATTGTTTCATTCTAAACTTAGTTAAAACAAAATAAAAGACTACCCCTAATCATTTTAGAAGATATAACCTAAGGTCTAATTAATTTTAAACCCCTTTAAAATTAATTATCTTAGACCTTATGTTGCATGCATCTATTTATTATAGATTTTAATCTCTACCTACCAAAATTTTATAACTGTTAAAAAATTCAAGAAATTAAACCTATAAACATGCATAGCAAGCATACATTAATATAACAATTATATGAACTAAAGTAATGACATGCTCAATGCAACTTTATTTTCATCTTAACACTTATATTAATTAATCTTGAAAATAAAACAAGCATCCATACATTATGACATTTATAACGATATGATGCATCATCATACATACATGTTATATATCAAATATACATATGATGCATGTATCGTATGGTGGCCTTTTAAAACTATATGGTATACATTCAAAATGCATAAAATAATTAATAAAGAAAGTTGGATTGAATTTTGACATCCTAAGAAAGCAAAATAAATAAGTAGTAAAAAGTTGAAGAAAACACCCGAAACAGAACTCTAACCGCGATCCGGGACAACGAAACCACGTCGAAAAACACCCGGGACAGCGTCGCGACACTGCTGCATACTGCCATGGCGCTTCCTACACGGATTGCTTCATCTTCTTCGCTGTTTTCTACAAAATTTTGCCCAATCCGATGCCACGAACACCTTTGGAGCGACCCGGACTTACAGTCTTGATACATAAACATAATGCCCAAAACAACGAGCCCTTACATGATCGAATCAAGAAGAATGATGCTATCTACATGCCAAAATCCGAAAACATCCAACCCGCAAAACCCACATAGCAAAAATGCAGAAATACCCACCAAGAACACTGATTTTGATCATAAAGAAACTCATAATGTTAACGCTGCTCTAAAACAAATTGTAGGGATGTAAATCCAACAATGGAAACGACGATCTTTATTCTTGAATTTTTAGTAACAAGAACCACAATAGAAAAGAAAAATACAGGGTAAAATAAAAATTCACTTTTGAAGAACTGTTCTTCAAGGAGTCACGAACGAACACTAATCCGTTTCAGTACCACCAGTCTTCTCGCTATCCTCAAGGAACAAAGATCTTGCTTGTGGAAACAAAGATTAGAAGCCAAAAGGGATTAGAGAGAGAGAATTGTTGTGGAGAGAATTGCAGCAAATTTCTTTTGTTGTATTCTAGTTTTTTTTTTTTTTTTATGCATAACCTTTATGCAAAAACTGAATTGACATGGGGGTTACTCCACATCATAACAAAACCACCTAGGTAATTAAGTAGGGGAGTGATTAATATTGACATTAATTAATTATTAATTAATTTAATAATTAATAATTAATTAATCTTATTAATTAATTAATATTATATATATTTTAATATGAATCATATTCATATTGATTTTTATTTGAATCTCATTCAAATAATTTATCGCATAATATATAGTTTAAAATTAGAATTAACCATATATTATAATATATCATTATACATATAATCCCTTGAGCAATTCGAACATTTAAAAATTTTACAAAAACTTGATCTTTGTTTTACCTGTTGTGAGCTAGTCAGGGCACCTAATGGACCTGCAGATCAGAAGCTCCAACGATCTGAGATTAATCGGTCAAACTCATTGATCGAGTTAATCAACATTCGTTAACTATGGGTCACTCTGCTAAAGACTCGTAGTTGCACTCTTCTCACTGCAAAATATTTTTGTGTCCACGGATATACGACCATTAATGGCAAGTCAATCTTTCACGAGTGCTCACAACTCAAGCTGGGTCAAATTATTGTTTTACCCTTAAGTTACATCTTACTCCTTAAATACCACTACTCCTCTAATGAACAACCCAGTTATGGTCCGACCAATAACTGAAAGTCCCTCTCGGGCCAATGGGAAGGTGAGGCCCCTTGTTCAAGTTCTGGAGTCAGCATTTAAGAGAACACTCATATACTCCCTGAAAGTCGGGGACGAGTGAATTTCATTTTGTGAAGTTATGTTCCCTGCTCCTCACTCGGTCTCGTCCCTAAAATGGTAGGAATGTTGAGTCGGCGACTCAGGCCACTCTCACTGTTAGGGTTGACTTTTTACTGCAGAAACATGTGTCGGTAGCCCTGTTTGACCACGTTTTTGACCCATTTCCAATTATTATTTGCTAAAAAGGACAACATATTCTTAAAGTAGAACATACATAGATTATTTCTGTATAAAAGTCAAACTATGGTACTTGAGGAAAAATATGAGATAAGTGCGGTCAAAGTTGGAAGAAAATAACATAATTCAGTTTTTGCAGAATTGCGCCTTAGTCATCAACCTCCTTATGGAATGCCTTAGTCAAATGATTTGATTTTCAACACGCTCGGGATTTTGGTCAGATTGCACCTGGCGCTTTTTTGGGTTGGTTTCTAAAAATTTCTCTTTACGTCTTTTTTCCATTCGGTTGGTGGGAACTTGATTTATACACCAAAGCCCAACCTTGGGAAAGGTGAGTTAGGTAAAATAATAGGAAACCAATATGGGATGTGACTTAGGAATAAGCGCATAAAACATGGTCCTATACATAGGCCCTCTGACCTATAATGCAAATGAGTTGGTAGATATTCTCTAGGATTTTTATCACACATAGTAATATGATTGTAGGTTACCTTAGCCTCTGCAGCAACCAAAAGCGGTAGTGAAAGAGTAGAACTCAAATCCCAAGAAAAGTCAGGAATTGCGTCTGGTGCATTTTCCCAACATAGTGTGTTTTCCACGTTTTGCATCAAAACTAAGGTACGAGACAAGGAGGTTGAGTTTTATTAAATTGCTTGTTAGTTAAAACCCCAAACAACAACATTTCATCACATTTTTTCTTAAATCACAATTGCATATGTGAACCGTTCACTTCTTAAAAATTGTTTTGAAAAGCAACGAGTCCCTGAGGATTCGACCTTGGATTACTTCCGAGTATTACTTGTGATCGTGTGCCCTTACACGAGTCTCTAATCTTTTTAAAGGTAGAGAAGTCCCAACACTCACCCATACATATCAAAGAACGAGCCCTCACAGATAGGAGTCCATAACTCACTCGGGATTGAGAATGAGTTGCCTGGTCATCCTATGAAATGACAATTTGTTAGTTAACGACGTTACATCTAACGATTGGCGATTTCGTGGTCTGGTCTTATACAAACTCATTGCTTAGGATACCCCCACTCGCATGTCTCCACACGAATGACCTTGATCAAGTGGTTTGTAACATTTACAAAGTGGATCGTATCCATAGTGTTGCCAGGTTAAGGTATCCAGCTTTATCCATATACCATTGACACGACCCGTCCCAAACACCTACTAGTCCTAGAACGAGTCGCGTCGACCACAGACCCCGACTAACTACAATGTCAATGGTCAACTTCTTTCTTTCCTTTGACCTGAACGTTGACTAACAACTCCGAATGGATGCACAACAAAATAGTAATCTTAACCAAACAACCATTCTTACATCCATTCTATACATTCTTTTCCTATCAACAGAATGCAGATAAAATTTCTTACAAACCAACTAAATTACATACAAAGTGATATGCAACTCTTGAACTATCCTGGATGGAAGAAGCTGAACTAAATTCTTCTTGAAACTCAGAAACCCAGATACTCAGGTACTCAGGTACAGCCTGGTGGGAAAAACGAAACATAAACAGTGAGCTGGGAAGCTCAGTAAGTGGTAAGTTAATAAGAAAATAATTTCGTCAACTTCCTTTCATAAACAACTTAAAATTCACCTCTTAAAACAAACTTCATAAAACTCAAGTAATAATCATTCTCATTAAACTTCCATAAAAGTCGAGTAAAACTAGAGCAACGTTATACATTTCATAAAACTCAGTAAACTTCTCAAACTCAAACTTGTAACAACAATTTCTTTCCAGGCAAATTGAAATAACAACGCTCCCAAGTCCAGGATTCGGAATCCGGATTTGGCCCTTATCGCCCCGGCATTCCCCTGCGTCCCCTACGACCTAGTTACGTCAACTTCTCAACATGCTCTAAAACACATTCTAAAACATATAAAACATTCTTCTTTAAACATAAAACAGATAGATAAAACTAAACACCACACATGTATCCACATTCTATTCTGGTGTACTGGCGTAGAGTAATCTCAATACACACAGCAGAATAATTATGGTCTACTAGCATAGAGTAATCTCAATACGCATAGCAGAATAATTCTCTCAACACGTGGAATAAAATGATCCCAAAGACCTTCTATTTCTGGGTATACTATAGAAACACATTCACATAGTATATAGGTAATCACCTGTATAGAATAACATGGTGGTTTGAAAACTTCTTTCTCAATCTCATAAACTGTTCTAAAATTCTTTCTTTCTTCTTTCTAGGAACATTTCTTTCTTTCTCAAATCATTTCTAAAACCTTTCTTTCTAAAAACATTTCATGAAATTCTAATATTATTTTCTGAAATCTCTTTCTAAATAAAATTTCATATCTTTCTTCAAATATTTCTCTAAATCATAAAACATTTTTAAATTCTCACAAACATTTCTAAATTCTCGAACAAACACATTTTCTTTCATTCTTAGCAAAAATGCTAAATCATACATAATATATAATTTCTCATAAATTCTATATCAATAGGTATCTAAAACCATTTAATAAAATAACCACTAACAAATTCCAATAATACTATTCAAAACATTTAGTAAAGTAACCACTCACGAATCCTTTAAACTCGGTCGTACGTAGCCCCAATTCTTGTATGACCTGAAATATCGATTCAAAACCAAATTAACTCACTTAATTCCAATTTCAACATAACTTAATTCAAACTTTAATCACAATAACTTCAAAATAACCCAATTACCCAAATTCTCCATTCTCTCTCTTCATTAAAAACTCACTACCTTTTTCTTCTTACAAGTGGGTCCCACCAAACCCATTCAATTTCTCTTTCTCCCACTCCATTTCATGCCAAAAAGCCCATTTTTCCAACATTTTCTTTTTCTTTTCTTTAATTTAAAACCATTCTCTCTCTCCTCTACTATTCATCATCTTCTTCCTCTTCTTCTTCTTCTCTCTTCTCCAACCAAACCCACAGATTCTTTTTCTTCTTCCTCCCTAGATTCTCAAATTTCCTTCCTTTCTTTTTATTTTCTGAAATTTCTTCTAGCCCACACGTTTTCCCTTAATTTGTACCCAAAAGATCAAAGATTACCACTTAATTTCTCTCTATTTCTCTATCCTTCTTCTCCATCTTCAAACCTTCTCATCTTTGTCCATTTTTGTTACCCATTTACAGTCATTAATTTCTCAACATAAACCTAAAGAAAACCCACAAAGCAGAATTTTATCCTCTTCAAACGATTAGGAAAGTTGCAAAAACACAACTTCAAAGAGAAGAAGACCCACAAAGACGCTTCAACATCTAATTCCTTCCTTGTTTATTCCCCAAATTTGAAACTCAAGTCTTAGCTCTCAAGCACATGAATTTTCCTCCTCTCCCCAACCTTCAAAACCAAGAGAAAGCAAACTTTTTTTTTCCTTCGTTTTGCTTTTCCTTCTTTCGTTCCCTTTTCTTTTTCTTTTTCGTTATTTCTCTCTGTACTTCTTTCTTTTCTTCCTTCTTTCTTCTTTTCTTTTCTTTCCTTCCCTTTTCTTTTTTTTTTAAAACACATGTCACACACATCCTAACTCACACCACACACACGTGTCACCTAAAAACCAACCCAAATTCCTTTTCTTTTCTTCTTTGCTTTTTTTTGCGAAATTACCAAAATGCCCTTCCAACTAAAATTCCAATCTTTTTTCCGTTTTTTCCTTTTTTTTTCACTTTGAAACGGTCCTTTCAACCATAGACCATTCAGGTTATTCCCAGGACATTATCCACTTATATATCGAGGATATATCAAATATATACCAAGTATATAGACTGTCCCGATTACATGACAATAACCTTGGATGTTTAGTTTTTTGGATAAGATAATTGTAATAAATTCAACAACAAATTGATTGAATATAATTTTTTTTTACATAAATACAAACTACGAGCGCAACACACCCAACAAGAATATATATTATCCCGGTCATATAATAATAACCTTGGATGTTCAATTTATTGGATTTGGACAATGCAATATTGTAAATTCAACTACAATTCCATTAAATAAGAAAACATAACTTTATTGAAAATAAATTTGTTTTTACATAAATACAAACTACGAGTTTAGTGCAAGACACTCAACAGCTGGAGCACTTAATGTTATGTCCCTAGTTGCATTGAGGACAATGCAAACTTTTAATTTCGGGGGTGTGATAATTCGCTTTCTTTAGCTTATATTGTACATCTTTAAATCTTTATAGTCCAGTAATTTAGCCCTAAAAAAATAGAGGGCTAGTAGCTCGTGTATAGTTTTACAAGAAGCTGCAGGATTAGGACGGGAAAGCAAAGCATGGAGCACAAGGTAATAGCCTTGCCTACAGTGAGAGCAAACTCCTAGCTATGCTCTCTTAGTGTCGTTGGCAAAAGCAGGTTGTTGGGATTGCAGTTTATGCGTCCATGGCCTTGTAGGAAATTCCTCTTTTCAAGGTTTGTCAGTATATTCTTGTTTTGACAACAGCAAGGTCTTAAGTTTGGAGTGTGATAACTCTTCAAAAGGGAATTTTTTTAGTAAATAGTTGGGCTAATCTATGCTTTAACGTGAGGCCCTCTATCTAAATAGCATGCTAAAGTTAGAAATTTAGTGGATAAGTTAAATATCATATTATAAAGGGTTAAGTTAATGAATTTATACAAGTTCATGCTTATTTCCCCTTATTTTTGGTTAATTGTGCAAAATCTTGAGAAGTTGTTGAAAGGATGTTAATCCCGCAGCGGAAATGACGATCTTGTTCTTGAATTTTAAGGAGCAAACACACAGCACAATAAAATGGAAACATTGAAACAAAACTTACTTTTGAAGAACCTATCTTCAGTGAAAGCCACGCGAACACCATCACAGCCTTCCTTGCTAACGTCACCACATCACCACTCCCCTATGATTTTTTTTGGAAGAGTTGGTTTTTTCATTTTTTTTTCATTTATTTAATTAACAAAAGAGAATTAAATTAATTCACATTTAATTAATTTTAATAATTAAGTACTTAATTATTAATTATTAATCTAATTAATAATTAATAAATTTGAGTAATAATTATTAATCTAATTAATAATTAATTAATAAATTTGATTAATATTTATTAATCTAATTAATAATTAATTAATCAAATTCAAATATCAATTAAATAAATTATTATTTATCTTTTAATTAAATATCACATATTTAATTAAAACTAATCATATTCAAAAAGCAGCCCTATTGTATAACCTATAGTTTTAATATGAATGCTATTCATATTATTTATTTGAATCCTATTCAAATATTACTCTTATATTGTATAGTATAAATTTTGAACCTTTATCCAAAATTAATATATATTTATATACAATGTATGAATATACATTCCCTTAATAGGTCAATCTGATTAACCGAGTTAATCAACATTCGTTAACTGTGGGTCACTCCACTAAAGACTCGTAGCTGCACTCTTCTCACTGCAAAATGTTTCTCGTGTCCACGGATAAACGACCATTAATGGCAAATGAATCGTTCACGAGTGCTTATCACTCAAGCTGAGTCAAATTAACGTTTTACCCCTTAGTTACATCTTGCTCCTTAAATACCACTGCTCCTCTAATGAACAACCTGGTTATGGTCCAACAAATAACTAGAAGTCCTTCTCGAGTCAGTGAGAGAGTGGGGTCTCTTGTTCAAGTCTTAGAGTCAACATTTAAGAGAACACTCATCTACTCCCCTAAAGTTTTGGAGGAGTAAATTTCATCTTGTAAAGTTATGTTCCCAGCTCCCCACTCGATCTCGTCCCTAAAATGGTAGGAATATTGAGCTGGCGACTTGGGCCACTCTCATCCATACAGATCAAAGAACGAGCCCTCACGAACAGGAGTCCATAACTCACTCAAGATTTAGAATGAGTTGGCTGGTCATCCTATGAAGATTGACTATTTCGTGGTTCGATCTTATACAAACTCATTTTATAAGATACCCACACTCGCATGTCTCCACACGAACGACCTGGATTAGGTTGTCTGTCACATTTACAAAGCGGGTCGTATCCATATGTTGCTAGGATAAGGTACCGAACCTTATTCATATACTATAGACCCTTTACGTTATTCTCGGGACATTATCCACATGTATATCGAAGGTATATGAAATATATACCCAGTATATATACTGTCCCAATTACATGATAATAACCTTTGATGTTTTCTTTATTGGATTTGGGTAATGCAATGCTATAAATTCAACAACAAATTGATTGAATATGAAGTCACAACTTTATTGAATATCAAACGCATGCTGATGTGCAGCTTAATTAGAGGAAAAATTCTAGATCTTTGTTATGTGAAAGCATCCTATGCTTGAGCAATCTTATGCGGCAACAAGTTTGGACAATGCAGTACCTTTCCTACACTTAAATTGTAACCGCATATGTACAAGATTTGTGTGTTGTCCTAAATTTGAGGTATGGTATAAAAGCTTATGCTAACCAAGCCAACAAGACAAATCACAAGAGAGGAAATTATTCCTAAGCGCTGCTGAAGATAAGAAAGTTGTTCCCATTTTCGAGAAGGAGCTGATGGAAGAAGTCGGAGCTACTGGGCTTTCTTCACTGAGCTGGAGGTTTCAGAGGATTATAAATTGCCCATTCACAAAATTAGTTGCTTCTTTTGTTTACCCATTGTATTTTCCCCTTTCCTCGTGAAATAAACCCCATTTTCAAGGGGGGTCCTTTCTGTAACTCATAAACAGATGGCTGCTAGTCCGTTTTCACTGTTATTAAATAGAGTTGCCTGAATATTTTCATCTTATTGATTGTGTTGGTCACCATTATCAATTTGCTTGCATCTCGTATTACTCCAAAGGGTGTATAGGATGTGTGTTTGGCTCTATTTATGGTTAGTCATTCTTCTAGTAGGTCCGTGGAGGCTTAGGAATAAGGTTCGCCTAATCACGCTTAAAAATTGTTCTTCATGCTTGACTGTTTAGCAGCAGAACCTTTAACGAGTCATTTCTGGATGTCTCGAAAGAGAACCAAATTGGGTTGAGCATCAATTGTGTTTACGTGCTAGAGCATCCCCTGTAAGCGAGTGAAGTCATATTGTGGTCTCCCTCGTTTTAAATACCATTACCTTTTTCCCCTTTTCTGTTCATTTTGCTAAAGTAGTTCTTTGCCAGAATATATGTTGTTTACAATATTTTCTCTCTTGGAGTTTCTTTTATTTTTGTGCTTGAGCATCTCCTTATATGCTTTTATTTTCTTTTACATAGTTCTCATCATACCACCTTTGATTATATTTTAGTTGTATTTTTTGTATTCTTGAATGCCTACTTAGAGTTTAATACACAGTCCCAGTGGATTTCGACCTTGTTTATACTACAATTAGCAATAATAGTGTACATTTGCACTTGCATTCACATTGGTTGTGGACACGCAATTGCAATCCCCACATACCCAAGATGATATCGTGCGCCCAAGCAAGCAACATGCTAGGTGAGCAAGCAAGCATGTGCGCAGTGCTGTGTGCGACCATTGCACACAGCGCCAATTCGAGGACAATATGAAGATAAGTGCCTCTCGTTCTTTATGAATCGGTCAAACGTCCTAAAAATAAAAAGGAGAGAAAAATAAGGATAGTGGCATCACGGATCATAAAATTATGAAAATCACGGGATCATGGATAATTTAGTGGCACCTAAAGTGGTGGTACTAAGGTAGTTGGATAGTAGCACCTATTAAGGTGGCACTACCCTTAGTGGATTAGTGGGAAGTAGTAAGACTACCGCTATGTGGGTTAGTGGGAAGTAGTAAGACTACCACTGTGTAAATAGAATTGTCCAAAACATTCACTCCATTTGGAACACATTTATGTATTCTTACATGTAGCATAAGAGAGATGATGTAAAGGAAAAATTGGGGACGTTCCCCACCAATTGTTTGTGTTGTGCTATTCTTTGTTGTATTTCGTATTCTTCTATTGTGTTTTGATATTGGGTAAACATGTGAGAGGCTAAACTAAGATGGTATCCTTATGCCGCAAATTGTAAAAAATTCTATTTTGAATTTAGCCATGTGACACTAGGCACCGTGGCAGAAGAAGGCGAAAACCAATGAGTCAAATATCATTTTATCAACACCGTTCTATATAGTGCTTTGAATGGGGGGCTTCATTCCAAGCTCAAGCTGGATCTTGTGGTCAATGCCTCTATGTGGAGGAAGAGTTCTCAGTAACTCTAGAGACATTACATCGCTATAATATCCAAGAACTTTCACTACAACACCTGACACTAACTCATACTTATTGGGCTTGATTACAATTAAAGTGGTTGTATAATTTACCTCATCTCGCCTAAGGCCCGCTTTTAGCTTTTGGGTAGAGATCACTCTTGGATCTATTTCACCATGATCTGCAGTTACAACATGCACGAAACAGAGGGATTTCTCATCGAATGTGAGAATCTTATTAACAAAGAGATACAATGACGCTTTGCCCTTATAAAGAATTCCATCTTGAGATTAAGATCAAAGTCATCAAGACTTACCACCATGAGATATTGTCCTGGTCTTCCCAAAGACCTAATCTAACAACGATTTGTTGACTGAACCCCTAAGTTGACAGCCTTCACTCGGGTTTTGCTGTGAAGAACCTCCAAACCCAAAATTATTCATGATTCTGGTTGATAGAAAGTTGTTTATAGTTCAAGCGTCTAGCATTTCAATCACTACTTGTTCATTAACGAGAACAAGCACATGCATCAACCCTTTTGGCACAAACTCTTGGTTGTCACCATGACATTAAGTAGTTGTAGTGGATTGATACGATAAGCTACATCCAGTGTAACCTCCTTATTTGCTTCCTCAAGCACAAAACCATTCAACTATTCTCTTTTTTTGGTAGTCTCACACTTAGTGTGGTCCCTTACATATGAAACATGCCATCTGGGTCAAGTTAGATGATGAAGGTGTTGGGGATTTACCTTTTTCCTTCTTTGAGTTGTTCTTGAACTTGCGGAATGTCTTGGTGTCTTTTTCATTCTCCTTATTCTTTTAAAAGGAAGAAGATGCATTTATGGAAAGATACTCCATCAAAGCATTTGCTGTTGGTAGGTCCTTCACACCATGTCTTAACAACACATCCATGGTTGCAAACATGAGATAAATTGGAAAGCTTGTCCTCCTCGAACATGTTATGAATGTCTAGCATCAACAAGCTAAACTCTTTAACATACTATTTTACTACTCCAACATGCTTTAACTTCTAGAGAGACTCCCTTGCAACGCACGAAGTGTTACGAGATAACAACTGATCATTCAACTCATTCTTCATAGTTTTCCATGTCTCTATTCTCGGTCTTCCCATATCTTCATCATCTTGAAAATGCGTATGCCACCATCATCTTCCCTCTATGGGATGTGGACTGCTGTGAAGTAATCTTCTACGTCCCACAATAAATTTTCAGCCTCCTCTGCATTCATCAAAACCATTGTAGGCCTCTGGTTCCGAAATCTTAACTTTAGCTTATTTAACATTGTCTTTGTAAGAAGTCGAAGTGAGGGCTTTCTTTACCAACAAGGCACCATTTAGGTCTCACGAAGTTCTCCCATCAATGCATCAAGGTTAGTTGAAAATATAGAGGAATAAGTAAAGAATTCACCTTCTAACAGTTTGAATGGCTCTTCAATCTCCATCATGAAAGTACTGAAAGAAGCTTGAATTTCTTCGAACAGACTATCATATTGAGAGACTAGTTACACGACGAAAGACATTCCTTCTTCCAGAACTCCGACATGGTCCTATAATCAGTTAACACAATCACACTGGCTCCGTAATTTGGATAAATCACGAGCAATTATCTTAGAGAAGGTAACAACCGCGCTTTGATACCAATTGTCACACAACTAAATTTCGAATGGAACTTTTCGCAATGTGAAGCCTAAGGATACCACCTTAGTTCATTGTTCACCTATTTACCCAAGATCCAAACACAATAGAAGAATGTAGAGTACAACAAACCACAACACGACACACACAATGTATAGGGAACGTTTCCAATTTTTCTTACCTCGTCTCTATTATACTAGAAGTAAGAATACACAAATGTGTTACAAATGGAGTGGATGATTGGACAACTCCCAGGCTATCTTTCATAAAGGGGTAGTCTTACAACTTCCACTAACCAACTAAGGGTAGTGCCACTATCCCACCTACCTTAGTGTAATCTCGGTATTCAGCAATCCCATCTCAACGTCAGTTAATTTTGGTTTTTTAAAATACCTTTCTTTTTTAAATGTATTTTTTTCATTTAAAATGAATAATTTTAACTTTTACGTTGAATTAAGTTTTTTTTATTACTTTTTTAAAAAATACATCTAATTCAGTTTATATCATGAAATGCTAATATGAGCTTTATCTCAATGGTAATTGGCACATATCTATGACCATAAGGTCATGAATTGGAGTACCCACTCACACATGTACTAAGAAAAAATGTATATAATGAAACATGTTTATTTTGACCAGTTGACCTGTGCACATATTTGCAATCTAAATTCTTATTATACATAATCCTAATTCAATAAAATTGTTGTCTTCCATTTAAATCTAAAACAAAGATGTGTGACATTACATTTTTTTTTTCAAATCCAAGAAATTTTGATCGGTGACATATATACCTTAATCTGTTGAGCTATGTTGAAGTTGTCTCTAAACTTACATTTAAAGGTCGAGAAGACATTGCTTCTAACAAGTTGAGCTATGCTCAGGTTGGATCCAACATTTAAGGATGTATTCATAATTTTGTTCATTTAAAGTTACATATATTATGTACTAAAAAAAAAGTTACATATATTATTTTTTTTTATGCCAAAACATTTAAGGTTAGATTTAAAGATACATTTTTCAATTATGCTTTAAAAGTAACTATTCTAATTAAATAATAAAGAAAAAAACATATATCAAAGCCAAGTTTTGATCTTGGGACCTATGGGTTATGGGCTTCCATTGCACCACTTTGATTAATTGATATTAAAGTAAAACTTTAATTATATAAATGTATAAAATATAGATAAACACATATTACTAGTTTTTACATATTTTACGACATATGTAAAATTAATTTTAATACTTGCAAAAAAAAGAAAAGACTCTTTTATGCTCTACGGTCATGACTACAATTTTATAATCCAACACAATTTATTTTATATAATTGGTAAAACTAGAATAATAGCCGTTAAAGTGTAATTTTGGAGAGGTCAATCGAACCGGGTGGTCCGAATTTGACATGGCAGGTTGTGAATAGGGAAAGACGAAATTTTGACTCGTGCGGCTAGATCAAAGATAAACTACGTGAAGAAAACATGAGCTAATGCCAGCGAGGTACTGACATACACTCCAATGCTTAAGTCAGTATACGAACTAATGAAAAGAGAGACAGAATTGTATAGAAGTGTAGTGAGTAGTGTTTTTGTTTTTGTTTCCTCGATTGGATTGCGGCTTGTATTTATAGGTTCATGGGGAGTGATGATTTATTTCCCTCCAACTAATCAGAGTGGTGGCTATACTATGGTCGCTATGGTGGGCACAAAAAGGCGTGGTTGCTGGGCCATACTCGCTTGGCACAAAGAAGGGACTGTGTAGCCACGGAGGCCGCACTCCTTGCATTAAGAAGGAGCGATTTAACCTCATGATCCGCACTCGCTTTGCACGGAGAACGGTTATGCTGCTAAGAAGGTCGCGCTCCCTTGGAGTGGAGAAAAGCTGTTCGGCTCAGTCGTGCCTCGTGTGTGCCACGATGGGCACGTGAGTGGTGGGTTGATGGGCCACAGTGGTGGTATATGTGCACCACACTTGGTGCGCAAGGGTTGGGCCAATAGGCCGCGCTGGTGGCGTATGTCTACCACGCTTGGTGCGCAAGGTTTGAGCTAATGGGCTGCGGTGGTGGCGTATTTGTGCCACGCTTGGTAGTGGTGAGCAAAATATATCGAAAAACCGACCCGACCGATTAAAATTGACCGAACTAACGTCAGTCGGTCGGTTTGATAATAGTTTCAGACGGAATCGATTTTCTAAAAGAAAAAATCGATATTTGTCGGTTGGTTTGCTTGGAAAAGTGATTTCCGACCGACAAATTAGTCTGATTAAAAAAATAAAAAAAATAATAGCAATGCAGTCTGCAAAACATTGAATGGCCCGCTGGCCAAGCAAAGAAAACCAATGGACCATTGAATAACCTTTGGTTTTAAGGCTGTTTCTTTTTTTTTGTTTTTCAAACATCAATTTCGTTTTTTCCCTTCAATCTCATTCCATCTTTTCTCTATCCCTTCCTATTATCTTATTCTCTTCTCATATCTCTCATATCTCACCAGCACAACATTTTCTTCTTCTCATATTCTAAAATCGAACAACAGCCATTCGCATGAGTTCCATTGTTTGCACGTATGGGCCGCACTGACCTGATGTTAGGACCGTGCCCATGGGTATAAGGGGTGCGATCCTAAGAGTCGTATTCACGTGGCACGGAGAATGGTTGCACGGTCACGAAGACCATGCGCGGTCGAGGTATTTATCAAGGCTAAGACAATCCTCAAGGACGATATACTTCCCCTGGCTGTGACAAGGTTGGGCTAAACTTACGGTAAAGGTGGTCAAGGGCGTGCCTGTCGTGTGTAATAGATGTGGCCGATGAGTAGTTGTCCTTTCTTGTGGCCAAAATGGCCGAGAGCATGGTTGATGTGGCTGAAGGGATTCAATATGGCAGAGGAAGAACGTGAATGCTTGTAATTTGATTTTGTTTTATTAAAACAAAAAAGAAAAGTAAAAAACAATGCAAAGAAGGAGATGTAGAGAAACCTACCTTTGAAGACCGTTCTGCTCCGTAGTTCAATGATACCACCAAATAATCTTCCCCGCTATTGTCTAGGCAATGATCCGTTTGTGGGAACCGTCTTTTGAAAGGAGAGGGAGTTCTTGAGAGAGAGATTTCGAGAGAATTTGATCCAACTCCACCAAAATGCAACGGTTTGCATTTTATAGAGATAGAGAGGAGTGGCCATGAAGCAACCTCCTCATCCACCAACTTCCCACTTCTGTACAATACAAGGTAGTGGATGCTTTAATTAAATTAAAATTAATCTAATTTTAATTTAATTAGTTAATTAATCAATTTTAAAACTAATAGATTAAGAAAAATAATGAAATATCATATTTTAATTAAAGCTTTATTTGAATCATATTCAAATGTAGATCTCTATTATAACCTATAGTTTTCACGTGAATCTTATTCACATTGATTTTAACCTATAGTTTTAATGTGAATCCAATTCATATTAATTATTATTTGAATCTTATTCAAATATAACTCTCAAAATAAATAGTTTAATTATGAATGTCATTCATAATTAAATTTATATTATAATGTGTCTATATGAATTTTGTTAATTATATCTTATACAATTAACCTAAAACTCAAATTCTTTCAAAAAACTTTGATCCTTATTTTACCCGTTGTGAGCTAGCGGTGGATAATGGACCTATAGCTCAGAAGCTTCAACATTACGAGATTAATTGGTTAAACTCATTAACCACTTTAATCAACATACGTTAACTGCGGGTTACTATACTAAAAACCCGCAGCTACACTCTTCTCACTGTAAAATATTATGTGTCCACGGAAATAGACCATTAATGGCAAGTCAATCCTTCACGAGTGCTCGTAACTCTAGCTGGGTCAAATTACTGTTTTGCTCCTTAAATACCTTAGCTTATCTAATGAACAACTCGATTATGGTCTGACCAATAACTGGAAGTCTCTCTTGGGATAGTGAGAGGGTAGGACCCTTGTTCAAGTCCTGGAGTCAGCACTTACGAGAACACTCATCTACTCCCCTAAAGTCGGGAATGAGTGAATTTCATCTTGTGTAGTTATGTTCCTAACTCACTACTCGGTCTTGTCCCCAAAATGGTAGGAATGTTGACTCGATAACTCCTACCACTCTCACCTATGCAGATCAAAGGATGAGCCCTCACGGGTAGGAATCCATAACCCACTCAGGATTGAGAATGAGTTGTCTGGTCATCCTATGAAATAGTAATCTAGTAGTCAACGACGTCACATCTAAAAATTGGCTATTTTGCGGTTTAGTCTTTTACGAACTCATTCTATAGGATACCCCCATTCGCATGTCTCCACACGAACGACTTGGATCGAGTCGGTTGTAACATTTACAGAGTTGCCCGTATCCATAGTGTTGCCAGAATAAGGTACCTAGCCTTATCCATATACTATAGACCCTTTAGGTTATTCTCGAGACATTATCCAGTTGTATATCGAGGGTATATAAAATATATACAAGTATATATACTCTCCGAGCCACATGAAAATAACCTTGGCTGTTTAGTTTATTGGATTTGGACAATGCAATGTTGTAAACTCAACAACAATTTAATTAAATAAGAAAATAAAACTTTATTGAATATAAATTTTTTTTTTACAAAATTACGAACTACGAGTTTAGAGCAACACATCCAACAATGACAACTTGGTTGAACTGGCCAAGGGCATGTTACCTTGCTTTATGGTCGAGGATGTTATCATCCTGTTGTATGGTTGAGCTTGATACCGATGAGAGGGCCAAGTTAAGGTCGATAAGAGGATGAGATCGAGGCTGATGTAAGGTCGAGCTTAAGGACAATAAGAGGTAGAGCTAAAGCCAAAATGAGAGGTCGAACTCGAAGCAAATAAGAGGTTGAGCTCGAGGCAAATGAGAAGCTAATGAAAGGTCCAGCTCGAGGCTGATGAGAGGCCAAGATAGAGGCTGATAAAAGTTCGAACTCGAGGCTAAGGTGACTTCTCGTGCGACCATATGAATTTGTCGTCTCATAACCTAATCATGATCATCGTAGATGCCTTTTAATTTAAAGGCTTTGTTGTTAAATTGAATCCCGTAGTTGTGGAGACTTTCATCAACTCATTAGCATAGTATAAGAAGGTAAGGTGCGAGCCTCTTTTGTTCTTGTCCATCGAGAAATTGAGTAATAAAAGTTTGGTGCAATTCCTAAATTGAGGTGTCTGACCCCTTCTCAAGTTGTCAGCACTAAGTACTAGCAGTTCCGTGAGGGTTAAAGAAAATGTTTGGCAGTTAATTTCTTCTGGGGTCCCCCAATGGATCCATTCATGTGTGAAATTTGCTAGCGTGGCCCAACAGATCTTTGGTGTTGTCATATTACTACATGGCTGGCCATTTGCACTTTGGGGGTATCCCCACGAAAATGATGTTATTGGTGAAATGAGTGTGACATTCACCAACGGATTTTCTAGAATTGCAGGCTCTATCATTGCTTCCAAGGCACACAGGGGGTTTTAAGTAGTGTTGGTGATGCTGCTATTTTGACACCAAATTTTAGGCATTCGGCTTGATGTCAGTTGTCTAGAATATCGTGTGGTTTTGCTTGGCCTAGATCTGTGTTGATGCATTTCTTATAGTTGAGCAAGTATTGCAGATCATTACTGATTGACTCACCCACATTTGCCTGTGGATGGATTTGGTCGTCATGCCTCTTGCTCTTAGTGCGGTGTCGTGGAAGCCGGATTTCGTATAGTGAAACAACCTTAGGCCTTTGGTCTGTTGGTAATGCACTGCACCTTTAGAACGACTCTTTGTCTGATCATTTCCTCCCAGGAGTTATTTTTCATATAAAACTTCGGTAGGATTTACTTGTGAATTGTGTTATACCTCCAAGGATATTCTCTTTTTCTAGATTCCTAGGGGGAGGGGGGTTGATGGGAGAAAAGATGCATGCTGATATAGGCTCTTTGGTTGTTTCTTTTGTCTTGATGGAGTTAGAACTTGGGCCATATATATTTTTTAGCCCTTGAATGTCTTCGTTAATTCGGGCATAAATGACTTCATCCTTTTCGAGGTATCGTGAAGTTACCCACGAGGGTTGTAGTTGCTTTGAGATTATTTATCCCTGTTTCGGCAACCTCAATTTGATGAGGAAGGTTGGATTAGCTCTCATCTAATTTCAAGATGGGCTAGGACATGGACTTCTTACTAGATTTGATTATCCCTTCTGAATGGAATGATTTGGATCCATGATTAGAAATATTATAACTAGAGATAAAGCTAAGCTTTGATTGTCGATCCCCACATACGGCACCAGTTATTAAAGCATAATTTCAAGAGGCCAATCGAACCAGGTGGTTCGAATTTGACCTGACGGGTTGTGAATAGGGGAAAGACGAAATCTTGACTCGTGCGGCCGGATTAAAGATAGCCTGCATAAAGAAGACGTGAGCTAATGCCAGCGAGATGCCAACATACACTCTGATGCTTAAGTCGGTATAAGAACTAATGAAAAGAAAGAGAGAATATTTTATAGAACTACAGTTAGATGTATGGTTGTTGTTGTTGTTTCCACAATTGGATTGGAGCCTTGTATTTATAGGCTCATGGGGGGTGGTCGTGGCGCATGTGTGTCACGTTGAGCGTGCGAATGGTGGGCCGATGGGCCAAAGTGGTGGCGTATGTACGCCACGCTTAGTGCGCAAGGGTTAGGTCGATAGGCCGTAGTGGTGGTGTGTGCACCACGATAGGTGCGTGTAGAGTGCGTTGCATGTTCTGGTTATGTGAGTCGCGTAAAGGGGCAGCCGTCCAAGTGGGAGTGTGACTATCATGATTGTGCTTGTAGTATGGGTTGCACAAATCGTGTGGTCTTTTAGAGAGAGCACGCCCGATATGGCCGCACTTGATATATGAGCTGTGTAATATGGTATGGCTCTTAAAGCCACCCAGCAATAGCAACAACAATAGTTACGTAGCAATTTAAGAAATTGTTTTGGGGCCTTTTTTAATTATGGTTTTTTAGAACTAAAATAAGTATACTATGATAAACAGAACAAATTTTGCTAATAATAATTGTAAAGGAATTAAAATTTTAGGAAAATGATATTTTCTTTGTTAACAATGTTTTCTTAAGGCAAGAAATTTACACCAAATTACCCATCTATAATATATACACACACATGTCTATTCTATATATAAAAGGCTATAGGAGAAAAGTTTCTCCGTATTTTACCGTTTTTGTTTAAACATTTCATATTTATTTTGGGGTAATTTTGTCCTTCAAATATAATTTTTTTTCTCTCATTCTCTCCCTCCCATGCCACCCCTCAATTCTCTTTTTTGTTTTTTTATTTCTTTCAAAATATTTTATATCAATCTTTAAAAATTCAACTTTTCTCAAATTAATTTTATCTCTCTCAAATTTTATAACATAAGTTAGAATAGGTATAGTTTTGTCTCTTTCTCTATGAATTAATTAAAAAATTCTAACTTGTTTTAATCATAATTAATAAGAAATTTAAAAGTTTTGTAACTTTTTATTTTCTACAATTATATAAAGAGCTATTTCTTTCTCTTTCTCTCAACTTTTTCCTCATCAAAACTTGAGCATTTTTTTCTCCTTTGATATGTTTTCTCTTTTAGTCAATGTCTTTGTGTTTTCTTATATTTTAGTTAGATTATGTTATCTAACATTCAACTTTTAGTTTTTTTTTTAATGCAATGTTAATAACTATTTTCTTCAAAGAATATTTGACTGCCTATAATATATAAGTAATTTATTAAAAAAGCTTAAGACATAAGAATTTCGGATTTATCTTTCTTTCTTTCTACTTTTTTTCATCTCATTTTCAATGACTCAAATAAGAAATCAAAACAAAGTTCTGTTTCATTTTATGCATTGTTATGTTAGAAACAAAAAAGGATGAAAATCCATGAATATGTGTTTTTTTAGGAAAAAATAGGAAGTAATCGAATATGTGTTAAGTTGTTTATTCTTGCTTGTTGTATTTTACTTATGGAAAAATTTATAGTAATCGACACTTTTCAATTTTTTAGTCACATCAGTCAGACTGATTAGTTGGTGATGAGAATTATTAAGACATAGATTTTATGAGATAAACCTGTAAAATACACAAAATTTGGAGATGTAAAAGAGATAAAAGAGCCAAATTATAATAGAAATTTTAACTATTTAATTAATTTTAATATTTTTAAACTTTAAAATAAAATTATGAAATTTCACGTGCACCGCACGTGTTTCCTATTAGTATAAATAAAGTATGAGAAACTTTTTTTGAACATTTTTATCCTTATTAAATTATTACTTTTATATAAAATCCTCCACTCCCCTCCCACTCTCATGTTGCTACTTTTATCTCGCTTTTTAATACATTCATTAAAGTTTCTTTATTAATTAACCATTTTAAGTTTAAGTATAATCAATAAGGGGACTACAAAAGTTATAGTATCTTAATGGTTAAACAATGTTTGTTGTACTAAAGAAAAATGTTAAATAATGTTTAAAAGAAAAGAGTATAAAAATCGGTTGAAATTAATAATATGTATGTAGAACCATAAATTTTGCTCAATCATAAACGGTCACGTCACTATCTATTTTATTTACACATCAATTATAAATTAACCATAAATTAAAATTAAAGACAAATTGACAATTTAAAATATGTCACATGTCTTTCATTGGGCCGTTGGATTAAATTTAATTGGGTCATATAAGAATTGGGTCTGGAATCAATTTGGTTCACAAATCCGTTAGATTATATTTTGACCCAAAACTCAAATTACCATGAGATTAGATGGATTAATATTTAAATTTAAATCCACTTAAATAATTGGGTTGGGTCCAAAATTGTCAAAGCCCAACTGTTTTGAAATTAAATTGGGCTTGTAACCCAAATAGAGGACAGTCCATAGGTTGAGTCCAAAATCACTCAAGCCCAAAATCCTACTAAGCCTGTGGAAACCTCGAGGGGGTCTCCTTCATTTCGAGGGGTTCAAAATTTCAGAATTGAGAGAAATCACATCAAATTGAAGACTCTCTATAGACTTGAAGATTCAAAGACTAACGTGAAGATTTTGAAGACTTGAAGACTTTCGAAGAACGTGGAACTTCGATATAAATTGAAGAACAATCATCTCAACTCTCACATCAACTTTGAGAGAAAGAATCTGACGATAAATATTAGAGATCGAATCCACTATACAACACATACAACAAAAATCAAAGTTCAACTCCACAAAATATAATTTCTTTGGAAATCTCATGTGAGCGATGTACATTCATGAATTGAATGAAAAAAATCCAAAACGTCTGAATATATATAAGAGACGTTTGGAAATTGATTTTTTAAAAATAATTTTAAATTTTATAACTATGGAAAATAGATTAAGAAAACTACCCTATTTTTTTAAATACTTTTTGTACAAAATTATATTTCTCTGTAAAATTGAATAATAGGTGCATTGATAAAATTGAAATGATAAAAATCTAAAACGTTTGAATAGAAGAATCTTTTGTGAATTTATTTTCTAAAATTAATTTTAAAATTTATGACTATGAAAAATTGATTAAAAAACTACCCTATTTTGAAAAATATTTGGTACCATTTTATTTCTCCATATAATTAAATTTAAAAAGCATGTCACTAAGAATTACTAATAAAAAGTTATTAAATTATATTAATTTAATTTAAATCATAAAATGTAATATGAAAAGTTAGAGTCTTACATTAATTAATTAATTCAATAATTATAATCATTAATTATTTTAAATCTTTTAATGTCAATAATTTTTACATTTCAAAAGATTTAGGACTCCTTTTCACTTATTCATACAATAATTTAAGCTATATTTTTTTGATTTCCTATCAATATTTTCACCTTTAGTCCAATTGCTGCCAACAACAATGCCTCCATTGTCATGATAAGGATTGTTGATGCACAAATTTGACCTCCGTAAATCTCACCAAACTTGCACCAATCTACTGAAATTAAGGGAATTTACAAAACCTGCAAAACCGAATAGCACTTAGACCGGTGTGGCTCATGTCACACACGCTCCGATACTTAAGTTGGTATTTGGAGTAGTAGTGTATGGAGAGTGTAGGGTCAGACTTACCTCTAGGGCTTCACTTGTCTTTCTATTTATAAGGTTTTAACCCTAATTCCCTTAGGAATTACATAGGTTCAACCCTAAGGTGTTTAGGAGATGTCGTCTCACACAAATCATACGAATCATGCAGGATCCAGCAGTCGTCATTAGATAGAGGACTGCTTGGTACCGAGCACGGGTTGGCGTCGAGCCCGGGTCGGCCCAGGTGTCTTGGACCTGCTTGGTCTTAACCTGTTGGGTTCAGGTTATTGGCCCTTTGCACACCCGACTCGTTGCTTTGTCGGGTTCTATTTTTTAGCCCATAAGAATTGCCCCCACTCCCAAAGAAGTGTTTATCTATGAGTTGTTATTCACTACCTTTTGGACTAGACTTATGGCTTTAGTTATTGCTCACTCGATAATGCCCTGTGCCTTCACGTGATTTGGTGTTATCAGATCATCAATCAGACCCGTGACAAAGTGGGCTTTGTTTTGATGCACTGTTGAGTTGTATCGCGTTGTCCTACATCCAAGCAGGCCTAGGGTAGGCCTGCAGCCAACTAGGTCTCGCCCAAGCATATGGTCGACCAGTCCTCAATCATTCTTGTGAACATGCAGTCCTCTATCCAACCTGTGAGTGAACAGGGACCTCGTGACCAATCAAGTACTTATCAGACCCATCACTGAGGAGGCCTCGGCTAGGCCCAAGGTGATGTCGTGGCTTCTTTTTTTCCTTTTGGCTATAAAAGGCCTTAGCCTTTCTTTCCAATGGTGTTCATAACATTTATATCCCAAGGTAAACCTATTTTGTTGTTGTCTTTCTTTTAGCTTATATGACATCAGATAGTAGCTTGAATATTGAATGGACTACCTCAGATGATGAGCTTTCTTCAAATATGTCTTTTGAGTTCAGATCGTATCGCCCTTCGTGGCTTGACACTTCTACTTTGACTGAGGGTGATCTGCGTTGTCTTCATGTGAAATACCACATTCCTGAATCTATTAGCTTCGGGCTTCCTCGGCCTGGTGAGAGTGTCGACAGGTCTTCTCCTAGAGATGTCGTGTTCTATGCTGCAATGTTTAAATTTGGCGTTCGTTTACCACTTCCTCTTTTTCTTCAAAATTTCTTGGCTTATAACCAATTCGCACCTTGCCAGATTGTCCCAAATGGTTGGTCCACCTTGATAAGTTTCTAAATCTTGTGGTATTATCTTGGTGATGATCAACCTTTAACTGCAGCCACCTTTATGTCTCTCCATTATTTAAGACATAACCAAGAAAACAATCTTCATTTCTATGTTAGTTCTCTGAATTAAGCTCTGATCGTCGGTCCTTCCTCCATAAAATATTGGAAGGATGAGTGGTTTTTTGTCGGTGGTGACTGGCTTGCCCGTGATGATAATGGGTTGCACTTCTCGGTCTTGACAGAGTGTACGAAATTAGGTGAGTAGCCTCTCTGGCTCTATCGGCACTTTTTTTTTAATTTTCTAACACGACTTCTCTTTCTGCCAACTCAATGTCATCCTGAACTCACATCTACGGCTTTGGCCTTCTATAGCTCCGTTGTTCATCTACCGACCGAGGATAGGTGGGGTCCCACCTTAGTGAGGGAGCAGAACTTGATTGATTTTGGCCTCGTTTCTCCTTGCAAACCTTCAGGTGATTATCGATCATTTTGCTAATTGTTTTCGAACGGGCGGTTTTTTACTCTCAATCCTTATTCTCCCGTATTATGCTTCGCAGTGATGTCGAGGCGTGCTACTTGTCTATTTGAGAGGGAGCAGTGACGTAACAATCGGATCTCAGGTGCTAGGTCGAGTCGGGCTTCAAATATGACTCCCTGACAAACCAACACCATGCTGGATCCTTGGTGCCCCCTATGGCTCCTTGACGTTCCACTCGTCTTTAGAGGGTATCAACTTCTTCTTCTTCTCGTGGTCATCCAGGCTCTTATTTCCGTTCCAAAGAGCTTACAGTGCTAATATTGACGAACTAGTATATTTGGAGAGAGCATTCGACCTCTGGCAATGGTTGGGTGGATCATTCATGGGATCAGAGACCCCCAGCAGACATGGACACTTGTTTTAGCGACCTTCAATAGGTTAGTTGTTGTATTACTATTTTCTTTTGAACGTCTGCGGGCTCTGACTAGTGTTCTGGTTGTCAGGTCTTCACTCGTCTGGTGGTGTTCTCGGGATGAATTGCCAACGAGATTAACCATTTTCACCAAACTATGCCCCTCGCGATGAGCCGAATCAAGCTCTTTCTTCCTTAGATCGAGCCAATAACCTGCTGTAGAATGCCCAACGTGAGCTCGAGATTAAGAAAATGCGATCTCGGACTGAATTGGCCGATCTGTAGAGGAAGCTTGACGAGGCGAAAGCCCAGCTCTCCAACTCTGAATTTCTGGCGAGAGAGTTTATGAAAATGGCTGAATATGTCAACTTGCAGAATGCTGCCATTGTTGGTTTTGTTTCCCTAAACTCGTAGTTTGTATTTATGTAAAAACAAATTTATATTCAATAAAGTTTTATTCAATCATTTTTGTTATTGAATTCATATCATTGCATTCTCCAAAATCCAATCAATTAAACATCCAAGGTGATTATCATGTAACAGGGACAGTATATACACTGGGTATATATTTGATATACATCTGATATACAAGTGGATAATGTTCCGTGAATAACCTAAAGGGTCTATAGTATGGATAAGGCTGGGTATCTTATCTTGGCAATACTATGGATACGGCCCATTTTGTAAATGTTATAGGCGACTCAATCCAGGTCGTTTGTGTGGATACATCAGAGTGGGAGTATACAATGAGTTTGTGTAAGACCGGACCGCGAAATAGCCAATCTTTAGATGTAACACTGTTGACTAATAGATTGCTATTTCATAGGATGACCAAGTAATTCATTCTCAATCCTGAGTAAGTTATGGACTTCAGCCCATGAGGGCTCGTCCTTTGATTTGTATCGTTGAGAGTGGCCCAAGTCGCCGACTCAATAGTCCTACCATTTTAGGGACGAGACCGAGTGGGGAGCTGGGAACATAACTTCACAATATTGAATTCACTCAACCACGACTTTAGGAAGTAGATGAGTGTTCTCTTAAATGTTGACTCTGGGACTTGAACAAGGGGCCCGACCCTCTCACTGGCTCGAGAGGGACTCTTGGTTATTGGTCAGACCATAACTGGGTTGTTCATTAGAGGAGCAGCGGTACTTAAGGAGTAGGATGTAACTCAGGGGTAAAATGATAATTTGACCCAGCTTGAGTTAGAGCACTCGTGAAGGATTGACTTGTTATTAATGGTTGTATATCCATGGACACGAAAACATTATGCAGTGAGAAGAGTGCAACTGCGGGTCTTTAATGGAGTGACCCATAGTTAACGAATGTTGTTAACTCGGTCAATGAGTTTAACCGATTAATTTCGTATCGTTGGAGCTTCTGATCTGTAGGTCGATTAGGTCCCCTTGCTTGCTCATAACGGGTAAAACAAGGATCAAGTTTTTTGAAGAATTTGAACTGTTCAAATTGCTCAAGGGAATATATGTATATTGATACATTATAATATATAGTTAATTCTAAATTAAAACTATATATTATGAGAGATATTATTTGAGTGAGATTCAAATAAAAGTAATATGAATAAGATTCATATTAAAACTATAGGTTAAAAATAATGTGCATAAGATGAACATTACGACTATAGGTTATACGAGAGAAATACTATAGAATATCATTCTGTTTTTGTAATAAATAATTAAGTGTTAATAATTTATTTGATTTATATATATATATATATATA
The DNA here is from genome assembly GCF_013281855.1 of Momordica charantia. Lineage (NCBI taxonomy): Eukaryota > Viridiplantae > Streptophyta > Magnoliopsida > Cucurbitales > Cucurbitaceae > Momordica > Momordica charantia. Next base: position 2,326,557 of record NW_028275157.1, on the reverse strand, counting down.
TATATATATATATATTAATTGTTAATTAGATTAATAATTATTTATTATTTATTATTTATTAATTAATATGACTAATTAATTATATATATATATATATATATATATATTCATTTTATATATATATATTAATATTATTAAATAATAATAATTAATATATATTAATCATAATTAATATTTAACTCCCCTGTATTTTAGCAAGGGAGTGGGAAGTTTAATGATGTGGGGTAACTCCCCACGTCATGTCGTTGGTTTTCTTCTGCATAATAGTTATGCTGAGAAAAGAACAGATCAAGAAAAAAAGAACTCCCAACAATTTTTCTCTCTCAAGTACTCCCTCTTAATTCTCCCTTGGGTTCCAAACTGATCGCTCCCACAAGCGCATTCTCGTACTCTGAGGATAGTAAGGAAGTCCTTTTTCCCTGTATTTACTTTTGCACATTGCGTTTTGTTTCTAAAAATTGATGAATGAAGATCATTGCTTCCGCTGCGGGATTCACATTCCATCAGCCATGGAGTGTGGTGTTTCATGGCACTTCGACAGCTTTCCAATGAATATCCTGGAACGGATCATTCATTTATACAAGAGTGCTTCAGGGCAGAATGCGATGCTCCTGATGATATAGACGACGATAGTAATGAGTAGAAGTGACAGCTGTTACGTCGGTTCTATGCTCCCTTAGATTTGTTCACGTCTGATGTTTTGGATTTTGTCTCTCCTTTTTTATCACTTTTCCACTGTCGAGATCAAATTTTCAGTTTGTTGACTTTCTATTGAACCTTTCAATCAAGTCTCTTTGGCACTACTATCTGGTTTCATGTACCGTTAGTTTTATATTAATCTTGGGCGAACCTTAGCTAGACTGGTTTGCTCGCCTTCAACACTCGTGGGTTTATAACTCATTCTTTGTCGACGATTTTACACCCGTGAGTTTTATTGCCTAGCTTGACTTGTTTGCTTTGCTTTCCGTTTTAACATTGCTAAGCTCATTTACTAGCCATTCGATTTTCCTGATCTGACCGAGTGGCTCTCAGCTCGTTGGCTTGCTTATGGATTGGCTTGGTTCAAGTTTCTTAACCAACTTTTACTATTGATTGTACCATCTAAGCCCCCTACCTGAGGAGTTTATATTTAGAATAAAAATAAGTGCTCAAGTAAAAATACAATCAATAAAAAGTACCTATGACTTTATTGGAAAGGAAACAAAACAAATATTCCTCCTCGTGTTGAGAATTTCATATTTTGATGATATGTAGAGGTACTGCTTTCAGCATGTTTATAGTCGACCTACACAATATCGCATTATAGTCTGTGTGCTTCACTTCAGGGTTGTGCATCGAGTGAATTAATTCTCCGGCACTCATGTACTTCTAGGCTCGGCTAAAAGCTTGCGAGAAAGTGCTCAAAGTTTTCTTCCCGAAAGAGAACACCAATTGCTCGTCCTTCACACCGAATACAAAGGCTATCAATGCTACCGCATCTGTCAGACCTTCCAATTGTAGCTTTTCTTCGTTGAACCAAGCCACATCGTCTTTGAGGCTCTCTATCGCCTTTTGCTTGATAGTCAGCAGGTATGCTATATGCCTGTATCTATTCCGTCCTTCGACAAATTGGGTGACAAGTGATCTCGCCAATTCCTTGAAGCTTGAGCTTGATTTTCTTTTTAATTGTTGAAACCAGATGCGTGCCGAACCAGTAAAAGTTGTGAGAACACTATATATATAATGGCCTCTATTATGCCATAAATATCTAAACATCCTCGGTATGCATTGAAATGATCGATGAGATCTGTCAAACCGTCGTATTGTTTGATGGCAGGTAGCTTGAACTTCGAAGGAACTTTTTATTTAATTATTTTCTCTGTGAAGGGAGAGTCTGATCGGTCTACCAGTTTCTCAAGGTCGAACTTATCGTCTTTGTGCCTTCCTGACTGTATCTCAAATAGCTCGGTTCCCCCAGGTCGCCTTCTTTTGTCGATAGTAGTCCGCCCGATGTCGGCTCGGTCAATTGGGTAGTTTCTACTTCCACTGGGCACGATAAACTTCTGTTGTCGTACAAATGCTTGTTGGCCTAACCAGCCGAAGACCCTGGTTTGAGGTCCGTCATTTCCTCATATCTTTCGTTTGCTCCATGCATGGTTGGTTGATTCCCCAACTCTTGCAGTCATCATAGCTTTATCCTTCCATGGATAGCAAATAAGCGTTGGCTGTTCCACTTCATGTTGCTCGAGCCTTTGCCGGAGCAGGGGTATGTTTTGTTGCATTCCCTCGACCTTCTCTTCTAAAGCGGCCAACTCGTCTCCCTGTTGATCTAGAACTTTGATCGGCTTATCCTTCTATCCGAGAACTGGTCGGCTGGTTTCTCCTTCGGCTGTCTCAGGTAAAGCTGTATCCCCATTAACTCTTCTCCAAGGGTGGCACTCTTCACCAGAATGTTGCGGCACCTTATTGAACTCATGTCAACAAATCTTCAATCTCTAGTCGTCCCCACAGACAGCGCCAATTGTTGATGCAGAAATTTGACCTTTGTGAATCTCGCCAAACTTGCACCAATCTATTGAAATTTAGGTGATCGACAGGATCTGCAAAACATAATAGCACTCAGAGCAGTGTGGCTCATGCCACACACGTTCTGATACTTAAGTTATTATTTCGAGTAGTAATGTATGGATAGTGGAGGATCAGGCTTACTTTTAGGGCATTTTGCACCCACATGTTTGAATTTGAGGGTAAAAAGCTTGCCTGTGGGAAAAGTGTTACTAAATTTATACAGTTGTCTCCCTATTTATAAGGGTTTAACCCTAATTCCCTCAAGAATTACGTAAGTTCAACCCTAAGGTATTTAGGAGATGTCGTCTCACACAAATCATACAAATCGTGTGGGATACAACAATCATCATTAGGTCGAGGGCTGCTTAGCACCGAGCCTAGGTCTGCGTCAAGCCTGGGTCGGCCTAGGTGTTTTGGGCCTACTTGGTCATAACCTGTTGGTTCTAGTTGTTGGCCCTTCGCACACCAAGCCCGTTACTTTGTCGGGTTCTATTTATTTAGCCCATAACAAGGATCAAATACAACCACAATTCGCTTAAGTTGTCTGATTCTATCAGCTGCGCCCATCTAATGTATGCTCTTGTCTTTCCAGATGCAACATTTTTTCAAATCCACGTGTCCAGACATAGTGAAGTTTACGAGGAAGTATATTAAATTGAATTTTCAGTGGCTCAATAACTAATATGAGAACATATATAATCAAATACCTAAGAAGTAGACTCTATTGCTATTTAAAAAATGTATTGCTTCATGGAAAAGACGAAGAAAAAAAGGCAAAGCAAAGATTTAACATAATTTTTCCATTTGTTTTGTTTTTGTTTTTTTGTTTTGATTTGTATTATTTTTTATTTTTTATTTTTACAATGGTTTGAAAGAATAAGAAACAAAAACTTATTATGATATTTTTGGGAAATTATTTTCCATTCAAATAGAGAAAAAAATAATATTTTTTTTACCTTTTTTATAAACTAAGTATTATTTCTCAATGAATAGAAAAAAAGATTTCTATTTTCTAGATATGGAATAAAAATGTACTTTTGTGTTTATTTCTTCCTTTTTCCTTCAAAATATTAACTTGATGAAAAAAAAAACTCATGTTTTTCATTGTCATTTAGTCGAACTCGAATTAGTGTTGTTGGAGGATGTATGTTTTCGCGATGAATTTCAGATAAGAAAAAACTCCAATTAATGAACTTTATTTTTTATTTATGTAGGTAGTGTTACAATCTCTAATGTATAATCATTTGATGCTTTCTCTTGAATCAACAAGGTTGATGCCTTCAGCTTCTTGCTTATCAAAGGATCTTTAAAGTCTTTGGCTTCAAAATTGTTGAAGAATCTTTGAAGTTTTCTGCTTGTCGCTTGTGAAGCTCTTCAACTTGTAGCATGTGAAATTCTTCGGCTTGTAGCTTAATGAAGTTCTTCGGCTTGATGAAGTTCTTTGGCTATGCAACTTGTTAAAGTTATTCAACTTGGAACTTGTGAAGTTCTTCTGCTTGTAGCTTGTGAAGTTATTCGACTTGTTGAAATTTTTTTCGGCTTGATGAAGTTCTTCAGCTATGGAGCTTGTTGAAGTTCTTCAACTTGTAACTTCTGAAGTTCTTCAGCTTGTAGCTTGTCAAGTTCTTCGGCTTGTTGAAGTTCTTTGACTTGATGAAGTTCCTCACTTATACAGCATGTTGACGTTCTTCGGCTTATAACTTAACGTTTTTCGACTTGTAGCTTATGAAGTTATTCACCTTATAGCTTGTGAAGTTCGTTAGCTTGTAGCTTGATGAAGCTCTTTGCCTTGGTTAAGCTTTTCGGCTTGATGAAGTTCTTTAGTTATGCAGCTTGTTGAAGTTCTTCGGCTTGTAACTTGTGTTATGTTCTTTGTTTTGTAACTTGTGAAGAGTTCTTCAACTGGTTGCTTGGTGTAGAGGAAATTCAACATTTTTGTAGTCTCGTAGTCTTGAAATCTTCAATTCTCTAAGTTTTGTTGGCTTTGGATGCTTGGGTTGACTTTGAATGTTTGTAGACGATTCTAAATGCTCTAATGGCTCTAAATCTCCAATTCTTATTAATCCTTCTCAATGCCTCATTTTTTTCCTCAAATGAGAGCGAACCCTTCTAATTTATAGAGTTTTGGTGGGTATTATATGGACCACCAGCCTAATAGGTTTGGGCTCAATCTTTTTATAGTCGGACTCAATTAGCCCATATTATTGTACGACCAAAAGAAGAAAAGTGACATAATTTGATTCGTCGATTTTAAAATTAATTAAGAACATGTGTAAATTTGAGATTGGTTCGAAATATAATTTTAAAGTTGTCACGTGACATTTATTAATTGCCCGAAATATGGAATTTTTTCTCATCGTTATTTAATGTTATTTAATTATTGAATATTAAAAGTTGTAGAATCTCAAAAGCTTTGCAAAATTTTCATTTGTTACAACTATAATTTGAGGTTTATTTTTTTCCTTAAACATATACTACCTTTTTTTCTTTGTTATTATATTTACTTTTCTCTCTCTCGTGATTCTTTTATTTTTAAGGCTTCCTAATTAGTGCCCAAGATAATGTTCCAATTTTTTAGAGCATTATAATTAGCTATCTTCAACATTGGTGAATGATAAAAATATATACATTTAATTCATTAGCAAATATGATTCATCATATTTATACATCCAAAATTGTATTTATTGAATACTTTTTTATACAATATTAGTAATCTTGGTTTTTTTTAATAAAAATTATATTAATTTTTTTGTTAACCAAATAAACCTCTGTATGTTCTTCATGGAAAATATTCACTTCTAAAATTTATTATTTTTTCATTTTTTTCACTTTTAGTAATTACAAATAAGAAAAGTACAAATACACATTATTGGAGGGAAAATACAACATGACACGTAGACCCGACAGCTCAACTCGGTGTCATCAAGAAAAGTCAACTACCAGAGCTAAGCTAAGGACCATGACCTGGGAGATTTCCGTAAGTTCCACAAATCAAACTTAGGGGTCCGACAGCCATAACCGCCGATCGGGGCAGTTTCAACTACATTGTCATCTCTCATTGCCTATAAAAAGGACACTCCGCCTCTTCGCTCAGTACGCAATTATGCTTCGAGAATGACTTACCGTAGCTTGCACCACTTCTAACTTAAGCTTCAAAGTGTTTGTTCTTTTTGTAGGTCCCACTTGCTTAAGGTCTCACCTTGCTAGCTCGTCGTCGTTGTCACTTGGCCGATCTTCAGTAGCTCGGTGAATCTTGCACCATTTCCAGCCCTTGGCTCTTCGCTTAATGGGGAATCGACTTAATCGGTCTATTACCTCAAGGTCGGGGACAAACAAAGTTCGTTGTAGTCACAGAAGACTATTTTACCAGGTAAGCAGAAGTCGAGCCACTTGCAACTGTGATAAAAGCCAAGGTCACGAACTTCATCTGGACCAACATCGTCTGATCCTTTGGCATTCTAGACATAGTAATCATTGACAATGGGAAGCAATTTCACAACCAAGGTTCGACGACTTTTGCGCCAAGCTCAACATTAGACACGTTAGCTCGTTTCTAGTGCATCCTCAAGCTAATGGCCAGGTTAAAGCTGTCAGGAAGATCATAAAGCATGGGCTAAACTTGAAGCTCAAAGATTGCAAAGGCAAATAGGCAGAGGAGCTGCCAGAAGTCCTTTGGTCATATCGGACTATAGGCTCTGTTGATGTAAAAATTTGGCCTTTTGGGATTCCGCCAAATTCACACAAATCTTCTAGAATAAAGGGATCGACGAGACCCACAAAATCGAACAGCATTAAAGACCGGTATGGCTCTTTCCACACAGGCTCAAGTTGAATCATGATCCCTCTAGGGATTGTGGAATTCGAATCCTGATACATATAGGAAATCTGGTTATCTGAATCTAGGGAGATCTTCTCCTTTTGAATATAGGATATCTTCTCCTGAATCTGAGGGCCGTCAAGATATCTTCATTTTGAATCCCTACAATAAAGGAAATTGGGATTGTAGAAAATTGAGATTTTCTCATCCATAACAGTAGCCCCCACTCTTAAATTTGAACATTGTCAAAGTTCTGCTTTGAGAGTATTTTGTTGTTCATGGGTTGACTATTTTTGTGGAATAGCCTCTTTTTGGTCGCTGTTGATTGTCGTCTCAATTATGTTGACTTTCCAAGCCCCAATTCTCTTTTTTTTGTAGTTGGCTACCATCAAGTCTCTTAGAATTGAGAGTACTTGTCGTTGTCAGTTGTCGCTTTTTATGGACTGACCTATTATAGCCCCCATACCCTTTTGTCGTAGTTGACTGTAGTCAAGTCTCTTGGTTTACTCTTGGGTTTCCAACCTACTTGGCTTTTGCCAATGGTTTTATACCTAAGTCCAGTCGATACCTTTTTGTAGTTGTCGGTTGTCGTTTTATGGGCTGGCTGTCATAGCCCCCATTCTCTAGTTTGCTGCTATCAAGTCTCTTAGGCACTGCTATACGGTTAGTTTTTACCGTTACATTTTGGCCTTGGAATCTAACTTTTAACAGGGCCAGTGGTACTTACTTTGGGTTTCTAACCTCTTTGGCTTTTGCCCATGTTTTATACCTCAGGGTTTACTCTCGAGTTTCTAACCCATTTGGCTTTTGCCAATGGCTTTTATACCCTGAGTTTAGTCGGCACCCTTGGGTTTCTAACATATTTGGCTTCTGTCGGGTTTTTACCCCAAGTTAAATCAACACCCTCGAATTTCGAACCTATTTTGGCTTTTGCCACATGGTTTTTTACCTGTGGGTTTCATTAATTAGTTAGGCTTGTCTGTTTTCTGTTTTAACCTTGCTGGGCCTATACCCATGCGTTTGTTAGCACCTCGAGATTCTCTGCCTTGGTTTCACTGACTGGCCTGCTCCTAAGTCTGCCCCAATTTGAGTTCCTTGAGACCAAATTCATTGTCTTGCTGTCCTCCTAATCGTATCTCTGATCGCACGGTTCGACCGGATGGCCTTCTTTAGTCGACGGCAGTATGCCCGAAGCCGACTAGGTCAACTAGGTTACTCTTGTTTCCGTTGGGCGCGACCAACCTCTGTTGTCGTACAACTACTTACCGGCCAAACGTTGGCTCGAGGTTTGTCGTTTCCTCTTATCTTCAGCTTGCTCCGTGCATGACTGGTTGTCTCCCCAACTTCTTCAATCATCGGAGCTTTACCCTTTCGTGGATCACGAACAAGCGTTGATTCCTCATGTTGCTCGAGTTTTTAAAGAAGTAGGGACATGCTCCGGTGCATTCCCTCTATTCTCTCTTATAAGACGGCCATCTTGTCACCCTGTTGATCTGGACCTCCAATTGGTTTGTCTTTCAGCCCGAGAACTGGTCGGTCAGTATCCCTCTGTCCGTCATCTGGTCGGATCTCGTCACCCTGTTGATCCGGAGCTTTGATCGGTTTGCCTTTTTGTCCGAGAGCTGGTATACTAGTATCCTTTTGTCCATCGTCTGGTCTATCGGTATCCTTCGTCCGAGAACTGGTCGGTTATTCTCTTCTTCGACTGTCTCAGACGTAGGTGTACCCTATGAACTTTCCTCTTGTGGCTGAATTATTCATCAAAATGTTGTGGACTTCTTCCCAAACTCATGTTGACAAGTCTGCAATCTCTAATCGTTCCCACAGACGACGCCACTTGTTGATGCAGAAATTTGGCCTTCTGAGATTCCGCCAAATTCACACCAATCTTCTAGAATAAAGGGACCGACGAGACCTGCAAAATAGAACAACATTAAAGACCGGTGTGGTTCTTGCCACACAGGCTCCGATGCTTAAGTTAGAATTGGAGTAGTTGAGTATAAAGTGTAGAGTGTTGTGAGCATAACAAAGAGTAGAGATTTGTGGCTCCCCCGGTTTGACTTACTTCCCTATTTATAGAAGTTGAATCCTGATCCCTCTAGGGATTGTGGAATCTGAATCCTCATACATATAGGAAATCTAGTTATCTTAATCTAGGGAGATCTTCTCCTTTTGAATATAGGATATCTTCTCCTGAATCTGAAGGCCATCAAGATATATTCCTTTTGAATCCCTTGAATAAAGGGAATTGAGATTGTAGAAAATTGGGATTTTCTCATCCATAACAGGCTCGAACAACCAGACACCCTTCTTGTTGACCTTTGGGTCGGAGGCAATTATACTAGTGGAGGTCAGCTTGCTCACAACTCAGGTTGAAGATTTTAATACATAGGCAAACGATGAAGCTTTACAGCTGAAACTTGATTTATTGAAAGAGTGGTGAGTGGCTTTGCAACTTCAGCTTGTTTAGTACCAAAATTGTGTAGCTGGATATTAAGGGAGACGACCTAGTTCTTTCAAAGGTTCAATGCTTATTAGGACTCTTGATAAGACTTTGGAAGGTCATTACTAAATAAATGGCATTATTTGCCTAGGTGATAAGTTTGATTTTTTTACAGTAGAAAGCTTACTGTCTGTCGGGATATGTTTAACTATGAAAACGACCATTTTTCCTACATATTTATTAAAAAGTGTTCAATATATTGTTAAAGTATAATAAAAGTTGAATATTTCCGGCTAAACTACAACATGAATTTTTGGAGTTAAATTGAGATAAATTGTGCTCAAGCTAGGCAAAAACTCACAGTTTTACACTTTGTAGGGAAATTGCGCCTGACACATTTTACCTTCATTAAACAAAACGTGCATTTTGATCACGAGGGGCATGAAAGTCATCTCACATTTGGATTGCTTTAACCAATTCAGCCAAGTCCAAGTCAAAATTGTTCAATTAGCACAATCTCAACATTCTCATCCTATTTTGGTGGGAAGTTCAACTAGCTTCAAAGGCCTGTATAAGGAGAGCTTTCCTCAGAATTCAAAGCATCCAATTCACTTCAATTTGAGTGTTAGATAATAGATTAATTTTGTTGTATTTTTCTATATTTGTTATTTTGTTATTTTCAAAACTCTAGTCTTAGTAAACCATTGTTACATTTTGTTCTTGCTTTAATTCGAGTTTTTTCATTTATTCTTCGTCTATTTCATTTCTTCAACGTTCTTTAGCGAGTTTTAAACTCCCTTCAAGCTTGAAAGAGACGAAAGTTAAGCTATAACTCATTGTACTTTGTTATTCTTTCAATGAAACCAATGAGAATTGTTTCTTTTATTTTTTTGAACGTTTTTCTTTCTTTAATTATGAACTAATTTAGTTTTCAACCTCTTTCTGGAATGCCTTAGCTAAAATATTTAATTTTAGCACCGTCGAGAAAAACTCAAACTTCAAAAAAGTGTCAATTAGAGTCTGGCGCTTTGTCTTCTAGTGTTTTCTTTTCTCTCAAAACTAAGGCATGAATTAGAGGGTTTGTTGTTGGGACCTTCTCTACCTTAAAAGATAAGAGACACGTGCAAGCGTACGTGGTCACAAGTGATACTCGAAAGTAATTCTAAAGTCGAATCCTAGGGACTTTTTCTTTCAAAATGATTTAATGAAGTGAAATGGTTCAACATGAAATTGAGTTTTATGGATAAAGAGGAGTGATAAAATTGTTGTTTGTGGTTGCAAATGTTAAGCTTCTTTATAAAACACGACCTCTTTGCTTCCTACCGTATGTTTGAAAAAAATACAGAAAATATACACTTTCGGGGAAAAGTACCAGGCGCTACTTGGCTAATTCTACAAAGTTGAGTTTTACTATTTGACGAACAGCTTTTGGTTGCTGTAGACCCTAAGGTAACCTAATATCATATTTCTATGTGTGATTACAATCCTAGGACGTAAATATCATACTTCTCTTTCATTTTTTTTATGCACTTATGTTTAAGTCACATCCCATATAGGTTTCCTATTATTTTACCTAACCTCTAACCTTTTGAGTGTTGGGCTTCGTTGCATAGATAAATTTCCCAGTGACCAAATTCAGAAAAGACTTCAAGAAAAGTTTTTGGAAACCACTCCAAGAATGCACTAGGTGCATTTTGGATTTTTCCCCAATCGTGTAAAAATTAAATAATGTTGGCTAAGGCATTCCACAACGAGGTTGACAACTAAATTAGTGCATAATTAAAGAGAAGAAAACACACGAAAACATGAGAGAAATAATTTCCAATAATTTAAATTAAATAAAAACAACGTACAATGAGTTCTAGCTTAACCTTCTTCTCTTTCAAGCTTGAAAGAAGTTTAAACTCCCTAAAGAACATTAAAGAAAATAGATAGATGAAGAACAAAGGAAAGAACTTGAATTAAAACAAGAAAAACACTAGAGTTTTCGAAAGTACAAGGGAATAACAACGGGAAAAATAACTACAACGAGTACTAAACTTAAAATGGATGCTAAAACTCTTGAATAGATCAAGAATGAATGGAAATTGATGGGAATGGATGATGAAGTGCAGGGGAGGCTATTGGTATATAGGGCTTCAAGTTGGTTTGAATTCCTACCAAAATAGGAGGAAATGGTTGAGATCCATCCAACAACTCAATTTTGACTTGGACTAGGCTGATTTTATTACAACAAATCATATGTGAGATGACTCTGGTCGTCATAAGTGAAGCATGTGTTTTAAAAAAAGTATAAAAACAAAGCTGCACATGGGATTTCTGTAAGTTTTTGTCAAGTTTGACCACATTTTACTCCAAATTTTTGCAAAACACCCTATATAGCAAATTACCCATAAATATTCTCCCGATATCCTATTTATAGAATACGTAAACACTTAATGAAATCTGAACGAAAAAATGTTCGTTTTTATGGTCAAACATACCTTGTCAGTCACGTTTTTGCATCAAAAAAGTCAAATCTAACAGGTGTATTTTAGTTCTTTATTGACAGTTGCAAACCTAAATCACACTTTATCACCTATTTTTACTCATAGAACCCGATTGCAATTTGAACCATTTTATTTCATTTAAATTTCAATTTCAAAGCAAAAGTATGTGAGGATTCAACCTTGGAATTACTTTCTTGTATTACTGGTGACTGTGTACGCTTGCACATGTCTGTTATCTTCTGAGGTAGAGAATATCCCAATACCAGGCACCTACATGTTGAGTGACCTAGCGAGCATGCTACTACCTCACCCGTGGAATGCAGTGCACTTGATATTTTACTTTCAATAAGTGCAAAATCCTCCCGAAAATGAATTGTACTTATAATAACTACTCTACATCAATAAAATGCACGGATTATTTGAGCATAGTATTATGTGGTCGAACCGAGCTAAGCTCAAATAAGGGCCAAGGTATGTACTTATTTCAAACTAATTTCTACTAAGCTATGAGTTCCCATCTGTAACTCGTCTTGAGCACTGATCTCTCTTTTAACTAAGTTAGTTGTTTTGTGAATTTTCCACGTAACTGAGCTATCGCAAAACCTACAAATAAAATGCACGCTAAACTCCCAAGTCCAACCTAATGTAGTTAAATTCTCAAATTTGCGAATAAGGATAAGGGTAAATGCATGAAACCCGACCTCAAAGTTAATAGTTATCAAACTTTTAACATTAAGGGTTAAAAACCGACTTGGGCATTATGTGTAAAAATGAGCTTAATAAAATAAAAGTCAATGATTAACAAAAATAGTAATTTCATAAATAAGATATGGTATGGTATATAGGCCCCAACCTACAAGATGATGTCCACATTCTAAGTATAAAGAAAGAACTGGCAAAGGCAAAATGAAGTGAGCTACTTCTTAAGGCTTAGGAGGATTCTCTTGGGAGCTTGTCCTAATAATGTCAACATCTTCTTCCTCTCCCTCATAATTATAGCATTTTAATAGATAGAACTTGATCATGACATCTAAAGCCTTGGACCCATTAGGGAGGGTGGTCCATTCTTCAACATACTACCTCTCCAGGTCGGTTAGGTCGACCCTCGGACGACTCTTCTTTAGCTCGACCAAAGCAAATCTGAACCCAATGTCCATAAAGTGCTTGGCGAAGGACGAGTAAGAATAAGTCTGTTTGAAAGTTGCTTCAACGAACAAAACATTTTGAAGCTTATTCTTTAGGTTGGAGAGCTCTTTCCTTGAAGCTTGAAGGTACTTCTCTGTGACCTTCAAGCTCGCCTTCAGCTTGGAATAGGCCTCAATGACTTGGTTGAAATGTTGAAGCTGCTCCATGGCCTGCTTCAGCATCTTCTCGCAATTCGCCATCTCCTTTGTTGACTCAGCCAGAGTCTCGTCAGTCGCCTTCAGCTTAGCCTTTACAACAGCAAGCTCGCCCCTAGTGACTTTGGCATTGAAGATCGCCGCCATGTAGAACTCTTTCTTGGCTCGTAGTAGCTCATCGTGTCAGTTCAGTTTGAGCTTAGTCTGTGCACCGGTTTCACAGACAGTCATGAATACCTTAAAAACAGAGACCCCGTTAGCTTGGACACAACGATAGTTAACGAATAAGATACAAAGTGAAGCTACTTACATCGGCAACCATGTCGATGCCCGTTTAGATATGGCCCCCATCAGGCACGCGTTGCCTCTTAATCAACCTACCAATGTCATTAGGTTTAACCTGCACAACGACTGCCTTAATCCCTTCGATGATTGTCTTAGACTGGAAGTGCAGCTTGAAGTCCTCATGGGCTTCAATCTGAGCTCACTTGGAGGCTGGTTCTACCTTCTCACACTCGACGGTTGCAACCTCCATTTCTCAATCATTCTTCTTCTCCTTCCGAGTGCAAATATAAAACCTAGACTCAACTTTGGATATTGTTTTAACTGTGTGAGTGCCGAACAGTTGATCTACGGTTAGTAGCTCGATAAGGTCTTCATCCTCGTGCTCCATTCTCTCACATTCTCTCTACCAAAGATAGTAGCACCCGTATAGAGTACCCCACCCATTAGGAGTGGTGTGCAGGAGGCAGGTTCACTTCATTTAGAAATTCACGGGCAAATGCAGGAAGAAGAACATGCACACCAAACTCGAACATCTCGAAGTAGAAGCTAACATGTCTAGTGGGCGGCTCCTCCAACTTCTCACCTTTCACAAGGTACCTATGCCTATACAAGAGGGCACCTCGTACTTAGCCTTGATGAAGTCTATCTATCCCATGGGTAGTTCTCACTTCTATTCTTTCTGATCTTTGGGAAGAAGAACTGAGTTTTAATTAGAGTAACTAGAGGACGATCTACCACCAGACCTACCGCTATCTATCCTAGACATTTCTACTAAAGCTACAAAATAAAGAAAAAGCTAAGGAAGAGAACACCAACCTCTAAAGGGAATGCCTGGTAGCTTAGCTGACCTCGAAAGCAAAATGTTTTAAAAGCGTGAGAAATGAAGACCTACGGGGTATCTTACATATAGGACTCAAAATCCATTTTGAGTTGTCCATGTGTCACCAAACAAGCACCCCATATCGCGCCATAGATCGATGGTTCACTACTTGAGTGCGCTGCATTGTCAGAGCGATGTTCCAACTTCTATCATAATGGTTGCATCTGAAACTCTGCTTGGTGTTCAAGAACTTGGTTGGTTAAAAAATAACTCCATCAGAATCCTCTGCCAGGTCGAAGCTTGAACCTGCTAGAGCGGACGCCAATGTTGGAGGAAAAAAATACAACATGACACGTGGACCCGATAGCTCAGCTCGATAACATCAAATTCGGTCAACTAAGCTAACAAATAAGACCGACCTATATCCAGAGTCGAACTAAGGACCATGACTTGGGAGTTTTCCCTACGTTCAACAAACCGACCTAAGGATCTGACATTAGATTCGAGAATTGACTTGAGGGTCCGACAGCCATAGCTGCCCGTCAGGATGGTTCCAATTGCTTCATCCGCCCTCCCCCCCACTGCCTATAAACGGGACACCCTGCCTATTCGCTCAAGTACGCAATTATACTCCAAGAACAACTTACCATAGCCCGTGCCTCTTCTAACTCAAGCATCAGAGTGTTCGTTCCTTTTGCAAGCCTCACTTGCTAAAAGTTACACCTCGCTAGTCCATTCTCGTTCCCACATGGCCAATCTTCGATAGCTCGATCGAATCCTGCATCAACACACATTGAAACTAATAATTTAAGTACATTCATGAAATTAACACTGAAAAGAATGTGAAAATTTTGAATATAAATTGTTTATCAATTTATTCCTAAAAAAATAATTTCAAAATCTATCAATTTATCTCTAATTATAATTAATAATGTAAATTTAAAGTCATAGTGTTTTAATAGTTAAACCATGTTTAAAGAAAGAAAAATATAAAAATATATCAAAACTAATAATTAGATGCATTCATAAATTTGTCATACCAAATAAACCTCTCTTTCTCTTTTTTTATTAAAAATATTGACTTTTAAAATTTATAACTTTTCATTTTTTCACTTTTAATAAAGTCATAAAATTTATAATTTATAATTTTATCTCTAATTATAATTAATAATATAATTTTAAAAGTTATAGTGTTCTAATAGTTAAACAATCTTCAAAGAAATAGAGATATAAAAAATATTGAAAGTAACAATATGAGATGTCTTCATAAAATTGTCATTGCCAAATAAACATCTCTATGTTATTTATTAAAAATAGATCTCTCATCCATTTTCTAATACACAACACTTTTGCCTAACCTGTTAGTTTCTTTCCCTTTCTCCTATCCCTTCTTCTTAGTTGTAAAAATAGTGTTGTTTAGCAATTATATAGTAGTGTATTTTGATAAATAATTATTAGTTTGATCTTAAACAATAGTAAGAGACAGAAGATGTTTCGAGAAAATTAAATTACGTGTAAGGTACATGCTAAGATATTAGCAGAGTTTTAGACAATGTTCGTAAACCTTAGAGAAATAGATGTGAACATAAATTACGTTCTAGGAAACTGTACACATTATTAAACCCAGCTAGATAGAAAATGACCCATTCCTTAATTATCGAGCATAATGAAACAACCGATAAACGATATTGAAGGATCAAAGAAAAACTCATGGAGCGACATGAAAATCAACTTCTCCTCTTCGTAAATGTGATTTAGGCCAACTAGGGACATGTAACCAATATAGTTTTTAGATTTTCTTCATGGATATTGAAGGAAAAGTGAAAGAACACACTAGCTATAAATGAAAAATTCCAAAACGTCTCTTAAACCCAACCCAACCTATGAATACTAGTGAGCTTTGTAATTGAAAAATCATATGAATTTTACAATATGGTGATATTAATATTAGATACGTTGAGGTATATTTTTTTAATTACATGATTAGATATTAGTGCTGGAGTTTTAAGGGTAAGCATTGTACAATCTCCCAGATCATAAATAAAAAATAAATAAATAAAAAATTCTCCATTTTAACCTATTTTGACACCAAGAAATACAGCCAAGTTATTTATCGAAATAGGAAAAAAATTTCACAAATTAAGAGTTGAGTCGTTTATTACTAAAAATTGTATTTCATACCAACAATTATATATTGTAGGGGACTTTAACACGGTGGTTCGATGGAAAAAAGTAAAAATAAGAAAATGAGAGTGATCTAGATTTATCCCAACTATAGAAGAATTTCAATATTGGACTCAACTCAAAGGTTCCGAACAGGAGAAGTACGTCATGCTAATGTGTCTTGGATGATCCACAT
The DNA here is from genome assembly GCF_013281855.1 of Momordica charantia. NCBI lineage: Eukaryota > Viridiplantae > Streptophyta > Magnoliopsida > Cucurbitales > Cucurbitaceae > Momordica > Momordica charantia. The sequence continues at coordinate 2,310,457 of NW_028275157.1, read as the reverse complement.
GTCAAAGTCAGGTGCTGATGAGTACATTGAACTATTCATGTGGGTGAGAGCCCTCACAGCCCAGGCACAATGACGCATTTATCAGGGGCATGCTCTACCACTAAGCTAATAGCTCGTCGTGCGGGCCTCCCACTGGGGGCCCGCTATGCCAAAAGAGAGAGAAACCTCATCCCTCTCTTTCATTTTTGTAACGCCCCAGAACGTTCCACACGCTTCTAGGTCACGTTAACTACCCACCTGTCTAACCTTAACTCCAAACACGAGATAACAACTCCCTGTGAAATAATTATAAAAAGTAAAACTTCAACTCCCATCAATTTACCAACGAATCAATCCTATAGAATATCAATCAAACATCATCCATGGACAAACCCATGAGGCAATTTCATTATTCCAACTAGGCAAACTCAATGAATGGAAGAAAATTAAAATAAACACCTATTCCGAAATAAAGTAGACAACGAGTGGGAACCTCCCAATTATTCAAATAAGAACAGGTAGTTTGTTGACCGAACCATAAAGTTTTAACCATCTAAACCTAAGCTAAGCAAAAGTAACCACGCAGCCTATGGTCCTCGCCCGTCATGTCTCCTCCGCTTCATCACCATGGTCACCAACGAATCCTCCGCCTGAAACAATAATTGTAGAGGGGGGTGAGTATATAAAATATGCTTCGTACGTAGCCTTCACCAACAACACACAAACATCATGCTCAAACAAAAATCATGAAACATTCATAGTCATGCTCTTCATCACATTATGCAATCAAACATAGACACGCTGTATAAGATCCGGCGATAACCACAACCATGAACAATTTAACTACCAACCTCGAGGCTCCCTAACATCTCAAGCACCTCTACGCTTATCACAGCTATCCTAGGTCTCCAAAGCTAACGCTTTCGAGTAGAGTCGGCCCCTGACCATTTTTTTTACCCAGAGCCCCGACACTGTTGCATCGACCCTCGACCATTTTTACCTAAGGCCCCGATGACTTCACCATCTATCGGCCCTTGACCATTTTTACCCAAGGCCCCAATAGTTTTCCTTCCAAAAGACTCCTCGCATCGACCCTCGACCATTTATACCTGAGGCCTCGACACTCATCTTTATCCAACATTGGTGTGTCGACCCTCGACCGTTTTTACCCGAGGCCTCGATACTCAATTAGTGACGTATCAGCCCCCGACCATTTATACCCGAGGCCCTGACACTCACCCATTCACTTTCCCCAAGAATCCAACGTTCCTTATCATGACCAACTCCACAACAACCCCTAGCCTGCGAACAGGGTCCGAAAATATGCTTCTATTACACCCACATCTCATAAGAAAATAATATAACTCAGACCAACACAATCACATCATAAAGAAACGTTTATATATGCTCAACCAACACGCTCACATCATAAAGAAACATTTATATAAGCTATACTAGCACGCCCACATCATAAGAAAGCATAATCGCAATAATTCTATTTTAACGAGCATCCCTTGGTAATCACACATCATTCCACAACAATTCTCAGCAGTCTAACAAGGCAAAACTCCACCATTATCTCCGACGAACATTCAACACTACACCAAGCATATAGATTAGCACAAATGAGAGTTACCTGGCACAATAGTGTATCAAAATCAATATTAAAAATCACAAAACAGCACAATGGAAACCAACTAACACACATTAACGCACGCACACGCCCCTTGTCTACATACACACCACCGCACCCCTAAGTTTTGCGTCGGTCTCACACCTAGGCACTAAAACAGAAAAAGACAGCAAGTTATATATACGATTCATCCTTCGAAATCAATTCTAAGAGGGTTCAAATGACTCATTACCGCAAAATCGACTTCGTATAGGTGTGGGTAACTTAGATCTAGCTCGCCAAGGTGTGGGTAGCCTAAATCGGGCTTCGAACAGATGTGGGTAATCGCCAAACACCACAAACACTGCAGTTTGCGTGTTACAGCAGGGGAAAAATGATCCAAATCCTCTTTCGACGCTGTTGAACGCTAAAACAACGTCTGGGTCACCCAAACTACACTTCCACGGGTCGGGGTTATCAACCGAAACGCCAAGACGCCGCTAAAAACACCTACGCCGAAGAACGCCAAAGGAAAACACCGAGGAATATCGTGCTGCTGCAAAACTCGTCACGCCGCTGCTGCCAACGGAGAAACGCGCTACAAAACGCCACAGATCGAGGGAGGGATGCCGCGGGTCTGGCCATGGGTCACTGGATCGGGTTTGTTCGGGTTCGCTGCAGAAAAAGAAGGGGTACGTCGGCCCGCCGTTAAATCCACCGGAAAACGCCGCGCTGCCACTGGATTCGTTGGCGCATTGCAGTTGTCACCGCCGATCCGAGGAAATGCCGCCGCTATGCTGGTCACCGGCGTGGAGGTTAACGAAAAATGGGGGGGGGGCTGGGCGGCTGGAGCAACACGAGAAAGAGGGAGAGGAAGAAAGTAAACTTAGGTTTTTTTTTCTTTTTATTAATTTTCTTTTCCTTTGTTTTAAAACCAAACCAACCCAACTAAAAGCCCAACATAACCAAGCCAAAAAGAAGAGAAAAAAAAAACTCATCCCAACTTAAGATAAAACCAATCACACGGAATCCGATATATATAAATTTAATTAAAGTTTAATTTAAAATTAAATGAAAATCTCCTGATTCGAGACTAACTAACCTGAGGGACTCGGGGCGTTACAATTTTTTCCCCACGTTGCCACATGGGAGGGATAGAGGGACATAAAAAAGGAGATCCTATGAACTTCTTTCGACCTAGGATAATAAGCTCACAAGCTTAATCTTACTTCACCGGCGAGAAATGAAAGAAGACTTCCATCTCCAAGTTTGACTTAGACGTAGCTCGCTTCTTTTTTGGTGTGAAGCAGTATCAAACCAAAATACTTAACAAGTGTTAGCTCTCCCTTAAAGGGAGGTGACCCAGCTGCACCTTTCAGTACGACTGCGTTGTTACGACTTCACTTCGACATCCCCCTCTTTGCGATTAAGGTCATGACTTCAGGCATGGCTAGCTCTCATGGTGTAATGGGCAGCGTGTACAAGGCTTGCGAACGAATTCACCGCCGTATGGCTGACAGACGATTACTAGCGATTCCAATTTCATCGAGGTGAGTTGTAGCCTATATGCGACATCTCATTGGTCTTTGTTGCTTGAAGTTTGGGAAACTTCTTTAACCATAGCACAATATTAAGTAGATTGATGCTACTATCAATCTCAAGAAATTTGAAATTCTCTCCTCAATGTTAAGGACAACGATATAACGAATAGAGATAATTGTCGCACCTTCAATCTTTTTTCCTATCAGTCTACCTCGATTGTGATAGGACATACCTTGCTCGTCACTCGAGCATAGAGCATGTGTCCACTTTGGGCATAATCCTCACTGCTTTACTTTTGGTCTCACCCAATAAACATGATACCAATAGAGATAATTGTCATCTCTTATATACCATGGATCAACTTCTTTCCTTGCATATGCAATACTTTGTTTGCACACTTTGCAACCCTAACTCTCAGGCTTAACTATTTCAAGGGAGCAACCTAAGGAAGGACCTCTATTTGTGAAAATATTTTCTAATCTTTTAAATATAATTGTATTAGAAAGCTAAAAATAGCTACATTTACTCAATTATAAGGTTTAATTTGATGAATATTAGAGTAACAATTTTCTCATCTTGATCAGTTCAATGGTGAAATTTCAATATCTTTTTTTGTGTCTTTTTTATTTTATAATTTCAATAATTAAAATGTACACTAATATGCCCAAATTTCGAGGTAAGTTTTACGTCTTTTTTCTTTAAAGGACAGGTAAGGTAAAGTTCTTGTTAGCCTATGGATTTTTAAATTTATTATGTTTTGGTCAATGTGTTCAAATTTAGTCCATTATCTACAATAAATCTTAAGAATAGTCTATATTCACTGCTACAGATTTGAGCTTCAATGACAGTTAAAAACTATCATGAATATAATTTGTGACAGTTATACAATTGTTATGCATTAAGACATCATGGAAAAGGAGAACATGATGACAGTTAATGAAAAATTGTCATTAATATAATTATAACGAAAGTTATAAATTGTCACAAACCAATCTTTATATTCACCCAAATTTTATGTCACAAATTACTCATTTGATGACAGTTTATAACTGTCACTAAAACAATAAAATACTTGTTCTCCTGTCAACAAAAACTTAATAACGGCATGTGATTTGTGTAAGCTCTCATGCGAAGTTACCAAATGTGAGATAGAACTACTACTTCATAAGGTATTTATAGGACAAAATATAAAGGGTATGGAAGGAAAAAAACAATATGACTTTTTGTGACAATTAAAAATTTCATAAACGATGGTTTAAAAAACAATTATGACCTTTCGTGACAGTTAAAAAATTATGATTTTTTTACCGTTAATAATTTTGATAAATGATCTACAAATGTTTTAAAATAATCATGACATTTAGTTACATTTATAAAATGCCATAAAATATGAAAAAAATTTGAAATATATGTTTTTCCACCAAAATCGTGCTTCCATCATATTTTATTGTCATTGAATTAAAAGAAAAAATACCAATTTTTCGACCGTCTTTAATTGTCATAAAATTTGAAAAATTCATAAATTAGTATTTCTTCCTGCTAAAAGTGGCCCCAAAATTTGTGACAGTTTTTTTTATGTCATCCTTTTAATGTTCATAACTATCCTGAACGTTTTTTACAATAATGATTATTAATTTGAGGTTTTATTCATTATATTTCGGAAAAAGAAAAATAATAACCTCCAATCAAAAAAAGGTACAATGTGAATATGGTTTTCAAATTTTAGATGGAAGGTCTATATTAAGGACTATTATTATCACTTTATTTTTTGAAAATGAAATGAGACTGTTTTTAAGAATTATTAAAAGTTTTGAGATTAAATATAACCTTTGATGGATTAAATAGAAAAAAGTGTCAAAATACCATAATAGTTTTATAAATTCTTTTTATATCTATGATTTATCAAAATACTTTTTTAGTCATATTGATCATTGATATCTCAAACTCTAATATTTTCATTGCTATTATGATGTCTAATATTTCTAATTTTATTATTAGTAAAATATTTCATCTTGATTACTGCTGCGAATCATAAAAAGGAAACATATATGTTTTACAAAGCAAATTGGTTATTTAGAGACTCTTTTTTTATTAAACGTAAATTGTGATTTAATAATCGTTTTATAATTAAACATTTTATCTTCGTGACATTAATTTATAATTATTGTTGACGGCGAATTTCAGAGAGGTCCACATGTTCTTCGAACAAATGACTTCGTCGGAGAACAAACGAGCCTGCAACCAGAAAAATTGACATCGGTGTTGTGTCCCTCCAAATGCACTCTAACGCTAAAGTCAACAATCGGAGTAAAAAATAGGAAAGACACCTTAGGTATAAGTGACAGACCTTTCACTTACTTGGTGAAGGTGAGGGTCCTTCCCTTATATATGCTCAGATGGTCGACAGGCCGGAAGGACATCGGTTGAAATAGCAAGGACGTGTCGCGCAGTACAATACCTGACAGAGGTGTACGCCCCCGAAAATTGTTTGATCGTGACTCCACCCACAGGCCTACGGCCTGCCACCTGCCACCGGTAGTAAACGGTGTTCGGCGTGCTCCCTGTACTACAGGTGTAACCGCGCGTCTCTCCCTACCGTCACATCATATGGCATGTAACCACAAGTGGTCCAATGCCCCTCCGTGGCCGACACGCGTCCTGCTCGATTTTCACCCTCAACAGTTAGCCCTCAATGCCTTTGAGTGTTTCTAGTCTACTACTAGTAGCCGTGACTCCGAGGATCATCTCCAACGTCTCATTTTCGAACTACAACTACCACGACTCATTAAATGAAACAACCGCTCATTTTGCTCCCCCTGCCCCTCAGGCTTAGCTACTTTTTGTCTGGGCTCTGTGTTTGCTGCCCTTTTTTGCTTTGTAATTGCAATTGACTTTAATCACTACAAATTTCTTGTTGATACGCCCTTTATTTACTTCTTTTTCCTACTTTTTCAATCTCCCCACTGGCTTCTCAGCTGCTTTTGCAGCAGTGAAGTCACTGCTATGCGTTTTGAACGTTTGTAGAGTTTTTGGAGGAATTTTGAAGGTGCCCTTAGAGCATTTTTCAAGGTCTAGGATGATTTGAGGGGCAACGATGCCTAAAGAGTTTCTAGGATCTGAGTGGAGCTGAATGACTGCTATACGGTGGTCTTGGCCTTGGTTAGATTATTTAGGCTTAATGGCTTCAACGCACTATGGATATGCACGAGTGGGACCTTGGTTGGCTTATCTACTAGGCAACGTGCCTTAAAAAATAGGGTGTTCAGAGGCTTGCTCGCAGCCGAGTAGATGTCACGTAGGTAGTCTAGACTCGGGGGCAGCCTTTGAACTTTGATTGTTCCTACAAGGCAGTGAATATATTCGAGGGGGAGCCTGGTCGGCTCCTCTACTCGAGAAAGTGCCTTGGAACATAAGGTCTTCAAAGGCTTGCCCACGACCGAGCAGATGCCATGTAAGCGGTTTGAACCTAGAGGTAGCTTTGGAACTTTGAGTGTTCTAGCAAGGCAGCGAATGCGTCCGAGTGAAAGCCCTGGGCTGGCTCCTCTACATGGAAAAGTGCCTTGGAACACCAGGTCTCAAGAGGTTTGCCACCGCAGAACAGATACCACGTAGACAGTCTGGACATAGGGGCAGCCTTGGATTTTTTAGTGTTCCAGCAAAGTAGTGAATGCGTCCGAGTGGGGGCCCTGGTTGACTCCCCTACTCGGGAAAGTACCTAGGAATATCAGGTCTTTAGAGGCTTGCTCACGGTCGAGCAGATGCCACATAGGCGATCTAAACTCGGGGGCAAGCTTGGAATTTTGAGTGTTCCAGCAAGGCAGCAAATGCGTCCGAGTGGGAGCCCTGGCTGGCTCACTTACTCAAGAAAGTGTCTTGGAACATCAAGTCTCTAGAGGCTTGCTCACAGCTGAGCGGACGCCACGTACGCGCTTAAGGTAGGCTTGAAATTTTTAGTGTTTTAGCAAGGCAGCAAATACGTCTGAGTGGGAGCCCTGGCCGGCTCCCCTACTCGGGAAAGTGCCTTGGAACATCAGGTCTCCATAGGCTTGCTCATAGTCGAGTGGATGCCACGTAGGCGACTTGGACTCAGTGGAAGCCTTGGAATTTTGAGTGTTCCAGCAAGGTAGCGAATTCATCTGAGTGAGAACCCTGGCTAGCTCCCTTACTCGGGAAAGTGCCATGGAACATCAGGTCTCTAAAGGGTTGCTCGCAGCCAAGCAGATGCCATGTAGGCAATCTGGACTTGGGGCAACCCTGGATTTTTTAGTGTTCCAGCAAGGCAGCGAATTCGTCCGAGTGGGAGCCCTAGCCACCTCCCCTACTCGGGAAAGTGCCTTGAAACATCAGGTCTCTAATGGCTTCCTCAAGGCCAAGCGGTTGCCACGTAGGAAGTCTGGACTTGGGGGTAGCCTTGGAATTTTTAGTGTTCCAGCAAGGCAGTGGATGCATCCAAATGGGAGCCCTAGCTGGCTCCCCTACTTGGGAAAGTGCCTTAGAACATTAGGTGTCTATAGGCTTGCTCATGGCCAAGCGAATGCCATGTAGGCGGTTTGGACTCGGAGGCAACCTTAGAATTTTGAGTGTTCATACAATGCTGCGAATGCATCCGAGTCGGAGTCCTGATCGACCCCTCTACTCGGGAAGGTGCCTTAGAACATCAGGTCTCCATAGGCTTGCCCATGGCCGAGCAGATGCCATGATGCCGATCTAGACATAAGGGCAGCATTGGAACCTTGAGCGATCCTGCAATGACAGACACTATTAGGTAGTGTATCTGTTACCATGAATCTAACTCCTTCACTCCATGTCAAGTAATGACTAAAGTTTGTCCTATTGTCGAGTCTACTTACGTAAGGGTGACTGGTTCACATTACAAGGTTTTTTTGCATCAACTGGAGTGTTGCCCTCATGACAATTTATAGCAATCTGTCCTTCCTTGCCACATTTAAAACAAACTCTAGTTCGTAACAAACAACACCCTCAATGACATTTCCCGCAAGTACTACATACTGGTCTTTCATTGTTAGGACATTGTTGTCGATTAGGCGGCTGTCTCTGACCTTGAGCTTGGTTCAGCGTGGAAAAATTATCTTGAAGTTGCTGTGGATTACTAGATTCTTGGTCAAACTTTCTTTTCTGTCCTGAGGAAGAACCTAGTCCCGAAGGCACTTGGGGCTCATTTGCTGAATGATTATCAATCAATGCAGCTGCTCGAAGTGCTGTAGCATAATCTGCTAGGGGGAGAGCTGCCACAAAGCCTTGAATATCATCCTTCAGGCCCATGATGAATCGTTTGGTCTTCTTGGCCTCGTGTCTGCAAGCTCAAGGGCAAACGAGACAATTTTGTGAATTCCCTCTTGATGGGATGTGAATCCCGGAGCGGAAGCAGCGCATCGTTCATGAATTTTTTAGAAACAAAATCAAATGTGCAAGAATAAAAAATATAGGGAAAACTTACATTTGAAGAACAGTTCTTCAATGATTTCCCGACGAACACCACCAAATATTCATATTCATATTAATTTTATTTTAATCTCATTCAAATAATTTCTCTCATAATATATAGTTTCAATTAGAATTAACTATATATTATAATGTATTAATATACATATAATCCCTTGAGCAATTTGAATATTTCAAATTTTTCAAAAAACTTAATCCTCGTTTTACCGATTATGAGCTAGCAAAGGGACCTAATGGACCTACAGATCAGAAGCTCCAACGATGCGAGATTAATCGGTCAAACTCATTGATCGAGTTAATCAACATTCGTTAACTACGTGTCACTCCACTAAAGACCCGCAGTTGTACTCTTCTCACTGCAGAATGTTTTCGTGTTCATGGATATACGACCATTAATGGCAAGTCAATCCTTCACAAGTGCTCGTAACTCAAACTGAATCAAATTACTATTTTACCCCTGAGTTACATCTTACTCCTTAAATACCACTGCTCCTCTAATGAACAACCCGGTTATGGTCCGACCAATAACCGAAAGTCCCTCTCGGACCAGTAAGAGGGTGTGCCCCTTGTTCAAGTCTTGGAGTCAGCATTTAAGAGAACACTCATCTACTCCCCTAAAGTTGGGGAGAAGTGAATTCTATCTTGTGAAGTTATGTTCCCAGCTCCTCACTCGGTCTCGTCCCCAAAATGGTAGGATTGTTGATTCGGCGACTTGAGCCACTCTCACCAATACAGATCAAAGGACGAGCCCTCACGGGCAGGAGTCCTAAACTCACTCAGGATTGAGAATCATTTGCCTGGTCATCCTATGAAATAACAATCTGTTAGTCAATAGCGTTACATCTAAAGATTGGCTATTTCGCGGTCCGGTCTTATACAAACTCATTGTATAGGATACCCCTACTCGCATGTCTCCACACTAACGACTTGGATCTAGTCGTCTGTAATATTGACAAAGTGGGTTGTATTTATAGTCTTGCCAGGATAAGGTACCCAGCCTTATCTTTATACTATAGACACTTTAGCTTATTCACGGGATATTATCCACTTGTATATCAGGGGTATATCAAATATATACCTAGTATATTAGGGATATATCAAATATAATACCTAGTATATCAAAGGTATATCAATTATATACCCAATATATCAAATACATACACAATATATATATTGTCCCGGTTACATGATAATAACCTTGGATGTTTAGTTTATTGGATTTTGGACAATGCAGTGTTATGAATTCAACAACAAATTTATTGACTAAAACTTTATTGAATATACATTTGTTTTTACATAAATACAAACTATGAGTTTAGGGCAACACACCCAAGACCTCTCATATTCCTCCACTGATCTGTTACCTTGCTTCAGGTTTAGAATTTTTGCCTGTTTCCTGAATCGGGTGATCGCTAGGTAATACTGTAGGAAGAAAGCATATTTAAACTGCAACCATGTGATTAGGCCTTCACTAACATTGATAGACCTCATTGCAGACTCCCACCATAAAAGAGCATCATCTTTTAGAATGAAGATAGCAGACTGCACTTTTTGTTGCTCTGGACATCTCATATAATGAGAGATAGTCTCTATCGAGCATAACCAATTCTTTGCCAACGTCGGATCTACCGATAGTCCGTCAAAAGAGCGAGGGTCGTACTACTTAAAATCTCACAAATATTTAGCTTCTATTGACATGCTCCCTTGATCTTGAGTCAATTAAGCCATTTGATTATAGCCAGCTATTTGAACAAGTTTCTGTAAGGTTTCCATCATCAAGGACGCTATAGTAGGCTCTGACTGTCCAGAAGTTTGACCCACACTGGAAGGATTCCTCTTTGGATAATAGGTACTGTAACTAGTATTACTATGATCAGTTTAATCGGTATTTTCTTTTATGGTTCATATTCTGGATTAGGTTTCATCCCTGTAATAATCGGATGAACTGAGTTGTAGACATGAAAGCGTAAGAACTCAACAGGATTCCCCTCGAATCAGAAGGAAAAAAAAAGGTAGGTCCCGTTGACCCCTTACTAGTTAGAATAATTTATTCGTATAAATGACAAAATGGATATTTCTGATGTTTCAAAACATGTGGATTCTTCGTCTGACCAGGGATTTGAACCACTGGAGGATTCTCCATTTGTCCAGGAGTTTGAACCACTCGAGGATTCATATCTGTCCATTAGGTTGATTACTCACAGTTGGCTCTACTATCTCAGGGTTTGCTCCTTTACCTAGCCCACCCCGTCTCACAAAAACCCTTCTACGTGGAGCCATAATCTAATAACCACAACATAGTTCAGCTTGGCCTATCGTCACAACCATCAAATGTAAAACATATTATTCATCACAATACAACATAATCATGTCTATTATTTATGCATACTACAATTTTTTTAATAAATAAATAAAAATATTGTTAAAACAAAAGGCATACCTGGCGATGACAAGATATTTGTGTAACTGGCCATGGTGATACATTAATGCCTACGATGTAAGCAAGTCTACAAGACCGTCAACTTGATCTGATACCCATTGTAACGACTCGACTTTTTGGGACTTAAACTTCTAAGGGACGCTATTACATGCATGCTTTCAATATTCTAAAAATCTTTTAAAAATAAATGATAATAGATAAAACAAAATACAATCTGATAACATAACTTTATCAAATAAAATTTAAAAAGTTTTCTTTGTGATCCCATAGAAAGTTTTCCCTAAAACTTAATATTATTAAGATAAATAACTTTTAATACAATAAAAATAAAACACGAAACTAATGTAGAAGCGAAAACCTATGGCACAGCTTGCAGATATCTTCGTCACAAACCTGTTATTCCCTAAAAAAGATGGGAAAGGGGTAAATATTAAAAAAAGTAACAGGGTCAGACATGCATACACATACATAATTAATGTAACATAAACATGTGGGACCTAAAACTTTATGAGTAAAATTCTTTTCCTTTTCCTTTTCCTTTTCTTTTGGCCAATGTGAACAATTAACCCAATCCTACACAAACGATATCAACTCCATTATGATACCTAGGTGAGTTTCCTAGGAGACTCTACCCCAACTGATTGTTGTTGGCACCCAGTCAGTAGAGCTAAGTCTCACCTATCTAGGTCCTCAATTTCAATCTAGTCTGTGTATGGTAGTTGCCACAACTTGAATACATATAAAAAAAAAATAGTTTCACATTCAAGATCATGCATCAGGTCCCATAATCATACTTTCTGTAATGCAGCACAACAACTCCACATAATATTCAATTCACAAACAGCATCCATCGTATAGTCATTCAAAACATCATATAAAATTTCCAACCTAGCAGAATCACTTACCTTAATAATGATCCAAAATAAATGTTAGCTCAATCTACAAAATTTACTAGCCCAGCCTAAATCAATTTCCCAAAAAAAAATAACTAAAATTAAAAACAATAAAATTTAATTGAAGAAATTTACCAGTTGATATACGGATCACAAAACCAAAAATTTAATCATGGCTTACCGTTGAGGATTAATTGATTGGCGTTGAATGCGTGTGCACGAGGGAAGAGAAAAGAAAACAGTTTTGCGAGAGAAAATTGAGACCGAGAAAAGAAAAAACGTATGACAACTTAATAATATAACCTATGGTTTGTGATTTTGTTTTTAACTAATTCTAAAGGCCCAACCCATCTTTACTTTGTTTTTTTGTTTCTTTTATCTTTCTTTCGTTTTATATTTTTTTTCTTTATCTACTTTATGTGATCCAATCTTACCTAATAAATATTTTTTTTTAACAAAGATAAGAACAAATAACAAAAAGACTAAATTAGAAAAATCTCTATTGTAAAAAAAAAAAATTTTAAAATAATTTCTAGTTTATGGTTTTAAACTACTAAAATGTCTTATAAAAATATGGGGCGTTACACGTATCCTCCCATAAATGCAACCGTACGCACTAACATCAGATCATCACGACTGCTTCACCTTGTGGACCCCACTCTCTGATTCGAAACTCCCAAAAATACGTGCTTGGGCCACATGCGACCTGCCCTACTTTAACTCTTTCGGGACTGACCCACTAACGACCAAGCAACCTAACCTCGTAAGAAAGCTGACTCTTGAGAGTGAAAACCAAGCAGGACGCATATCCACCTTAGAAAGGGGACAGGACCACATATGGTTACATACCATATGGAGACACTACCGAGCAGGACGCATGTCCTCCCACAGAGGGATGCGGGACCAGACATGGTTACATACCGTGCGAATTGCTAGCAAGGGACAACACATTTCCAGTACAGGTGGCACGTCTCCCTGCTGCAAACGGTAGTGCCTCCCACCAGTTGTCGGGATCGTACATCCACGACAGTCATGGTACCGCGCGGCATGCCCTTGCCACCCTCAACCGTCATCCTTCCTGGTCGGTCGCCAGAGGCTATATATGGAAGGCCTTCACCTTCATCAAATAAATCTATCACTCACACTTACGTTGTCTTTTTCCTATTTCCTACTCTGATTATTGACTTGTCCGTTGGAGTGTTTAGACGGGACACTGCACCGACGTCGAGTTTTCTGTTGCAGGTTTTCATGTTCTCGGGCGAACCTACTTGTCTGAAGGACACGTGGCTTCCTCCTGGAATCTGCCATAAATAAAGCTTATGGTCAAGAATACCGAAAAAGCAAGAAAACCAATAAAATAGAGATGTAGGTGTAAAAACAGTAAGTAAAAATATCATAAACAAAAATCGCAAACAAATCCAACATGAAACACAACTTATAAATGTTGGGGACAATAAAAAGCTCTAACACGTAATAGAAAAATGGATAACAGATATGGGAAAACCGGGGGAGATTTCTTATGCTTCCACTAAATCCAACCTCTACTCCAGCATGAAAACGACTGCTATTACTCAACTCGACACGACTCCCTTCTGAGATACCTGAACATGAATACCCACAACTCTTTTTGCTAGATACTCAAGCAATAAACCCGATTTCTAAGCATGATTAGGGGACCCCATTCCTGAGTATCCACGAACCTACTAAAAAAAAGTTGCTAAACACAAATATAACATATCAACTAACCATATATCCTTTTGGATCATACATAATCTATCAAACTAAGCAAGGTGGCCAACAATGTTCAGTAAGATGAAGAACTATGCACAACTTTATTAAATAGCAAAATGAAAACAACTAGAGTGGTGGTTGTTCAGTAGTTACACCATGTAAATCTCCCCCAAGATAGGGTTTAGTTCATGGGGAAAGAAGAAAACCAAATGGGTAAAGAAAATATACAACCCATTTTAGAGAAAGAGATAAAAAACGCAGATGGAAGACAGTAGCATGAAATGGCAGTAGCAGCTCCTCTCTGTCGTCAGCTCTCATTCTGAAAATGGTGAAATTCAGCTCCGTCCCTTTTCTAACACGCAAGGAATGTTCCCTCTTCGGATCTATGTGTGTCGACTAGGTCATTCTGTCCTTTTTATATCGGGTCCTAATTTGAGGGCACCCATTGAGAATTGTACTAACATGGTAATTATCCTTGTGTGGGATAATTACTACACTGTGAATTCATGCTTGAACAGACGAATGCTTCAGCTCCTTCACACTCTGACTCGACCCTGCTTCATCAACTTCTCTCTAGGCTCAACGCTTTTCTCATGCCTTAATCCTCAGCTTTCCAACTCTACGTAAAATAGTCAATAATAGAACGAATTCAACATTAAAAATTCACATCTTTATGAAATTTTTTTAATTTGTTTATTGAAGACATACCTACCTGGATAATTTATTAAATTAAATATGAGCTTCTACATTAATGGACCCGGGGCATATCCATGTTGGGACCAGGGCATGTAGCCCGAAATTGTGATTAAATATATTATTTGGTAAACAAATTGTGCCCCACCTCCATACTACAAGCGGGCCAAAGATGTATTTTTTTATATAAAATAAATAATTTTAACTAAATTCATAATCCTAAACTTATATAAATATCATATTTTTTATCCTCCATCCAATAAAAAAAATTCTAAGAAACTTTTGTTTAATTTAGTAAAAATCAAGTTTTATAAATTAAGTCGAATTAATACACAAAATCTACTATTAAATAACACCGACAAAACTTATACATTGAAGCTAAAACTTTTTTCTAAAACCAATTAAAAAAAAAGCTAAAAAAACCAGCGTTCGTTTTTCTAAATCCTTTCTATTAATTCATATCAAATTTTTCTTGATAAAAGGAAGTTTCATTGTATTTTGATGATCGAACTCACACCCTCTTGATTAGAGATTAATGTCACTTACTGTTGAACTGTAAGCTGGTTTTGGCTTGCTCTTTTGATTTAAACATATGCGTAACTATTTTGGGAGTAATTTTATCCTTTAAATATAAAATTTTCTCTCTCATTCCGCTCTTTTCTTTCTCCCAGTTTGTCTTCTCTTTCTCCCACTTTATCTCTTTATTTTTATGAATTAATTTAAAAAATTATAAGTTATTTTTAATTATAATTAATAAGTTATGTCAAAAGTTGGTAACTATTTATCTTTTACCACTATATAAAGAGATTTTTCTTACTCTTTCTCCTAACTTTTTTCTCACTAAAACTTTGAGCACTCTTTATCTCGGTACGTTTTTCTCTTTTAGTCAATGTCTTGTGTTTTCTTATATTCTTATATTTTAGTTAGATTGTTTGACATAATGTTTAATTTTTAGTTTTTCTTTCCATGCAATGTTAATAATTTTAATTTCAAACAATATCTGATTACCTACAATATTCAAAAAGTTTGACATGCATTTTTTTCTCCTAGTCTAATTCTGTGTTATTCCCTTTTTCAATGATTCGAATAAGAAATCAAAACAATGTTTTATTTTCTCGTAATTCAATATCTCTAAGAAATAACATAAATATAGTTGTCATTTAATTTGTCATCTGCTATTTATAAGGAGCTAATTATTAAATTAATTCTGATTTGTCCCACCATAAATATGGATGAGAATAAAGTTAATGAATGGATCAGACTTGTCATCAAGTAGTAGTCACTAGGAACAAAAACACATGAACCTACCAAATAATTGGGCATCTAGCCCAGCTTTTAGCTCTACATGCCGGCATTATTAAACCTCTAATCATGAAAGTTGACAAAAAATAAATAAATAATAAACAAAATAATAATAATAAAATAAATAACAATGTCACTATTTTTTCCTTTACGTATTGACTGATTAAATATGATATGTCAACATAAACATATTTCGACTAGGACAGATGTACATTAGGCTTAAAGGGAATTTGAGTTCCCTAAATGATACGCGACAACCCAAGTGTATTTGACTATTCGAGTCACAAGCCACCTACTTGAACCGAATCGTATAAGTGGTTCAACCGAAAAGGGTATGGGTTATATGGATTACATTTGCAGTCGTTACCTTGAGCAGACATAATACTCACTATGTTCGAGGCTGGAAACACACAACGAGTTTGATGACCAATCAAACAAGCATGCTTCGAGGGGTAAAATATGAAAACCTAAGTTGTACCACGAAAAGGGATTCGATATTTTGGGGGGGGGGGGGAGGGGGGTTTTGCACACGGTAACACCCTAACTCAAATTTTATTCATCTAAAGTTCCTTGCAAAGAAGGGGAACACGCTCATATATATATGCCAAGACCCATGGTATTTACAACCAAATAACAAAATTACAATAATTAAAATTAAAATGGTAATTTCCTAAAATGGTAAAATCTTACATAAAATTGAAAAGCAAATAAAAAAAAACCAAAGACATTCCTCATTTGCTCTTGGAACAAATTAGGAAAATATTTCCTAAAATGGTCCAAGAGTGGGCGACAAAGAACAAGGTTTTGGCGCCAAGGGTGGCAGCATCAAATGTTGAGGCGCCCTTGGGGGGAGGGGCACTGGCGGAATGGCACGCGCATGAGGACAGGCGGACGCACAGGTGGCACGATGTGGGGTGCACTGGTGGCAAGGCATGGGGCGCGTAGCAAGAGGTGCGTGCATGGGCGCTGGTGGCGGTAGGGGCGTGTAGCCGAAAGGTGCGTGATAAGAATCATGGTGTTCCGCACGTCTCCACTGGACCTATTACACGAGCCAAGGCTAAGAAGCTTCAACAAGCATTCCTTATTCACGTACAAAATTGGATAGGCTCAGTTCAACCTTTATTTTAGATGCTGCAAAATAATCCAAGAGAGGACGATGTTGTGAAGGTCAACATTTGCAAGATTGACGTTGTGCCAACATTTTAAAGATTCATTTGTTGTTTCTAAGTCATCAAACTTTGCTTGTAATTTTTGAGTTTTTGGTCTTCCAAATTATGGTTTCAACTTTAGAGTTCAATTCTGGGAAGTTATTAAGTAGACCAATTGTGGTCATTACTACTTATGGGTTTTATTTTGGAAAGTGAAGGGTTGGGGGTTTCACTCATATAATGGCTATAAAACGCCCCATCCAAGCTATGTAAAAGGCAGATTTTAGCTTAATGAAATTTGATCTCTCAAGAGACATTTTCTTTAGAAATCCCTTTGCCATTTCTAAGGTTTCTTGCAATTCTTGTGATAGATTGCATTTTGAGCCATTCATCTAGCCTTGATCAAGTTTGATTGTGTAATGACTCATTCTAGAACAAGATCTCCATTCTTGCTTCTTGATCTTTGATCATAGAGGTAATCAATTTCTAGCCTTTCTCTTGGTTGATTCTAACTTGTTTAAGGAGGTGTTAATTTCTTTGATTCAAGGGTTCTTGCTCAACAAAAGCTTGGATCATTGGGCTGAGAATTAGGATTGCCTTATCATTTGGTATCAGAGCATAGGTTGCATCTTTGTTGCCTACTCTAGAATTGATTCTATCTTTCATTTCAATTGTTTCGTGTTGATTTCTTGAAAAAAAAAACAAAAAAAAAATTATCCAGAAGTTGTTCAAGTAGTGTTCTTGAGTTGTTCATTCATATTTCTCTCCAATCAGTTTCAAATTGCACGAAACTTTGTTGTTCATTGATAGTTATAATCAAATCTTGTTGTGACTGTCCAAATTCGTAACTGCAGCATTTAATGATTGTAATGCCTATTGAAACTCCTTGATAACGTTAGAATTTAATTGTTTCTTCTGAAGTGAAACGTTAGATCTGAATGTTACCTTTCAAAGTTAAGAAGACTATTTAGTCAAAATCATAAAGTAATATATTGATTTTTGGAATTCCGTCTCTGTGTGCAATTTTAACGGAAAAATCCTGCTTTGCTTCTATACTTTATTCTTTTCATAATTGAAGGAATTTGTCATTCAAATTTATTCTCTTTGCTTCATAAAGACTAATTCCATCATATTTAGGGCTGTCTCTTTCTTTGTGGCAAATATCTCTGAATTTCGTAGAAGACATCCTATCGTTGTTTTCTTTGTCCTAGTTGAGATTTGATAATTATCTTTTCTTGGCTGTTTTGTAATGTTCACTATTACAAGAATTGCTTGGACCACAAGTTAGCCTACACAATATCAACATTTAGTCACTTTCCCAAATAGCCTACCTTTGTGTGTGATAGATACGAGTGTTCCGAGTGAAAATCAATGAGTTGAGTGTGTGAGGTCCTAAACATATTGAACTACTGTTTGTAACGTCATGAATCCAGATGGGGGAAATGGAGCGGATATTAGTGAAGCTAGGTGGAGAGAAGCACAAACCGGGGCCATTACTCGTTTAAACCAAGTAATTAGTACCTTGGCAGACCGGATGGAGCGAATTGAAGTAGCTTTAGGAAATCCTCAAGGAAGGGAAGTTAATGAAGGAGTTGAAAATGAAGAAGAAGATGACAATGTAACCCTTTTAGCCGGGCACAATCCAAGGGGAGTAAGAGGTGCAGGCCGGGGGAGAGGAAGGGGAAGAAGAGTAGGAAGAGAAATGTTACCACTAAGAAGGGTTGATAGGGAGTACCAATATGAAAGGGAAGAGAGAGGGGTCGGGGCAGTGAAGCTTAAAATTTCATCCTTTCATGGGAGATCAGATCCGGAGGAGTGTTTGCAATATGAAAGCAAAATCGAGCATGTATTTGATTGCAACAATTTTAGTGAGGAAAGAAAGTTGAAACTTGCAGTGGCTAAATTTTGTGATTATGCCAATATTTGGTGGACATCTTTGAAATCAGAATGGAGGAGAAACTATGAAGAACCACTTGAAACTTGGGAGGAATTAAAGGCCTTAATGAGGAAGAGGTACATTCCTAAGCATTATTCTCGAGAACTCAAGCAAAAGCTCTATGCGTTGCAACAAGGATCCAAAAGTGTGGAAGACTATTACAATGAAATGGAGGCCCTTATGAATAGAGCTGGAATTGATGAAGATGCGGAGGATACAATGACTAGGTTCCTTGGCGGGTTGAATCGACCGTTGGCTCATCAAGTGGATAGACAAACTTATTTTGAGATGAAAGAGTTGTTACACCTTGCTGTCAAAATTGAAGGCCAATTAGCATGGGAGAAGGAGAACTCCAAGAGGTATACTTCTTCTAAGTCAACTTCTTTTTCTACTAATACTTGGAAAAAGAATGCAGATTTCAAACCTAGAGGAAAGTATGAGCTTGATAAAAAGGACAAGCCTGAGAGCTCCAAGGGCAAGGAAAAATTGGAGGGATCTAAAGAGGTTCGAGAGAGAAACAGGGACATCAAATGTTGGAAATGTCAAGGGATTGGTCATATTAGCCGTGATTGTCCAAACATGAGAGTCATGATCATTAAGAATGGAGAAGTTGTTACGGATGGTGAGGAAAGTGACCAAGATGAGCTAATTGAAGAAAAGCTCAATGAGGATGAGGAGGAATTGGAAGATGAGAGTCATTTGACACTTGTTACAAGGAGACTTCTTAACACTCAAGTTAAGGGGGATGATGTTAATGACCAAAGAGACAACCTATTCCACACACGGTGTTTAGTTAATGGGACTCCTTGTAGTCTTGTTATCGACAGTGGAAGTTGCACCAATGTAGTAAGTACATTCTTGATCAAAAGGCTGCAAATTCCAACTCAACACCATCCTAAACCTTACAAGCTTCAGTGGCTCAACGATAGTGGAACAATGAAGGTTGTTTCTCAAGCTTTAATTTCTTTTACCTTAGGAAAGTATAAAGATGAGATTTTATGTGATGTATTACCTATGCATGCCGGTGACATCTTGCTTGGCCGACCTTGGCAATTTGATAGGAAGGTCATCTATGATGGTTATTTGAATAGGTACTCTTTTACAAAAGATGGTAAAAAAACAACTCTTGTACCTTTGCGTTCGGAAGATGTATTTGCTGATCAATTAAAGTTGGAGAAGAAAAGAAAAAAGTTTGAAGAAAAAGAATTGAAAGAAAAGAATGAGATGGGTGAAAAAATAGAGGAAAATGAGAGAGAAAGAAAAACTGGAGAAAAGAGTGAAAAAAGAGATGAAATTGATAGAAAAGAAAAGAAAGTCAGTTGTTTGGCTAGAGTGGGAGAGGTGAGAAGAGCAATGTTTTCCCAAAAGCCCATATTTGTACTTATGTACAAAGAAGGGTATGTGGCTTCTAACGATAACCTTTTGCCTTTGCCGAGTTTGTTTCAACATCTTTTGCAGGAATTTGAGGACGTGTTCCAAGAAGATATACCTAAAGGGTTACCTCCAATTAGAGGTATTGAATGACTGAGGTTATGCTGAGCGCACGCACTAAGCGTGGTAACAATTCTATAGATGCAAGCGCACACCTGTCAGAGTTATATAAAATGGATGGAGTATCCAAGTATCGATCCTCAAGAACTTCTAAATAATTTCCAAACTCTAATGTTTTAATGAATAGTGAACGTTGAAATGAGTGATTCTTGTAAAATGGGAAGTGGTCACAAATAATGGTTTTGGATTTGGGATTTCGTCTTATAGTGGTAAAACCTAGCCCGAATTACTTCAAGTTAGCCAACAAATAATCAAGGATACGCTAAGGACGATATGCATTTTACTTTAGGAACCAACGACTACGCTTTTCACTTGACTTATGTCTAAGCAAGTTCAAAGTCCTAAGACATTCCCTAATATGTCTATTATGAGAGATATCTTAGTTTTAGGATGGAAATAGTCGCAACCTCGGGTTAAGGTCCTATGTCTAGGCTACTTAACCGGAACCCTTATGTCTAAGGCGCTCATCTCCTCGGTTTAACCACTCAACAATGCAATAAGCAACCTTTTCAGTATTGACTTGTTAAGTCTTACAGTGGCCTTCTCTAAATCCTAACTTTTTGGAAAGACATGTTGAGCAATGAGTGGAAAGCAAAAACACTACTTATTAGCAACCCTTTTTAGAAATAAAAGGCTAACTATCCATAACCGGGCTAGAGACGGGAATTTAGAAAGACATATTGAAGAAAATACAGCAAGTAAAATGGTTGAAATTGAAATGCATGTGTGAAAAACAAAAGTTAACTAACGGAGAGTTTTGCTCGGGATTGAGTGCTTCGCCCTTCTCTTTCAAGCAAGGGGGAGTGTCACGTGCTCTTTCCTCCAAAAACACAATTCTCTTAACTAAAAATAAAGTAAAGGCAAAGTAAAGATAAGCTAAGTGCTGGATTTTTTTAAATTTGAATAGGTAGAAAATAACTAAGTAACAACGGAAACAAAACAAAGCTCAATAAAGGAATGTAAAGTGCTCGGGATTTAAAAACTAAAAGCAACATGTGAAAGCAACTCAAAAGTACTTAGAAAGCAACAAAGAAACACTAAGAATGATTAAGAGAAGGAAGCAAGGCTTGATGAATTTGGTGGAGAAGCTGCTGGAATTTATAGTTGTGCAGAATTGGTTAGGTAGGTCCTAAAACACTGGTGGATCACCCATTTCCAACTCCTTTGACTGACCAAATCATGCTCAAACTGATAGTGGAACACTTCTTCTACACGTATGCATCGGTTGGAACCACCAAAACGCATTGGAAGACGCGTTTTATTAAGGGCAAAATTGGAAGAAAACCAGGATTTCTGCAGCCTACTAGGCGCCTGGCGCCTCCAATGAAGGTTTTTCCGTCTTTTTGCTTCTTTTGATTAATTTGCACTCCCAAATGGTCCTAAAATGTCATAAATACAATATAAGCCAACCACAAACCATCATATATGAATTCTGCATGAATTGGAACTCAAACAACCGAGAAAAAGTTCGAAACAAAGTTAAAACATAGTAAAAACAGCATCTAAAACCTTCTTTTTACGCATGTAAACAAGCGTAATCATTGAACATCAAATAGACTTCATACCGGGGGCTACCATTCCAAATAGGCCAGCTTATAGAGCAAATCTAACTGAGACAAAGGAAATTCAAAGGCAAGTGGAGGAGCTCATGGAGAAAGGCTATGTTCGCGAAAGTTTGAGTCCATGTTCTGTACCGGTCATATTGGTGCCAAAGAAAGATGGAACTTCGCGCATGTGTGTGGACTGCAGAGCCATCAATAAAATCACTGTAAAGTATCGTCATCCTATTCCTAGGCTAGATGATATGCTTGATGAATTGCATGGTTCTTGTCTATTTACAAAGATTGATTTGAATCTGGATATCATCAAATTAGGATGCATGTAGGAGATGAATGGAAAACAGCTTTCAAAACTAAATTTGGATTGTACGAATGGCTTGTTATGCCTTTTTGGTTAACTAATGCACCTAGTACATTTATGCGCTTAATGAATCATGTTTTGAGAAAATACTTGGTGAAGTATGTTGTTGTGTATTTTTATGATATTTTGATTTATTCAAAGAATTTGCTTGAGCATGTAGAGCATGTTAGATCCGTTTTGATTACACTTAGAAAAGAGAGGCTTTATGCTAATTTTAATAAGTGTAGCTTTTGCATGGAAAAGGTTAATTTTCTTGCCTTCATAGTTGGTAAAAATGGAGTTGAAGTTGATGAAGAGAAAGTTAAGGCAATTAGGGATTGGCCAACACCAAAAAATGTCAGTGAGGTTCGGAGTTTTCATGGTCTAGCTAGCTTCTATAGAAGGTTTATAAAGGACTTTAGTACCGTAGCTGCACCATTGAATGACTTAGTGAAAAAGAATGTTGTTTTTGAATGGGGGGAAATGCAAGAGAGAGCTTTCAATGAACTTAAGGGAAAATTAACCAATGCACCATTACTCGTCTTACCTAACTTTGATAAAACTTTTGAAATCGAGTGTGATGCAAGTGGTTTGGGCATAGGTGTTGTTTTGATGCAAGATGGAAAGGCCTTAATGTATTTTAGTGAAAAACTAAATGGGGCTTCGTTGAACTATCCTACCTATGATAAAGAATTGTTTGCTTTAGTTCGTACATTGCAGGTATGGCAACACTATTTGTGGCCGAGAAAGTTTGTGATCCACACCGATCATGAAAGCTTGAAGCATCTTCAAGGTCAAAGCAAGCTAAATCGTAGGCATGCAAAGTGGGTAGTTTCAACACTTTCAAAACCAGGAGGTTGTTCAACATATACTTCTTCCATTATAAAACCATTTAAGAAAGCACTTTTTACATCCATTTGATATAAAGTAAAGTTCTTATGAGATGCAAATGCAAGCAACATTCTAATTGATTCAAGTCTAGCAACAGGAGCAAAAGTTTCCTCATAATCTATTCCTTCTTCCTGACTATATCCTTGTGCAACTAACCTAGCTTTATTTCTAACAATATTACCAGACTCATCCATTTTATTTCTAAAGACCCATTTAATACCAATAACAGGATGATCATTAGGACGTGGGACTAATTCCCAAACATTGTTTCTTTCGAACTGATTTAACTCATCTTGTATAGCAATTAACCAGAATTCATCAACTTCGGCTTCTTTAAAAGACTTTGGTTCAATTTGAGATACAAAAGCAACATTATTTAATGCATTTAAAGAAGATCGAGTTCTTACCCCTTGGGATACATCACCTATAATTAACTCCTTCAGATGGTGAATTGAGAAACTCCAATCCTTAGGAAGGGTTTCCTCTGGCACTTGTTGAGTCTCATTTACTACAACTTCCGAGTTATTATCTTTAAAGTTCAAATTCTCAAAAGGCATTTCTAACTCATCACTAGCTGGAACTTGATTAGCAGTAATATGAGATTCATCAAAAACAACATCCATTGACTCTTCAACTACAAGGATTCTTTTATTAAAAACTCTATATGCTTTACTACATGCTGAATATCCTAAAAATATGCCAATATCAGTTTTTGACTCAAACTTTCCAAGTTTCTCTTTATTTTTTAAAGTAAAACATTTGCAACAAAAAACTTTGAAATAACTGATATTAGAAATTTTATCATTCAAAAGCTCATAAGGGGTTTTATTCAAAATTGGCCTTATTAAAACACGGTTCATCACATAAGAGGCAGTATTAACAGCTTCAGCCCAAAAATATTTTGGTAAATTACACTCAATTAACAAAGAAGTAGCTAATTCTTGCAAAGAGCGATTTTTCCTTTCTACAACACCATTTTGTTGTGGTGTTCTTCGAGAAGAAAAATCATGAGAAAAACCATTTTCATCACAAAATTTTTTAAAAGCTGCATTGTCAAATTCTCCTCCATGATCACTTCTAATTTTTGAAATCATAGAACCTTTTTCATTTTGAATTTTCTTTGAAAAACTAATAAATGCTTTTATGGCCTCATCCTTATGAGATAAAAATAAAACCCAAGTAAATCTTGAAAAATCATCAACTATAACAAAAGCATAATGTTTTCCATTTAGACTTGCAACTCTAGTAGGTCCGAATAGATCCATATGTAATAATTGCAAAGGCCTAGAAGTAGAAACCATTTTCTTTGATTTATAGGATGACTTAGTTTGTTTACCCATTTGACATGCATCACAAACTTTGTCTTTTTCAAAATTTAATTTTGGAAGACCTCGAACAAGAGATTTCTTGGAAATATTTGAAATCAGATACATGCTAACATGACCTAATCTTCTATGCCACAACCAAGAATCATCATGCATAGCAGACAAACATTTATTAACAATGGGGCAGTCATTCAATTCAATAGTATAAACATTTGTATCTCTATTTCCTACAAAAAACTTTTGTCCATCACAAGCATTTTCAATTATGCAATTTTTATCATTAAATACTACTTTATAACCTTTATCACATAATTGACTAATACTTAAAAGATCATGCTTTAAGCCATCAACAAGCAACACATTCTCAATCATAAATTTTGAACCATTACCTATGTTACCTTTGCCAATGATTTTACCTCTTTTATTATCACCAAAGGTAACGTATCCTCCATCTTTCATTTCTAGGTGCGTGAATTTTGTGTGGTCTCCGGTCATGTGCTTTGAACATCCACTATCCAAGTACCACTTGTTCTTTATTGATCTCAAACATACCTAGAAGAAAGATGATACTCAAGATGTAACTTTAGGTACCCAAGCTTGTTTGGGTCCTTGAGGGTTAGTAAGCAAAAATTTAGGAATCCATCTCTTTTCATTTAATGCACCATTTTTCTTCAAGTTACAAGCATAAAGTTTATGACCAAGTTTTCCGCATGCATTGCAAACAGTAGTAGACATTGAAGTTTCTTTAACAAAGTAGTTTACAAATTTCTTCTGTTTTTTATGAGGTTTATAGCCTAAGCCACTTTTATCAAAGATAGCTTGTTGTTTTCCCATCATCATGTCTAAGTTCTTTTTACCATTTGTAAACTTCAAAAGAGTAGAAGATATATCTTTCTTTTTACTTCTAATAATTTATACTCCTCTTTTAAAACATGCAAATTTGACTTAGACATAACAAGATCTTTTCTAAACATCTCATTTTATTTATTTATGCTATCATGCTCAACTAATAAATCATGGTTCTCATGAGCTAGCTTAGTATTCTTCTTTTTAAGAGCTAAATATTTGCTACCTAATTTTTCAAATTCTTCTTTAGTCTCGTTGTAAGCATCCATAAGCTCATCAAAAGAAGGATTTTCAAAACATACCTCGTCGTTGTCATCTTCATCTCCAAAAGCCATGAAACAAAGATTAGCTACTTCCTCTCCACTTTCAGAATCCCTTCCTTCATCACTTTCATCCCAAGTAGCTTTCATAGCCTTCTTGTTTCTCCTTGAAGATGATTTACGTAGTAGAGGGCATTCAGATCGTACATGTCCAGCCTTTTTGCACTCGTAGCAAATGATGACGTCTCTAGTGCTCTTTTCTCCTTTAGCATCTTGACTGTTGGTTTTCTTTTGAAAGTGTCTCTTCTTGAAATGCTTCTTGAACCTCTTGGATAGGTAGGCAAGTTCTTCCTCGTTTAGTTCTTCCTCACTTTCAGAAGCCCCTTGGAAGGATGTAGACTTTAATGCCAAGGTTTTCTTCTTTTTGACGTCCTCTTCCATATTACCTTTCATGATTATCTCATGCGTCATGAGAGATCCAATGAGCTCCTCCAATGGAAGTTTTGAGAGATCCTTCGCTTCTTGAATTGCTGTCACTTTGGGTTCCCAACTTTTTGGTAGAGATCTTAGAATCTTCCTCACGTTCTCAGCTGTAGTATATTCCTTTCCTAAACTTTTCAAAGCATTAACAATATTCGTAAATCTAGTAAACATCTCAGTAATAGACTTGTTAGCATCCATTTTAAACAATTCATAATTATGAACAAGCATGCTAATTTTTTACTCTTTTACTTGATTTGTTCCTTCATGAGTTACTTCAAGCATATCCCATATTTCTTTAGCAGAGTTACATGCAGATACTCGATTAAATTCATCAGCACATAAAGCACAAAACAAACAATTCATGGCTTTAGCATTAATCGATATTTTTCTTTTATCATCATCATTAAACTCATTTTCATTTTTAGCTACATCTACATTCTCAACTTTCTTAATAGGAATAAAAGGACCTTTAGAAACAATTTCCCACAAGTTATAATCAATTGAAATCAAATAAATTCTCATCCTAGTTTTCCACCAAGTATAATTATTTCCATCAAAAAGAGGTGGTCTAGTGGTAGAATGACCCTCACTAAATCCATTAACCCCAATGTTTGTCATAAGCTCAAACAATTAAGTTTTAAGAAAAGATTCAAAGAAAATAAATTTAGAATTAAGAAAGGTTAACTTTCAAAGATATTAAATTTCAAAATAATTTCAAAGATTTATTCTAGACAAAATAAATTTCCAAGAGTGAAGAAAGAAAAATAGTTTTTAAAAGTCAAGTTTTGAGGAAAATTAATTTCTAGTAAAATCGGCTCAAAAACTCAATTTAAACTCTTCTTCAATAATAAAGAAATTTACGGAAAAAAATAATAAATAGTATTAGAAAAAGATGGAATTTTCAGAAATCTTTTAAAAAAAATGAGCTACCTGCTCTGATACCAATTGTAGGATCAAATGGCAACACTAGAGGGGGGTGAATAGGGTTGCTTACCACTTTTTGAAAATTAAAAATAAATTTAAAGTAATGAACAATTATGCAACCAATAAAAGAAGATTAACAAGAAGAGAAAACATTGAGCAAAATATTTAAGTAAACCTATATGCAATCTACCAAGATTCAAAGTAGGTAAATATTGAATTTAAAAGAGAGAAGAGAAGAGAGTGGTGACACCGAGAAATTTTATAGTGGTTCGGAAATTCCTACTCCACTCCCCAAGACTCCTTCTTGGGTATTTTACTGCAGTGGCTCTCTTAATGGGTGAGAACCAAACCGATCGACCCTCTTTTTGTCCTAGGCTAAAGAGAAACCCAAAATTCTTTTTACTGGTTCAGGATCCAACCAATTTACTTTTCTCACAACCCAAGGTGCACCCACACCTTAATACAAAACCGAATTTGAAAATATAGAATTCAAAAACAAAGTAGATTACACAAATTTTGCACCAAAGTAATGGCTAAAAAGCCACACTCTAATGAATCTCTCACAAAACAAAATTGAGCAAGTTATGTGTAGGAGGGAATGAAGATTTTGCAAAAGTTGAGAGGAGAATTTGAAAACAAATGATTTTGATTTGATAGTTGGTGTGTAGAATGATGGAATTTGGTGGCTTTAAATAGAGTTTCTATGATGAATTTTGGCCATTGGATTTAGGGCAACAAAGGATGAATGGTATAGATTAAGATGTGAGGTAAGGAAATGAAATGAAAACATAATTATGGTGATTAAAAGAAATTGGTGGAGATTGAGAAATCATTGAGATTGTGAGTGATTGAGGAGGTTGAGAGAAATTGGTGGAAATTGATTTGTGGAGATTGAAAGCGCCACATGTCATCTTCTCATTTGTTCGATTGTTGGATGCCACGTCAGCATAAGTATGTCCTCTTGATGCCACATGTCAACTTCGGTCCACTTGTCCATGTCACCCACCATGTAGGATTTGTCCACGTCACCCGCTACGTAGAATTTTTCTCCTAACTTGTTTTAATCATAACTTCTTCGTTTAAACTCCGATTTGAATGATTTGACAGACATTTGTTTTGTCTTTTCAAGCTCTACACTATGGACACTTTGAAACACTCAAATTGTTAGTTTATACTTTGTTTGTAATCATCAAAATATTTGGTTTGATTGAAGCCATAAAGCTAACAATCACATGGGTATATGATATGAACCAAAGTATCTTAGTGCTCAAGGATTTAAAGGAAGATGTTGGAGAATCCAATGTCCAATTTGACAACAAATCGGAGTTGCATTAAATGCACTCTAGTTTCATTTATGGCCAACTCAAGTTGCATTCATGGAAGTCAAAGTTGAACTCAAGATGCATTCATGAAAGTCAAAGTTGAACTCAAGTTGCATTCAATGAACTTAACTACATCTCAAGCTTCATTTATTGCAAGTCATACATCAATTAATGGAACTACACTTCAAACTACTTCAAGTGAAGCTTCATTTATAATTGGGAGGTTACAAAAACTTTGAAGGGTGACCAAGACTTCAATTCTCAGATTTAAACCTCTTTTTATTATATTTTCAGTTTTAAACATTTCATTTATGTGTTTTAAGTTATATTATAGCTAGTGGATGTTATGGTCATCATGTAATTGGGAGTTACAACCTTTCAAATGCCTTTAGGTTACTTTTTAGGGTTGTTTTGGAAGTTATAAATAGCCTAGCTTGTTTCCTTTGAAATACAGATTTTGATGATTGAATGAAAGTTGCTATTTTGCTTCAAAAAGCCTAGAGCTTGTTTTTCTTTGCAATTCTTGGGTGTTAGATTTTCATGCTAGAATCATTCAAGTAGCCTTTGATCAAGCTATCTTGTGGAGTGGTTCGAATCTTGAGGTTATAAACAAGTTTTCTCTACTCTTGATATTGATCATCAAGGTAAATTCGTTCTAACTTCTTCCTTGGGTTGACATCATCTCTATTTGGGGGTTTTAGCATTTGTGATCTAGGGGTTTGCATAACCATAAGTGTTCTTAGATCCAATTGGCTATTGTTTTCTTATCATTTGGTATCAGAGCACTAGGCTCTAGATCGGATATATGTTTCCGTTTTCGTATTGCTCTTCTTGTTCTTTGTTTTGAAATTTTTGTTCTTATTGTTTATCTCGTTACATTCTGTCCACGTATCTAAAATACAAAAAAGTGTCATTTCCATTATTTGTTTCGTCTTGTTGTCTTCTATAAGTTTGTAGATCTCTGTCTTATCTACAACTTTGTCTACTTTCATATCTTCTGATTCAATTTGCTTCTAGGTGAAAAGTTTGAAAATTGATATTCTGTTCTGGAAAACTGTTATACCCGAGAACATGTGTTCCTCTTTGTTCTTTACATTTTTACTTCCAAATCATGCTAGATCTGAGTTGTGCTGTTGAAATTGCATATTTTTGTTAATCTAGGTGTTGGTAATAAATCATATCAATTATGTTTTGATTTATTTCCACAACTAACCGTTACTCATTAAATTTTTGACGGTTACAATTGTCTCAATTAATTTCCAGCAATTTGTTGTTCAAATGCTCATGATGTTTTTCTTTTGTAACTCATATCTGTTATAAAATGCTGAATTAAACTCCATAAAATCTCAAAGTAGCCTTAATTGTTCAAGAGTTACATTTTCTGGTCTTTTACATTTTCATCTTGTTCCATCTTAATTATTCTGGTCATTTTCTTTCTTAAGCTTATTTCTGATTTGAGTTTTGAATTTACTCCTATATCAAGTTATTTGAGTGATTTCTTTGTGTGTCTTATCTAATCACTTGAGTTGCAGTCTTGCTCATCGGCTTACTTTTCAATATTGGAGTGTACTTTGCTGAGAGGTGAGATTGAGCATTTGTGAGGGAGTGTAACGCCCCGCGTTACTCAGGTTAGCTTGCCCCGAGTTCTGGAAAATTTTATAACAAAATAGATTTTGTTTATTGATTTATTTATTTATTTCATTTTTATTTTATTTGATTCATCAGTGATCTTTATTTAATTTAAGTGTGGCATCTCGGCTAGTGTGTATTGTTACAGATTTAGTGGTGAGTTAGTAGCGTGTAGTATTTATTAAGTTATGGTTTAGTACGGATTCCGCTATGTGACACTTGCTCTGGGCCACTGGACCAATTACGAAATTATATTATTGGTTTTGTTATCAAGGAGTGATTGGGTAAGTGGGCCTTAAACAAAAGAAACTAGCCCAAGTGAGTTATATGTTGCAAAACAAAAGAAAAAGGGGAATTAAAACAAAACAACCCTAGCCCATCTTGTTCTCCTTCCTCATCTTCTTCCACCCTTCCCTTTCGTTTGAAGCCGCCAGCCCTCGATCCGGATTTCTTTCTCCGACGAAGCAGCACCGACGACGGCCCCCTCAGTCGGACAGCAGCAGGCGCGGGCGTCAGCAGCAGCAGGTGCGACGTCGGGCAGCAGCTGGCGCGGGCGTCGGGCAGCAGCATCGCGGCGTTGGGCAGCGGCAAACGGCGGCAGCGTGCGACGGGCAGCAGCGGCATGCGATAGGCAGCAACGGCATGCGACGGGCAGCAGCGTGCGACGGGCAGCGGAGGCGTGTGACGTTCGGGCAACTGCAGGCGGCATCGATACATGTGAGGCTGTTTTCGCGGCGTCCCTCCTCCGATCAAACGAGCCTAACAACCTTGAATAGCTTAGATATGTGAAACCCGGTAACTTTTCTTTGACCCACATTTGTTCGAAGTTAGATTTGGATTACCCACATCCAAACGAAATCGATTTGGAATACCCACACCTAAGCGAAGTTGTTTTGTAGTAACGGACGTCAAAACGAAGCCGTTGGAGGTCGTTTTGGGCACTTTTCGCTGCTGCAAAAACGTGGACAGCAGTGTTGTGGTGGTGTTCGGCAATTATCTTCATCCGTTCGAAGCCCAATTTACGTTACCCACAACTTTGCAAGTTAGATCTAATTTACCCACACCTACACGAAGTCGTTTTACGGTAATGAGCCCTTTGAACCCTCGTAGAGTCGTTTTCGAAGGCTAAACAGTACATTTAAATTGCTGTATTTTTCTATTTTTGGTGCTTAGGTGTGAGATCGACGCAAACTTAAAGACGTGGTTGTGTAAGTAGCACCAGGGGGCGAGTGCGTGCGTTATTTAGCGTTAACGGAATGGTTTTGATGTTGTTCTTTTTTTTTCTTGTTAAAATAATTTAAATGAGCATGTAGGGATTGTTAGTTTGATTTGTGAATTTCTAGCGATCTTGTTGTCGTCTTTCTGTTATTGAACACTTTTGAGGAAACATGCTTCCTGTTCTTATTGTTGTAGGTGACTAGTAGGTTCTGAACTATTGTAGTTAGAAGTAACTGGCTCATGACGTTTTGCAAATGGGATTTAAATGAAATGCTAGCGTGGTTATACCGATAATTTAATTCATATTGTTCTGGTTGTGAGCTGTTGGATGTATTTTGTTTATTACGTGGAAAAGCATGCTTGTAAACGGTGCAGTGATTTAGAATGTGGGAGGTTTACTTGTAGGTGGTCATGGAAGGGTTAGTGAAGTGGTGAAGGGTGAAGGGTAAAGGGACGGGTTGATAGTCCGTTAACCATGGGTGTTTTGACCTGAAAAATGCATATAAATCGCTTGGAGGTTCAAAGCCTTGAGTAGTGGCCTTGGGAATAAATGACAAGGCCGAACGTCAAATTTCTATAAACGTGTATTGGGGTCTTGGGGATAAATGTCAAGGACCAATACGCTGGGAAGTCATCGGTACCTTGGGAATAAACGGCAAGGACCGGTGCAGAGTTTAGGCCTTGGGAATAAATGGCAAGGCTGAACGTCAAGTTTCTGTAGAGGAGTATTGAGGCCTTGGGGATAAATATCAAGGGTCAATGCGACTCAAGGAGTTAGGCTTGAGGGATAAAAGTAGAGTGGTGCTTGCGAAGTAGTGCTAGGCCTTGGGAATAAATGGCAAGGTCGAACATCTAGTACTGTAAAAGGAGGGGGTACGGTAACTTGGGAATAAATGTCAAGAGCCGTCATGCCTCGAGAAGTTAAGCGGGGAGTAACACAGTGGGGTGTAGAGGAAGGTTTAGTACCATGAGACAAGGGCTAGTGAATCAGGGGTTGTGGTCTTGGTAGTTCCGACGCATGGTGGTTGTATGTAAATGTCAAGTTATTGTTTGCTATCTCTCACTGCTTATTTGATTGCCTTGCTATCGTTTTATTCTTTATGTCGTGACTATGAGCATGATTTTTGTGCTAGTTAGGAAGTGCTACTTACGGAGTACCTTATGTACTCACCCCCCTTTTTACCCTTATATGTTTTCAGGTGTGAACAGGGTCGACCGCGGTGATGACGTGGAGAGGGCTTGACCGAGGAAGGATCACTAGCTTAGTTAGTGAGGATAGAGGGAAGGGTCGTTGGGTACGAGTAGCATTGAGATTTATGTTATTGCTAGGTGTCAACCGCGGAGGAAATTTTGTATTCTTTAGAACTACTTTATTTGTTATGGATGTTGCTGGTAAACGCGTCACTGTCGTCGTTGGAGTTTAGGTGTACGATTGTTTTATTTATTTATGAATTTTTTCCACTGAGACGGATATGAGATGTTTCTGTTTTTAAATCCTACGGAGGACGAAGTCCTGACGGTTTGTGACATTTGTATTTCTGACAGAACGTATGGGAGTCAAAGCTTTATTTCGTTTAAATTATTTTCCCAGGGAGTTGCTTATCGCGTGTTTAGAGTTAAGGCTAGCCAGGTGAATTATTTAGCGTTGCCTAGGATGATATATATAAACCTGGGGCGTTACAGGGAGTGATTCATTGTTTGAGTGTTAAACACGAGTGAAATTCATTAACGAGTGGAAACACGTGAGGGAGTGCTTGTGAGGTCCATTTCTTGTTACTTTAACTTGTTTTGCAGCATGTCCAATCCTGAAGATAATACTATTCTCGATGCCCGAAGGAGAGAGGCACTAGAAGGAACTATGGAACGATTGATTTGTGGCATGGAGGCTTTAACAAAACGGATAGGAAGGTTGGAGGCTCAAAACCAAGCTTCGGAGAGAATTCCACCACCATGTGTTGTAGATGAGGATGATTATGAAGGTGATAGATCTAATCATTGGGAGGACGATCAAGTTACAGTCTTGGCGGCTCCAAGACGGGGAGAGAGACATGTTGGTCGTGGCTTAGATCGAGGGCGAGGCCGAGGAAGAGGCTACCATAATCTCCAACGGAGAGCTCCACGGGAGGATGCTCAAGTTGACCGAAACTTGGGAAATATGAAATTGAAGCTTCCAAAGTTCTATGGTAAGACTGATCTGGAGGCTTACATTCAGTGGGAGAAGCAAGTGGAGTACGTATTTGACTGCCACAATTTTAGCGAAGAAAGAAAGGTAAAACTCATTGTTGCTCAACTTCGAGATTATGCAATTACTTGGTGGGATAAATTAATGTTGAGTAGGCGGAGGAACCTTGAGTGTCCAATAGACTCATGGTATGTTCTCAAGCATTTAATGAGAGAGAATTTTGTTCCTAATCGTTTCCATAAGTTGAAATCTTTGAGACAAGGGAACCAAAGTGTGGAGGCTTACTATATGGAGATGCAAATGTTGTTTGAGGAGTTTGATATTTGTGGGGCTGAGGATGCTACAATGGCTCGTTTCTTAAGAGGACTTAAGAAGGAGATTGCCGAACGACTAGATCTTCAATTTTATGAGGATTTAGAAGGGATGGTGCACATAGCCATACAGACTAAGAAACATCTCCAAAGGAAGTCTACAAGGTATACTAAATCTAAACCAATTTCAAAGATTCATTTATCTTTAGAGAATGTTAGTTTACCTACTGAATCTAAGCCTATTGTTGAGGTAGAATGTGATAAAATTCAAAAAGACATAGTTTGTGACCTAGTGCCAATGCATGCTGATAGTGTTTTATTTAGTAGGCAACTAGATTGCAATGAATTGTTTGATTGTAACACTTCTACTATTGTAACACCTACACCTCAAGAAGCATATGATGTTGTGTGTGAGTTAGGGAAAAAGGCGCATGAGGTCGAGACAAAAGCATGTCAATTGTTTGAAAAAGAATCTTGTGTGAGAGAAAAGCATGAGATTAGTCTATGGCCTAAAGAGAAAAATGAGAGAAAAGCCAAGAATGTAAGCTTGTTTGAAAAAGTTTGTGATGTCAACTATGTTTTATTTTCCAAACAAAACATTCTTGATCTTTTGTACAAAGGCGTTTGTTATCTAACGGGAGAGCTTAAACCATGTTGGGCTAGTGTTTCCCTTGAGTTTTTACAGGAGGCTAGAACACTCATTGAGAAGATTGAACCAAAGAATGCTTCCAAAGTACACCATGGCAGTCAACATGTGGTTTACAAGGCTAAAGCATCTCGTGATAAGCAAAAGTCCAAATTTGTTTCTAAATTCAATCATGGCAAGAAGCATACAATGTTCAAACCGACTGATTGGGTTTGGAGATCCTATTGGAAGGATCGATTTTCTGATGGAAAGAAGTGAAAGAGGAATCCATGTAGAGATATACATTTGACTTTTGATGATTTTAAGAGTGCTCTACACGGCGAGTTTGATGAAGATTACATATTCAATGCTGCTGATTTCCGTCCATTTGATGTAGGAGATCCTTTTGATTCAAGGACGAATCCTTTTGAAGAAGGGGAGGATGATATGAACCAAAGTATCTTAGTGCTCAAGGATTTAAAGGAAGATGTTGGAGAATCCAATGTCCAAGTTGACAACAAATCGAAGTTGCATTAAATGCACTCTAGTTTCATTTATGGTCAACTCAAGTTGCATTCATGGAAGTCAAAGTTGAACTCAAGATGCATTCATGGAAGTCAAAGTTGAACTCAAGTTCCATTCAATGAACTTAAGTACATCTCAAGTTCCATTTATTGCAAGTCATACATCAATTAATGGAACTACACTTCAAACTACTTCAAGTGAAACTCATTTATAATTGGGAGGTTACAAAGACTTTGAAGGGTGACCAAGACTTCAATTCTCGGATTTAAACCTCTTTTTATTATATTTTCAGTTTCAAACATTGCATTTATGTGTTTTAAGTTACATTTTAGCTAGTGGATGTTATGGTCATCATGTAATTGGGAGTTACAACCTTTCAAATGCCTTTAGGTTATTTTTAAGGTTGTTTTGGAGGCTATAAATAGCCTAGCTTGTTTCCTTTGAAATACAGATTTTGATGATTGAATGAAAGTTGCTATTTTGCTTCAAAAAGCCTAGAGTTTGTTTTTCTTTGCAATTCTTGGGTGTTAGATTTGCATGCTAAAATCATTCAAGTAGCCTTGATCAAGCTATATTGTGGAGTGGTTCGAATCTTGAGTTTAGAAACAAGTTTTCTCTACTTTTGATATTGATCATCAAGGTAAATCCGTTCTAACTTCTTCCTTGGGTTGACATCATCTCTATTTGGGGGTTTTAGCATTTGTGATCTAGGGGTTTGCATAACCATAAGGGTTCTTAAATCCAACTGCCTATTGTTTTCTTATCAGTATATATGTATGAGACAATATCTCAATTGGTATGAGGCCTTTTAGATGAAACCAAAAGCAAAACCGTGAGAGTTATGCCTAAAGCAGACAATATCATATCGTTATGGAGATACTTGAGGTACTTTGAGTATCGTTGTTCTTAACACTATCTCCGGCTAAAATATCTTAGGTATAAACTACATTGAACCAAAATGCAGTAGGAAACTTAAAATAACTAATTTGAAAGTCGTACCCAAGTTATTGAGACTTATGAGTAAATTAATATTGCATAATACTATTAGAAGAAGAAGGCTATGTATATATAGCCCAAGTTACAACAAAGTTTGTCATAACGAAAACATCATTTACAAAGATAAGTAACTCCAATACTCCCCTGAAGATGGAAGGGATTACACACACCCATCTTGGATAGTAAGGGATAAAAGAACTGCAAAGAAAGAGCCTTTGTAAATATGTCAGCCAACTGCATATCAGTTCAGATGGGCAAAAGCTTCACGATACCACCAACTATTTTGTCACTAATAAAATGACAATCCAACTCGATGTGCTTCGTTCGCTCATGAAAGGAAGGGTTCGAGGCAATATGAATCGCAACTTGATTGTCACAAAATATAAGAGCTGGAAAGGGCACATGAAACTGCAGCTCCTTCAAAAGATAAGAGATCCACACAAGTTCACTAATAGTAGTGGCGAGTGCACGATATTTAGACTCTACAGAGGAACGAGATACAGTATTTTGCTTTTTGGCCTTCCACGAAACAAGAGAATCACCCAAGAAGATGCAAAAACTAGTAGTGGACTTACAACAGTCAAAACAAGAGGCTCAATCTGCATCATCAAAAGCACGAGCTAAAAAGAAGTAGAAGGCTTCAACAACACACCCTGACTAGGACAAATTTTTAAGTAACGAAGCAAAGAATGAACTGCACTGAGATGACAAGATCGAGGAGCAGCCACAAATTGGCTCAGCTTGTGAACAGAGAAGGTAACATCAGGGCAAGTAATAGTAAGATATAAATAAACGTCCAATAAATCATCAAAACTCAGATGGATCATCCAACAAAGTTCCATTCATAGTAGATAACTTCAAATGAGGATCCTAGGAAAAGAGCAAGGCTTTGAAGCCAAAAGACCAGTGTCCTCTAATAGATGAAGTGTATAGTGGTGCTGAGATAATAAAAAACCAGCAGATGACCGAGTTAACTCAAGACCCAAAAAATATCTCAGTGACCCCAAATCTTTCAACTTAAAAGCATGGTTAAGATGTAACTTCGGGCTATCAATAACTGAGGAAGAAGCACCATTAATGATTATATCATTTACATAAATAAGAAGTGCAATAAAAGAAGGGCCAGAACCTCGAACAAACAATAAGTAATTTGACTTGGTTTGAGTTAAACCAAGAAGATTAAGAGACTGAGAAAACTTATTGAACCACTGTCGAGAGGCTTGCTTAAGACCATAAATGGATTTATGTAAGCAACAAACAAAACGCTCCCCCTTAGAATAAACTTTAGCATGTTTGTACCCAAAAGGCAAATCCATGTATACTTCCTCAAACAAGTCACCATGCAAGGAAGCATTCTTAACATCAAGCTGAATTAAAGGTCAATTCATGGATATAGCAAGAGTAAGCAAGACTTTAACAATAACCATTTTTTTTCTACAGGAGAAAAGGTTTCAATATAATCTAATCCCTGTTGTTGAGTATACCCCTTAGCAACTAATTGGGCTTTATACCGATCAATAGTACCATCAAATTTATACTTGATTTTATATACCCATTTACAACCTATAGAATGTTAACCAGAGGGAAGAGGAACAACTGACTAAGTATTATTGGTTTCCATGGCTTGAAGCTCATCATGCATTGCATCATGCCAATGAGAGAAAGAGACTGCCTGATGGTAGAACTGAGGCTTGTAGCTGGCAGAAACATTGAGAACAAAACCTCTATAAGTAGAAGAGAGCCTGTCATATGCCAAATGCTTATGTAAGGGATATTTAACTGATGAAACATTAGAATTAATAAGGCCATAGTGATACTCATGTAAATAAGATGGCTTGCGAGTTGGCCTACTAAAATGGCGGGGTGCCAATTGGTGCTGGAATAGTATTAAAAGAAACAACAACATCAACACTCTCAACAACAACATGAACACTATCAGGATTATCTGAAAGAAGATATGTCAGTAGAATCAAGAGAAACGACATCATGGCAATAGACGGTGTAACAACATCATCAACCATACCATTGTGTAGAGTACCACCATCTGGAGGAACATAATCAACAGCAGTACTAAAAGGCAAATGTGGATCAACCATACTAATGCTACTAGAAACAACATACACTTCAGTGGAAACCCTAGAATAAGCAGCAGATTAAGGTAAGACAATATCAGAAAAAAAAATCTGAAGCATCACTGAGAGGCAATGTATGAAAAGGAAATACTTTTTCATGAAAGACAACATCCCAGGATGTAAAGAATATGGTATTTTCAATATCAAACAAACGATAACCCTTCATGCAAGATGGATAACCAACAAAGACAGAATG
The DNA here is from genome assembly GCF_013281855.1 of Momordica charantia. Lineage (NCBI taxonomy): Eukaryota > Viridiplantae > Streptophyta > Magnoliopsida > Cucurbitales > Cucurbitaceae > Momordica > Momordica charantia. The sequence continues at coordinate 2,272,403 of NW_028275157.1, read as the reverse complement.
AATAATATGGGGGTGAAACTTTGAGCAGTGTGCTGGGAAGTAGAGGCAAAGCAAAGACATCCAAAAACCTTAAAAGAAGAATAATCAGCACTCTGCCCATATAGCTTAACAAATGGGATCAACCAATGATGAACTGGGGAAGGGGTTCGATTGATTAAAAAAGAAGCTGTAAGAACACATTCCCCCCAAAAAGTAATAGGCACACGAGACTGAAAAAATAGAGAACGAGCCACATTAAGTAAGTGTTGGTGTTTGTGCTCAACAACACTGTTCTGTTTAGGACGACCAACACAAGAAAGCTGATGAAACGACACCTTTAGAATGAAAAAAATCAGTAAAGGACAACTTAGCTGCATTATCTGAGCAGAAACATTTAATAACCTTTCCAAATTGCATTTCGACTAGCTCAAAAAAGTGAGGAACAATCACCAAAGCATCAGATTTCCGTTTCATAAAAAAGGTCCATGTATAGCGAGGAAAGTCATCCACAATTGTCAAAAATACTTGCAACCAGCATGAGTAAATAAAGATAAAGGGCCACAAACATCACAATGTATTAGATCAAAGGAATGAGTAGAAATATTATTGTGAGACTTAAAGCGAAGCCTTTTCTGTTTGCTAAAGAACAGATTACACAAGGAAGATCAAATTCATGCTTAGGAATTGAATCAATATACGATACATTTTTCAAAGCAAAAAGGTGCTTGGGTGAGGGTGATCGAGTCGATTATGCCAAGTATGATAAGTAGAATTACAAACAATAGTAATAGGAGCAGTAGACGACTCAACAAATAGGAGATAAAGGCCATGCCAAGACTCAACTTTGCCAATAACTTCGAAGAGAACTTGTCTTGAAGAACACAACAATTATCAGCAAAGGTGACAGAGAAAGAAGAATCAGTTGTCAAGGCACTGACAGAAAGCATATTATATATGAACGATGGTACAAACAACACAATGGTTAGCAAGATATCAGAACTTAACCGAATATCCCCAACAAAATCGACTATAATACTGAACTGATTTTGTAGAGAAAGTCTAACACCATAAGCCAATGTAATTGTAGTAAAAAGTTCTCAATTAAAACATATGTGAGTCGAGGCACCCGAATCAACAACCCAACGAGTGCGCAAAAATGATGAAGATGAAGAATCAAAACAGATACCTGCAACATGAGACTGAACAAAATCTGTCGTGGAGCCAGAATGAACCTTGTTCAAATGAGATTGAAGAAGGGATAATAACCCTCGAGACTGATCAACATTGAGAGACGTTAGTGAATGTAGAAGATTTAAAGAACTATCAACTTACTTTGAGGAATCAGTAGCAGACTTATTTTGAGGAGAATTGTTGCGATGACCTATTGTACGGTATCCAAGAGGATACCCATGCAATTTGTAGCACCTATCAACGGTGTGACTAGTGAGGCCACAATGTGTACAAACAGGCTTGTCTTTCTTCTTAGAATGTGAAGGAGAATTGGAAGCCGACTTAGAAGATCCAGCTGATGAAGAATTTCGAACCATGAGTGCAGTCGATAAAGCTAGCAGAGATGTAGACGTGAGGATGGTGCGTTTGCTGAGCCTCTTGAGAAACCAAGGAAGAAGGCTCGATTGATAGTCAGTTCAAGCTTCATAAGAAGTAATTGCACCCTCAATTGACTGAAAGATTCATTAAATCCCATAAGAAAACACATAACGTGTTCTTGTTGCTGAAAAGCAATAATCTCCTTCACGCCACCACAGGAACAACGACCACAAGTGCACGAGGGACGATTAGAGTCGAGTTTTGTCCACAGTGTTTTCAAACGAGTGATATACGCACTCACAAAAAGTTGATCTTGCACTAAATTGGACAGATTTCAACGTAATTGAAATATGTAAAGACGATTCTATTTCTGAAAACGCTCTTTCAAATCGAGCTAGATTTCGCTCGCCGAATCAAAAAACAAAACACCCGCAGAGATTTCCTTTGACAGAGATTCGAAGATCCAATAAATCATAACATTGTTGCAGATAATCCAAGTCTGAAGAAGATCTCCAATAGGATGAACGATAGATTCATCAATGAAGCCAACTTTTTTCTTCACCGTGAGAGCAATCAACATCGATCTACTTAAGGATGTATAATTCTCATCTGTCAAGGGATCATATACAAGGACAAGACTTGTATTATCAGAGTGATGCATGAAATAAGGGTTGGCGTATAGCTCGATTGCATTCAGAGCGGTGACGGTAGGTAAGGAAGCATAGAAAAACTAGGTCTCCCTTGAAGACCAGGGGGAAATACTGACTTTAATACTTAGTCATGGAATCGCACCGGAAAACTCCCATGTGGCTTAAGGTCTCACCCACCAACTACCTTGCACACCTGATAGGCTGACCTAGGATAAGAAACTATCCAATAGCTAAAACTGCCAGTTGAACACCTTGCTTTAGTATCATCATCTTCGAACTTGGTCTTTGAAGGTAGAGTGAGAAACAAGGTGGATTGGAGTTTAAACACTACCAATTCCTACAAGAAGTGGGATATTATTGTCTTATAATGATTACAAGACAGATCAGAAGGATCTGCCATCAATTCAAGAACAACAATTGGGAAGTCAAAGAACGATAACAAGTTCTTTAGGTTATCAGGGATTATCCCTAGTTGTCAGACGGATGGGTGAATTGATGAAGTCACGTCAGTGAATAGTTGCATAAAAGAAGATGAACTCAGTAAATGCTAAGGTAAAGAGTTGAGTTTCAATCCTGGTAGCCAGTTTGAATAGAGTTGTCAAGTCATCAGTGGGGAGTTCTTTCTTCAAGATTCAGTATTTGAGAACGAAAAAGGAGGCTTTAGATACCACCACTTAGTTTGAGTGGGACATGTGTGTAACGCCCCGCGTTCTCTGACTCGTTTATTTTATGATTTAAAATTGTGCCTTTGGATTTCTTCCTTTTTCGTTAAGTGAAATTATTGAAACTTCTTATTTTGGAGTTTTAATTTTGAATAAATTCGAATCAAGTCTATTTTCGTTTGATTTAGATAATTAAGTTCTAAAATTTTGAAAAGAGATTTTAATTAAAACTTAAGTAAACTTTTGGAAATTTAATTTTTCCTCCTGGATTTCATTTTGGGTTATTGTGAGTTTATTTTAATTACTGGAGTGTTTTCTTTAGGATTTTCTCTTCGGGCCTTAGATTTATTTCTTTTACTTTTGTTTTAGTTGAAGATCGTTGAGTTTATATTGTTTGAAAGTAGAATTTTAGTTTCTTCAAACCCATGGGCCTTCTTTTAATTTGGGAATTGGGCTTTTAGTTTAAAAACAAAAGAAAATAAAATAAAATAAAATAAACAAAATAAACAAAACAAAAACAAGAAGCCCTATGATCTCTTTCTTCCTCTCCCTCTTGTTGCAGCCGCCAGCCCCCCCCCCCCTCTCGATTTCTGCTGCCGGCCACCATAGCTCCGGCGACCGAGCCACACGAACGACGCCCCACCACAGCAGAGTTTTCGGCGGTGTTTCTCAAGGCGAGCAGCGGCGACAAGTCATTCCAGCAGCGACCCGACGGTGGTACGATGGCGACCGGTTCTCCCGACTAACCGGCGCGACGGCGAAGTCCACGAGCAGTCTCGACGACCCATCCAACGGCGGCGCGACCTTCTCTTCAGCGTCGTAGGCAGCAGCAACTGCGGCGGGTGGCGACAACGATTGCCCAGATCCGACACCTTCGGGCAGACCACGAGCGAGTCCAGTGGCGGCGACGTGTGACTGCTCCGATTCTCGCCAGATCCGGCTGCCTTGACGTCGGCTTTCCCCTCGACGTCGCGTCCTTCGGCGCCCCGTACCTGCAGCACCTCTCCCCGACTCAGACAGAAGCGAACAGCTCGTGCTTGGCCCAAATCTGCGGCGTTTTCTTCCTCCCGGTGACTTTCGGTGTTGACCCATACCCAAACGGAGCTTGGTTCGTGTTACCCACCCCTTCCGGCATTGATTCGACGTTACCCACTCCTATTCGAACCCAAATCGTAGTTACCCATCGCATTTCGACATCGGACCAGCAAGCTCAAGCATTTTCGAACTCCGTTTTGAAGTACCGAGCTTTTTCCACTTTGACCCAGTTTTAACCCAATTGATTTTAGGGAACCATTCGGTGGAAGTTAGAAGTTTTTGGCGGAGCTTAGGAGAGTTAGGTTCTTTGTTAGTAAGTAGTTCTTACTTGGGGGATGTTTGTTGATTGAATATGTATGAATTGTGTGGTGCTTTCGGTGTTTATTATTTATTAATATGTAAGTTAATAGGTGTTATTGAGATGGTTTCGTGCTTAACTTTGCTATACTTGAATATCTCATGTATTTAGAGTTTGTTGGGCATCATTTGAGGACTTCTAGTTGTTATTGTTGGGTTGCATCCTTGTTGTTTCTTTTGTTCCCTTCCTTTTACATATTAGGAAAATATCTTGTGTCATGATTATTGGATGTGCCTTGAAAGTTGCTACTCGGTATGGTTGGAAGTGATTAAGCTTTGATGTTTCAAAGCATGTCTTGGGATTGAAAATGCACGTGATAGTTTTATGTTATTTAGTTTATGTTTGCTTAGTTGGAAGCTACGGGATTATCTTCGTGTTTTGTACGATGAAGAGCATGTTGGATAATTGTGTTTTGATTAAATGTGTGAATGGCTTGTCGATGCATTTGAAAGATTGGAATTGGTGGCCTATCGAGTAATAAAATTGTAACTCTTCTTTATGTTGGTTTATGTGTCTGAGTAGTGTTGCATGTCTGTCGGTGACAATAGTGGAAATTTTGTATTGTTGAGCTGTTGAGATCTGATGTGGAATGATGTATGTTGCAAGGAATGCTCGTTAAAGTGGACTTATTGTGGAGATGTTGTTGTCTGAATTTTGCATAAGATGTTTGGCGTGTCTGATGTGTTTATTTATGTCTAGCAATGCTTATTGAATACTGATGTTGGATGATTTCTTCGAATGTTGGATATTAAATGTTTGGATGAATTGTGTTGGGCGTGTTCTTAAAAGTTTTCTGAACTGCTATGTGAAATGTATATTATCTGAAGCATGCCATAGGGTTATTTGTTGAAGCTTTTATGTGCTCTATGTTGTGATCAGGTTGGTTGGTGTCAAACTTTGTGTTTTTGAGATCTGTGAAGCATTGAAATCATACTAGTGGTTGTGTCGTGATGGGCGTTGTGGTGGTTGCTGTTATTAGGAAAGTAGTACTGAAATCTTGGTTGGAGGCTAGAAATGTTATGTGGAGTTATGAAAGTTATGAAGTGAATGGGTGAGTGTCAGGGCCTCGGGTATAAATGGTCGAGGGCTGATACGTCACTAATTGGGTATCGAGGCCTCGGGTATAAATGGTTGCGGGTCGATACACCAATATTGGATAAAGATGAGCGTCGAGGCCTCGGGTATAAATGGTCGGGGGTCGATGCGAGGAGTCTTTCGAAAGGAGAACTATTGGGGCCTTGGGTACAAATGGTCAAGGGCTAATAGACGGTGAAGTCATCGGGGCCTCGGGTATAAATGGTCGAGGGCCGATGCTGCAGGGTCGGGGCTCTGGGTATAAATGGTCAGGGGTCTACTCTACTAGAAGGAGTTAACTGTGGAAGGCTAGAGTAGTTGTGATAAGCGTAGAGGTACTTGAATGTTAGGGAGACTAGAGGTTAGTACTGGTAGTTAATGTGTTCCTGGTTGTGGTTGTCACCGAATTTTATAGAATGTGTCTATGTTTGAATGCATAATGTGTTGAAAAGCATGACAATGAATGTTTCATGATTTGGTGGAGCATGATGTGTGTGTGTTGATTCTTTAATAAGCATGACACGTTGTTCCTTGATAAGTATGCTGTTTGTGCGTGACCCTTCAGATAAGGGCTGCTTACTAAGTACTGTGGTTGTACTCATCCCTCTTTTCCCCTCCAGTTTGCAGGTATCGAGCTAGCTCGTGGGATGGTGATGGCGAGGAGGAGGCTTGATCGGAAAGACCATTAGCTATGCTGTGTGCAATTAATTTCTTTTAGTTAGGATAGTTGTGGCTACGTAATCTTGTAGTTGAGTTGTTAGTGGTTGGTTTTTGTTTAGTTTATTGTCTAAAGGATGTTGTAAGGTTGCCGATTCATTATTCTTTTTAGAGCATTAATTTTGTTGTCTTCTTGAACTACGGGATTGTAACCTACCTAGGATATTTATGAATACATTTGTTTAAGTTGATTGTACTTGAATTAGTTTTTGTTTCATTGCCATTCGAGATGTTAATATTCGTTTAGTGAATGGCTTATAGTTAGGAAAGGTTTTCTGGACGGGTTTGGTTAATGTGAAGTCGGCATTAAATGGTTTATCTGTATAGGAGGCGAGTTTCTCTTAAATCTTTAGTGTTGTTCTAATTGTTCAAGCTCTCGTGAGTGTTAAAAATAGAGTAGCACAGCGGAAGCGTGGTAGCTTTATTGCTTAGTATTGTTGTGAAGGTACTTCTCTTGTTTATGTGAAAATTTTAGGTAGTCTTAGTAATGGTCCCTGTTTGGAAATGGTGAAATTCCTAGGGCGTTACATATGGGTGTGTCTTTGGCGTCTAGGAGACAAGACAACGTAGATTGTCCGACCTCAGGGCAAAGAAAGATGGGAGCAGTGATTTCTGATATTTTGTTTCACAAGTTTTTAAACTTGCAAGGGTAGCCCTGAAGATTTTTAAAGAAGATTAGAAGTTGTTGCAGAATAAGCCTTGGAGTTTTCCAAGATTATCAGAGACTGTTGTTGTAGTGAGAGGCAAGATCGATGTTCTGTCTCCAAGTGGGAGATTTTTGGGATAATGGAGCCAAAACAGTATTACCAATTCCTACAAGGAGTATGATATTATTGTCTTATAAGGATTACAATATTGTTATCCTATAAGGTTTAGGATATTTGTCCTCCTACAAATAGAACCCCTTTGTTAAGGTTTTATTTGTATAGAATCCAAATAAAATAGACTTGAGTGGTTGTGAGCAATGTGTGAAAAGAAATTAGTATCCCGTAGGTTTACTGAAGGTGTTTTCAACTGTGTAATCCTATGTAGCCATTGTTGGGATACTTAGAAGCAAGATAGTCAATGTATAGTATTATCTCACCGAAAATCGACCCAGCCGACCAAAACTGACAGAACCAACATTGATCGATCGATTTTAGCCATGGTACGATCGGCGTCGGTCGATTGGAGAACGGGGAAAGAAGATGCTCGACCGAAATCGACCGACTATTCATATATTAAAGAAATTGATTAAATACTTGTCAATGTCATGCACTGCCACATGTACTTTGGGTTGTTTTGAGAAAATTATCTGCTGATTTTCTCAAAACCACCCAATATTTTTTGTTTTGTTTAATAACGTTTCTTCCTCTCTCTCTTCACTCCCATTTTCCATCACCCTCTTCCCTCCATTCCCTTTTCCTGCATTGTAATCATCTTTCTTCTCAAGGTTGTTTTGTCCTCCCCTCCTCCGCCATCTCTCCCTTCTCCCCCTCCCTTCTTCCCATCTTTTCTCTCAGAAGTCTAAGGAACCAGTTTTTTCCTTTCAGCGCTCGTCCCTATCTTGCCGCAACCCAGGATCCCGCCCGTCGCTCAGTTCCTGCAGCAGCCTCACCCACATGCCACACTCGCTGGTCGCCCACTGTTGGGTATGTTGCCCTAAACTCGTAGTTTGTATTTATGTAAAAACAAATTTATATTCGACAAAGTCTTATTCAATCAATTTGTTGTTGAATTCATTGCATTGCATTGTATAAATCCAATAAAATAAACATCCAAGGTTATTATCATGTAACCGGGACAGTATATATAATGGGTATATATTTGATATACTCTCGATATACAAGTGGATAATATCCCGGGAATAACCTAAAGGGTCTATAGTATATGGATAAGGTTGGGTATCTTATCGTAGCAAACTATGGACACGGCCCACTTTGTAAATGTTACAGACGACTCGATCCAGGTCGTTCGTGTGGAGACATGCGAGTGGGGGTATCCTATACAATGAGTTTGTATAAGACCAGACCACGAAATAACCGATCTTTAGATGTAACGTTGTTGACTAACAGATTGCTATTTCATAGGATGACCAAACAACTCATTCTTAATCTTGAGTGAGTTATGGACTCTTGCCCGTGAGGGCTCGTCCTTTAGTCTGTATGGGTGAGAGTGGCTTGAGTCGCCGACTCAATATTCCTACCATTTTGGAGATGAGACCAAGTGGGGAGCTGGAAACATAACTTCACGAGATGTAATTCACTCCTCCCCGATTTTCGAGGAGTAGATGAGTGTTCTCTTAAATGCTGACTCCGAGAGGGACTTTCGGTTATTAGTTGAACCATAACCAGGTTGTTCATTAGAGGAGCAGTGGTATTTAAGGAGTAAGATGTAACTCAAGGGTAAAACGGTAATTTGATCCAGGTTGAGTTCGAGAACTCGTGAAGGATTGACTTGCCATTAATAGTTGTATATCCATGGACACGAAAATATTCTACAGTGAGAAGAGTGCAACTGCGGGTCTTTAGTGGAATGACCCGTAGTTAACGAATATTGATTAACTCGGTCAATGAGTTTGACCGATTAATCTCGTATCGTTTGAGCTTCTGATATGTTGGTTCATTATGTCCCCTTGCTAGCTCACAACGGGTAAAATGAAGATCAAGAATCATGAAATAATTTGAAATTTTCAAATTATATAAATTATATAAGGGAATGTATATAATGTATATTGATACATTATATATATATAGGATAAAGATTCAAAATTAATTATGAGAGAAATTATTTGAATGAATTCAAATAATAATTAATATTAATTGGATTCATATTAAAACTATAGGTTATAAAAGAGAGATTTTTTTTAATATGAATAAAAAAAGGAAAATATATATATATATATATAATATATATATATATAGCTTTAATTAAATACGTGATATTTAATTAAAAGATAATTAATGTTAATTATTTATGTATTTATTTAATTAATATTAAAATTTGATTAATTAATTATAAATTAGATTAATAATTATTAATCAAAATTATTAATTGATTAAATTAATTTGTTAATTTAATTAGTTTTTATTATTTAATTAAAACAAAAAAAATCAACTCCCCTACACAAATGCAGGAAAGCGATGACGCGTCAGTTTGTTTCAACTGCACAAAAGTTCTGCAATTTTTCTCTGCTCTTGTACATGCAAAAGATAAAAAAGAGAAGTTTTTGCTCTCAACATATTCCCCTTTTTTGTTTCATAAATCGTTGCTCCCACAAGGACGTTCTTGTTCTTAGAGGATAGTCGGGAAGATTTGGTGGTGGGATCGGTTCTTTAAGTGAGTTTTTTTTATTTTCTCCTGTAGTTTTCTTTTTCAATTGTATGGTTTTTGTTCTTCAAAAAATTCAAGAACACGTTCATCGTTTCTGCTGCGGGATTTACACCCCTTCACCCACGCCACGTAGTAGACCTACTCAATGGTCGGTTTCCGACAAACCAACCGATCAAAACGTTTGTTAAGTCGCTCGGTGGGAAAACAGCTTCGATGGTCAGTCAGTTTTCGTTTTTGATAACCGACGGTGTATCAGTCAACATCGATTTAGGCCTGAAAATCGATTCGACCAACAGATCAACAACCCTAAGTGAGATCTCGATTGTAATATTCCCAACTATAGTAGAATCTGCTCATTTGCAGAAGACTGAACGTAGTCCCAAGATTGAGGTGAACGGGTATAATCCCTATGGTGTTAAGTTTTTCCTATCCCAATCTCTTATTCATTTGTTATTGTTAATTACTTATTTGTCGTTAGCCTGTAGAAGAGGAAAATCCAAATAGTTCATGTTCGAAGAAGTTACACGAAGATGAATTTATCTATATTTTTTTCCATCACTTAGTATAGAATTCGATTAAGGCAAAAAATTTCAATTTTATCTCTAAACGCTTTAAAATTTTCGATTAACGAGAATTATTAAAATATATATATATATATATATATTCTCTTTTTTAAAGAAATTAAAAGATTGGGGATGAAATTTAATCTTCTAAAACATTAAGAGCAAAACTAAAACCAATTACATACATGAAGGGCGGCTCTGATCACCAAATTTAATACTTTTGATGAATAAGAAGAAAGAGCCATAACTTAACAGAGCAGACTTGTGAGAGTTGCATACCACATTCAAATGGTCATGGCATGGACACCACGTTACCTTCCTTCCAAGATAAAATCAATAATATATCATTTGTATTTATTTTTCTCTTTTTTTTTTCTTATAAATTTCCTTTTGAAAAATGTATTGAATTTTTCATTCTTTTTTTCCAACTAAATGATTCAAGCACTTACCTATAAATTGACATTGTGCATTAGATTTGAATTTAAGTCTATATATGAAATGCTAATTGTTTAATTTGTAGATAATATATATTAGTTTTGTGATTTTTCTTCTTTACTTTCTTGGTTTTTTTTTCTTTTTTTCCTTTTTTTTTTGTTGATATGAAACATAAATGGAAACAGATAATATATATATTTCTTAAAAAATAATACCTATAATGCTCATAAAGAAGAAAGAGACTTTACTAGATATTTTGAGTTTCAAATTTGAATTCATGGGAATTATGCATCCTCTAGTGTAAATTATCTGATATGTTTATGCCACACGCATGACAATGTCATTCATCAATTGATTATATATAATGACAAGAATTGAAATTATTATTATTATTTAAGGTTCAGAGACTAAAATAGATATATTAAAAATTTAGAGATTAAAATGATATTTAAATTTATTGATCAATGAACATAACTCAATTTGTTAATACTTTATTCACATTTGTTAAATGTTTGAAACTAGTCAACCTAAGCATAATTCTATGACATTTTGTGAGATGGAGGATTGAACCATCAACCTTTATGATGATAAGATTTTATTATCAACTGAATTAAATCATGCCCGATTAGTTGAAAAAAAAAGGAAAATAAACTTTTTTTTGAGTGAAAAATGTACTATTAAATTATTATAAGGGTACCAACTTGGGCAGGGCTAACTTCACCTGCATGTGGCACTAAAAAATCATTATAATGTCTATCTTCTCTTAATTATTGACCAATTATATATTTTCTTCTTTATGAAAATTGAAACAATCTTATAAATATATGAATAATTATTATGGGCATTTAAATTGGGATATGGAAAATTTATTGAGGATATCGATGGTGACCGTACACTGTGGGTTGCACATATTATTTTAATAATAGAATCTTTCTATATATTTTAATTATATCATTTTATATCTTAACCTTTTTTTTCCTTGAGATACATTTATTTCGGTCAAATAAATACAAAAACTTTTTTTTCTTAAAAAATTATTGTGATACGTCATAATGTGTAAAATCTCAACGTTCAAGCCTGGGATTTAATATAATACCAAAAGAAAAATACACAACTTAACTTATGACGAGGAGACAAAGTAAGGTCTAAGAAATACTACTTCTACTTATGTGTATGTTTATTTTGTTATCCGCTTTTCGAAACATTTTTAAAATCTAAGTCAAATTCAAAATTTAAAGAAAAAAACTTTAAAAAATTTATGTTTTATTTTTGAAATTTGACTATTTATCAAATAGAACTTCTCAGCCTAATCGTATCCCACCCGAACAGACTGGGGTCCATGCTCTCATATGCAATGTCGAAAATGTCCTTTTAACTTTGGTTGGAGGCATCGAAAGCTCCTAAATGTAGAGTAGAGGGCAAAAGAGAATTCGTAGGTGAGACAAAATTTTACATTCAAACATGATACATATATAATAAAGTCGCAATTTTGTGTTGAATTTGGTTAGGTAAGGTCAAGTAATATGCTGACATTGCATTGCTGAGACATTCAAGGTGATCTGGACAAATTACGTGGCACAACTTTGCTTAGAATATTTGAGGAAGGAAGCTACAAACAAAAACTAACGGAGTAAATATAAAAATATACTTTGCTTATCTTAAAAATATATATATAACAACTTTTAATTTGTTAAAAAAAAAACTACGTTTAGTTAAATATAGATAAATGAAAACCTCTCTCTCTATATACATTTTGTTGATGCCAATTTTTGGATAAGCTCCATGTAAGTGTCATATTAGTAGGAATATGAATGCATTTGTCTTCAAGATCTTGATTACATGCACACAGAAATTAATACCAGTGTAAAGTGAATATGAATGCATTTGTCTTCAAGATCTTGATTACATGCACACAGAAATTAATACCAGTGTAAAGTTTTGCTGAATGTACTCTGATGCTCAAGTTAAAACTCAAATTATGAGCAGATGGGTATGAAGCAAATAGAATAGAAATGCAATAATCTCAATGATGAGAGCCTGCTTGGTTGTATCCCGAATTCTAACAAGGATTTGTGTAGGGAACGACCTACCTTCGTAGGGTTGCCCTTTTTCTTATATATGGAAAGTGGGTAATTCGAGTGGAGCACGATGGACAGTCCAATCGGAGGTGTGAGGACTCCTCTCCTAACATTTTCTTTCATTTTCCTTCATCAAAAAGTGGTGTAGCAACATCTAGGGTATAGCAACATCTGGGGTATGCTTTGGGCACCATATTAGGTGCCCGTTGGGTGAGTTTGTTGGTACCTCAAAATGCGTTGGGGGCGTCCGTGCGGTGTGCTCGACTTTCTTTTTCGGTACGCTCAATGTCCTTCTTTTGGTGCGCTCAGAGTTGTCCTCGTATGCTATGCTCACCCACTTCGCAGGTGGAGGAGGGTCTGAAATTACTGCAACGCGTCCACATGTGGCACCTCATGGCTTTCCCTTAGCAACGACCCCACTTTCCTCGACAAGCCTCCCTTTGTGGACCAGTCGGGGAAGTAATGAGACTTGATGTTGGGTGCCACATGCTATTTTGAGGACACACATTGCTTTCCCTTCGTGTGAGTGATGGGAGTGTGATAACGTCACTTGCAATGAGTGCTCTTGATGGCACGTCCTTTCTCTGGTCGTGGGCCATTGGGAATGCCTGCGTGTCCAAAAGCAAAACTTAGTTCAACTCTGATCTTCGGAAGATTATGACCGATAAGAAATCCTTTCAATGCTAGTGGAGCATTAATTTTGTAACTAAATGATCTTCCATAACCAGCAAAATATATCTACTGACTAACGAGTATGGGACAATGTCATCGCAAGCACCATTTCTCAAAGGTTTCCCTTATAAAGGGAAAGCCTGCTGACGTGTCACCTCGGCTAGGACCGTGCATCAACATACCCAATCAATTTTTTAACCCTTTTCGGTTCTCTTTAGTACCTTTCACATGCACACCTAAACCATTGATATTACTACTACTCCCTTTTGGTTCACATACACCATCTATATTTGTTTTCATTTTGTAAAATTTACCTTAAAAATTTTATGAACTCCTCACTTTTTTAGTACAACAATGTGTGGAGGTAGAGATTCGATTACATAATTTTTTATCAGGAATATGTATCTTACCCGTTCAACTATACGCAGGTTGGAAATTCTATAAATTGCTCTCTTGGTATATATATATCGTGCATTGTTATTGACATTGTCCTCGTCTTAGCTTCTTTTTGTTTTTGTATATGTTTCAACTTTTTATTCTATGTTAGTTATTTCCTTCTATTTTTGAAAAAAAAATAAAAACAATATATTTTAATAGCCTCACTTTTAACCGCTCCCATTTTTCTAGCTTGTAGTTACTTATTACTCACCATTGAATATTGTAACCACTCCATTGTGTCTAGATTAAGTTAGTATTATTCACTTTTTGAATTTTTGACGAATTATGTGGCAGTAAGATTTTCATTAAATTGCCCATTTGAATATAGTTAGTTAAGACAATTAAGACATATAAATTTGATTGTCTCTAAGGGATAATTTGGGTAGGTTGGGGCTTCAAGAAATATCTTTTAGGTTTAGAGTTTTTTCCTCTGCTACATTATGGGTTTTTGTGTGATCACGAGTTCATATAGCTAGAGGGTTCGTAGTCGATTCATTAAACTTTTCACATCATCCTCCATGCTCATCTTTCTTTACCTTCCTAACACTACTTATGGTGCATAGTAAACATTCTCTCCATAATTTTGCACACTAGAAACTATCCTTAGCTTTGAAGCACAATGGACTCCTTGAGTGTTTATGATTGCAAAATAATGCTAGTTACACAAAAAGGACTTCACCATCACTCCCTGATGTATATTAACTCAATAGTTATTTTGGCTAAGTAAGCTTAAGTTTTCGTATTAGCAATTGGTTGTAATGACATCGTTATTGTGTTAGATAGGTCCGCGTTGTAGGTATAAAGTATAATGACAGCTACTTGTTAATTACCTTTAATGATCTTGTTGAATTGCCTGATTCAAGTGACTAAACTATATAAAACAAGTGAAACATAATGTGGTTAGGTTATGACTCCAGGTATCATCTAGTTGGGTATCGTTAGGCCTATCTGGTTCTGATCCTCGGTGAGTTTCGGTTTCACCAAATTGAACTACGATCCACTTAATCAGGTTTGATTGGGTTGTAAACCAAATGCTTCTTGTTTCATCTCCTTAATAAGGGTCCACCTAGATAGATAAGTAGGGTTCACATAGATAATAATTTTGTTTTTTTTTAAAACATCTCACCATTCATAGCAATTAAAGTTTGCTATATCCAAATACAAATCATCATAAACTAAAATTTCTCCCTTGAAAAACCATTCCGTTAGGTCTTCCAAATAAATAAAACGTATCTCTTATCCTTTCAAACTCATATATACTAGAAGCCAAGGCTGAGTTTGTTGACTTAACCATGGGCCCCAAAGGATGGATTGGATTATACCAAATTAAAAGATAGCTTGAAGACAAATCAAGAAGTGAAGTGAATCAGTCCACTTGGCCATCATAACAAAATAAAAAAAAAATCAATTTATTTATTTTATCTATAAAAAAATACGTCCTCTCGACATGGATTCGAGAGACAAATTTGAGACCTCTAAATCAGTGTGACCAAGACATCACAAGTCCTTACTCCTTTGAAATTTAATATTATATTTATATTAGTAATATTACGTTAATATTTTTCTATAATTGATGGATTTTTTTGTTATATTTAGAAATTTCGATTCAATACTCATAACGTATAGTCTATAGAAAAATTAATGCTTTGATTTCGATGAAAAGATTCCTTTTGCATATGGAAACCGTTTCGGCAATTCCTTTATCATAAAGGTTTTGAAGAGTTGAGTGGAAGTGCTGTCACTGGTCAATGAATGAGACGGTGATAGAGAAAAAAGAGGCCATTGGAATTTGGAAGAAGTGTGAAACCTAAACAAAAAATAATTAAATAATTAAAAGAAAAAAAGGGTAAAAAAGTCAAAAGTACCCACATCCTCTCTCCTCACCCAACGGCGATTTTGCAGATCCAAACCCACTGCCCATATTTAAAATAATAATAACAATAATAAACCCATTACCCTTTTTTAGGATGAAATCAAGCCGATTAAAATTGTATCAACTTTTATCCTCTAAACTTTCTCTTTCATGGTACTAAAAAAAACCTAAAAATAAAAGTAAAAATAAAACTTTATATTTCATGAATTTCTAAGATAAATATTACAATATTTACATTTTAATAAATTTATGATGGAAGAATAATTAGAAAAATTAGTCTCTTCAATGAGTTATAGAACAATCTTATATTGATAGTGTTTGTGGATGAAATATCCCTCACAAACAATCACACAAATCCTCCTCCTCGAAGAATAGAGGAACCTTCCAAACAAAAGGTGGACATTTCAATGTTCAAGTCAATAAAGATTGGAATATGTCATAAGCTATTTTTTTGTTATTAGGGTTTACCTTTCTTTGTACTCTGTTTCGTTTTATAGGCAAGTCGGGAGGGTGTTCTCGTAAATCTTTTCGTGATGCACACCAAAGATCGAGAAAAGTCGGGAGATCTCGTACGACATTTTAATCGTGATTATTTTATTTCTTAAATTACGATATCATAGGAGATCGGAGATTCTAACCCATCTTCTAATCAACCTTAATGTGTAAGAGCTAACAAGTTAGCATGAAATAACTATTCAATAATGAATTTTATACTATCAAAATTTATAAGTTTTCACAATTTTTATATTGCTCATTTCTAAAATGAGTAGGGAATTAGTGAAATTTGAATTAAAATTGCAATATTTATCTGAATGGAGTCGAAAATCGATAGAAGTCACTTTGATTATTTATTTATTTTATTAAAAAAGCAAAGCCGAAGAAGTGAGTATGAAAAAAGGTGGGATTGGGAATGAAGAGGCAGTGATTGGATTGTAGCTGGTCCTCGATTGAAAACGCTCTGCCCATTCCACGTGCATTCGATTTCTCCCCATTCTTCCCGTTTCTATAAATCCAAATTCCCCCATTTTTCTACTTCAGATCTGATTGATGAGCCTTCGAATCCCTGCTTTCAATTCCTACTTCTTCCCCGTTTGATTCCATGGACAAGTACGAGGTGGTCAAGGATTTGGGAGCTGGCAATTTCGGAGTTGCCAGACTTCTCCGCCATAAGGACACCAAAGAGCTCGTCGCCATGAAGTACATAGAGCGCGGCCACAAGGTTTCCCTCTCTTCCTTTTCCCCTTTCGAATTCCATTCGTGGGTTCGGGATTTTGGGGGATTTTGATGCCTTCTTTTTGTGTCTGGATTCACAGATTGATGAGAATGTGGCCAGAGAGATTATAAACCACCGATCGCTTCGGCATCCGAATATAATTCGTTTCAAGGAGGCAAGTCTTTCTTTCTTCTTTCAGATTCGTTTGTTACTATTAAACGCATCAAGTTTGTTTTAGATTGAGAAACATAAAATGGATTTGAAGTTGAAGTTGGGTTAAGATTTGCAGGTTGTTTTGACTCCAACGCATTTGGCTATAGTGATGGAATATGCTGCTGGGGGAGAGCTTTTTGAAAGAATTTGCAATGCTGGCCGTTTCAGTGAAGATGAGGTCTAATCTATCTCTCCCTCTCTCTAAATCTTACACTCTGAGTTTGCTAGCTTTATTCCCAATTAGTTTCCACCCAAAAACTTAATAATTTAGAACCCTTGTTGTTCCCAGAGTTGGCCATGGGATGGGCGAAGTTTCTCTGGGGATTTAGTGGGGTGGGCCATGAGCATAATAGGAGCGGGAATGCTCTGGTCACTAAAGAAAGAATGAGGACAGCTCCCGGGAGCAGTATGTTGTCAAAGGCTTAGGGTCTCTTGGTCATACTGGCCTAGAGGTCTCAAGTTCGAACCTTCCGATGAGCTTAATATCAAAAATCCTTGATGTCTCTCTGGTTTGGGCCTTGTGGCGGGCGTGGGTGAGCCTGGTATGAGGGAGAAAGCTCTGACTCCAAGTTATTAAAAAAAAAGAGAAAAATAGGAAAGAAGAATGAGGAAGAAGAAGAAGAATAAGAAATTGCTAGTTTTGTGGTGTTATGTTTATAACTATTGATCTTATTTTTACAGGCTAGGTACTTCTTCCAGCAGTTGATTTCTGGAGTCAATTATTGCCATTCAATGGTAGAGTCAAAACCGAACTAAGCCTCGTATGGTTTCTTGCTTAAAACTCCTATACAATATCTTATTTGACACAATGCTTTGCAGCAAATATGTCATAGAGATCTAAAGCTAGAGAATACCCTTTTAGATGGAAGCGCAGCCCCGCGCTTGAAGATCTGTGATTTCGGTTACTCCAAGGTCTTCGAAGATGAGAATTTATTCAATCATTTTGCATTAAGGTGTTCCTTTTTCCTTTTAATTTGCTTTGTACTTATGCTGCTGTATTGTCAATTTCTTCTGTAGTCATCCCTCTTGCATTCAAGACCAAAATCAACTGTTGGTACTCCGGCATACATAGCCCCGGAGGTTCTTTCTCGACGAGAGTACGATGGAAAGGTGCTCATGCACATTTAAAGTATTCCCCAATGCAATTAGATTATGCAAAATGAACAAGAATATCACTTCATATTTTCTTTTGCAAGTAACACACGTTTTCACGTTGGTATTTATTGAGCAATGCCTTCCATGGATGATCAATTGAGTTTAATGTTGTATAGCTTTGCTATTCAATAATGAAGTTTGACTTAGTTTGAGAACTAAAATCTGTGCATGAAGAAAGACTTGCTGTTTGTATCTTGACAAGCAAATATGAAGTTAATATGAATATCCATATGATTAGAACACAATTTAAAGACAAATTTTCTTTTAATATTTTTTTCATTACAAACACTGAAATGGCTCAGTGTCTTTTCTTTCATCGTGTTTAGTTGGCAGATGTCTGGTCATGTGGAGTGACTCTCTATGTTATGCTGGTTGGTGCATATCCTTTCGAAGATCAAGACGATCCTAGAAACTTCAGGAAAACTATTCAGGTTCATTTCTTACCCTGCCATATTGTAATTTTAGTTAAGCCATCATTTTGCTCACTTTTTTTTCTCTTTATTCTGCAGCGAATAATGGCTGTACAGTACAAAATACCAGACTATGTTCACATATCTCAAGATTGTCGACACCTACTCTCTCGCATCTTTGTCCCGAATCCCTCGAGGGTAAGTTTCCGACACAAACTAATGTCTTTATTATTGCCTTATCTGGAGTTCTATACAAAATTATCATCTTCACTTTATATTGTTAGTTTTGTTTGGTATTCGATCTGAAACTTGTAAATGGTAAGAATGGTAGTGTAGGGACTCGGATCATTTTCCATGGTTTTATCACATATACTTGGTATTACATTTGCTTTATCTGAATTGATATTTTAGTTTGGTACTGTAGGAACAAATAATAATTAGATTAAGACCCAGCTCCATATACTAGAAAACTTAAAAAGCTATTTTGAGCTTTAGTTAGTTTATTTAGATGCTTACACATTAAACTCTCTCTCTCTCTCTCTCAATTTGGTGAAACTCCTTGAAATATCTGAAATTTGTCCTATTATTCTTAGCTCAAAGTCTTGTATGAAACAAGTTAAGAAACGTTTCTAGCAGCTAGTTTTCAGTCTTGATCATAGTGAGAGAACAAGACACTTTTCTTTCTCTTCAAACGTTTTGGCAGATAATTATTTGTTGAAAATAGTTTCATTCCTCTTTCTGGAGGCCAACACCTCCTAGAAATTTTCCACTGGAGACTCTCCCTTAGCCTATAGGTCTTGACTTGACACTTTGACACGAGGTTAGAATTCTAGTTCCTTCCAAGTAGGTACCTCACGGATGGCGTCCTTAGAAGGGCCTAATATCCTTGAATCCTACCTGCATAGTTCCAACACCAAAGAGCAAGAATTCCTCTTCGATCCCTCCGTGCGGCAAAGAAATCCCATTCTTGTTCGCTTTATTTCATTATAGATTAGTAATTATACCACATATTACAGTAGCTGAAAAGAAACTAGAGTAGGACAAATTCTTAGTTTGTTGAAAACTTAAAAGTAGTCAAGTCACCTTTCATTCTTTCTAATCTTTAACTTCATTATGATGTTGGGTTGGGTTATAACGCTTCTATTCGATGTAATTTTTTCAATCTCATCGTAACATGACAGAGAATTTCGCTAAAAGAGATCAAGAGTCATCCGTGGTTCTTAAAGAACTTGCCGAGGGAACTGACAGAATCATCCCAAGCCATCTATTACCAGAGGGATAACCCGAGCTTCTCCCTTCAAAGCGTGGAGGAGATCATGAAGATCGTGGGGGAGGCAAGAAACCCGCCGCCATCATCGACGACCATCAAGGGCTTTGGATGGGGAACGGAAGAAGAGGATGACGAAGGCGAGGGAGAGGTGGAAGAGGAGGAGGAGGAAGAAGATGAGTATGACAAGAGGGTGAAAGAAGTTCACGCCAGTGGAGAATTCTTAGTCAGTTAGAAGCAGAACATAACATTATATTATTGAGGTTTTGGTGTTGTGTGTAGTGTACAGTATTGTTGGTTTAAAGGTCTGCAACTCTAAGCTATAATTTATTTCTCTACTGTCACTATAATGTAATTTAAAGTTATTGGAATAATTCAATGTAGTTGGACACATTTTTGTGACGCATTTAGTTGTAATTTAAAGTTATTGGAATAATTCAATGTAGTTGGACTCATTTTTGTGACGCATTTAGTAATGGTTCATATTTCATTTTTCTCATTTTTAAGAAATATCCTCAAAATTGCATTCTCGAGAAACGTCCTCAAAATTTTATTTAATATCTTATCTTAAACCAGATGGTTCCATTGCTACTATAGCTCATCTAGTTGCAGAAGATTTCTATCAGCAACTTAGGTTAGATTTTGGGGAACTGATTCCGTGGCTACATTCAAGATGGTAACGAAAAATGGTCGAAAGTTCCGTAATTTTAAAAAATGCTAACATTTTTTTTCGAAAATTATGCGGGGTAGATTTTCGTATTTACCCCTCCAACACCATTCCATCATTTGTCCATTTTACCCCTCCTATATTACTATACATTAGGTTCTTTCTCTATCCTACATAAACGTAAATTCTAGCTATTTTGAATCATGTTTTAAACTAATTAAAAATCAAATCTTCTCTCTACCCTACCTAAACCAAAATTTTAGAAACTAGATTTAGATATTGTTTCAAAATTAAGTCAATCTCTCTTTGCCCGATTTAACTCATTCCAGCGACCTTATTTTTTGTCATCTGTCTTGCTAATCTTCTATTCCATTACATGGATCCTCTCGCTAATCTTCATCATGCATCAATCTTGTTTTCCATGTAAATTCCTCTAGAATGAGTTAAATCCTAATCGATGCTAAGTAAGACGATTTTGGTTTTATCTGGAGTTACAAAGTGTCACATGAGAGTGAATCTGATGGCGGTGAATGAGAATGAGCCGATGAAGGATAATATTGGGCATGGATCAGTCCTTCCAACCATGACATAACACCAATAAATATTAGCGTTGGCCATCATGTAGAAGACAAAGAGTGTACGAGTGATCTCCAATTTTTAGGCTATGCGCACTCCACTCTTTTTTTTTTAAAAAAAATCTACTCCTGGTCTTCTTCCTACTGTTATGACTATTTTTTGTAGTGAAAAAATGCAAATTTCAGGAGACATTTTAGCAATTGGAGTGGTGTGGGCCTTACTTTTACCGAAGTACATGGTTAGTAACTTTGTGCATACAGACCCCGTAGATAGTTACACGTACAGAAAAAGTGAAAGTGTAAATGGCTATTGTCGTTAGTGACAATGAAAATTTCAGAGGACATTTTAGCAATCGGCTGGTTTGGGCCCTACTTTTGACGAATTACATGGTCAGCAATTTTGTGCATACAGACCCCGTAAATTTAGATTTTACTTTTTGAAATTTTGAACTTTAAAAATTTGATTCAATAATATTTCATAAGTTTTAGCAAAAAGTTGTTTCAAGGATATTTTTGCCATAAAATTTTAGGGGTAATTGTAGGATAAATTTAACTATTTTGGTAGGAGGGTATATTTGTCCAAATAAAATTCTAGCATTCAACCATAACTACTTTGTAGTCAGCCCCTAGATTTTGATTAAAATGTTAAGGTGTATTTGGGAGTAGTGGTAGAGTTAGTTCACCCCATCATTGGGCTGGCCTGACCCAGTCCAGTCTAAAGAAGCAAAGGCTCGAGCTCGACCTAGGCCCAAACCCTACGGACCTCGAGCATTATTTGGGTCTGGCTTGGACCGACCCAACCACTAAAAACTAGGCCCATAACCTAATCCATAGATCTAATCCAATGGGCTAAAGTATGATCAGACTTGAACCAACCCATATAATAAATTATTTTTTAATTATTAAAAATTTATTTTTTAAATATTTTTCAAACCAAGTTCCTAATTGTTAAAAATTGTGTTTTTATTATATGCTTTTGTACCATTTTTTTTAAAAAAGTTATCAATAAATTTTGTTATATCACAGTTTTACAACTTGATTTATTTTATTTTTAAAGAAATAAATTGTATTATTATATTAATATAAAAAATTAGAGGAATGTGAATGACAAAAAAGAATAATCCTAAATACTAATTAATTATAATTAATATATATATATATATATATATATATATATACAATATAAAGTAATATTGGATTATATTGGATAGGACCTTTGGGTCGGTCCTATTTTCGTTTTCATATTGCTCTTCTTTTTCTTTATTTTGAAATTTTGTTCTTATTGTTTATCTTGTTACATTCCGTCCACATGCCTAAAATACCAAAAAAAGCGTGATTTCCATTACTACTTTCATATTTATGTCTCATGCAATCTTATAGATTAAAGTCTTATCTACAACTTTTTATTATTTGATAACTTCTAATTTGAATTACTTTTGGGTGAAAAATACAAATTTAATATTCGGTGTTGGAAAACTTTTATACTCGAGAGCATGTGTTCCTCTTTTATTCTTTCTAATTTTGCTTCCATAGCATACTAGATATGAGTTGAATTGTTGAAATTTGTCAAGTTGTGTTAATCTAGTCGTTAGCATTAAATCATATCAGTTTTATATTGACTTCTTTCCACAACTAGCCGTTACTCGTTAAAGTCTTGGCAATTACAATTTTTACACATTCAATTTCAAACCATTTGTTATTCAATGCTAGTGATGTTTATTTCTGCAACCCATATATGTTGTAAAGGCTAATTTAAACTCCATCATCCCCTATATTAGCCGTTGGACTTTAATATTCCAAGAGTTATATTTATGGTCTAAATACTTCATTAACACTGGTATTATTAAATGTGATCAAGATTATTATATCTTTCGTTGGATCTGTTACATCTTTTTACTTACTTCTTTCATTTCATCTTGTTCCATCATAATTCCCTTGTTCTAAATAGGTAACATTCTTTCTTTAGCTTGCTTCTAACCATAGTAAAGTTATTTGGATGTTTTCTTTGTGTGTTATATCTAACCACTTGAGTTGCAAATTTTTCTCATGTGTGGGCAATATTGTGAGTTTGTTGAGAGTGTTGTTGTTTTGACTGTATACACGAGTGACTATACCTTTACGAGTGTAAACACATGAGAGAGTGTTTGTGAGGTCAATTTTTTCTTTGTTACTTTGCTACTTTTTTTTTTTCAAAAAAAAAAGAAGTTACTTCATTAAGAGGGAGTGGCCACGTGAGCATTAATAGACAACTCATCTTTCTCCCTAACAAGGCCACAAAGCCTGAGGGGAAAGTTTGTTAACCAACAAAAAGAAGATCGCAGAGAAAGGGATTTCTTTGCCAGAAAATCTGCAACCTGATTTACATTACGAGGTGCAAAATTGAAAGAAACAGAACCAAGAAATTGGGCCTTGGCAAGTATGTCGTGGACAAGAACACTCGGAGCAGCCAGCGAGGTTACCTTTCCGCAGAGGAGAGAAATGGCACCGAGGGCATCCAACTCCACAACTAAATTTCTGCAATTAATTGAAAGTGCGAAATAGATGCCATTGAGGATTGCTTGAAGTTAGGCCAGCAAAGGTTGATGGTAGATGGGAATGAAAGATGATCCAGCTGCGTAAATGCCACCCATAGAGTCTCGAAAGATGAACCCTAAGCCCGTACCGTGGTCTCCAATTGCAGTCTACAATTTGGGCAAAAAGGTATGAGATCCATCCCCCTCCTACTAAGATTATACATAGTCGGTAAGAGGTTATGAGTAGCTTTCCAGATAAAAATTCTGATTTTTGTTGGAACTTTTAAAATCCATATAGATTTCCATATAAAGCCTGATGGTGTAGAAGCACTAGGAAGAAGAACTTGATTTTTATTCATGAATAATCTGTAGGCACTCTTAACACAAAAATAACCACGCTTATCATAGTGCCATTAATCTGGAATGTTGAATTTATTGGGAGGAATAGAAAAAATAGCATCAATGTCATCTTGACAAAAAAGAGACTGAAGCCTGATCTGCATATCCCAACACCCAGCTGGAGTGATCAACTCAGAAACCATTGTCCCTAAATGGGATAAAGAGGAAGTCAGCGGACGAAAAGTGCGCTCTCGGGGAATCCATGGATCATAGAAGACTTAGTAGTGCCCCATTACCAATTCTCTTTTGAATACCTTGAGCAAGAAGTTCTCGACCCCATAAAAGTCTCTTCCAAAAATAAGAGGAGTTAGTGAAATTCTCAGCCTCAAGGAAAGAGGTTGACGGATAATACTTTGCTTTAAGAGTGACGATACGACGCTCAACCCTATTAAAGGCTAGCTCTACAGTAAAGTAAAGTGGAGGATGATCATTGGGGGCATAAATATCAAATTAGGTTTTATTCTCCATGATAGGTGTCATCCTCCAAATTGGATCTGCACATGATGATAAATGGCGAAGAAGTTGCAGCCACTTGATAGTTGGCGAAGATGTCGGAAGGTGGCCATAAGAAAGACAGATAAAAGTAACCACTGTTGGTATAGAACATCTTAACCGATCGAAAAGGTGTTAAACCTATACAGCAAAAATGTCGCTGCAAGGTATATGGATGCAGACACTGCTGATTTAGGAACATCTCAACAAATCGAAAAGGTGTTAAACCTATACAACAAAAATGTCGTTGCAAGGCAGATGGATGCGGATACTATTGATTTAGGAACACCTCAACCAATCGAAAAGGTGTTAACCTACTCAGCAAAGTAGTCACTGTTAGGCAAATAGAGGTGACTGTTGTTGGCATAGGAACAACCTTAACCGATCGAAAAGATGTTAACCTACTCAGCAAATATGTCACTACAAGGCAAATGAAGGTGACTACTGCTGGTATAGGAACACTTTAATCGATCAAAAGGATGTTAACCTACTAAGCAAATATGTCACTGCAAGATATATAACAATGACTATTGCTGGTATATGAACACCTTAACTGATCGAAAAGGTGTTGACCCACTCAGCAAAGATGTCACTGTAAGGTAGTTGGACGTGAGCATTGCTAGTATAGGGGCGTGACCACTGCTGGTATAGGAACACCTTAACCGATCTAAAAGATGTTAACCTACTCAGCAAAGATGTCACTGTAAGGTAGTTAGACGTGAGCATTGCTAGTATAGGGGCGTGACCACTGTTGGTATAGGAACACCTTAATCGATCGGAAAGATGTTAACCTACTCAGCAAAGATGTCACTGTAAGGTAGTTGGACATGAGCATTGCTAGTATAGGGGCGTGACCACTACTGGTATAAGAACACCTTAACCGATCGAAAAGATGTTAACCTACTCAACAAATATGTTACTGCAAGATAGATAATGTTAGAGTATAGATATTAGTATGTTTTATATTCGTAGGTTTCGTCTCGCCGCCAATCGCCGTCCCCGTGTGCTTTCGTCACCGCCAGTCGCCACCTGTCGCCTTTGCCCCTCTGGTTGTTCGTGGGGTAGCACTTGGGGTTTCTGGTTTCAGAAAATAGCTAATCCGGTTTTGTTCCAACCGTTTTATTCATCTGTTTTGTTTGGTTCGGGTGGTTTTGTCTGGTTTTGTCGTTTTGTTCAAATAAATTCGTTTGTTTATTATGGCTGAGAAGAAATCAATCGTAACTTTTGAGGTGATCCCAATGATATCAAAAATCACAGAACACAAGTTGAATAGATTATTTGTCTAACAAGTTGGGCATGATTAGCATATATGCACCAACTTGAGGGGGAGTGTTAGAGTATAGATATTAGTATGTTTTATATTCTTGTATTAATATTAATTTGTCCTCTACCTTCTCCTTATTGGATTAGGTCAACCTTGTATATTTGTCTATATATATAAACCTTAATAATGAGAATACAGAACATTGGATTCTCTCCAACCTTAGTCTCTCCAGATAACAATGACTACTGCTGGTATAGGAACACCTTAACCGATCGAAAAGGTGTTAACCTACTCAGCAACGATGTCATTGTAAGGCAGATAGATGTGAGCATTGCTAGTATAGGGGCACGACTACTGCTGGTATAGGAACGCCTTAACTGATCGAAAAGGTGTTAACCTACTCAGCAAAGATGTCGCTGCAAGGCAGATGGACGTGAACATTGCTAGTTTAGGGGCGTGACTACTGCTGGAATAGGAACACCTTAACCGATCAAAAAAGTGTTAACCTACTTAACAAATATGTCACAGATGGAGGTGAACACTATTGTTATAGGAACACCTTAACCGATCGAAAAGACGTTACATATTCAGCAATGACATCACTGAAAGACAATTGAAGGTGACCACCACCGCTAAGATACCAAGATCACAAATAAAGAAGTGATCGGCCAAAGCAAGAGTGACGTCACTGTAAAGAATGATTGCGAGACTTAACTACTAAATTTTGGATTGGTCCATAGACTCTATCACAAAATCTAAGTGTTGGTCTTTATATAAAGCAACTTCATCAAATAGGGAGCATCATATTTACATTCAAATAGGACATGTTCAAGTTTTACAAAAAAAAAAAAAAGTTTTACAAAAAAAAAAAAAGAGCGGAAGATTCAGAGAGAGACTTCCAATTGAAAGGGAAGTTTGATTAAAAAATTTCAATATAAAAAAAAATTTGATTAAAAGTAAATAAATAAATAAATAATGGAAAAATTAAAAAAAAAGTTTGATTAATAATAAATAAATAAATAAAGAAAAAAAAGTTTTATTCTTCTTGATAATAAATTTTTAAAAAATAATAATAATAATAAAGAAATAAAAAACAAAAAAAAAAAACCTTCTCTGCCATGTCGCAGATGGTTAAAATTAATAAAAGAAAAATTTTAAAAGATTTTTAAAACCGTCCATAGGGAGGTTTTGCTTTTTTTTTTCTTTTTTTTTAATAATTTTAAAACCCTCATGCCACATGGCAGGAGGTGTTGCTTTAGAAAAAAGACCAAATCAATTAATTTTTTTTTTTTTGAAAAAAACCCTCTTGCCATTGCGCCAGGTTTTGCTTGTAGAGGAAGAAGGAAAAAAATTCATGCAGTAGAAATTGCAAAGACAGATTTCTTACTCTTTGTCGATGTAAATGAGACGGGCGAGCAGAAACTTCGATGATAATCCAAAGTTGGGAATAACGTGAATACTAGCAGTCAATAATTTAAGAAAAAAAAGGGAAGGAAATTTAGAGCCAACCTTTCCAGACTTTTGTTGTGCTTCTACAAATGTGAAGGCTCAATTTATAGTCAAAAAAAGTTGGGGTTCAAACAGAATAATAAACCAAATCCCAATTCAAATAGAATTCATTTTTCAAATTATGGTTGGAAATTTGTTTGGATTCTTAAATTAATCGAAATCCCAACTCAAATATGATTTTCTTTTTCAAATTATGATTGAAAATTTTCATTTGATTCTTAAATTAAATTTGACCCAAATCAAATCCCAACTGATTCTGTTTTTCAAATTATGGTTGTGTCGAAACGTCATCGTGACGCGGAGCGGCCGACGCCATCCCCTGACAGGTCTCTTTCGAGATTTAAGGTTTGGAGTCGCCACCAATCATCTACGAGGTGTGATTGATCACCTATTTAAAAAACTTGGTCTACGAAAACAGAATTTTGGTTTGCAAGTCGGTTGAGCGTGGGGAAGGTGTTAGCACCCTACGACACCCGTTCGAAAATGGTACCATATTTTGTCAAAAATTATCCTATTATACTTTGGTCTAAAAAGAAAAATACTTTGGTGTTTGATTTTAAATGTCCCAAATTTATTGGTTCATATTTTACGATAAAATATGAACCAAGAAGCATGAGTAGCGCAAAGACCATTAGAAAAACAAATTATCACCTCGAGAATATTGGAAAGATCCAATTTCTGTCATTGGGATTTTCGAAATAATTATTTGCTAGAAAAGAAAAATTAATAAATAAAAAATAATTTTAGTGTAGGGCCCATCAAGACATGAACTTGTGATATGAGAATTCATATACAAACTTCTTACCAATGTGCCAACATCCTAAGATATTACAGTAACCTACCACTATGCCAACACCACATGGATACAACTTAGTTTTAATTTTTATCATACAAATCTTTATTTTAAAAAAATTGTTTTAAAAAAAATAAAACTAAAATCGAAAAAAAAATAATAATAATAAAATAAAAAAAATCATATTTAAAACAAACCTATTTTAAAAATAATCAAATCATATTTAAAACAAACTTATTTTAAAAATAATCAAATCATTTTTAAAACAAACTTATTTTAAAAATAATCAAATCATATTTAAAACAAACTTTTTTTAAATATATCAAATCATATTTAAACAAATTTATTTTAAAATATATCAAATCATATTTAAACAAATTTATTTTAAAATATATCAAATCATATTTAAACAAATTTATTTTAAAAATATATATATATATATATATCAAATTTAAAACAAGCATATTTAAAACAAATAAAAAAAATCATTTTTAAAACCACTTTTTTCTATACCACGTACTGCAGTGAGGAAATTCTGGGTGTGCCCGCGGGTTTGAAAACCGTGAAGGAGCACTCGAGGTCGAAGTCAGGTGGTCGGTGATCCGTGCGTCGGTTGTAGAAGTTTTACGCCGGACTACTATTGTGCAGGTTGTCTGAACTTGTGATCACCGGGGGACGTGTGCGGTCTATGTATCGTCGGGATCGCCGGCCCAGGTGAAGAAGAAGAGAAGGTGATGGTAGAGAGAAAGAAGAAAGTAAATTCTTCTCTGTATGGGTGTTCTGTCTCCTCTCATCCCCACTGCAACCTTTCTTAAATACACCTAAAAATAACGATAAAAAATAAAAACGGGCAAGAGAAGAGAGAAAAAGAGGGACGAGAAGAAGGGGAGGGGATACACGTATGAAGGAAAAAATCAAAGGGGAGAAAAACTGTTTTTTTTAATCTTAAAATCAATTTAAAAAAACAATTATTTTCAAATAAAATCTAATTTTAAAACTTAATTTGATTTAATTAAAACTTTACATTAAATTTTATAATAAAGTAAATTATGTTATTTTAAACTAAATCAATAAACATAAAACAAAATAATAATAAATAAATCAGTAAATTTTTTTTTTTAAAACGAAGGCGAGCCGGACCAAATACGGTGTCTACAGCTTGCCCCCCTTTGTGTATTCTTGCAGAAAAAGGGTACACAAAGGCAAAAGACAGAGTATTGGGAAGGCGAGAGAGAGAGAGAAAAAAAAAAGCAACGGACCTGGCTTGACACAGGCTTCGACCACGATCTATCGGGTTCGATTTAACCAACAGAAAACTAAAAGGCAACGAACCTGGCTTGACACAGGCTTCGACCACGATATATCGGGTTTGATTTAACCAACAGAAAACTAAAAAGTGATGGACCTGACTTGACACAGGCTTCAACCACGATCTATCGGGTTCGATTTAACCAATAGAAAACTAAAAGGCAACGGACATGGCTTGACACAGGCTTCGACCACGATCTATTGGGTTCGATTTAACCAACAGAAAACTAAAAAGTGACGGACCTGGCTTGACACAGGCTTCGACCACGATCTATCGGGTTTGATTTAATCAACAGAAAACTAAAAAGTGACGGACCTGGCTTAACACAGGCTTCGACCACGATCTATCGGGTTCGATTTAACCAACAAAAACTAAACAAGCTTGCTTGAGCAAAAATGAGTCGTCATGAAATTTTCTGCCATAGGGCTTTTTGGAGACTTCTCCAAGGCAAATGCATGAAATGACGCATGAAACGCTACATGAAATGTGTGTTTGATGCATGATGATAACAGAAAAATTTGTCTTGGTTGCAAAAATAGAGTGAAATCACTTGCTTTTATAAAAACTTGGGATTGTTCAGATAGCCCGATCACCGCATTTCGCTTTCCTTCAAAAATCATTTTAACTAGATCGAGAGTAACCAGAACAAATGGGACGACGACTTTGCCCTGATAACTTTGTAATGTCGTATTTGCCCCAATGTTCCAGAGAACAAAATGTCCCTCAGGCTTCCTGTGCCCTTATGTTTGATTTCGAGTAACACATAGCCTTGGAGATGTGAATATAAAAGCTACCATCCTTCGTATATAGAAAGAGACGAATGGAGACCAGACTTTATAAATTACAAGGGACACACGTCTCAAAGATGTGGTTCAAATCTAGGCTATAATAGAGAATGGATACACAAAACTGCCTTTCAAGCATAATACTGATATCAAAGTGAAAATTTTCGAAATACATCAGAAACTATGCATAATATTTTCGAACATGATCTGAGTTGACTGGATTTAAAAATTCAGTGCCATCCATGTTGGCCAAAACTAGTGCTCCTCCGGAGAAAGCCTTTTTCACCACAAATGGTCCTTCATAATTCGGGGTCCATTTGCCTCGATGATCTTTCTGTAATGGGAGAATTCTTTTTAGAACTAAATCTCCCTCTCTAAATCTTCTTGGGCGCACCTTCTTGTCATAGGCTTTCATCATTCTTCTTTGATAAAGTTGTCCTCTGCATAATGCCGTCAACCTCTTTTCTTCCACAAAGTTTAGCTGCTCATAACGCCTTTGGACCCACTCAGCCTCTTGTAACTTAGCTTACATGATAACTCTCAATGATGGAATTTCTACTTCAATAGGGAGAACAACTTCCATACCATAAACTAAAGAAAATGGCGTTGCCCCAGTTGAAGTACGGACTGAGGTGCGGTAACCATGTAAGGTAAATGGAAGCATTTCATGCCAGTCTCTATAAGTTACAATCATCTTTTCAATTATTCTTTTTATGTTTTTGTTGGCGGCTTCCACTGCACCATTCATCTTAGGTCGATAAGGGGTTGAGTTGAGATGCTTGATCTTAAACTGCTCACAAAGCTCACTCATCAATTTGTTGTTTAAATTCTTTGCATTATCGGAAATTATGCTTTCAGGAAGGTCGTAACGACAAATAATTTCTTTCTTGATGAATTTGACTACAACTCCTTTCGTCACATCTCGGTAAGAAGCTGCTTCTACCCACTTAGTAAAATAATCTATGGCTACCAAAATGAATCGATGCCCATTTGATGCTTTAGGTTCGATAGGTCCTATCACATCCATGCCCCACATAGAGAAAGGCCAAAGAGCTGTCAAAGTATGCAAATGAGAAACAGGAGCATGAGTCTTGTCCGAGTAAATTTGGCATTTGTGACATTTTCTTGCATATTTAATACAATCTGTCTCAATACTTAGCCAGTAATAGCCAGCTCTTAAAATTTGTCTAGCCATCATGTGCCCATTTGCATGAGTGCCACAAACTCCTTCATGAATTTCCTCCATAATCCTATTGGCCTCTCTTCCTTCGACACACCTTAGGAGAACCATGTCATGGTTCCTCTTGTACAATATCTCTCCATTTAAGAAAAACTTCATTGCCAACTTGCGAAGGGTGCGCTTATCATTTTCTGAAGCATTTGGTGGATATTCTTTACTCTTTATATATTGCTTGATATCATGAAACCAAGGGTTACCGTCGGGTTCTTCCTCAATGCTCATACAAGAAGCTGGGATATCTCTCCTCCCAACTTTAATCGGACGAACATCCTCATTAAGTTCTAAATTGAACATCACCGCTAATGTGGCCAATGCATCTGCTACTTGATTATTTTCTCTTGGCAAATAATCAAATGAGATTTCATCAAATTCTTGTGACAATTCTGTTATGAGTTGTTTATAAGGCAACAACTTAACGTCTCTTGTTTCCCATTCTCCTCTTAGTTGATGAATTACTAGCATAGAATCCCCAAAAACTTTAAGTTTCTTAACCTTCATATCAATAGCAGCTTGGACGCCCATCGAGCATGCTTCATACTCAGCCATATTATGTGTGCAGTCAAAACATAATCTAGCAGTAAGAGGGTATAGTTCCCCTTTGGGTGATATCAAAATAGCCCCTATCCCATGACCTAACTCGTTAGAGGCACCATCAAACATCATGGTCCAAGTTTGCGGGTCTAAACTTTCCTCACTTGCGGCTATGGTGGAGATATACTCATCTGGAAAATCGAACTTCACCGGTACGTAGTCATTTATAGGTTGTTGAGCTAGGTAGTCGGCCAAAGCACTCCCCTTAATAGCCTTTTGAGTTACATAAACAATATCATATTCGGACAAGAGAACCTGCCACCTTGCAATTCGACCCGAGAGAGACGGCTTTTCAAAAAAATGTACTTTATGGGGTCCATCTTTCAAATGAGCCATGTGGTATAATACAACATGTATTGTCTTAGACGTCGAGCAACCCAAGCTAGAGCACAACAAGTTTTTTCTACTTGAGAGTATCTAGTCTCGCAATCGGTGAACTTCTTACTTAAATAATATATAGCATGTTCTTTCCTGCCTGAATCATCATGCTGCCCAGTACACATCCCATTGAGTTTTCAGTCACTGTGAGATACAAAATAAGGGGTCGTCCTAGAGTTGGTGGCACAAGAATTGGAGGGTCTTGCAAATACTGCTTAATCTTATCGAATGTTGCTTGACAATCTTCACTCCATACTCCATCGTTGTTCTTGCGGAGCAATTTAAAGTTGTGTTTGCAAGTTGCTGTTAAGTGAGATATGAACGTTGCGATGTAGTTGAGTCGTCCTAGAAATCCTCTGACTTCTTTCTGCGTCTGTGAAGGTGGCATCTTTAAGATTGCTTTGACTTTATCTGGGTCAACTTTATGCCTTCTTGGCTTACTACAAAACCCAGAAGTTTTCCCAGTGGTTGCCCCAAATATGCATTTGTTGGGATTGAGTTTCAATTTGAACTTCCTGAATCGATCAAACAGCTTCCTTAAAATAGTTGTATGCTCCTCGCCCTGTTTTGACTTGGCAATCATATCATCCACGTAAACTTCAATTTCTTTGTGCATCAAGTCATGAAAGAGAGTAACCATGACACGCTG
Source organism: Momordica charantia (assembly GCF_013281855.1). NCBI lineage: Eukaryota > Viridiplantae > Streptophyta > Magnoliopsida > Cucurbitales > Cucurbitaceae > Momordica > Momordica charantia. Next base: position 2,239,587 of record NW_028275157.1, on the reverse strand, counting down.
GTAGGTTGCCCCAACATTTTTTAGCCCAAATGGCATAGCTTTGTAGCAGAAAGTTCCCCATAGCATAATGAATGTGGTTTTTCACGATCCTCAGGTGCCATCTTGATCTGATTGTAGCCTGAGAACCCATCCATAAAGGAGAAGGTTGAGAATCCAGCAGTATTATCAACCAAAACATCGATATGAGGAAGCGGGAAGTTGTCTTTTGGACTTGCACGATTCAAGTCTCTATAATCCACACACATTCTTACTTGTCCATTTTTCTTTGGTATAGGGACAATGTTCGTCACCCACTCAGGATAATTAGATATTGTAAGGAACCCTGCATCAATTTGCTTCCTTACTTCATCCTTTATCTTGATCAACATATCTGGCCTCATTTTCCGTAACTTCTGTCTCACCTGCTTGAACTCTGGGTTGATCGGCAATTTGTGCACTACGATGTCTGTATCTAAACTAGGCATATCCTGATAGGACCAAGCAAAAACATCAGTATACTCATGAAGTAACTATATCAACTTTTTGCGAGTCTCTGAAGACATATGAGTGCCTATTTTAATCTCTTTGGCTTCGGCTTTTGATCCCAAGTTAATTGTCAGTTAATTCTTCATGGGGTCCCAACATCTTTTCTTCTTCTTCTAGCATTCTCAATAACTCAGCAGAGGGCTCGTCATCTATTTCCTCATCAGATTCAATATCGTATATAGGTGTATCGAGCTTGTATTTCGAATCATTATCGCATTCAATCTCAGTATTACTGTTTAAGACATAATAAAGGAGAAAAGAAAAGAAACAGAAATAAATGAATAAATTGGCCCAGAGAATAGTAGAGGAAAGAAACAAAGTGAATGAACTCAAACTTTATTGATATGGAAGAATTATAAACAAATAATAGGTTTGGATGGAATGTACAGGAAATAGAAAATTAATTTAATTAATTAAGAAAATGAGGGGAAGGAAAAAAATGGACAATTACTTTGGTTTATTATTTACAAAAGACGATAGCTCTATCACGCTCCAATTGCTCAGCTCGGAACCGTCTGGGCACGGGTAGACAAAAGGTCTGACTTGCTCTCTTTCTTCTGTCACTGCTGCCACTACAGAGCTCTCATCGTACTCCTGATGGATTGTGCCGGCACTTCTGAAGAAGTGGCTGCGAGGTGGAATAGTCCTCCTAGGGTAATCACGCTCCTCATTCTAAAATCTTGATAGGCATTTTGCTTTTTCCAGACTTCGCACTCTAATGATGTCGCCTCTACTTGGTTTATACCCCAACCCGAACTTCTTTGTATTCTTAGCCATCATCAGCAGTTTGTCTAAGCTCCCATTGTCTCCTTTAAAGGCGGTCTCTAAAAGTCGTGGCTTAGGTCTTCCAAACTTCCCATGTAAAGTTGTAGCATTTGCAGTCTCGAATGATTGGAATGAAGACTCAAAAGCTTCTTCTGCTGCTTCAACGTATGGCATCGAAGCAAGCCTTGAGACTAGAATGTCTTCTTGTCCCGATATGATCACTAACTTTTGGTCAACCGCAAACTTAATTTTCTGATGTTAAGTGGATGGAACTGCTCCTGCCGAATGTATCCACAGTCGCCCCAGCAAGAAACTATAAGCTGATGTGATGTCCATAACCTGAAATGTTATGTCAAAGGTGCAAGGACCTATCTGGATCGAGATCTCACTATCCCCAACGACAGGGCTGCGAGCTCCATCGAAAGCTCTTACTATCACAGTACTGGGACTCATATGGGACATATCAACGGGTAACTTCTCTAGCGTGGATCTTGGCATTATGTTTAAAGAAGATCCATTGTCCACAATGACTTTTGCTATTAGGAAGTTTTTACACTTAACTAAGATGTGGAGAGCTTTGGTATGTCCTGTACCCTGTGGTGGTATCTCCTCATCTGTAAAAGTGATGGAGCTAGATGCCGTTATATTCCCCACAACGTTGCTTAAATTATCCACTGTGATGTCTTGTGAAACGAAAGCTTGCTTCAAGGCCTCCAACAGTGTATTCCGATGTGCTTCAGACGATAACAGTAAAGATAATATAGAGATCTTTGCTGGTGTCTGACCTAATTGTTCAATAACTTTGTATTCACTTTGCTTCACTAGCTTTAAAAACTCTTGAGTCTCTTCCTCGGACACAGGTTGTTTAGGACTTACATCCTTTACAACAATTGCCTCCACCAGTTCATCATGGACATCCTCGTGGAGTTTGGCCTTCCCTTTCTTATCCTCTTCCACTTTCTCCTTTTTCTTCTCACTTACTTTCTCTTTATTCATTTCACTAGTAGTTTCATTCACGCGCTTTAGCAGGCTATCCGATGTATAACATCTCCCAGTTCGTGTCAAACCTCCTACTCCGGTGATATTGTCAACTGGGAGTGAAAGAGATGATACATCTTGCCCTACAGTTACCTTGCACTCATATTTCCAAGGCACTGCTTTAGAACTTTTATACTCGAAAGGAGCTGGGACCGTGATATTGATTGGTTTCCGACTGCAGCTGGGTGCATCTGGCTTTTCACGGTAAAAGATGGTGAGGGGTTTTGGCTTAAGAGAATCACTTGAGCCCTCAGCAATCAAGATATCTTCCGCGACATTTGTCCGTTTCTCCAGGTGAGATTTTGTAACAGTAAGGACTTTTGAGTCTAATAACTCTTGAACTTTCATCCGAAAACTGTTGCATTGCTCTAGGGAGTGACTTCTTGCCCCCAACGTGGAACGGGCACGTCAGACTTTCATCATACCCTTTATACTTGAGGTTTGGGCATAGGTATTCCACTGATACATATCCACTGCCCAAGAGAATTTCGAATAGTTCCTCCATAGGGGTTGTAATATCGGCAACCTTACTCTTCGACTCGATCCCTTGGCATTCGATTGCATTTATTTCGACATTATGATGATTCGGCAGCGGATTCTTACTTACATCAGGCCCATTTTCTTTTTTAAAGTTCAACCAACCTGTCTTGATCAAAGCTTGAACCCTGTATTCAATGCAGTGCAGTTCTCTGTTGAATGCCCTATGGCTCCTGCGTGATAGTCACAACGAGCATTTGCATCATACCATCTTAGGTATGGAGGCTGGATCGGATCTACAGGTACAGGTGCCAGCTGATTATTTTGAAATAACTGAGGCATAAGCTCAGTATAAGTCATAGTATGATTATTCTATTTTCAAATTTGTATTACAATAGAAAAGAGTTATGAAATTAAAGTTTGAAAAATTGTATTTTTAAAACAAAGATATTCAATGTTTAGTTACTACATTCTTATTATTTTTAAAAAAAAAACAGAAGACTTAAAAGTCCTTTCATATTAAATAAAATTTAATAAATTTGAAACGTTCTAATTGTTGTATAAAAATAATTTAATAATTTAATTAGTATAAGGAGAGTAAGAACTTTAAATATAGAAAAATGATGAATTTTAAATTATTGACTTAGAAAACAGTTTTTAGAATTGAATTTCAAATACGAAACAGCTTTAAAATTTTGCTATTCAATGTCACAATGGGAGTATACCTTATTTGATTAATCTGACTCCCCTCCTTGAATGACTACATACTGTTGGAATTAGTTTAATAATTAATTCATATGTGGGTAACAAATTAAAGAACAATATATTTGGGCTATTTAATGGGCATATAACTTCTCGTGGTGTGGCTTGTTGAGTAGAAACCAGCCCATTAATCCTAGGGGATTATGGGAAACCCTACGATTAACCTATAAATATATGGTTATGGTCCCCAATACACTATGCTTCTTGAGCCTTCTGTTCCTCATCAAACAGAGAGTATTGCCCATATTTGGTCTGGGTTGCATAGTTGAGGAAGACCATAAACCACAACATCTTGCAGATCATGATCAATTTATCTAATGGTTTCAGGTAATTCTAATCTCTTTATAGATTTTGGTTTTCTTCCATGCTTAGATCCTTGGCCTTGATTGTTCTAGAATTTTATGGCTTTAATTTTAGAATAATCATGAATTAGGATTTGTTTAAAATTTCCAACAAGTGGTATCAGAGCAAGTTTTGCATGGATGATTAGTGGATCTTTAATAGTTAAGTTCATTGTTCTTTTAATAACTTATTTATTTAAACAAAAAGTTATTAAAATTATTTGGATTGATAAGATGTTTGAACAATTTTCACATGATTAAAATTCTTAATTGATTGAAAATTGTTCAAATTTATCCCCGACTAATTTGATAAAGTTTATTTTTTTTATTAACAAATTAGTTGTGACGATGAATCTTTAGTTTTTATTAAAAGAAAAATTAAAGAAATTGCGGCACTCCAATAAGGTGTCGTTTGAAGATAACGGCTGGTGCATGAAGATAATGCCCTAGCACCAACTATTTTTAAATGTTGCAGTGCGCAAACTCACAGATGTTTTTTTTTTGTGGCTATTTATTTAATTTTTAATAATTATTTATCTAGTTATCAATTTATATTTTGTTTTGAATATTCTGGGCGAATTTAAATATAGAGGTCGATTTAATTTTCCTTTTATGTTGTGCTAATTAAAGATTGTTGATTATGGTGAATAAATTAACAATTTAATCAATACTTTGCACAATTTTTAAATTTCTATGAATGTTTTGATTTAGAAATATTATTGTTAATTGTTGAAAATAACTTAGGTATTTTATTTTCATATGGAAACAATTAATAATAATTAAGTAATAATTTTGTGAGATTTGAGTATTGTTGTTTATGCGAATTGTGATCGGCCCAAAGGAAGGTCACAATTTGGCCAAATAACAAATACACTTACAATTATGGAATTAATTATTGATATTAGATTATTGTGCTGCAATTAGTGCTCCGTAGCTTATGTTGAATTGTTGATGAGTTATAATATCAATAATATTCCTTTTGGGAAAATCCAGTTTTTATTTTTTATTTCTAGATTTAATAAATTGTTTAGAGGACTTTTCCCATTATTAAATTATGCATATAAAGATATTATATAATTTTGAAAATAATTTTGGTAGTTTTATTTTCATAAAGATAAAATTAATAATAATAAAGTTATATATGTTACATAATTGTCTGATCTTTTTGGTTGGTGTTAATTTGATGAATCATGCTACCAAAGTAGCCTCTGATTTCTGATATTGATATCTTTCAAAATTATCAGATGTTTGTGGATTTGTGTATTTATGCACTCTATAATCGGCCCAAATGAAGACTTCAGTTTGGCCAAATAATAGGTCCACATATAGTTAGATGGTGATAAACATGGATAATATAAAGTTATGTCATGTGAGTGATTGCCGACCCAAAGGAATGCTTTCACTTGACATGATTGATTATCAATGTTTGATTACCACATGGAGAGTACCACTTGCAAGTTGATATTGTCGGTCCAAAGGAAAGCTATCAATGTTGTGTTAGGTATCTTGTTGTCCTCATTGAGTTTAATTATAAAGTATTTTTATAAATACTTAAGGTTAATTTCGAGGATGTTTTATTATTGAATTAGTTATTGTTAAATATTATTTAATTGCCTTACTGTGTATTTAAGAATAATTTCTATTTAAGTTTGCATGAATTTTTGATAAAGAAAGGAAACACTTCAACTTTTACAAATCAATATCCCTCTAAGGTTTAATTGGGATCTTGAAAAGTTGGAGTAACCTTAATTACATAAGCATTATGACGGTGTTTTGCAACATTCAACGAGATTATGAGGAAATAATTAGGAAAGTTCCTTAAGGATTGTTTTGAAAAGTACAAAAGGAATATACTTTAAATTTTTGTTGACTATTTCTTAATAAAGAATAAAGGAACACTAGTGAGTACACCAAAGGATCTAATGCACAAAATTTAAAATTTTCAAGGATTTACTTGTGCATTTGATACCATTTGAGACATTATACAGTAAGTATGTAGTGGGTTATGATACTTATAACTGATGTTTCAAAGAAAATGGGTTAAGTAAGAAAAGATAAAATTGTACTCATTAATTGTTTATTTCCTTAAAGAAAGAAATTAAAGTTGGTACTAAGGTTTATTTGGAACATATGTTCGCCTAAACCACAAAAGAATCAAGCTTAGTACTTCTCTTGATATTTTTAGGAAATTTGAACATATATAAGAAAAAACAAAAAATGTTCCAAATACGTTGCCACATGAGGTATAAAGAAAATTTGGCTTCTCACTTAGGGTATTTAACAAGCTAGACTTGCATATGAAAACTTATATAGTGTGTTGAATAGACTTTGGTATTTCTATTCGTTGTTTGTTGGTTCTCACGATTAAACAGACATTCAAGTTTGTATTAGGAATGATCAAGGGGACATAATTGAAATTGTCAAATTAGGTGCTATTGAGAGTTTTAGTATTTTGGAACATCAATTTATAGCTTATTCAATATGGCTTCTTTAAATGTTTAACAACATTGGTTATAAGAAATTAAATTTACTCTCGTTAAGGGCACCGATATTTGATATAGGAGAGGTCTTTATTCCTGGATATCTTAAAAGTCATCATATATTAATTCGTAGTGAATGAAATCGTTAGGAAATATGATGGATTGAAAAGATAAGGTCTAAGCCATTTGCTAACTCCTTTAAGGATTTATAGAGCTAATAAGTAATATATATTTTCAGGCAAACGTGAAATATATGTTGCTTATGGAATGATTCAAAGCTCAAAAAGGTCTGGTAAAAAATATGACAAATCATTTTTCCTTACCCTCAGTCTATTTGGAGAAAACACTTAAGTTTGTTATAAAAAAGTTTAAGTGGTGTAACAAATAAAGAAACAACTAAAATTACTTACAATTCAAGGTTTTACGAGACTTGGACTTAAGGTTTTTAGTTGTCACTCTAGATAGACTAGTCTTTCAATATATATATAATTTCTAAAGTTAGTTCTCACTTAAAGTTAATATGGATGAGATCTTAAAGTTTCTTAAGGATGTTGAGTTTGGGGGGAAGATAAAGTAAAGAATGTTGTATTTAAGAGAAATTTAGTTATTTTCTCTTTATAACAATATTAGCAAAGAATAAAGATTCTCCTCGTTTTAGTAAAACAAGTTCAACATCGTTAAAAATGTGATTAAAGTAAGTAGAAGAGATACGAGAAATATGATTATAAAGATTAAAGTTTGATAAAAAGAGTATATTCTCTACAGTTAAACAAAATCTCATCTCTTAAAAGGAAAAATGAATGTCATAAAGAATGTGTTGAAACAACAAACAACGAAGATATTTTACATTTTGTTATATTGCTTTTAAAAGGCAATGTTAACAAATATAAGGCTCATCTAGTTGTTATGGTTTCAAATCTTAATGCTGACATTAATTTTTTAAAGATCTTTTCTATGGCTTCTCGAAAAGTTATTTCAAGTAAATGACAATACTTATAACTTTTTTGAGTTTTGTCAGATGAATATAAAGATTGGTTTCTTAATTGTATAATTTATGAAATCAATAAATTTGTATATTTTGGAAACTTTTGATCTAGTAACACAAAGTTTCAAAAGGTTTATATTCATCTGTGATCTCAGTGAAGAATTTTTTATCTGCAATTTCATAATTTTCATTATATATTGATATTATCATATGTAATACGAAAGGTAATAGGAGTAATAATTATGAATTACAGGTTTGGGAGTAAATTTATTTACCTAGTGTAATATGCCTGCGACATAATAAAGGTCTTGTTAGATGATGAAAACTTGCATGAACATATCTCTTTTATATTGTGAAATGATATTGTAAGATCAATCTCAAGTAACATTGAGAATTCACAAAAGAACTATGTTGAAAGGTATTGCAAGTTCTCTAGCATAAAGATTTATGCACTAGGGGATATTGAATCACTAGTGAAGATAAACTCACTCTTAATAGAGGTCCCTTGAATAATAAAGTAAAATAAAAAAAAATTCATGCTTAAAGTCTATATGCTTCCGTTGCAGTATTCATATCAAGAATGAAAGATAATTTTTTATAACTCTTAATTGGATCTAAAGAGTTATAAGGTGTTAAAAAAAAAAGTTAGCATGCTCACTCATCATAATCATATTAATAAGAGATCATAAGGCTATTTGATTTTGATAATTTGAGTTGTCATCTAGATCCACCTTTGAGGCTATATTCACTAATATGTTAAAGGATACTACTATCTCGTGGTAGAGAGTCACTTTAGTCCCTTTCACCACTAAAGTTTGTGTTTATAACATTTTGTATGTGGCAACGAACTTAAGAATATGGTTATCAAATTTTGTCATTAGGTTATTTTGACAAAGATTTGTTTTTTTTTTTTCCATATTACAGCAACAAAAGCTTTTGTATGAATATTTAAGCTTTAGTTGATAAAGAAAATTCAGAGTATTTTTGTTTTAAGAAATGCAACTCCATCATTGCGGATCCGCTCATTAAGAATTTTCACAAAAGTTTTACAAGCATAATGCTCATATAGATGTGAAAATTATGGTATGTTAGTTGAATGGGAGTTTGTATTTTCTTAAATTAGACATGTAGTTTTTCTTTTCTGCAGAATAAAGAAGATGATTTATTTTGTTGCTCTGAATGATTTTCTTTCTAAATGTAGTTTAACATAAAGCTAGAAAGCATAAATTTGGATCTCTTTAAAGAATAAAGTTGGACCAGTTGAGAATAGACATGTTTAGGTCACATTACATGTAATTCTCATGCTGCTCTTCCACACTTGATCCATGCCATTAAGTATATTTGGTGTGGTGATCATTGAAGGTTGAGTCGTGATTATACATGTGACAACAACCGCTTTTGTTTTTCATCGATATACGAGATGGACCAGATTGTTATTAAAGGGAAGTTTATTTTAATAGCATTGAGATGTGCACTAAAGAACTAAATTAATATAATTGCGAATAAAGAAAATTGTTACCCAAATGAGAGATTGTTGGAATTAATTTAATAATTAATTCATATGTGGGTAACAAATTAAAGAGCAATTATATTTGAGCTATTTAATGGGCACACGAGTGATCTTAATTATGGACCCATGACTTCCCATTTAGTGGTGTGACTTGCTGAGTAGAAACCAGCCCATTAATCCTAGAGGATTATGAGAAACATTACGATTAACCTATAAATATAAGGTTATGGTCCCCAATACACTATGCTTCTTGAGCCTACTGTTCCCCATCAAACAGAGAGTATTGCCCATATTTGATCTGGGTTGCATAGTTGAGGAAGACCATAAACCACAACTTCTTGCAGATCATGATCAATTCATCTAATGGTTTCAGGTAATTCTAATCTCTTTATTGATTTTGGTTTTCTTCCATGCTTAAATCCTTGGTCTTGATTGTTCTAGAATTTTATGGCTTTTATTTTAGAATAATCATGAATTAGGATTTGTTTAAAATTTCCAACACATACATGTCTTAGCCTTTGCCGTTGGAAGAAGTGAAGCAGGAACATTGGCCATTGCTTCATTATCATAACCAACCAAACTTTTGGAAAAACTACCCATCGGAAGTAGAACTTTCTGTACATTTGAAATAACCCAGAACTCAATATGACCTAGATTTATACTAAATTAAATTAAATTAAATAACATGAGAACTAAGAGAAGCAAAATAAAAGTGACCCTAATTACATACAGTCGCGACAAAAAATAATTGATCATTTAAATATAAGAATAGTAACGGTACAAATTTAAATAGTAATTATAATTAATATTCATTTGTTAACAGTCAAATTCAAATTCTATTACATAATTAGTTGCCCTTTGAAATTTTTAGTCTATTATATCCTCTATTTTTTATTGGTTTCTTAGTTGACATGGTACAAGTTTAAACTAATGCAGAACAAAGTATCCAATTCCAATCAAATTAGGTCAGTCTCTTATGAAATGCATCTTTCATTTTAATATTTATTTTGTAAATAAAGAAAATTGATTCTAAATTTTTCATTTCATGCCAGGTTTTAGTTTCTACCATATTTCATCGATGGGAAGGGAGACATTATACTCCGTAAGTTCTAAAATATTTCTCCCTATTGATACAATTTGACATATTTATTTATGTAATTTGGTAGGAAAACCTATTTGATAGCTTAAAACTATATATATGTGTGTGTTTTAATTCTAATAGGAACACAACACTTCACCACATAATCAATATCTACTAAAATGTATGTTGCAAGAAAATTCAATTAAAGAAAAATCAAGATGATTAAACTTAGAGATTGTGAACGGTAGGTAATCTATAGTATATATAAAAGACAAGATCCAGAGAAACTTTTTTTTTCCGGTTTTTACCCTTCATTTCTTATACTTTTGAATATGAAGTTGAAGACAAATTGGTCATTTTACATGCAACTATTGAATTTCTTATAATTATTATGAATAAATGTTTATTTGATATGCCCCATTTTGCCTCTTTTATTTTTTGTTGATTTTCTTTGATACTTTTGGTAAGAAGTTAATGTTTTTCCTTAAGCATTAGCTGTCCGCTCTCCGGTTGGACAGTAAGGGTCGGAGAAGGGCAATCACTCATTCTTAAAACCAGCATTCTTAAGACCAAAGAGGCAGGCGGAAAAGGGGGGAAAGCTCTCCTGTAACGCCCCGAGTCCCTTAGGTTAGTTAGTCTCAAATCAGGAGATTTTCATTCTTTTTTTAAATTAAACTCTAATTAAATTTATATTTATCGGGCTCTAAACTCTAATTAAATTTATATTTATCGAGCTCCGTGTGGTTGGTTTTATCTTGCTTTGGGATGGGTTTCTTGTTCTCTCAGGCTTGGTCATGTGGGCCTTTATTGGGTTGGGTTGGTTTTAAAACAAACGAGAAAGAAAAAAAAGAATTAAGGGAGAAAAACAAAATAAAACACATTAGGCAAAACAAAATAAAACACATTAGGCTCTCATCTTCTTCTTCCTTTTGCCCTAGCCACCGTCACACCCCCCCCCCCCCCCACCCTTGTTAAATTTCTTCTCCGGCGACCACACCTCACGGCGGCGCCTCCTCGAAACAGCAGCAGCGGCGGACGGCGACCCATTCAGCAGCGGCACGACTTCGACCCGACGTCCCGACGATCCACAGCAGCGGCGGCGCGACCTACTCCCCGGCGGCGTTCTTTTATTTTTCCGGCGTGCTGTAGCAACCCACGGCCAGCACACGTCAAGGCAGTTTGGAGATTCCGATAGCCCAGAATCACGGCGATTCCTTCGTTCCAGCAACGTTTGACGCTTACCCATCGTTGTTGAAGCCCGATTTAGGCTGCCCACACCTTGGCGAGCTCGATCTAGGTGACCCACACCTATACGAAGTCGATTTTGGTGGTAATGAGTCATTTGAACCCTTTTAGAATTGATTTCGAAGGCTGAATAGTGTACGTAACTTGCTGTATTGTTCTGTTTTAGTGCTTAGGTGTGAGATCAACGCAAAACTTAAGGGCGCAGTTGTGGGTAAGTAGACAAGGGGCGTGTGCGTGTGTTAATGTGTGTCAGATGGCCTCTAATGTGCTGTTTTTGTGATGTTCGATATTATTTTGATACGCTGATGTGTTAGGTAGCTCTCGGTTGTGGTAATCTGTATACTTGGAGTAGTATTGAATATTTGTCGGTGACAATGGTGTAATTTCTGCCTTGCTAATTTACTGAGATTTGCTGTGGGGATGTTTGTTGTCTGAGTATGCAGGAATTGTTCGGCATGCTTCGTGTGTTTATTGTATCTAGCAATGCTCATTGAATATTGATGTTGGATATTAAGTGTTTTGGGTGAACTGTGTTGAGCTCTAATTGTTTAAAATTTGTTTGTTTATGCGTTGTTACAATATGTGACGCCCGAGAGGAGGGGTACATGAATGAACTGATACCACATCCAAATGAGAGAGATCTTGAGATTATTGAAGAATGGTCAATAAACGGTTAAATAAAAAGAATTGATAGTCACTACCTATACCAACAAGGTGCACCTTCTTTTTCGGTGGCTCAATCGTAAGAACTCCAAAGTTAAGCGTGCTTGGCTTGGAGCAATAGGACTCGTGTTGGTCTATAGGGGCAGTCTATGCTCTTCTAAGTGGCTTAGAACTTGACGGTGGCGCAGCCAGGTCGTAGGGGAATGCCGGGGCAGAGAGGTGCCGAAACCGGATTCCGAATCCTGGGCCTGGGGCGTTACATCTCCGTTCCTGGTTCTCCTGTAGCTGGATTCTCCGGAACCACAAGAATCTTTAGTTATAATGGGATTCCAACTCAGTACCTTTTGAGATTTTGAGAAGAGTTGCTCTTTGGAGAGCAGTACGATGAAATTTGTAATCTGTGTTCGGAGAGGAGTTATTGTCTATCGTTGGCCTCTATGGTAGAATCAGTCGGGGGCCTGAGAGGCGGTGGTTTACCCTGTAGTGGATGTCAGTTCGAGTTCGCTTATCTCCAACTCGTGAACTTATCCGATACAAAGCTATATGATAGCACTCCATTTTTCTGATTCGGCAGTTCGATCTATGATTTATCATTCATGGACGTTGAAAGTAAGATCGTGTTTAATATGCTAATAATAGCTGATTGTGGTTACAAATGGATGTGTGGAAGTTGAAAGGGTAACTTAATTGCACATAATTACAAATTTAAACATAGACATATTGTCCTTCCCCAATCCTTTCATCATCCTCTATACCTCCCTTTGGTTCTATACTTCTTCTATATAAATATTTGTCCTCTCTTTTCTCATGACAACAAAAGAATTAAGAGGTCGTGGATGAAGCAGAAGGAAAATTTTTCCAGTTCGTGTGAAAGTATGGCGATTATTTTCCTTCTTTGGCAAGGACAACTACAATGTACGTATGGATGATTGAGAGAAGAATTGATAGTGAAGAAAGATGTACTAAAGAAATTAATTCTCAATCACATCAAGGTGGGACCAGTGGCCGAGTCGATGGTAACAGTTAGCTTTTTCGGAATTTATCATTGTTCAAATTGAAACAAATTGTAGATTGCATTGTGTTGAGATGTCAATACGATAGAAAAAATTGTTCTCCTGGTTGGATAATTGGGATAATTATGAGTTTTATTTTTATTTATTTATTTTTAGAAAGTAAAACTTTTGATTTATGTGTTAGGCTCAGAATTATTTGTACAGAATTATGGCAAAAAATAAATTTGTTATCCCCACCAACTTTATCAAATTGAACTAGAGAGAGTTTTTTTAGGGCTTCCTTCCCCTCATTATTGCCTTTCTTTTTCAAGGGCGAATAAACAAATTTAGGAATTTAGTGTTAAAAAATTAACAAACTTAAAATGTAATATAATGATAATAATTAAAGAAAACAAATAGCATATTAAGAACATTATAGGTTGGTAATATAAAATGTCATCAAGAGCTTTTGAGAAAAAAAAGAAAAAGGCACAAAATAGAACTTTTACGTTAATTTTATTCTTCTATTTTAAAATTTTTCACTATTATTAGGACAATTTTGATCTCTAAATACAAATCTCTCTCTAATCTATTGTCTCTGTAGATGTGTCTCTCTCATCAGGTTCCTCCAACTAATACACACCCTCTATATTATTTTGTTAATTATTTTTTTCTCAAATTAATTTTTTCATTAATTAATGTATAATCAAAATAACTATTAATTATTGAGTAAAAATAAAGAGTTAAGATAATACCAAAAATTAAGGTAGGGTAGGTGAAGTTCTGTCTCTTTGTTTCTATAATATTAATTGAAAAAATTATAGTTATTTTTAATTATAATTAATAATAAAATTTCACAAGAACATAAATGTGTAAAGTTTTATTTCTATAAATTAATTAAAAAAAGTTGATGTTTCGAAATAAAAAAACAGTAAAAAAAGTTATGGCTTATTTATAATTATAATTAATAAGTTGAAAAGTTTTGTAACTCTTTCTCTTACAATTATATAAATAATTGTTATCTTTTTATTATTTCTCTAATATTTTGTCAGCCAAAACTTGGAGTTTTTCTTTTTTTCATTCGTAATGTTTCCTTATGTCTTAATTTTTTTTTCATATTTTAGTTAGGTTGTTTGAAACTTCAATTTTTAATTTTTCTTTTCAATTATAATGCAACGTGAATAATTGTTACTTTTTATAGAAGACTTATTACATGCAATAAGTAATTTATTAGAAAAAACCCAAAAATGACATACTTACTTTCTTTTGAATGACTCAAATAAGAAAACAAAACAAAGTTTTATTTCTTTTAGAAATTGTTATTTTTATGAACAAAAAATGGTGAAAATTTAAGAATATGTGTTAAATTATTTATTCTTTCTTGGTGTATTTCACTTATGAAAATTTTTTAAGTAACAATATTTCTCAATTTTTTTAGTCACTAAATTTGGGTGATGGGATTTACTACAATGTCATAAGTGGAGAATAACACAAAACGTTGAGAGAAAAAAGCCAAATTGTATTAAACTTTTTAATTGTTTAATTAATTTTTATACTTTTAAACTCTAAAATAAAACTATGAATTTTTTCGTGCTTCGCACGTATTTCTGACTAGTATTTATAAATAACTAGAAAAGAATACCTTTATTTATCAATGGTTGAATAAGAAATGTTCAACAATCCTGCATAATAAAAAGAGAAAATATTAAAATTTGTCTCTTAAAAATTTACAAACAAACTAAATATATACTATATTTCTTGTGATTACATATAAATTACCATAATTGACTAACTTTTTTAGGTTAAAAATAGAAATGTTCTTATATTCCCGGACTTTGATTATTTTAATTACCATAATTGACTAACTTTCTTAGGTTAAAAATAGAAATGTTATTATATTCCTGGACTTTGATTATTATTTTTTATCATGTTGGTTTATAAAAAAATCTAAAACAATAGTAAAATAATAATGTACAAATATTCAAAATTCATTAACAATAAATTTCAAATAAATAATTAAAATAATAATAGTGTCAATTTTTGTTAATATCATATTTCATATTTGCATAAAACGCTGCTACAAACCTCCAAACTAAAACAAAAAACAAGTAGCATACATCAAAGAGAAAAAAAAACTAAAATAATAACCAATATAAAGTAAAATTGAATAATATAAAATATTAAATTTCAAATGAAGACATAATTTTAAACCTAGAAACAAATAATAACCATCAAGACTTATGTTTTTAATAATATCAAAATTATACAAACAACAAATAAAAGTATAATAAAAAAATAAAATGAAAATCATTAATACAATAAAAAAGATTCGTGGACTTATGATTTAAAAAATAAAAATTATATTATATTTTTCATAAATAGCAAAATATTAAACTTCAAAAGAATACGAAGCGACAAATAAAAAAAATCAAATAACAAACCAACAAATCTCCAGAGATGTGTCTTTTAAAAAATAAAAACCATATACTAATAACAAATAGAAAACTAAAATCCATAAACTAAAAAATATCCAACTTCAAAAAATACATAAACTTAAACTTAAAAATATTAAACAAGAAAAGTTGAAACAGACCTAAATAGAGGTGTGTCTTTTAAAAAAATAAAAACTATATAATAATAACAAATAGAAAACTAAAATCCATAAATTAAAAAATATCAAACTTCAAAAAATACATAAACTTAAACTTAAAAATATTAAACAAGAAAAGTTGAAACAGACATAAATAGATATATTTTCCGTAGATTATCACACAATACATCTTAGAAGAAGGATAGATGTTTAGGTTGAATACCTAAAGATAAAATAAAAGAAAAATTAGATAAAATAAAATTTGAGGAGAGGAGCATGATGAAAAAATAAAAAGGTTGAAATAAGTAAGGGTTGTTTGGCGTGGTTGAATAGAAAGATTATGAAGGATTTTTTTTTTCTTTTTAATATTTAATTTATGGTGACAGTACACGCCTTCCTTTTTAAAAAAAGTACTAATTTTTTGTTAATTAAAAATTAATATATGAAAGTTAAGGTCAAACATTAAATGTAAATGTTTTTTTTGTTTTTATGTTGTCATATTTGATTCCCTTCCATTTTTATCTTTATAAATTTAAATGTTTTTTTTCCTTTCAAAATTAAATTTCAATATTCAAGGTAAGTTATTTATGATTTCGTTTTTACATTAAATGTATATCAATTAAATCAAAATTATTTATGAAAAAAATATGCAAATAAGTAATGAAGAGAAAATTTTTGTCAACAACAAAAAAAAGAAAATTTTAAATTTCTTAAAAAAAAATCTATCATTTAATTTGGCTTATATTTAATTTATTCCCCAACTAGAGATATTCCCAAATTTATAACGTACAAATAAACAAACATTACGAATTACATTTCTTTTTTCAAAATAATAATTTTAATAAAAGTATTAGATATATTTAAATAAATAATTGAATACGAATAAAATCATAATTTTTAATAAGAAATTAAAAAAATTAAGGATGAATTATGTTCGTTAACATTATTAAAAGAAAGAAGCAATAATATCTTTTTAATATATATTTTTTTAATTTACTCCTCAACAATTCATATTAAAATATATAAAGCTTTAAAAAAAAAAATTACTCCATTAGTTTTTGTATTATCTAATTTAATTTATTTCTACTCTATTTAATTTTAATAATTTAGTACTTTTGCAATAACATTTCAATTTTTAAAGTAAGTAATTCAGGGTTTTATTTTAAGTTAAATGTATACAAATATATACTACTTAATTAAATCTTTTATGAAAAATAAGTTTGCTAACTTCTACAACTAGGTCGTCTCCCTTCTACTTTTTCCTACAAACAAAATTTGTGGATTTTCTCCCTCTCAATTTTTTTTTTTTTTAAGTTTAAAACATATATTTTAGTCTCTCAGATGTTTTTGGAGTTATTTTACGATTGAATGATATATTTTATAATTAATTTTGTTACTATTTTTTTTTATTTAAAAGTTTATGTATCATTAGAATTCTTTAATCTAATACTTAGCAAAAATTTAATAATTTAGTAAAAAATTAATAAATTCATCATTAATTTTAATTTTAATATATGATCAAATAAATTGGGAATATCACGTAAAGACTAATACATACTTTTTTTTAGTACAACTATATATATACTTTATTTGTAATATTGTTTTTTTTTTGTTTTTTGTTCGTGATATTGTATTTTAATAATAAAAAAAAGTATCTCAAAAAGATAGGCGGCTGTAATAAAATTATTGTGTATAAATTGGTTAGGATAGTTATTAGATAAAAAAGAATTAAAAAAAATATCACTTATGCTTGCAGTTTACACAAGGATTAACTTCCTTATTATTATTTTTCCTTTTCTTTTTTTAATTTAAAAGTATTAATATTCTTAATTAAAAATTGATATATGAAGTCATGGTCAGACAAAGATATTCTTAAATGCAAATTTGTTTTTAAGTGTTTTTTTTTGTTGTTTTTGTATAAAAAAAGTGTTTTTTTGTTGTTGTCATGTAACGACCCACAATTTCTCACACACTTTTAAGTCACGTTAACTACCCAACTAATTAAGCTTAACCCCTAAGTACGTCCTGCCAACTCCCTATGCATACAAATATGTAAAATCAAGTTCTAATTCTCATCAATTTAACGATAAATCAATTTCCATAGAATATCGTGCAACAACGTTCGTGAACCACCTCGCGAAACAAGTTTATTATTCAACTAGGAGAAACAATGAATATAATAAAACCAAAATAGGCACCTATCTCGAATTGAAACTAACAACAAGGGAAATCTCCCAATTATTCAAATACGAACAGTTCGTTTATTGACCATAACATAAGGCCTCAACCAATGACTTAAACTAAAAAGGAGTAACTAAGTAGCCTATGGTCCTCACTCGTCATGTCTCCTCCGTCCCATCACCATGGTCGCCCCCGAGTCCTTCACCTGAAACAACCATTGTAGAAGGGGGGGGGGGGGTGAGTATATAAAATATACTCTGTAAGTAGCCCTCACCAACACACACACATCATGCGCATTTATATCATAAAACAATCGTAGTCATGCCTTTCAACACATTATGCATTCGGACATAAACACATTCCATAAAAATTTAATGACAACTACAACCAGTAAACACATTAACAACCAACCTCCAGTCTCCCTAACCTCACAAGTACCTCCATACTTATCTCAGCTATCCTACCCTCCCACCGTTATCTTCCTCGAATAGAGTCGACCCCTGACCATTTATACCCAGAGCCCCGACACTTCTGCACCGGCCCTCGACCATTTATACCCGAGGCCCCGATGAATTCACCATCTATTGACCCTTGACCATTTATACCCAAGGCCCCAATAGTCTTCCCTCCAAAGGACTCCTCGTATCGACCCTCGACCATTTATACCCGAGGCCTCGATATTCCATTAGTGACGTATCAGCCCCCGACCATTTATACCCGAGACCCTGACACTCACTCCTTCACTTTACTAGTGACGTATCAGCCCCCGACCATTTATACCCGAGGCCCTGACACTCACTCTTTCATTCCTTCCAAAAATCCCACTTTCCCTGCATCTTTCAACTCACAAGTACAGTTGAGCATGCTTTCACAACTTTAACAACTTTCTAATAACAAAAAAATAAGCCAATCATGCTCAATATCCAACATCATTATTTAACCAGTATTACTAAGGATAATAGTTCACTAAACACGCCGAACAAGAACATGCATATCCAGGCAACAAACATTACCACAGCAATACTCACAGTTTAGTAAAGCAGAAAACTCACCATTTTCATCAACAAATATCCAACACCATTCCAAGTATATCGACTAACACAACGAAAATTATTTAGCACAATGACATCACAAAATTAGCATTAAACGCCACAAAATCAGCACGTCAGAGACCATCGAGCATACAATAACACACGCACACGCCCCTTGTCTACTTACACACAACCGTGCCTTTAAGTGTTGCGCCGACTTCACACCTAAGTACACCAAAACAGAAAATTCAGCACATTACACACCCTATTTAGCCTCCGAAATTCAACTCTAAAAGGGTTCGAATGACGCATTACCACCAAAACCGACTTCGTATAGGTGTGGGTCACCTAGATCTAGCTCGCCAAGGTGTGGGTGGCCTAAATCGAGCTTCGAACGAATGTGGGTCACCGCCAAACGTCCTAAACACTGCTGTAACGCACCGATTCCGCTGTTTCGCCGCTGTAACAACCCGTTCGCCGTGCGCCGCCACGGATCTGACCCGTCGCCGTGTGCCACCGCGAGGAGGAGCGGTGTTGGTTCATTGCAGACCGCTGGGGAACGCGCCGCCGCTGCTGCAGATCGCCGGGACGTCGGGAAAACGCGCCGCTGCTGGGTATCGCCGAATTTGCTGCAGAACCCGCGCGCCTCTCGTCGGACCTGTCGTTCGCGGAGGACCGCCACGGCCTTGTGATGCTGTGGCGAGGGGAGTCATTCGGTTCGCGTGGATTCGCGCCGTCGATCGTCGCTTGAAGGCCTCGCTGCTCGTGGACCGTCGCGATTGGGTTTCTGCAGTTCGTCGCCGCCGAGGGGTTGCTGTTTGTGGAGCTGCTACGCCACCGCCGCCGCCGTCGCCGGAGTTCGCGTGCGCCGCTGGAGAAGAGAGTTGGGTTTCTGCAGTTCGTTGCCGCCGAGGGGTTGCTGTTCGTGGAGCTGCTACGCCGCCGCCGCGGTAGTCGGAGTTCGCGTGAGCCGCTAGAGAAGAGATGGTCAAGGTGGGGTGCCGGCGGCTGGGCCTTCACAAGGAGGGGAAGAGTGGCAAGAAATGTGACGGGCTAGGATTTTGACCAAAAACAATAATACTGTAATGCCCTTTTTCTTTTTTCTTTTTTTTTCTTTCTTTTTGTTTTAAAAGCAACCCAATCCAAAAGTCCAACATATCTAAGCCCAAGAGGAGAAAGAAATCCATTCCATCTTAAAACAAGACCCACTATACGAAGTCCGGCGAATATAACTTTGATTGGAGTTTAGAGTCCGATGAATATAGATAAATTTAATTAACAATCAATAAATTTAATTAACAATCAATTTAAAATTAAATGAAAAATCTCCTGATTCGAGACTAACTAACCTGAAGGACTCGGGGCGTTACAGACTTCCCCCCTTCCAAAACTTTCGTCCCCGAAAGTTGACTGTTCCAGCAGTTCAGGGTACCTCGCCTTGATATCGTCCTCCCGTTCCCAAGTAGCTTCTTCCACTTGGTGGTTTCTCCACCAAACCTTAACCAAGCGAATCGTCCGGTTCCTCAACAACTTGGTTTCTTTTGCCAAAATTTTGACGGGTACCTCTTCGTAGCACAAGGACTCATCTAGTTGTAATGGTTGAGGGTCCAAAACGTGCGAAGGGTCATGAATGTACTTCCTCAGCATAGACACGTGAAACACATTGTGAACCGCTGCCAACGATGGTGGCAAGACCAACCTATACGCGGCTGGGCCGATACGTTCCAAAATTTCAAAAGGCCCAATGAACCTTGCGCTGAGCTTGCCCTTCTTCCCAAATCGTAAAATCCCCTTTACAGGTGCCACACAAAGAAACACCCACTCACCTACCACAAACTCGAGCTCCCTACGCCTGACGTCTGTATAACTCTTTTGACGGCTCTATGCAACTTGCATCCTTCCCCTGATCTTTTGAATGGCACTGTTAGTCGCCTGCACCAAGTCCGGTCCCAAGAGAACTCTTTCTCCGACTTCGTCCCAATTAACCGGAGACCGACACTCCTTCCCATACAGTGCCTCGTATGGGGCCATCCCAATCGTGGCCTGAAAACTATTATTATAAGCGAACTCTATTAGGTAGAGGTACTTGTCCCAACTACCACCAAAGTCTAACATGCAAGCTCTGAGCATGTCCTCTAAAACCTGGTTCACACGCTCCGTCTGACCATCGGTTTGGGGGTGAAACGCCGTGCTAAAGTCCAACTTAGTACCCAGGGTGTTGTGTAGACTCCGCCAAAAAGTCGAGGTGAAACGCGGGTCTCGATCGGACACTATGGATACCGGTATACCATGTAGCCTGACAATTTCCTATAAATACAGTTCCGCCCATTTTTCTACTGTATACGTGGCGTTGCCGGGAATAAAGTGAGCAGACTTGGTTAGACGATCTACAACTACCCAAAATCACAGTGAATCCCTTAACCGTCCTTGGTAGTCCTGTAATGAAGTCCATAGCCACATCGTCCTACTTCCAAACTGGTATGCTCAAAGGTTGCAGCAATCCAGCAGGTCTCTGTCTTGAAGCCTTTACCTGTTGGCACGTCAAACACTTGCTAACAAACTGAGCTATTTCCCTCTTCATGTTATGCCACCAGTAATGTTTCTTGAGGTCTTGGTACATTTTGGTACTTCCTGGATGGACCGAGTAGGGAGTATTGTGTGCCTCTCCCAGTAAGTCCTTCCTCAAAGAATAATCTTTTGGCACACACAACCTTCCGCGAAAAAGCAAAGCTGCCTCACTCGAGAGAGTGAAATCCCCATGGCCCACCATACTAAAGCCTTTGGCCAAGCTAGGGTCTTCCTTTTGGGCAACAATGATCCTCTACCTCAGACTGGGTTCCACCGAGAGTCGAGCCAACAGCGCGGAGACATCATCCACCGTCAGCTCTACCTCGAAGCGTTCCAACTCGTTGTGCATTGGACTGCAGATCGCAACAAGAGATGCCACACTTGCCGCCCTTCTACTAAGAGCATCAGCCACCACGTTTGCTTTACCCGGATGGTAACTAATCTCACAATCATAGTCCTCCACCAACTCTAGCCACCGTCTCTGTCTCAAGTTAAGCTCCTTCTAAGTGAAAAGGTACTTCAAACTCTGATGATCCGTGAAGACCTGAATTCTCTCTCCGTAAAGGTAGTGCCTCCACAACTTTAAGGCGAAGACCACTGCTGCTAGTTCTAAGTCATGAGTGGGGTAGTTAAGCTCATGCACCTTCAGTTGTCGAGACGCATAAGCTATAACTTTCCCATGTTGCATCAGCACACATCCCAAGCCCTTTCGCGAGGAGTCGCTGTAAACCACCAAGCCTCCTGTCCCATCGGGAACAGTTAACACTGGTGCAGACACCAAACGCTTCTTTAATTCTTGAAAAGTCTCCTCACACTCGCTACTCCAAGTGAAGGTAGCATTCTTACGAGTCAACTGCGTCAACGGTGCTGCTATCCGAGAGAAATTCTGGATGAACTTCCTGTAGTAGCTAGCCAAGCCGAGGAAACCACGAATCTCTATAACTGAACTAGGCCTTGGCCAATTGCTAACTGCCTCTACCTTGGCGGGGTCTACTGCAATACCCTCCCTGGTGACTATGTGACCTAGGAAAGTCACCTTGTCCAGCCAGAACTCACACTTTGAAAACTTTGCATACAACTTGTTTTCTCGTAGTGTGGTCAAAACCTGTCTGAGATGCTCCTCGTGACACTGCTCAGTCTTGGAGTATATCAGGATGTCATCAATAAACACAATGACGAATGAATCTAAATAATCCTTAAAGACCCGATTCATTAGCTCCATAAAGGCTGCCGGAGCATTTGTGAGTCCAAATGACATCACGATAAACTCATAGTGCCCATACCTGGTTCTGAACGCTGTCTTTGGAATGTCGGCCTCCTCTATCCTTAATTGGTGGTACCCCGAACGCAAGTCTACCTTCGAGAACACTTTCGCTCCCTTAAGCTGATCAAAAAGGTCATCAATACGTGGTAGGGGATACTTATTCTTAACCGTAACTTTGTTTAGTTCCCTGTAATCTATATAGAGTCGCATAAAACCGTCTTTCTTCTTAACAAAGAGCACGGGCGCACCCCAAGGGGACACACTTGGTCGGATGAAACCGTTGTCAAGTAATTCTTCCAACTGTAGCTTCAGCTCTTTCAACTCTGCCGGAGCCATTCGATAAGGTGCTTTCGAGATGGGAGCCGTCCCTGGCAGCAACTCTATACCAAAGTCCACTTCGCGAGACGGAGGCAAGCCGGGGAGGTCCTCAGGGAACACGTCAGTGAACTCATTAACCACACGAACCGCCTCAATGCTTGGCTCAACCTTCCTTGCATCCACGACGCTAGCCAAATAGGCCCAGACACCACGATGGAGGAGATGGCTGACCTTCAATGCCGACACCACCCTTGGGACCCCGGCCTTAACTCCTTTAAAGATAAAGTTTTGTCCGGAGGGCAAGCGAAAGCTAACTTCCTTCTCGAGCAATCAATATTAGCCCGGTTGGCAGCTTACCAATCCATACCTAGTATCACATCGAAATCCTGCATATCCAGTTGGATTAATTTCACCTCCAAGGCCTGACCATCAAAGGAGAGCTGGCCTCCTTTCACCACTTGACTAGTGTCCAACACAGATCCTGACGGTGTGGATACCGACAACAAAAAGCCTAACGATTCTAGCTCTAGGTCCGCATGTCGAACAAAGGTAGAAGCAATGAAAGAATGGCTAGATCCAGAGTCAAATAATGCGTACGCAGGCATACTAAGCACTAAAACAGTCCCTACAAAAGTAACACGCATGCAATAAAAACACAAGTATATACACACAGCTCAAGACTCGCAAAGAGAAGGTACCTGTGACCACCGCCTCGGCATGTTCAACATCCCTCCTGGTGAGAGCGAAGACGCGCGCCCTATGGGTCCCACCTTGAGCTGCCGCTGTCGCAGGGATCCTCTGGCCTAAAGCTTGGGTATTCGAGCCGGTCATCGGACACTCCCTTGCAAAATGTCCTTCCTTCTGGCACCTGTAACATATTCTTTTTCCCGCCCAACATGGCCCCGCATGGCTTTTCTTACAAGAGGGGCACACCGGAGAAGCAGTCTGCCTTTACACAAGATGCTGGTGTCCTCTTGAGGGTTGACTGGAGGAGAATGATGCAAATTTCCTCTTGACCCCCGAGCTGGAGCCTATCATCTGCTGAGACCGAGGCTCCTCGAGACATTTGTCCATAACCAAAGCACACCTGACCGCCGCTGCATAAGTAGTCGGTTCCTTGAGAACAAGTAGCCCCTTGATCTCCCTACGCAGACCGTCAATGAACTTCTCAATCTTTAATTACTCAGTAGGAATATACTGCATTCCAAAACGGGACAGCTCGGTGAACTTCCTCTCGTATTGGGCCACAGTTAGGCTTCCTTGAGTGAGACGGAGAAACTCTGCCCGCTTTTCATTCCTGACAGTCACGGGGAAATAGTACTCATAGAGTAGGTCCTTAAATCTTGCCCATGTGACAGGTATGTTGGTGTGATCCTCCGCTGCCGCCACCGACTCCTACCAATTAACTGCTTCTCCCCGAAGCATAAACACTGCTCCCCGGACCTTGAAATCGTCGGAGCACCCCAGATACACATAAAGGGCTTCCAACTCCCTGACCCATTCCTCGCCCGCAGTAGGCCTCTCACTCATCCCGTTGAAGACGGGTGGTCCAAAGCGTTTGAAATCCCTGATAAACTGGACCTCCTCTTGTTGAATCTGTGCCCGGCGAGGCTGCTGCGTCTGGGCTCCACCGGCTCCATTCGCATTATCCAGCAATACTTGCAATGCCTCAGCTAGTAACGCCACCTGAGGATTCACCTGGGGAACTCCCTGAGGTGCTGCCTGCGGGACCGGGGGTGCTACCCATCCAGGAACTGCCGGGGAATATTTGGATCCGCTGCTTCCTCACCACTAGGGTTCGGATCCTCGTAGTTGTGAGCTCTCGTGTTCTGTCGAAAAGCCATTGTCTAAAGGAACAGAGAACAGAGAACCAAGGTCATTAACACACTAACCGGGGCACAACACAAGTGCAACATTCAAGCAAAGTCTATATAATGAACCAAGGAAACACACCGACCTATCCAATATCAATCAATAATAATATCTCAACCATAAGCAATGTAAGACATTCATGATCGAACAACAAGAACTAGGAAACGTACCTGGTGATGACGAGGAGACTGACAAGGACCGTACACTGACGACCTAGATTCTAGGACAGTCTACAGGAACAACTCCGGTCTGATACCAATTGTAACGACCTAGAATTTCCCACACACTTCTAGGTCACGTTAACTACCCAACTAATTAAGCTTAACCCCCAAGTACGTCCTGCCAACTCCCTATGCATACAAATATGTAAAATCAAGTTCCAATTCTCATCAATTACCGATAAATAGATTTCCATAGAATATCGTGCAACAACGTTCGTGAACCACCACGCGAAACAAGTTTATTATTCAACTAGGCGAAACTCAATGAATATAATAAAACCAAAATAGGCACCTATCTCGAATTGAAACTAACAACAAGGGAAATCTCCCAATTATTCAAATACGAACAGTTCGTTTATTGACCATAACATAAGGCCTCAACCAATGACTTAAACTAAAAAGGAGTAACTAAGTAGCCTATGGTCCTCACTCGTCATGTCTCCTCCGTCCCATCACCATGGTCGCCCCCGAGTCCTTCACCTGAAACAACCATTGTAGAGGGGGGGTGAGTATATAAAATATACTCTGTAAGTAGCCCTCACCAACACACACACATCATGCGCATTTATATCATAAAACAATCGTAGTCATGCCTTTCAACACATTATGCATTCGGACATAAACACATTCCACAAAAATTTAATGACAACTACAACCAGTAAACACATTAACAACCAACCTCCAGTCTCCCTAACCTCACAAGTACCTCCATACTTATCTCAGCTATCCTACCCTCCCACCGTTATCTTCCTCGAATAGAGTCGACCCCTGACCATTTATACCCAGAGCCCCGACACTTCTGCATCGGCCCTCGACCATTTATACCCGAGGCCCCGATGAATTCACCATCTATTGGCCCTTGACCATTTATACCCAAGGCCCAATAGTCTTCCCTCCAAAGGACTCCTCGTATCGACCATCGACCATTTATACCCGAGGCCTCGATATTCCATTAGTGACGTATCAGCCCCCGACCATTTATACCCGAGACCCTGACACTCACTCCTTCACTTTACTAGTGACGTATCAGCCCCCGACCATTTATACCCGAGGCCCTGACACTCACTCTTTCATTCCTTCCAAAAATCCCACTTTCCCTGCATCTTTCAACTCACAAGTACAGTTCAACATGCTTTCACAACTTTAACAACTTTCTAATAACAAAAAAATAAGCCAATCATGCTCAATATCAAACATCATTATTTAACCAGTATTACTAAGGATAATAGTTCACTAAACACGCCGAACAAGAACATCCATATCCAGGCAACAAACATTACCACAGCAATACTCACAGTTTAGTAAAGCAGAAAACTCACCATTTTCATCAACAAATATCCAACACCATTCCAAGTATATCGATTAACACAACGAAAATTATTTAGCACAATGACATCACAAAATTAGCATTAAACGCCACAAAATCAGCACGTCAGAGACCATCGAGCATACATTAACACACGCACACGCCCCTTGTCTACTTACACACAACTGCGCCCTTAAGTGTTGCGCTGACTTCACACCTAAGCACACCAAAACAGAAAATTCAGCACATTACGCACCCTATTTAGCCTCCAAAATTCAACTCTAAAAGGGTTCGAATGACGCATTACCACCAAAACCGACTTCGTATAGGTGTGGGTCACCTAGATCTAGCTCGCCAAGGTGTGGGTGGCCTAAATATAGCTTCGAACGAATGTGGGTCAACGCCAAACGTCCTAAACACTGCTGTAACGCACCGATTCCACTGTTTCGCCTCTGTAACAACCCGTTCGCCGTGCGCCGCCACGGGTCTGACCCGTCGTCGTGTGCCGCCGCGAGGAGGAGCGACGCTGGTTCGTTGCAGACCGCTGGGGAACGCACCGCCGCTACTGCAGATCGCCGGGACGTCGGGAAAACGCGCCGTTGCTGGGTATCGCTGGATTTGCTGCAGAACCCGCGCGCCTCTCGTCGGACCTGCCGTTCGCGGAGGACCGCCGCGGCTTTGTGATGCTGTGGAGAAGGGAGTCGTTCGGTTCGCGTGGATTCGCGCCGTCTATCGTCGCCTGAAGGCCTCGCTGCTTGTGGACCGTCGCGATTGGGTTTCTGCAGTTCGTCGCCGCCGAGGGGTTGCTGTTCGTGGAGCTGCTACGCCGCCGCCGCCGTAGCCGGAGTTCGCGTGCGCCGCTGGAGAAGAGATGGTCAAGGTGGGGTGCCGGCGGCTGGGCCTTCACAAGGAGGGGAAGAGTGGCAAGAAATGTGACGGGCTAGGGTTTTGACCAAAAACATAATAATACTGTAATGCCCTTTTTCTTTTCTTTTTTTTCTTTCTTTTTGTTTTAAAACCAACCCAATCCAAAAGCCCAACATATCTAAGCCCAAGAGGAGAAAGAAATCCATTCCATCTTAAAACAAAACCCACTATACGATGTCCGGCGAATATAACTTTAATTGGAGTTTAGAGCCCGATGAATATAGATAAATTTAATTAACAATCAATAAATTTAATTAACAATCAATTTAAAATTAAATGAAAAATCTCTTGATTCGAGACTAACTAACCTGAAGGACTCGGGGCATTACATGTCATGTTTAATTCCTTTCCATTTTTACTGCTATACATTTAAATGATTTATTTATATATAAATAAAATTTCAGTATTTAAGGTGAGTCCTTCATAGTTTTATTTTGACATTAAATATATAAAAATATATATCAATTATATTAAAATCTTTTATGAGAAAAATATGCAAAATAAGAAATGAAAGGAGACTTTTTGCCATACATATATATATATATATATATATATATATAATTTTAAATTTCCTAAAAAATGTCATCATTTAATTTGGATTATATTTAATTTGCTATAAATATTCCTAAATTTACAACTTAAACATTGAGAATTTTCTTTCTTTTTTCTAAATAATAATTTTTATAAAAATATTAGATATATTTAAATAAATAGTTGAATAGGAATAAAATCTTAATTTTAAATACGAAATAAAACAAATTGAGGGGCTAACATTATTAAAAGAAAGAAGAAATAAGAAGAGACTTTCTATTTTTTTAAAACTATTTTTAAGTAACAATTAGTAAATTGAATTAGTCATAATTAAGGCAAAGGTAAACCAACAAATCATGATTTATTATTTGTAACAAGAATTATATTATTTTTTAATGCAAATATTTTGTAAAATATTTATAAAATATAGTTTATATTATCGCTTCTTTTTTTTTCTAAAAACTATTATTTTTACAAGTCACATTGGATCACTACGTGGTTTTGATGTGAATAATTAAAAAACTTTCATCTTATGCATTATTTATCTCCATAATTTGTTTACTATTTTAAAACTATTTTGTAAACAGGTAGTATGGATGATAATACAAAGAAAAGAGAAGGGCAATTGAATTGTCAATAGAATCGAGGAAAAAATGACTGCACGAAGAAAGTAGCAAGCATCTTACTAAAATAAGAAATTATTTTAGTATAGCCACTCAAAAAATAACTAGTGAGATCAAAGGTAATATGTAGTTAGCATTAGATTCCAAAACTAATATATTAAATAATAAATTCATTGAAGTTATTTAAATGTATTGATTGAGTTACATCTTATATTGTTCAACAGAATCAGAAGTTCTAGAACAACCATTTCATTCTCCTATACATGAGTTTAAAAAGCTACGAACATGTACATTTTGTAATGCAATAAAATTTGAGCACGAGACTCCAACATTTTGTTGCCTCAATGGTCAGGTACGAGTTTCTATATCCAAAATACTTGGTTAAATATGGTATTTCATAGCCACATTTTTTAATTATAAATTTCTTTTTATTATCTAGGTGCACCTTGCTCAAACTGCAATACCTAACCACCTTTATTATTTATTTACATCACAATGTGAAGAAGGGATTTTATTCAGGAAGAATATTCGAGCTTATAATAGTATTTTTTCTTTCACATCGTTTGGGATAAATTTAGATAGAGATCTAGCGTCTTCGAATAAACGAGTTTACACATTTAGAGTACAAAGACAAATATATTATGACCTACCAAGTTTATTACCAGAAGAGAAGTCAATATTCTTCCAACTATATTTTTATGATACCATGAATAAAATTAAAAATCGCATGGAAATATTAAAAGATATTGGGTTGAGTGAACGTCTTACGGAAAAATTGGTAGAAATTTTAAAAGACAATCCCTATGGCCAGTTTTTTAAAAGCCAAAAAGATCTCCCGTCGATTGAAGATGCTCACATACATCTTGCTAGGGGTGTTCACGGTTCGGTTTGGTTCGGTTTTGGGACCAAACCGAAACCGAACCAAAATTTAAAAAATGAGAAAAACAAAAACCGCGCCGAACCGCAAACAAGATGCAAACCGAATGGAACCGAATCGAAAACCGACGGTTTGACGGTTCAATTTTGCTGTTTAGCGGACAAATGAAGAAAGTCATTCTTGTAGACGCAAGTCTGCAAATCTCGTCGGAGCAGAGAAACCGTAGCTTGGGGCTTCGGTCATGACGATGGTGTAGATAGTTGGATCTGTTGACATTGTCAAAACTGTCGTGTTGTGAGTTTTCTTTATGTGCGTCGGCCATTGAAGGAAGACGAAGAGATTCGTGGGTCTTGAAAAGAGAAGAGCCTCATAAGCTATTTTGAAGAAGAAAAAAATGATAAAAGAAAGAAATTCGTGGATTTTAAGAGGTAGATGAAACTCCATTTTGAAGAGAGAAAAAAGGGAGAAATAAATGGGTGGGATTAATGAGTCTTTGGGAAGGGGGAGATTCATATTTTGATGAAAAAAACATAAAAGAAAGAAACACGTATATGAAAAGACTCACGACTTATGAGAAGAAGAAAAATAAATAAATAAAAGACATCTCTAACATGACACCAAATTATTTCTTTTCGTGCACGCTAACCTATCTATCTTTTGCATCCTCTCACATCACCATTAATATATCAAACACTTTACATATAATATAATATAATATATGTATTTTTAAATATATAAAATATTAAAATATATATATTTAAAGGTAATCGGTTCGGTTCGGTCTGAAGTTCGATTTTACTTTTTCAAACCGAAACCGAACCGAATAATTCGGTTTGTTTATTTTCTCAGACCGAACCGAACCATGAACCCGATTAAACCGGTTTTTCGGTTTGGTTCGGTTCGGTTTCTCGGTTTTTTCGGTTTTGACGGTTTTGACGTGCACCCCTACATGTTGCTATGGATGTACAAGTTGATCAACGTGTCTATAACTTACCTGGAGTGGATCAAGTAGCTGCTATTTGGATTGAAGGAAACGATAATAACGTTCCATTTAAAAGAGACATTGTGTTGCATGGACATTCTGGAAAACGACACAGAATACAACATTATTTTAGTTGTTATGATTCACTCCAATATCCTTTACTCTTTCCAAATGGAGAGGGGCTGGCATCAAGACATTAAAAGGAATGTAAAGCAAAATGATGACAATAGATTGATATCCATAGAAGGAACATCCAACATTCGACGACTTAACAACATCGAGGATATCATGAAGAGTGAAAATCAAGGTTCGTGCGATCTATCATTGCAATTTAAATAACTTATATCTACTTTAAAATTATGAGTAATATATTATTTGTAATATAACCATTTATTATACAACTTTCATGGGAGTTTCAAGAGGTCGATCTTCCACAATTTCGTGTAGGGAATACTATTGTTATAAGATACAAATCCTTGAATCCACTCAATCAATTTTACTTTTAGTTGGAAGATTATTCCAACAATATGTTGTTGATATGTACATAAAACTTGAAACAACTAGGCTTGATTTCTACAAAAAGCAACAATCACACATTGGATCGGAGTTGTATCAAGGGATTATTGATGTTGTAAATGCAAGAGAAACAAGAGGAGACAAGGTTGGGGAGCGTGTTGTTTTTCCTTCCACATTTATAGGTGGGCCACGAGATATGCGTTGTCGCTATCTAGATGAAATGACCTTGGTACAACATTTTGGGAAGCCTGATCTTTTAATAACAATGTCATGTAATGCCGAATGGAAAAAAATAAGAGAAGAATTAATGGAAGGACAACTTTCTCAAGATAGGCCAGATTTAACTTCAAGAGTTTTCAGAGGAAAATTGATCGACCTTAAAAATCAAATTGTGCATAAAGAAATATTTGGAAAAGTTGCAGCTTTTGTATTTATTATTGAATTTCAAAACCGTGGTCTCCCACACATGCATATGTTGATTATATTGAAAAAAGATTTCAAAATCACAAATGCTGACCTGTATGACAACTACGTTAGTGCAGAAATTCCGGATAGCCAAACAAACTCTGCCCTTCACAATGTTGTTGTGAAACACATGCTTCATGGCCCATGTGGAGATGATAATAAAAAATGTTCGTGCATGATCAATGGAAAATGTAAATTTCGTTATCCAAGGCAATTTACATAGAAGACAATGCAAGGAAAGGATGCAAACCCAATATATAACAGGAGAGACAATGGAAAACAGGTATTTATAATTTATAGTAATATAAGTTACTTATTAATAGATTATTTATTTTTATTGTTTATGATATACTAAGTCACAGTGATTAGGTTGCTACATTTAATATTTAATAGTATAATAGTTTTTTTTTTTGCTAATTATTTTAAATTGTTTATAACAAACTAAATCAAAGGGATTAGGTTGCTACATTTTGTATCTAATAGTATTAGCTTTTCCTAATTATATTACACTTTTAAAAAATTTGAAGGTAACAGTAAGAAAGAAGACTTTTGATAATCGATGGATTGTCCCTTATAATCCTTATCTACCTTTGAGATACAACTGCCACATCAATGTAGAAATATGTTCTGGGCTAAAAACAGTTAAATACTTGTACAAATATATTTACAAGGGACATGATCGAGCAACAATTTATGTATCACATGATAGTGATAATAAAAGTATTGATGAAATAAGAGATTATCAAGATGCAAGATGGGTATCAGCTCAAGAAGCCTTATGGAGAATATATGATTTTAGACTGAATGAAATATCTCCTCCGCTGATAAACTTACAGCTTCACCTTCTTAATATGCAATGTGTTTCTTATAGGGATGTTTATGCAAGGATATGCACAACAGTGTATTTCTGATTACAACTCGAACTCGGTCTCCGGACCGATTTGAACACTTGGGCGGACCTGCACAAAAAGGTGAGCACTCCGACGATCAAGTCAGTATAGGTCGGATTCCCAGTTTAGTTCGAGGTCAAAGAATCATCGTACCTGATCGTGGAGTGAGGTCCTCTACTTATGGGTCGTAGTCCCGCTAATCTCGCGGCGGTTACACCCGGTAATCTCGGGATCGACGGTTACACCCGATAATCACGCTGCTGACAGTAGCTCACATCGGCCCCCACCGAGCTTCCCGGTAGATCGGACCTTGGCCAGATCCACCTCGGCCAGATCCACCTCGGCCCTCATACTTAGCATCTGTTAACGCTAGTGGTGGTGATCTCGGCGGTCCCGAGCTGTTGGACGTAGACCAGCTCCTCGCGTGCTTCGAAGCGAAAAGAATAGCTAAGAAGCCTGGTCGGTTCTATATGTGCGCAAGGAAAGGCGCAGGCGGTATAGTTAAGGGGCCGACCTCCATCAAAGGATGGGTGAGGAAGTGGTTCTACGCTTCCGGGGAATGGCTTGCAAACGACGAGTCGGGTCGTTCCTTCTTTGATGTTCCCACTAGGTTTGGGAACCTAGGTACGGAGTAGCTCTTACTTTTTGGGATAACTTTCTTTCTTGTTATTCAGGTCTGACTCGGATTTTGTCTTTGTGCAGTTTCAATCCGACCAGTCCCCGAGCTCACGCAAGCCTCCTTCGACACGTTGAAATATTACAAGGAGCATTTCCCGAGGGGTAGGAAGGTCGGAACCTTGGTGACCGACAAGCTGCTGCTTGAGTCCGGGCTGCTAGATTACAACCCTGCAGTTCGTCCCATTGAATCCTCAAGGCCGAACTCCGAACTTGGTATGCCGAGCTTGCTCCCCCCCTTTTTCCTCTAACTTTGTGTTGACTCCTGTTTTTGTTTTGCAGCCATGGTTTGCGGATTTGCAAGCAACGTGAAGCGCAAGTCCAAGGGCCGAGCCCATGCTCTTGAGGCCGCCCAGAGTTCGAAACCTGCCACTTCTGCCGTGGTAGGGCCAGCCTCGGAAGATCAAGCCCCAGTGATCGAGCTGGAGTCTTCTGGGGGTCCTTCGAGGGAGAAGCGCCCCAGGGATCAGACCGAGGCGGTGGATGTCTCGCCCTTGGGCGAGGAGGTGAGGGAGAAAGTCCCTCTGAAGCGAAGGAGGAAGAAGAAGAAGACCACCTCCCCCTTGGAGGTCGGAGCTCGTGGGGCCCTGCCTATGAGCTTCGCAGATCGGGTGGACGATCTTGAAGCCAGGATGGACGGGACGTCCGACGTGACAGCACGGTTCAGAGTCGAGCCGTCAAGTTCTGGGGTGAGGGACCAGGTGTCCCGCATCTCGGCTGCAAGTTTGGACTGCTGCCTCAGAAGAGCGTCCAAATTCGTAAGTGACCCGGGGTCCGTCCTGCAGAGGACCATCGACTATGCCGCTGAGGTAAAATTGGTGTCTTCATTTTTGCTCAATTTACCTAACAGGTAGCTCGGTCTAACTTTCTTCTTTGTACCTTTTCTCAGGCGTTTGTTGCTTCCATTCAATCGGCTCTGGCCGTGAAGGCCGAGCTGGATGGGAGGGAAGCTCTGGCAGCGAGGGAGAAAGAGGAGTTCTCTGCCGCCTTGGAGGCTGCTTCTTCCACCATGAAGGATGAGATGCTGAAAGCTCACTCTGAGGTGGAAATTTTGAAGGCCTAGGTGGAGGCCAAGGCCGAGCTGCTGAAGAAAGAAGAGGACAGATGCAAGGCCCAGCTCCGAGCTGCCCATGCTATCACCAAGGGCTTGGAGAAGGAGAAGTTCCAACTCCTCAAGGAGAAGGACGACATGCTCCAGGCGCTTGAAGCGAAGGAGGAGGAGCTGAAGCATGCGACTGCCGAGCTGGAGACGGTGAAGGAGCGTCTCAGCAACGGAGTCCTATTGGAGGAATCGTTTAGGCAACATCCTGACTTCGATGGATTTGCCAAAGACTTCTCTGACGCGGGCTTCAAGTTTCTCATGAAGGGCATTGCTTCCGACATGCCTGACCTTCAGATCGATCTCGGTGGTCTGAAGAAGAGGTATGCTGAGCAGTGGGCGTCTGGGCCTAGCGGCACCCCTGGCCCCCAAGCGTTGGTGGATAAGTACGTCAGAGATCTGGACTCTGACTATTCCGACCTCGAAGAGGATCAGGTCGGCACCACTCAAGAGGGCGCTTCTCAAGCAGGCTCTTAGGCGATCACCTTAGGGAAGAGCTGCAAGGTCTATAAGCCTTGGCTCTGCTTTTCATTCAATAAAGAGGCTTCTCGTTTGTTTTTACTTTGTTGCCTTCCTTTCTTTGCTTTTTCTTTAAGCTAAAGCCAATGTCACCTCGCACCTCGTACTTTTGAGGTCGCGCCTTCAAAAATACTTGAATTTGTGAATTCGAATCTCTGTCTAGTATTCAATGCATTGCACCAACTCTGGATTTTTTAATATCGCACCCTTAACTTAAAAAACATTAAAAGGCTAAAATCCTAAGTGATTACGCTTGTTTACATGCGTAAAAAGAAGGTTTTAGATGCTGTTTTTACTATGTTTCGGCTTTGTTTCGGATTTTTCTCGATCATTTGAGTTCCAATTCATGCAAAATTCATATACTATGGTTTGTGGATGGCTTATGTTGTATTTATGACATTTTAGGACCATTTGGGACTGCAAATTAATCAAAAGAAGCGAAAAGACGAAAAAACACCTCAGGAGGCGCCAGGCGCCTGGGATGCCTGCAGAAAAACAGGTTTTCTTCCAACTTTGCCCTTAATGAAACGCGTCTTCCAATGCGTTTTGGTGGTTCCAACCGATGCATACGTGTAGAAGAAGTGTTCCACTATCAGTTTGAGCACGATTTGGTCAGTCAAAGGAGTTGGAAATGGGTGATTCACCATCGTTTTAGGACCTACCTAACCAATTCTGCACAGCTATAAATTCCAGCAACTTCTCCACCAAAATCATCAAGCCTTGCTTCCTTCTCTTGATCATTTTTAGTGTTTCTTTGTTGCTTTCTAAGTACTTTTGAGTTGCTTTCATTAGTTGCTTTTGGTTTTTAAATCCCGAGTACTTTACATTCTTTTATTGAGCTTTGTTTTGTTTCCATTTGTACTTAGTCATTTTCTACTTATTCAATTATATAAAAATCTAGCACTTTGCTTATCTTCCCTTTGCCTTTACTTTATTTTTAGTTAAGAGAGTTGTGTTTTTGGAGGAAAGAGCACGTGACACTCTCCCTTGCTTGAAAGAGAAGGGCGAAGCTCTCAATCCCGATAAAAACTCTCCGTTAGTTAACTTTTGTTTTTCACACATGCATTCCACATTCAACCATTTTACTTGCTGTATTTTCTTCAATATGTCTTTCTAAATTCCCGTCTCTAACCCGGTTATGGATAGTTAGCCTTTTATGTCTAAAAAGGGTTGCTAAGAAGTAGTGTTTTTACTTTCCATTCATTGCTCAACATGTTTTCCCAAAAAGTTAGGATTTAGAGAAGGCCACTGTAAGTCTTAACAAGTCAATACTGAAAAGGTTGCTTATTTGCATTGTTGAGTGGTTAAACCGAGGAGAGGAGCGCCTTAGACATAAGGGTTCCGCTTAAGTAGCCTAGACATAGGACCTTAACCCGAGGTTGCGACTATTTCCATCCTAAAACTAAGATATATCTCATAATAGACATATTAGGGAATGTCTTAGGACTTTGAACTTGCTTAGACATAAGTAAAGTGAAAAGCGTAGTCGTTAGTTTCTAAAGTAAAATGCATATTATCCTTAGCGTGTCCTTGATTCTTTGTTGGCTAATTTGAAGTAATTCGGGCTAGGTTTTATCATTCTAAGTCCAAATCCCAAATCCAAACCATTATTTGTGACCACTTCCCATTTTACAAGAATCACTCATTCCAACATTCACTATTCTTTAAAACTTTAGAGTTTGGAAATTGTTTAGAAGTCCTTGAGGATCGATACTTGGATACTCCATCCATTTTATATTACTCTGACAGGTGTGCGCTTGCATCTATATAATTGTTACCACGCTTAGCGCGTGCGTTCAGCATAAACACCCAGTCAAGTTTTTGGCGCCGTTGCCGGGGACTTTAGTTTTAAAATTTATTTTCAAATTCTTTTAGTTTTTATTTTTGTGAATTGTTGTTGGGTGTAATTTCCATCCACCGTTTTTGTTCTATATTTTTGGTCGTTTATCTCACAAGGGTAAGTTAAATTGCATGAGCACAAGATCTTTTCTTCTACCCCTTGACCCTGAGATTGAGCGGACCCTTCGAAAAACTCGAAAGGAGCAAAAACTTCGAAAACAACTAGAAAAGCAAAAAGAGAGACAAGGTGAAATCAGTCCTGAAAGTGAGGTAGAGAGTACGAGCACATCGATGGCAGATATTCCACCTCGTGATCCGGTTGATCCACCTGCTGTTAACGGTAATATGAGGGATCATGCGAGAAATGATGAATTCAACCATATCCAGATGGCGGACAACAGAGACGTGGCAATGCGAGAATATGCCGCCACGGCTTTTCAGAACTTTGATTCAGGGATAGTCAACCCTATTCCAGCCCACGCAAACTTTGAGCTTAAACCAATGATGTTCCAAATGTTGCAGACAATTGGACATTTTGGAGGGCAGGAACATGAGGATCCACATGATCATCTGAAATCATTCATTCAAATTGCAAATGCATTTCGATTACCTGGTATAACAGACGATGCTCTGAGACTAACACTTTTTCCATTTTCTTTGAAGGACCAAGCTAGAGCATGGCTCAATGCATTTCCACCGGGATCCATCACCACATGAGGGTCGTTAGTGGAGAGGTTCTTAACAAAATTCTTCCCACCTACTCGCCACGCTGATATCAGAGAGGAGATCATCTCCTTTAGACAGTATGATCGTGAACCTGTTCACGAGGCGTGGGAGAGATTTAAAGAACTAATCAGGAAATGTCCGAACCATGGCTTGCCGGCATGCATCCAGATAGAACATTTCTTTAGAGGCTTAGATCATCCTACTAAGATGATGCTAAACAATGCTGCCAACGGAGCCTTTACAAAGAAGACATTCAACGAGATAGTTGACATCCTAAATGACTTAGCTTCACACAACGAACTATGGTGTTCGCAAAGATCTAGGGCAGCACCAAAGAAGCAAGATCCAGCTGGAGTTTTGGCTCTGGACATTGCTACCTCGATGCAAAAAGAGATGGTTACAATGAACCAGAGGCTGAAAGAGATGGCATTGGGAATAAAAAATCCATTAGCCACGCCGATACAACCTGTGTAGTCGGATTATTGCACTCCTGCCCCTGTTTGCCAAGTCAACGATCTCATTTGTTCATTTTGCAGTGAAAACCATATTTATGATAATTGTCCACATAACTCTGCTTCTGTTTTTTATGTAGGACATGGGAACAATAGGAACTTTAACCCATATTCGAACACCTACAACCCAGGTTGGAGGCACCACCCTAATTTCTCATGGGGAGGACAAGGAGGTTCGAGCGGTTTTAATCAAGGGCAGAGCCAGCAGAACAAGCAGCCCTATGTTCCACCTACACAACAATACATCCCACCACCGCAACAGCAGTACAATCAGAGAACACAGACTCCACCAGTTCACAATAACAACTCAAATCTTGAGAATATGATGAAGGAGTACATGGCCCGAACCGACGCAGTGATACAATCCCAAGCGGCATCAATGAGGAATTTTGAGACCCAATTGGGACAGCTCGCCAATGAATTGAAGAATAGACCACAAGGTTCTTTTCCAGGCCATACTGAATTACCAAAACGAGAAGGGAAAGAACAGTGCAAAGCTGTCACCCTCAGGAGTGGACTGGCATATGATGGACCAACAATGCCAACAACAGATGTACAGATTCCGTCCACTGAACCAATTGTAAAGATACCAGAAAATCCAACAACACCAGAAAAAGAAAATATTAGAAAAGGTAATGAGGACACCCCGAGTGTTCCTCCAAAGGTACAGCCTTCTTTTACCCCTACTCCCCCGTTTCCACAAAGATTAGTAAAGAAAAATAATGATTCCCAGTTTAGAAAATTTTTAGATATTTTAAAACAACTGCATATAAATATACCATTAGTAGATGCTCTAGAACAGATGCCAAATTATGCTAAGTTTTTGAAAGATATAGTTTCTAGGAAGAAAAAAATAGGAGAGCATGAACTGGTAGCCATGACAAAATGTAGTAGTGAAGCTGTAGGCAGCCCGCTACCCATGAAATGTAATGATCCTGGCAGTTTTACCATTCCATGTTCCATAGGAGGAAAAAACTTAGGTAGGGCATTATGTGATCTAGGCGCTAGCATTAATCTTATGCCATTATCAGTTTTCAAATCTTTAGGCATAGGAGAAGCTAGACCTACTACGGTTACTCTCCAACTAGCAGATAGATCTATCATAAGACCCGAGGGAAAGATAGAAGATGTTTTAGTCCAGGTGGACAAATTCATTTTCCCTGCGGACTTTATCATTCTAGATTGCGAGGCAGACTTAGACGTTCCCATTATTTTGGGAAGACCATTTCTAGCCACTGGGGATACAGTTTTTAATGTAAGGAAGGGAGAAATTACAATGAGGGTAAATAATGAAGAAGTTAAATTTAACGTTCTAGACGCCATGAAATTACCAGGAGACTTTGAAGAGTGCTCTACTATAAATAGCTTGAATCCTATTATGTTTGATGAGTTTTATGACTCGTTAGTTACAGAGATTGAAGAAGAGCTTGATAAGATAGCAGAAGGACCAGAAGATGTGGCTAATCCTATTGAAAAAATACAAAAAGAAGAATGCAAGTCGTTACTTCCATCCATAGTGGAACCACCCACGTTGGAGCAGAAGCCATTGCCGTCGCATTTGAAATATGCGTATCTAGGGGATAACGACACTTTACCAGTTATTATAGCTTCCAATTTATCACCTACTAATGAATATTCTTTATTGCAGATTTTGGAGAAGCACAAAAAGGCCATTGGATGGACGATAGCAGATATCCGAGGGATAAGCCCAGCCTTTTGCATGCACAAAATTCTATTGGAAGAAGATGCTAAGAACTCTATTGAGAGTCAAAGGCGGTTGAACCCGAAGATGAAAGAGGTTGTAAGGAAAGAAATTCTTAAATGGCTTGACGCCGGTGTTATATACCCAATATCCGACAGCAGCTGGGTAAGCCCAGTACAGTGTGTACCAAAGAAAGGGGGTATAACCGTGGTGGCCAACGAGGAGAATGAGCTCATCTCAACCCGAACTGTGAGCGGGTGGAGAGTTTGCATTGATTATCGCAAACTCAACAAGGTAACAAAGAAAGACCATTTTCCTCTCCCGTTTATTGACCAGATGCTCGACCGTCTGGCAGGTAAGGATTTCTATTGTTTTTTAGATGGATATTCGGGTTATAATCAAATTACTATTGCTCCAGAAGACCAGGAGAAGACAACATTTACGTGTCCGTATGGTACGTTCGCTTTTAGGCGAATGCCCTTTGGACTATGCAATGCACCCGCAACTTTTCAGAGGTGTATGATGGCCATCTTCTCTGACATGGTAGAAAATATTCTAGAAGTTTTTATGGATGACTTTTCTGTTTTTGGAAATTCTTTTGAGGCTTGTTTAGTTAATTTGGAGAGAGTATTGGAGAGATGTGAACAAACAAACCTAGTCCTAAATTGGGAGAAGTGTCATTTCATGGTACAAGAGGGTATTGTTTTGGGTCACAAAATTTCCAAGCAAGGAATAGAGGTAGACCACGCTAAGATAGACATCATTTCAAAGCTACCTCCTCCTACAAATGTCAAAGGGATTAGAAGTTTTTTAGGGCATGGGGGATTTTACCGCCGCTTTATAAAAGACTTTGCTAAAATTTCTAAACCCTTGTGTCAATTGTTAGAACATGATAGACCATTTGTTTTTGATGATGACTGTTTAAAATCATTTGAAATGTTGAAAGTTGCTCTAAGTTCAGCTCCTATAATTATCGAACCTAATTGGGATTTACCTTCTGAGCTCATGTGTGATGCCAGTGATTATGCAATAGGAGCTATGTTAGGACAACGTAAAAACAAGATCTTGCATCCTGTGTATTATGCTAGTAAGACTCTGACCGGTGCACAACTCAATTACACTACTACTGAAAAGGAACTGTTAGCAGTTGTGTTCGCCTTTGATAAGTTTAGGTCTTACTTGATAGGCACAAAAGTCATTGTTTTTACTGACCATTCTGCTTTAAAATATTTATTTGCTAAAAAAGATGCTAAACCACGTTTGATACGGTGGATTTTGTTACTTCAAGAGTTTGATATTGAAGTTAGGGACAGGAAGGGTACTGAAAACCAAGTTGCTGATCACCTGTCTAGATTGGAATCCCCGCTCTGTGATGATGGAACTGTTATACGTGAACAGTTTATTGACGAGCAACTCTTGCGAGTTGATTCAGTTCCGTGGTATGCCGATATAGCAAATTATTTGGTAAGTCGAATAGTTCCTTATGAGTTCAACAAGCAACAGGTAAAGAAATTTCTAAATGAAGTTCGATGTTATCGTTGGGATGAGCCTTTTTTATATAAGCTAGGACCTGACAATATCTTACGCAGGTGTGTCGCAGAAGAAGAGCACGAGGCGATATTAGACGCTTGTCATATGTC
The DNA here is from genome assembly GCF_013281855.1 of Momordica charantia. Classification (NCBI taxonomy): domain Eukaryota; kingdom Viridiplantae; phylum Streptophyta; class Magnoliopsida; order Cucurbitales; family Cucurbitaceae; genus Momordica; species Momordica charantia. The sequence goes on along the minus strand of NW_028275157.1, from coordinate 2,198,849 downwards.
TCCATATGGAGGACATTTTGCAGGACACAAAACCGCAGCCAAAGTTTTGCAAAGTGGGTTCTTTTGGCCCACTCTGTTCAAAGATGCACATAAGTTTGCCCAGGTTTGTGACAAATGCCAACGGACAGGTAATATATCTAAACGCCACGAAATGCCTCAAACCCCGATCCTGGAGATTGAAATATTTGATGTGTGGGGTATAGATTTTATGGGTCCATTTCCATCTTCTAATGGTAAGCTTTATATATTGTTAGCAGTAGATTATGTTTCGAAATGGATAGAAGCCATTGCAACTGCTACCAATGATTCCAAAGTTGTCATTCGTTTTCTGCAAAAGCACATTTTTACGCGTTATGGAACCCCGCGTTGTCTGATAAGCGATGGGGGGGCTCATTTTGTGAATAGGTCTATGCAAAAGTTGCTGACTAAATACAATGTGCGTCATAGGGTTGCAACAGCATATCATCCTCAGTCGAATGGGTTAGCCGAAATATCTAATAGGGAGATAAAAAACATTTTAGAAAAAACTGTAAATCTTAACCGTAGGGATTGGTCTTTTAAGCTTGATGATTCACTTTGGGCATATAGGACAGCATTTAAGACTCCCCTCGGCATGTCCCCCTATAGGCTAGTTTTTGGAAAAGTATGTCATTTGCCTCTTGAGCTAGAATATAAAGCATTTTGGGCTACTAAGAAATTAAATTTTGATTTGTTGGCTGCAGGTGAAGCGAGGAAGTTACAATTGTTGGAATTAGAAGAACACAGGCACTTTTCTTATGAGAATGCTAAGTTGTTTAAGGAAAAAACTAAACAGTGGCATGATAGGCGTCTTCGGCCGAACAATCTTCAAGAAGGTGATCTGGTTCTGTTATTCAACTCTAGGTTGAAACTTTTCCCTGGAAAACTTAAGTCTAGATGGTCTGGTCCCTTTCAAATTTTTAAAGTCTACCCATATGGGGCAGTGGATGTAGTTGACTCTAAGGGAAATGTTTTTAAAGTAAATGGGCAGAGACTTAAGCCGTATTTTGGAGAACCAGTGGATAGAGGAAAAACCTCTATTCAACTTTCAGGTCAATAAATTTTTGCGAAAAATGTTTTTTTTTTCCTTCTTATCCGTTTTTGAAAGAACAAAAGTAAAGGAAGGAAGTCTTTGTATCTTGTATTTTCTCTTTGTTTCATTATAAAGTTTTTCTTATTAAAAGAATGTTTTTGGAAAACGTTGAAAAACAAAAAGAAAGAATGAAAAAAAAAAAAAAAAAAACATTGAAAAAATTTTACGCAGGCGCCTGGCGCCTGCCCTTTGCGAAAATAAATCACGCAGGCGCCTGGCGCCTGCCCTGTTTCCCAGCAGTTCGAGTTTCGTTTTCCTTCACGGTTTGGGTTTTAATTTTCGATAGCATGGGCTTTATTTTGGGTCAAACATTAATCCTCTATGATTTAGCTTTAAGAACTTCTCTTCAAACTCAAATTTTGTTTCCCTAATCCTATTTTGTATTCAAATTTGTTTTCTTTTCCTTTTAGGTTTAGGAAAACTTGGTTGAACTTAAATGTCAATCCCTTTCCATTTAGGATTTAGTTTGGGGAAAGCTTTAAATAGACCCATTGCCTAAGCTTTACAACTCCACCAAAACCCACACAACTCTCTTCTTCCCCTTGTTTTTTCGAAAAAAACCCACTCCCTTCATCACCCTTGTTTTCGATTTTCAGCCACCAAAGAGAAGAAGAAATTTCCAGCATTTGATTACATCTATGGCTTCCTCTTCTCAACATACTTCACTTCCTACCTCTTCCACTCAAGCTCCAAATGCCACAAGCATTCCTTTTCCACCATTGGAGAACTTCCAACACCACATGGGTTCAGATTCTAGGCTAGCTGCTGTTAGGGGAGGAAACCCGCTTCAAACATTTGAATGTCCTCCATCCCAAGCTCCTACACAACATCCTATAATGAGCCCACATGGTTATGTTAATTTTCAGCAACTACCCACCTTTAATATACCTCAAAACAGTGAGTTTAGGGCTGAAAATCCTCAACAACTTCCTCCAATGATCAATCCGGGTATGTACCAACCGTTTATGTTTAACCCGGTTCCTTCATATCATTTTCCCTTGTCTCAAATGAAAATTCCAGCTAGTGTTCATCCTTATGGAATGCCAAACCCATCTACTCTATTTCCTAGCCTTCCACCTTATTATGGAATGGGTCATTGGGTACCTCCAACCAATTATGGGATGCTTTCACCTAGGGTTCCCCCACCAGCTCAACTTCCATTCCTAGAAAGAGGACCTCAAGCACCCCAATTGCACCCTAACATATCGAGTACCTTCAACATGGGACAACTAAAACCCTTAGAGCCTCCTAGGATGCCAACCCCAATCAATATGCCAATGGATGCAGGAGATGAGCATGGAGGAGAGCAAGAGAAGAGCCACAGCCATAGGCTAGAGCCCGGGGTTTCGGTAGGACAAAAGAGGAAGGGCAAGGAGGTTATGATAGACCCAGAAATTGAGGAAAATGGGAGTAGTAGGCGTCTGACGCCTAAGGATTCATCTATGGAGAACAGGGACGAGGAGCAGTTTTATTCATCTCCATTGATTATTACACCGGAAGATGGTAATGATGATTTTCTACTGGTTTCACGAGGACATTGTTCAAATATGCCAGAAACAGAGGATACCGAGAATGAAGTGGTGAGAACAGATCCTCAGGAACCTTCCCCATTGGATACACCTACAGAAGGAGCGTTTTGTAGTCACCAAGAGTTGCCTACTGGGGCAACTGGATCTACTCCGTTGGCAACGGATGAGTATGTCACACCGATGGCCACTCTACCAGGGGTAAGGGATGCTCACACTATTCCTTCTAATACAGTTAACCCGCTTGGGTGTGATACAGGTAGATCCAAGGTTGGGGAGAATAGTACTCAAGAACCTACCAGCGAAGAAGATCCTGAGGACACGCAGACGATAAGGGAAATGTTTCAATACAAGAGGCGGGAGAAAAAGAGTTCAAAACGACGTGCAGTTCAGGCTAAGAAGCCAACAGTGCCCATGAATGAACCTAAAACGAGAGCTGCGAAAGCTAAAGCAGCTGAAGCTAAGAAGAAGGTAGTGGCACCTGGGCCAGTTGATACAATTGAACTAGACTTGTCTGAGGGAGAGGAGGTCGAGACGAAATGGAACGCGAAAAATTTAGCCACTCGAACTTCATTAATGAAATCCCGTAAGATTATGACAGAATTGGGATTCGATCTCACTCTAGGAGATGTGCCTGATGATTGGAGGGAGACCGCCAGAGACAAAGAATGGAGACCACTCATTCAGCCCATACAATGTGAGGCTTTGGAGTTAGTCAGAGAGTTCTATGCTGCTGTCCATCCCCAGTCACATATAGCCATAGTGCGCGGGAAGGAAATACGGTTTGATGCCACTCAGATCAACTACACCTTCAACATTGAGAATATCAGAGACGCTGTGGGCAATAAGATGTTAGTGACTCCGACTCTGGAACAGCTTGATGAGGCTCTAGAATGTGTTGGGAAGCCCTCTGCCACTTGGGATTTGACTACTCATGGCAAGGTACGACTAAAACCCGAGGATGTTTCCCTAGCTGCTGCAGGATGGTTATACATAGTCAAAAACAGAATTCTGCCAACGGAGCATGATGAGCATGTCACTCAGGATAGGGCATTGCTGGTTTATGCCATGCTAAAGGGCATATATGTGAATTATGGAGAATTGATCAATACCAGTATCCATGAGTGTGCCCACCGGACACGTGGTAAGCTTTATCACCCACGTTTGGTCACTTCTTTATGCTTACGACAAGGTGTACAGCTCCCTGAGGATCAAATTAAGAGAGATGCCCCAATTGTGGAAGAGAAGAATATTCGGCGTATTATCGCCCATGCGTTACAAAGAAGGGAAGGTACTGGGATGTCTCCTACATCGGAGATCCGTCGTCTTCGAGAGGAGAACCAACAGCTGCGAGATCAGGTTCGAGAAGTCGTGCAACATATCTACAACTTAAGGACTTCATTGGATTTTGCGGTTTTACCTTCATGGCCTCCAGTGCTAGCTGCTATCCTTGGTCATCCATCTCCCAGTGCTGACACTGATCCTAGTCCACAACCTCCGACTTCATGAAGGGGAGGTTCCTTCTTTGCTATTTTTTGTGTTTTCTTCTTTTGGTTAATGACGTAGTTTGCATATTCTAGCATTACTACGCATGTTTTTTTTGTATTGATTATGTTTCGAGCTCAGTTGAAGCATGAATAAATTAGTATCGTTTATCTTCTGATCACTTAAAGTATGCCTTCACTTAACCTTAGTTTAGCTTTTCACATGCCTATTTTGAAGCATCTGTGCTGTGCATGTGATTTCATGTCGATGATGATTATAAGAGATTGTTGAGTTTTCTGTTCTATGCCTGACTAAGCTTGGAGCTATTTCCTTTGTTTATGTGATAAACTCATTTTCTTTTATGTCTTTTTGATCTTTACAAACTTTAAGCTTTTTCTTTGCCCCTATATAGGAAGTCCTTGTCCTTTTTACTGTTAAGCCTTTTTCATCCAATGCAAAAGTCTTTTCCCAGTGAGGACACTGTCTCTCTTAAGTTTGGGGGGGACAGTCGTTGTGTGAGTCGTTGTTTCAGAAAGATAAAGTGTTATTTATATTTGAAAAATCATGCTATTTTCTTTTGAAAAAGAGTCAGTTGGAAAAACAAATGCTATTACAAAAAGAAAGTGTTGAAAAGCACTTAGCTTAAAAACCGAGAAAGAAAAAGAAGAAAAAAAAAAGAAAAGAAAAAAAAGACAAAAGTTGCAAAAGAGTAAAAAAGAGTCTTTGTCAAAGAAAATAAGAGTGGGGAAAAGACTTGTGTTAGAAAGAAAAAACAATGAGAGTTAAAGAAAATGTATTTATGATTTCCGAGTCCTACTGTAGACACCCATTTAGATGCGTAAAAAGAAGGTTTTAGATGCTGTTTTTACTATGTTTCGGCTTTGTTTCGGATTTTTCTCGATCATTTGAGTTCCAATTCATGCAAAATTCATATACTATGGTTTGTGGATGGCTTATGTTGTATTTATGACATTTTAGGACCATTTGGGACTGCAAATTAATCAAAAGAAGCGAAAAGACGAAAAAACACCTCAGGAGGCGCCAGGCGCCTGGGATGCCTGCAGAAAAACAGGTTTTCTTCCAACTTTGCCCTTAATGAAACGCGTCTTCCAATGCGTTTTGGTGGTTCCAACCGATGCATACGTGTAGAAGAAGTGTTCCACTATCAGTTTGAGCACGATTTGGTCAGTCAAAAGAGTTGGAAATGGGTGATTCACCATCGTTTTAGGACCTACCTAACCAATTCTGCACAGCTATAAATTCCAGCAACTTCTCCACCAAAATCATCAAGCCTTGCTTCCTTCTCTTGATCATTTTTAGTGTTTCTTTGTTGCTTTCTAAGTACTTTTGAGTTGCTTTCATTAGTTGCTTTTGGTTTTTAAATCCCGAGTACTTTACATTCTTTTATTGAGCTTTGTTTTGTTTCCATTTGTACTTAGTCATTTTCTACTTATTCAATTATATAAAAATCTAGCACTTTGCTTATCTTCCCTTTGCCTTTACTTTATTTTTAGTTAAGAGAGTTGTGTTTTTGGAGGAAAGAGCACGTGACACTCTCCCTTGCTTGAAAGAGAAGGGCGAAGCTCTCAATCCCGATAAAAACTCTCCGTTAGTTAACTTTTGTTTTTCACACATGCATTCCACATTCAACCATTTTACTTGCTGTATTTTCTTCAATATGTCTTTCTAAATTCCCGTCTCTAGCCCGGTTATGGATAGTTAGCCTTTTATGTCTAAAAAGGGTTGCTAAGAAGTAGTGTTTTTACTTTCCATTCATTGCTCAACATGTTTTCCCAAAAAGTTAGGATTTAGAGAAGGCCACTGTAAGTCTTAACAAGTCAATACTGAAAAGGTTGCTTATTTGCATTGTTGAGTGGTTAAACCGAGGAGAGGAGCGCCTTAGACATAAGGGTTCCGCTTAAGTAGTCTAGACATAGGACCTTAACCCGAGGTTGCGACTATTTCCATCCTAAAACTAAGATATATCTCATAATAGACATATTAGGGAATGTCTTAGGACTTTGAACTTGCTTAGACATAAGTAAAGTGAAAAGCGTAGTCGTTAGTTTCTAAAGTAAAATGCATATTATCCTTAGCGTGTCCTTGATTCTTTGTTGGCTAATTTGAAGTAATTAAGGCTAGGTTTTATCATTCTAAGTCCAAATCCCAAATCCAAACCATTATTTGTGACCACTTCCCATTTTACAAGAATCACTCATTCCAACATTCACTATTCTTTAAAACTTTAGAGTTTGGAAATTGTTTAGAAGTCCTTGAGGATCGATACTTGGATACTCCATCCATTTTATATTACTCTGACAGGTGTGCGCTTGCATCTATATAATTGTTACCACGCTTAGCGCGTGCGTTCAGCATAAACACCCAGTCACTAAGTCCGTAGCTGTTCTTCATATCGCACCTCGTATCCTCAAGTTCGGAGGCTTGATCATTTTGAACTTTTCACATCGCCCCTTTACCTTGAAGGTTTGAATTTTAAGTTCGTCAGTGTTTTTGGCATCGCACCTCGTACCCTTAGGTTTTGGAGGATTGGATTTTAACCGACTGCTGGAATGTGATCGTGTGGGAGTCCGTGGCCCCCATTTAATTTCTGGTCGAACTCGGAATCATGAAATTAAATAATCACATTTATTCCGATTGTAATTCTTTTTGAAACAGTTTTTACAGATCCATTGAAAACCCTTTTGGCATTTCAAGGATAATAACGCTTCAGGTGCTCCGCGTTCCGCGGGTGCGTGAGGACGTCTCCTTTCAGATCGGCCAATATGTACGTCCCAGGTCGGACTATTCTCTTGACCTCAAACAGCCCCTCCCAAGTCGGGTCAAGGGCACCCACATGGGTTTGGACCCTCCTTAAGACCAGATGTCCGACTTGGAAGGTCCGAGGTCGAACGCGGGCGTTGTAATGTCTGGCCATTCTGTCCTGATATTCCGCCAGGCGTAGCTAGGCCATTGCTCTTCTTTCTTCCAACAAGTCGAGGTTGAGGAGCAGCTCTTCCTCATTTGCTGCAGGCTCGTAACGCTCTACTCTGTCAGATGGCATGCCGATCTCAACCGGGTCTACAGCTTCGGAGCCGAAGGCCAGGGAGAACGGGGTCTCACCCGTCGATTCTCTTTGGGTGGTCCGGTACGACCATAGGACCTCTGGTAGTTCCTCGGCCCACCTGCCTTTTTTGGAGTCCAGTCTAAGTTTGATGCCTCGCTTGATGATCTTGTTGACTGCCTCCACCTGCCCATTTGCTTGCGGATGTGTGGGGGACGAGCTAAGGTGACTTATGCCAAGTTTGCTGCAAAAGCTTTTGAACTTCGCGTTGTCAAACTGCTTCCCATTATCTGTCACAATGGCCTTCGGTATACCAAAGCGACATACGATATTTGTCCATACAAAGGACGTGACTCTGGATTCCGTTATGTGGGAGAGTGTCTCCGCCTCGGCCCACTTTGTGAAGTAGTCCACAGTAACCACAGCGAACTTCGTCTGGCCTTTGCCCAAAGGGAAAGGACCAATGATATCTACCCCCCACTGCGCGAATGGCCATGGGGCCGAGATGGGGGTGAGCAGCTCGGGAGGTTGGTGGATTATGTTTCCGTAGCGTTGGCAATTGTCGCAAGTTCTAACGAACTTCTTGGCGTCTTGGCTGAGGGTCGGCCAATAGTATCCTTGTCGGATCACTTTGGCTGACAGCGACCGGGTGCCTGAGTGATTGCAGCACACTCCTTCGTGGATTTCTCTGAGGACCCATAGGCCCTCTTCAGGGGTTAGGCATTTCAATAGAGGCAGGGAAAAGCCGCGTCGGTATAACGCTCCACCTCGGACCACGAACCGAGTCCATCCATGAGGACTCTGGAGCGCCGATCTCCATCAGATCTGACTCTGAGATCGAGGGATTATCTAAGATCTCGCGGGGACCGACCTGGCCAGGTCGGTCTCGTACGCTGATGCTAACTTGGCCAAGGCGTCGGCATTAGAATTTTCTGCTCGGGGAACCCGGCTTACCTCGTAAGTTCGAAATTGGGCGAGGTACGATCTGACTTTGCCCAAATACTTCTCCATTCGGGGTTCCCTGGCTTGGTACTCTTCCGTGATCTGGCTCACAACCAGCTGGGAGTCGCTGAAGATCTTAACACAAGAGGCCCCCAATGCTCTGGTGATTCGTAGGCCGGCAACAAATGCTTCGTACTCAGCCTCGTTATTGGAAGTCCGGAAGCCGAACCTCAAGGCATACTCAAATCGCTCTCCTCCTGGTCCGAGCAAGAGGACCCCGGCCCCGCACCCCTTCTCGTTGGAGGATCCGTCAACATAGATTGTCCACGGTAGGTCGGACGAGCCCAGCTCGGAAGGTGGTGTGAGTTCGGCCATGAAATCTACCGCTGCTTGTCCTTTCAACGCAATTCTGGGTTCGAACTGGATGTCGTACTCACTTAGCTCCATTGCCCACTTCATCAGGCGTCCAGAAGCTTCTGGCTTACGGAAGATGTTTTTTAGGGGCAAGTTAGTGAGCACCACCACAGTATGGGCTTGGAAGTATGGTCTAAGCCGTCGGGCCGAGGTGACTAAAGCAAGAGCCAACTTTTCCATTTGAGGGTATCTGGTCTCGGCTTCGGTCATAGCCTTGCTTGTGTAGTAGGCTGGGTTTTGCCGCGCTTCCTCTTGCCTGATTAGGGCCGAGCTGACGGCACTGTCAGACACTGCTAAGTACAACTGGAGCTTGTCCCCTGGCAGGGGTTTGGCGAGCAAAGGTGCCGAGCAGAGGTAACTTTTCAACTGCTGAAATGCTTGCTCACACTTCGCTGTCCATTCAAACGGCCCTTTCTTTCGTAAGACTTTGAAGAAAGGAAGGCACTTATCTATCGATCTTGAAACAAACCGGTTCAGGGCCGCAATCCTGCCATTGAGGCACTGAAGCTGTTTCAGCGTCTTAGGTGCCTCCATCTCGAGCACGGCTTTAATCTTTTCGGGGTTGGCCTCGATCCCCCGGTTGTTCACCATGAAGCCAAGGAATTTTCCCGAAGAGACTCCAAAGGCACATTTAGCTGGGTTGAGCTTCATTTGATATGTCCTCAGAACCTCGAAGGCTTCGGTCAGATCGGAGAGATGCGACTTAGACTGCTTGCTTTTGACAAGCATGTCGTCCACATACACTTCCATATTCCGGCCTATCTGCTTGGCGAACATTTTGTTCACCATTCTCTGGTAGGTCGCTGCTGCGTTATTTAAACCGAAGGGCATGACCTTGTAACAGTACAGACCTTGGTCCGTTATGAATGCGGTATGATCTTGATCCGGGACATGCATCTTGATTTGGTTGTACCTAGAGTAGGCATCCATGAAAGTGAGCAGTTCGTGCCCGGCTGTGGCGTCCACGAGCTGATCAATCCTCGGCAGTGGGAAGCAGTCTTTCGGGCATGCCTTATTTAAGTTCGTAAAGTCTACGCACATTTTCCACTTTCCGTTAGATTTTTTAACTAATACAACATTGGAGAGCCACTCGGGATACGAAATTTCTCTTATGTATTCAGCTTTCAAAAGTTTGCTAACTTTCTCAACAATTACATCACTCATCTCCTTGTTTATAGGTCTTCTTTTTTGTTTTACAGGTCGGAATGATGGATCTATGTTGAGGCGATGCGTCATAATCTTTGGGTCAATGCCAGACATGTCCTCATGGGACCACGCAAAGACGTCCGAGTTGGATCTGAGGAAGTGGAATATCTCCTCTCTGTCGGTGGCCCCCAGCTTGGTTCCTATGCTTACTTGCTTCTCGGGACTAAGTAGAGGAACAAGCTCGAGCTCCTCAGTGGGTGCGGCAAACTCCCTCCTCGGCAGGTCGGCTTTAAACTCGAGTGTCTCATCCCTACTGGCGAGAGTTTCAAGGGCGCAGACCGATGAGCCTTTGAGTGCGGAGGCATAGCACTCCCTCGAAGCGGTCTGTTCTCCTCGGACCATGCCCACGCCATTGGGGCTGGAATACTTCAAAACTTGATGAAGTGTCGACGGAATGGCCCGAAATGAGTGGATGATGGGTCTCCCAAAGATGCCGTTATAGGCCGATCTACCGTCAATTACCACGAACTCGGCCATTTGGGTGACCTGAGTTTGGTCCTGCCCAAGCGTGACCGGCAAGTCGATGTAACCCTCTGGGATGACCGATTCTCCAGAGAACCCAACCAGCGGTGTCAGGCTTTTCTTCAATTGTGACCTCGTCCATCCCAGGGCGAGGTAGGTCGGTAAGGACAGGATGTTAGCAGATGCGCCTCCGTCTACCAGCACCCTCCTGACCACCACATGATCAATCAAGGGAGCGATCACAAGTGCATCATTGTGGGGCAGGTCGACCTCCTCCAAGTCTGCACCGTCGAAGGTGATTGAGCATGTCGGCCTCTGCTCCCTGATGATGCACACCTCGCGCCTGGCTGCACGAGCTAACTCCTTTCTTTTACGTCCGGACTGACCCCCGCTTGGCCCTCCGAAAATGGTATTGATGACCGCAGGTCGGTCAGTGCGTCGGGGCGGCGTCCTCGAACGCTTCCGCTCTTCCTTTTTTTCTGCCGAGCTGGTCCTGGGCTTTCCCACAAATTTCTTGAAGTAGCCATCTTGAATTAGATCCTCAATTTGGCGCTTCAACTCCCAGCAGTACGACGTGTTATGGCCGTGCTCCCGATGGAAGCGGCAATACTTGTCCTTGCTGCGCCTCTCCTGGGCTCCCCGAAGCTTCTCAGGACGTTTGAGTAGTTTTTCCATTCCAGACTCCTCGATGTTCGTTAGGATCTTTAAAATTGGAATCGTAGTTGGGGTGAAGCATTCGTAAGGCCGGCTCCTGGTAGGTCCGTTCTCCGCCCTTCGATACTCAGCTCGGCCGCTGGAAAAGGATCCCTTGTCCTTGGACTTAGGATCTGCCTTTTCTATATCTTTTCCACTTCTGCCCCGGCCGATCTTTCGTTCTGGTCGGCCGGTTTGGTTCGGAGGAGCTCCTGTCCATCGATGACTTTCTTCGCCTTCTGAAGCACCTCAGCGAAGGTGGCCGGGGCCTCCTCTCCAAGTTTCACCGTGAGGGCTTCGTCGGCTAGACCGGTGAGAAAATAACACATGGCCGAGTCATCGAAGCAGTGTGTGACCTTCAATTGCTCCTCCTGGAATCTGGTGACATATTCTCGCAGCGTCTCACCCTTCTCCTGTCTGATGGTGGCGAGATGGGTCGCTGTCTTTTTGTCATAATGCCGAGAAGAGAACTGGGCGAGGAACTCCCTTATCAGCTGAGAGTAGGTCGAGATCGACCTGGCTGGCAGTCTCGGATACCACAATCGCGCGCTACCAGTAAGCGCGATCTGAAAGGCGCGACATTTGATTGCGTCTGATGCCGCTTGGAAATCCATGAGGCCTTCAAAGACCTCAACATAATCCTTGGGGTCCTTCGACGCATCATAAGGTTTCACGATAGGAGCTTTGAACTTCGGAGGGATCAGTGCTTCCAAAACGTCCGAGGTGAAGGGCGATTCTCCCAAGTCGCCATCGTTCAGTGGACCTTCTTTCTGCTCACATTTGGCCTTTAAGGCCTCCACCTGAGCGTCGAGCTGGCCCCTCAGCTGGTCTAACTCCTCCCTTGTAATCACTCCTGCAGGAGTTGCTGGGTTGCGAGAGGATTCAGCCTGCTGGTTGGAGCTCCTGTGTGAGCGGGATGGTGACTGTCCTTTTCGGAGAGATGAACCTCTCTTTCTGTTGAGGTGTTCACGGAGGTCTCCTCTCTGGCGAGTGTGTCCCTGGCTCTCGTTGTCTTCGGGATGTTCCTCCTCGACTTGGCCGAGGTGGGAACCCCTTTGCTCGCGTATGCCAGCGCGCGTCACTCGGTTCTCAGATCGGGACCCTGCGGCTGCAGCTAATATCATTTCGTTATACATTTCCTCCATGGACCGCATTTTTGTGCGCATTGCCTCCATTTCTCTCTAGAGTGCATCCAAGTTCTCACTTGTCGGGGCCGGGGCTGGACCACGGGCGCCCTTCTTAGAGGTTCCACCTCAGCCACGGGTGGCCTTGGATGTCCTTGGGGGGTGCGCAGGTGGTAGAACAGGCGCGGTGATTCATGCCGACCTGCGGAGGGGTTCTATTGCTAGGCCGTCGTGACCTTGCCCCTCTACCACTGCTGCTCCGACCTCCCTCTGGTGGGCATCGCTGGCAGCTAGGGTCCTTCGATCTACCGTATTTGTCGAGTTTGCGGGTTGAACCATTTTCGCTTGCGTGTTGGTTTAAAAGAATTGGGATGACTTAGATTGTCGTCCCCACAGACGACGCCAAATATTTATGCAAGGATATGCACAACAGTGTATTTCTGATTACAGCTCGAACTCGGTCTCCGGATCGATCTGAAAACTTGGGCGGACCTGCACAAAAAGGTGAGCACTCCGACAATCAAGTCAGTATAGGTCGGATTCCCAGTTTAGTTCGAGGTCAAAGAATCATCGTACCTGATCGTGGAGTGAGGTCCTCTACTTCTGGGTGGTAGTCCCGCTAATCTCGCGGCGGTTACACCCGGTAATCTCGGGACCGTCGGTTACACCCGGTAATCTCGGGATCGACGGTTACACCCGATAATCACGCCGCTGACAGTAGCTCACATCGGCCCCCACCGAGCTTCCCGGTAGAGCGGACCTTGGCCAGGTCCACCTCGGCCCTCATACTTAGCATCTGTCAACGCTAGTGGTGGTGATCTCGGCGGTCCGAGCTGGGCATGACTCATGAGTCATTTTGGAGCACCAATAGTGGTCCTCCACGTGTCCAGGGTATTCTCTTCCCCAAACAAGGGAAAATCAAAATTTGAAGAAACTACTTCATTGGGATCATATCTCGAAGACAATTCTAACATAATACTTTTGTGTCAATAGTATGAAACAACCAGAAAGTTTTTATACAAAGAGTTTCCTTAACATTATGTATGAGATAAACAACTACGGATATGGAAGGAAAGAAAAAAAAGAGTAGTTGTATCATGCATTGTAGGATCAAATCCAAGAGAAGGAGAAAGATATTACCTGCGATTGTTACTAAACCATGTTCGAGGGCCGACATCTTTCATGTATTTGCTAACTGTTAATGGAAAAAGATTATCAACATTTAAAGAAGCAGCACAGGAAATTGGGCTCTTAGATTCTAACCAAAGTGCAGTAGAATGTTTGGATGAAGCTGTATCATTTGAGATGCCTAATGCTTTTCGAAGACTTTTTGCAACATTATTAGTGTATTGTGAGCCCATTGATGTGCGGAAATTGTGGGAAGATTATTCTCATGTATTATCAGAAGATTACAGAAAAGACGAGCAACCAAATTTGGAATATCATATACAATGTGCTTTGCGAGATATAAAAGTATTCCTCGAGTCAATGGGCAAACAAATCACGACATTTAAACTCAAAAATTTTAAAACAAAATAATTCTATTTAATTAACAAAAAGAAAAAACGTGCCTTGCACGCGGTATATTACTAGGGTATATTACTAGTGATTTAAAAAAGAGGATAGATTTCAAGTGGTATATCAAACATATACCTCGTATATCAGGGCTATATCAATTATATACCCAGTATATCAAATATATACCCAGTACAGATACTGTCCAGGTTACACTAAAATAACCTCGGATGTTTAGTTTATTGAATTTTGGATAATGCAATGCTATGAATTCAATAACAAATTTATTGAATAAAACTTTATTGAATATACATTTGTTTTTACACAAAATACAAACTACGAGTTTAGGGCAACACACCCAACAGTAACTGCAACAGTTCCTTCGTCTGGGAGTGAGGGTCCATCATAACTTAGTCTGTTTCTCGTGATAACCGCTTTATAGTGCTCCTTTCCCTTACGATCTCGCTTCAGGTTCTCTGTGTGTCCTGGCAATGTACCTTGGGGTCTAGATTTTTGGTCATTTGCTATCTGCCCCACTTGCATCTCCAAGATCCTTATCGCAGCATCAGTTCTTGTCATAAACTCTTTTGTTGATGCTTCACTTCTTGTCATGAATTCTTTCATCATGCCCTCCAAACTTACGTTGCTACTACCTTGCTGAGTAGTATTTTAACCTCTTTGCTGATTGTATTGTTGTGGATGCGACGCCGGTTGAGTTGGAAAACCAAGAGGAGTGTAGTTTTGCTTATATTGTTCAGCGGGTGCATGCGCGCTGCTACTACCTACTCCTTGGCTAATCCAGGAAAAGCTTGGATGGTGCCTCCATCCAGGGTTATAAGTGTTCGAATATGGATTGAAGTTCCGCTGGACACCTTGACCAACATAGAAAAATAGACGATGGATTAGCTGGACAATTCTCATACAAGTGGTTATCACCACAATAGACACAAGATATATCTGAAATTTGTAAAACAGGAAAGGATTCAGGTATCGCCGAAACGGCGGTTTTGGTTTCCTTCTCCATTGTCAGCTGCTTTAACATCTGGTTCATAGCCGCCATTTGGGCTTGCATTGAAGCTACTGTGTCTAACTCAAAGACTCCGGCTGATACTTGCTTCTTTGGTAATGACCTTCCTATTTCGCCTTGGTCATTAATATCTTTCATCTTGTTTAAGATATCAACGATCTCATTAACCGACTTTCCTAACAACGAGCCATTGGCTGCGGTGTTCAATATCATCCTTGATGAACGATCCACTCCTCTATAGAATTGTTCAATTTGCACACGTGGGGGCAATCCATGGCTTGGGCATCTTCTAAGTAACTCCTTAAAACGCTCCCAAGCTTCTTGAACTACGTCATTCTCCTTTTGTCGAAACGACACAATGTCTTCTTGAAGGTCTGCATTCCTGGTCAAACTGTGGTACTTTGCCAAAAATTTCTCCATCAGTTCTGCCCATGTATTGATAGAATTTGGTTCTAGTGCGTTTAGCCAAGTACTTGCACCATCCCGAAGAGAAAAAGGAAACATTTTTAATCTTAGTGCATACTCAGGGACACCAGGAAATTGAAATGCATTAGCTATTTCAATAAAGGATTTGAGATGTGAGTAAGGATCTTCGTTAGGAGTTTATCTTCCTCAAATCGTTTTTTCGCATGGGCAACTATATGTAGCACTATCGAGAGGCATCTCTATGGCAACAACAAAGGTGTTGGTGAAATCAAAGGAAAATTTGACAAAAAACATTGTATCTAAAGAAGTTTTGACTCTCTAAATCTATTTGTCTACTCTGTAATGTTATATTATGCAGCAAAATAATAATTCTATTTGATTTTATGTTGACGAATATTTGTACAATAAACATACATTTCATTATAAATTAAAAATAATAGTTATAAACAATCTTCTAATAAAAAATAGAAATTCATAATTATATTACATACACCGGTATTAAATTTAATAAGTTCAATATGTCAAATAAAAATACTCCATATACAAGAAAAAATTAATAAATATATTTAATTGTATTATATTATATTTAAACATAAAATTAAAATACCACAACATTTAAACTCAAAAATTTTAAAACAAAATAATTCTATTTAATTAACAAAAAGAAAAAACGTGCCTTGCACGCGGTATATTACTAGGGTATATTACTAGTGATTTAAAAAAGAGGATAGATTTCAAGTGGGCCATGTGAGAGGCATAAAACTCATAAATATTTGAGTTAATATACATAGTTTTTATATTTATTAGCTATAAATGAATGCATATAACATACAAAATTGAAAAATATTGAAAATATGTTAGTACTTAATGAATTAAAAAATGCTATATTTCTAATGACTTTTTTTAATAAGATGTTATAATTGTAATTAATTTTATACCAGTATAGACTTACAAATATTTTCTAAATTGGAGCAACAATTCAGGTCTCACTCTAAAATATTAAAATGAGTTGAAAAATATATTTACCCACCTTACTTTTAAAATAATTGTAAATATGTATTTTCGAAGAATAATTACAAATAAATCATTCTTACAAAAGTAATTGAAAGTATGCTGAATTAAGTTTTTTTTTTTTAAAAAAAAAAAAATTTAGGATTGTAGTCAATCTTTTATTTAATGTTTTCATTATTTTAGTTTTTAAGATACATAATTGATATACTTAAATTCAATAATATGTGTTCTTTCAGAATCAAATCTCTTAATCTTCCGTAGTTTATAGAAACAAACTAGAGATTGAATTGATGGAAAGTTAGATGACTAAAAATTAAATATAGTGTGAAAAAATTAAGGAACAAATAAATAAACAACTATAACTGGTTTTCGTCTCAACTTTTGGAGTTCTTTATATTATTATCACGTCAACTTTATTATACAATATATACTCTTACAATTCAACCACATCCAATCTTGATTAATCTTGCTTCCGCTGCCTTTAAGGATTAGCGTTGCCTTGAGGAATATTTGGCCCCAAATCAATGCTATCTTGTCCTTTGAGTGGATTTTCTCTTCTGCAACGACCGTTTTTCTCACATTCCCTTTCATACGTGTTGTGGTTATGTGGCAAACAAAGTTTGCGATTTTTAGGATCACAGTTTAAAACACCAAAATCAACCGATGGTATTGCATTTGTAATCTCAATCATGCAAATACTAATCAACAGAATTCCAATAAAGTTGAGTCTGGTCCTCCTAGAGATTGTCATTATTGATAGTAAAAGTTGAGACAAAAGGGGCTTAGAACTCCAAGTTGTGGATAGAAAACAATGATGTTTATACTGTGTTAGCTTTCTAATATTAGTTTTTCTTTTTTTGGTACTGCGCATATTTATATATTTAGAACAAGACCCAACAACAATTGGTTTTGAATTGTAGGGTTGACAATTTCCCAACTCTGGACCATTCAATGTAAGTAAATGACAACCTAAAACTGTGGGAAAATAAAATGGAGAATAAGTTTTTGTACATCTCGTTTCAAACAATTACGGTCCAGGTATAACGAAAATTATATAGTTGTATAAATATAAACATAATATTTATAAAATATGCAAATATTTAGCAGCAGATTTGGTCAAGCCAACACTGCCCTCAAGTTGGTGAATATATGTTAATAATTCCCAACTTTTTGAGTGAGCTTTGAAACTCACACTTTTCCATCTTCGCCAAAGTAGCTCAAGGTGCTTTTTCAGCGTCTCTTTCCATAGCTTCCAAATATTCTTCTAGGTTTGTAGCTATCGACTTCTTATGTTCTTCCATGGTTGACCCTATTGAAGAGCACTCCTCGACTTCATTTGGAAGAGACTCAGTCACATTAATGAGAAGGGATTGATGATTTTGGCCAAAAGGAATCATCTTTCTAGTATAAAGAATGCTCCTTTGAAAAGATGTGCTCATTGCTTAGATGGGAAACAAACTAGAATTTCCTTTAAGGCGTCTCAACACTCGAGAAAGCCAAATATACTTGACTTAGTATATTATGATGTTTGCGGTCGTATGAAGACAAAAACACTTGGAGCTTCCTCATATTTTATGACATTTATAGACGATCATTTGAGGAAAACTTGGGTCTATATGTTGAAGACTAAAGATCAAGTGTTGCAAGTGTTTAAACAGTTTCATGCCCTTGTTGAAAGAGAAACTGGTAAGAAGTTGAAGTGCATCAGGACCGATAATGGAGGCGATTATTGTGTACCTTTTGATGAATATTGCAGAAGTCATGGTATTCGACATCAAAAGATAACTCCGAAGACTCCTTAGTTGAATGGGCTAGTTGAGAGAATGAACAAAACACTAGTTGAGCGGGTGAGATGTTTGCTTTTATAGTCACAGTTACCAAGATCATTTTGGGGTGAAGCACGACGCACAGTTGTACATGTTTTGAATCTCACGCCATGTCTTCCTTTGAATTTTGAGTCCCGGACAGAATTTGGTCAGATAAGGAGATATCCTATAATCACCTGCGTGTCTTTAGGTGTAAAGCTTTCGTACATGATCCTAAAGATGAGAGATCGAAGCTTGATGCAAAGACAAGACCATGTGTGTTCCTTAGCTATGGCCAAGATGATTTCGATTATAAACTATATGATCAAGTACAGAAAAAGCTCATAAGAAGTCGAGATGTTGTATTTGTTGAAGACCAAACCATAGAAGATATTGAGAAGACAGATAAAACGAAGTTTCAGCACAGTGACAGTTTGATTGACTTGGATTCAGTTCCTTTGACACAACCTTCTACGCAAACTGAGAATGAGGTTCAAAATGATCAGTTTGATGGTACAGTAGAGAGTCCAAGTGTGCCAAAAATAAGAGAGATGTGAGAGAATTCGGGATTCTTGAAGATTTTTTTAGAGAAAATTTTAAAACAAAGTGAGAGACTTGGGAGGTGGAAATCGCAAATGAGAGAGGTTTTGAAAACTTTGTGCTTTTTGTTAAATGTTTAAAAAACATATTAAAAACATAATAGGGCTTAGTATTGGGCCTCTTTTTTGATTTAAAAACTAACCTCGAGCCCATTTTAACATAACCCAACTAAAGCCGACAAAAATCATGCCCAAAATTAAAATATCGATTTCTGTCTTCTTATATTGCGGCTCGCGCAATTTCGACGTGGGTCAGATCTTAATTGTGCAAAATTCAAATGTAAAAAAAAATATTAGATGTGGAATCTACACAAGAAAAACTTTAAAGAAAGTGTACAAATTTCGAAAAAAAAAACAAAAAATATTTTACATAAAAACACCCTCAACACTGACCGAGGGACTGTTCTCATTGTTTTTCATGTATCTTTCAGTAAGACATATGTTTTGCCTCTGTCAATATTTCTTGACTCGATGCCATTTATTTTAAAAATATTATCTTTCGAATCACTCAAATCCACAACACCATGTGGAACAACCTTTGCCTAGAATTAAACAACAAAACTGAGTCTCCAGGTCACAAATTCTTATCCATTATGTTCTTATCGTGCCACTTTTTAGTTTGTTCTTTATACATCGTAGCATTCTCATAAGAAAACTGATGAAATTCATCAAACGCATGTAACTGCAGCAATCCTGCTTCACCTGTAGCAACATAATCAAAATTTATTTTCCACGTAGCCCAAAATGTTCTATGTTCTAATTCTAACGCAAGATGCATGCTTTACCAAAAATAATGCGATAAGGGGACATGCCTAACAGAGTTTTATAAGCAGTTCTATACGCCGACAAAGCATAATCAAGTTTAATAGCCCAGTCCTTCCTATTCACATTCACATACTCTCTAAAATTTACTTTATTGCCCTATTTGATATCTCCGCTAATTCATTAGCTTGAGGGCGATATGTAATTGCAATCTTATTATGGATGTTATACATTTTTAACAAATTACTCACTGTTCTATTTAAAAAATGTGTGCCATAATCACCAAACAAGCATTTAGGTGTACCATATCTATTGAAAATAAACTTGTGCAAGACGAGATAAACTACCTTGGCATTGTTACTAAGGGTGGCCAGAGCCTCAACCCATTTCGAAACATAACCAACAGCCAAGAGAATGTAATTCTTACAGAATGAAGGGGGGAACGGACCCATGAAGTTGATGCCCCAAACATCGAACAACTCTACATCCAACATTGGGTTTAAGGGCATCTCATGTTTATGTGTCAAGTTACCTGATCTTTTACAGCAGCCACAATTTTGAGCGAATATGTGAGCATCTTGAAACAAGGACGACCCAAATAAACCACTTTGGAGGACATTTGCTGCAGTTTTACGTCCGGCAAAATGTCTACCATATGGTGATTTATGGCACGCCTCTAAAATCTCCTTTTGTTCATGCTTAGCAACACACCTGCGAATAATATTGTCAGGACCAAGTTTAAACAAGAAAGGTTCATCCCATCTATAAAATTTAACATAATGAAAGAATTTCTTTATCTGGTGCTTGCTTAAATCATTAGGAATTATGTTGCTAACCATATAGTTTGCATAATCAGTATACTAAGGGACTCCCTAGATGTCTAATAGATGCTCATCAACAAAATGCTCTCTAATCTCAAAACTATCATGCTACAAAGAAAACTTTTGCCTAGATAAATGATCTACTACTTGGTTTTCTGTTCCTTTCCTATCTTTTATCTGTAGATCAAACTCTTGTACCAATAGTATCCATCTAATCAACCTATGCTTAGCTTCTATTTTAGAAAACAAGTATTTTAATGTATAGTGATCTGTAAAATCTGTCACCTTTGTCCCAACCAAATATGAACGAAATTTATCAAATGCGAAAACGACAACCAAAAGTTATTTCTAAGTCACGTTGTAGTTTAAATGACTACTATTCAAGGTCTTACTTGTATAATAAATAGGATGAAGAACTTTACCTTTTCCTTGACCCAACATTGCACCTACAGCAAAATCATTGGCATCACACATTAGTTCAAATGGCAAGTTCCAGTCGGATTCAATTGTGATAGGTACTGAGCTAAGTGCATTTTTAACTGTCTCAAAACCTTTCAAACAATTTTCATCAAAATCAAAGGGTCGATCCACTTCTAACAAAGGTTTAGAAATTCTCGCATAATCTTTTATAAAACGGCGGTAGAAACCCGCGTGTGCTAAGAAACTTCTAACCCGCGTGTGCCAAACTTGGGTAGTTTGGCAATAAAGTCTATTTTAGCCCTATCGACTTCAATTCCTTTTCTTGAAATTACGTGCCTAGGACTATACCTTCACGTACCATAAAGTGGCACTTCTCCCAATTAAGAACATGATTAGTCACTTCACACCTTTTTAAAACATTCTCTAGATTATCTAAACAAACATCAAACGTGTAACGCCCCGCGTTACTCAGGTTACTTTAGCCTTAACTCTCGAGGTTTTTATTATTATTATTATTATATATATATATATATATATATATTATTTTTCTTTATTAATTAAATTGTTCCACCTTATTTTTATTTTGGGGTGCTGTGGTGTTGTTGTTGAGCTTTACGTTTACCATTAATGAAATATTTGTTTTCCGTTTTGTTCGGGGTCGTTGGACTTGTTTAGTTATTTTTGTTAATTGGGACGTTTGAGCTTAGTATTGTTGGAAACCTAGAAATTCTAATTTTTAACCCATGGGCCTCTTTTAAAAAATTTGGGTGAGTGGGCTTTTAGTTCAAAACCTAGAAAAAGAAAAAAAAAATAAAACAAGCCCTAGGGATCCTTTCTCCTCCCTTACACGTGAGCCACCAGCCCCCCTCATCCTTTTCTTTTCTCCGTATCACCCAGCCGCACCACATCTCCATCGACGACCGGCGTTCTCCCCCACTGCAGTGCATCCCAGTTTCTGGCGGCAGCAACAGTCGGCAGCATGTCGACTTGTGGTGGCGGCGAGCGGGTTCCTTGCGACGTTTTACAGCATTCAGCGGCATCGTTCAAACGGGACGGTTCCTTAATAGTGGCGTGCGGCGTTCATGGCGGCCAACGACCTCAAGTACGATTTCCCCCAACACACACAACATCCTCATTTTCGACTGGTGTGAATTCCTTATTGCAGAAACGCTTAAAGCAGTTTTTTGTGGCATTCGGCAGTTACCCATAGTCGTTTAAAGCCCGTTTCACACGACCCACACCCATTTGAGCGTTATCCAAGTTACCCGCACCTAAACGAAGCTGATTTTGTGGTAATGGAGCATTCAAAACTCTCTTAGAACCTATTTCTATTGCTGAAATCTTGTCTTAACTTGTTGTCTTTTATCTCGTGATGCCTAGGTGTTGAATCGACGCAAGGTTAAAGAGTGTAGCAGTGTGTAAGTTGTACCAAGGGGCGGGTGTGTGCGTTATTAGGTGTATTTGACATGGTTTCTTATTGAATTATCTTATTTATGCTATCGGACGTTACATTATTGTTGAAAGTCTGTTTTGAGAATAAATGTTGTGCTGTTCCATGATCTTAGGTGCTGGAAAATAATTGTTATGTGATGTTTGTGATACTCCTGAATTGGCTTTTCATGTTGTCACATGCTGGAAAATTTTCTTATTATATGTTGAACCCTCATGACGTAGTCCTTCAGGACATAAAGTGCTGAAACTTATTTTTTTTCGAATATGTTTGACACTCTCATTGTGATCATATATACTAGAAGGTGTGGAAGTAATTTGTCTGGATTAGTTGGCTTTTATTTTCATAGTTTCTAAGTATAAGAGCATCCTGTATCACGAGAATTATTATCATTGAATTGCATATGGTGTAGAATATGCTATGATCTTGTTGTTACTACTTGTGACTGTGTAACTCATGTTATTTCTTGGCTTGGACTATTATGTTGGAGTACTTATTGTGGACCTGAGCTGAATGGGGTCAAATTGTGTGTTATTGTGTTCTCTAATGCATTACTGTCCTATTGGATGACTTTGATGTGGAAACATGCCATGTGGGAATTAGAATGGTATGATAGGATTTTAACAGATGACCATTACTCGACTATGGGGTTTGTCGTGTAATGAGAGGTGGATTCACGAGTGGGCCAGCTTTGGGGCAAGTGGTCGAGGATGTTACATCACTACTGGGTATCGAGGCTCTAGGTACAAAAGGTCTGGGGTCGATACGCCAGTTTTCGTAGAGATGAGTGTCGAGGCTCTGTGTACAAAAGGTCAGGGGTCGGCATGACGAGTCTTTTGATGATGAGTATTGGGTCTTGACGTGGTGGCGGTCAACGACCAATACGCTGAGTAGTCATCGAGGCCTTGGATAGAAAAGGTCAAGGGTCGATGCACAGTTCGAGGCATCGAGAGTAAGGGTTAAAGTCGAACGCTAAGCTTCTGTAGTGGAGTGTCGGGACATTGGGTACAAATGGTCAAAGGCCGATACGAATTAAAGAGTAAGACTTGGAGGACTAACATAACATGATGGGCTAGAGTGAGTTGGTTAAGCTAGGGGTCAAAGGGCTTTGTGGCCGAGGTACGGTCACGGTGAGACTTCGAACTTGGGAACGAGTGATGCATATTAATTTTCCGTTTCTGTTCTTATGAAAGCTGATTATGGTTTATATTTTTGTGCTATTATTGCAATGTCGAGCATGTTGTGTGTTTTTAGTTAGTGAGGGCTACTTACGAAGTATTTTACATACTCACCCCCTCTGCAATTATGGTTTTCAGGTGTAGACCGAGTCATTGGCCGTGGTGGTGACGAGAAGAAGGCTTCACTGAGGAATGACCATTTAGGTTGCGTTAACCTTACCTACGATCATTGAATTGTAGATTGAATGTTGTGGCGTTGGGATTGATTGTTAGTAGTGGATTAGTTATTATTGTTTCTGACGCACTAAAGAATTTTGTTCCTTTCCTTTGAACATATGTTGTCAATTGTTTGGATTTCCTGTTTATCCTAGATTTGTTGGTCGAATAGAATTTACTTGTGATAGCCCATGAAGGGAAAAAATTTTTCGGTATAAGGTTGAATTGAAATATGGGTCCTCCCTATGGTTTATCTTCTACTTTTTTTGCCTTATGCATTCCTTCTGGGGGGGGGGGGGGGGGGTTGAATTGGGAATTTTTTAAGGTTACCTCGGGAATGTTGTTGAAATTCGGGGGCATTAGAAAACGAATCACCAAACACATAAATATCATCCATGAATATCTCTATCGTGCTTTCTACCATGTAAATAAAATAGAGGTAATGCTTATCTGGAAGGTGGTGGAGCGTTACAAAGACCGAACGACATCCTCCGGAACAAAAATGACCCATATGGACACGTGAAAGTGGTATTTTCTTGGTCTTCCAGACTATTGTAATCTGGTTGTAACCATAATACCCGTCTATGAAGCAACAGATCTCCTTCCCTGCAAGACGATCAAGCATTTGGTCAATAAAGGGTAATGGAAAATGGTATTTTCGAGTTACCTTATTTAGGTTACGGTAGTCCATACACACTCTCCAACTAGTCATTGTCCTTGTCGAGATCAACTCGTTGTCATCATTTGTTATCACCGCCATACACCCTTCTTGGGAACGCATTGAACCGGGCTAACCCAGCTACTATTTGAAATGGGGTAGATCACCCCAGCGTCAAACGATGTTATTATCTCCTTCTTGACCACCTCTTCCATTTTGGGGTTTAGCCTCCCTTGGCTTTCGATAAAATTGGTGGCTCATTTTTCTAGGATGAGTTTATGCATGAAAAAAGTAGGGTAATTCCTCTTATGTCCGCTATGGTCCATCCAATAGCCTTGTTGTACTTAGACAAAACCTGCAAAAGCAAATATTCATGTTCATTAGGCAGATACGAAGAAATGATAACCGACAAATTATCGTTTAAACCCAAATAAGCATATTTTCAATGCCAAGGCATGGGTTTCTTCTCCAGTTCTTGAGGTTCAATGATGGAAGTTTGCAAGGCTTTCAAATCAGCTATTGTTGGCTGCAACAACTCAAAATGCTCAAATTGTGGCAAAATTGGTCCAGGCGCAATTTTCTCTTCCTTTTCTGTGACCTCCAAATCTGCTTCTATGTCTTCCACAATCATCTCCTCAAGTTCCTCCATGATTGCCCCTATCGCAGAGCAGTCCTCGACTTCATCGGGGGGTTGCATCGCATCAAGGACGTTGAAGGTGACTTCCTCATCATTGACCTTCATAGTGATTTCTCCTTTCCTAACTTTGAATACCGTGTCTCTAGTTGCTAAAAACGGCCTCCCAAGAATGATCGTTACCTCAAGATCTACTTCACAATCCAAAACTATGAAATCGGTGGGAAAAATTAACTTATCAACCTTATCAAGCGCATCTTCTATTTTTCGTTCTAGTTTCTTTATGGACCTATCAGCTAGTTGTAAAGTCACAGTAGTGGGACGAGCTTCTCCTCTTTTTAACTCTTTAAAGACTGAAAGATGCATAAGATTAACGCTTGCTCCTAAGCCACACAATGCTCTCCCTAGATTCTTACCACTTATCGAGCAAAGGATAGTAAAACTACACAGGTCCTTACACTTAACAGGCAATGGATTCCCTAGAGCATCACTATTATACTTTGTTAGGGCTACCGTCTCATGCTCTCCTATCTTCTTACACCTAGATATGATATCTTTCTAAAACTTAGTGTAGTTAGGCATTTGTTCTAAGGCATCTACGAGAGGTATATTTATATGCAACTGTTTTAGAATCTCGAAGAACTTCTTAAAATGACTATCTTGATTTTTCTTAACTAGTCTTCAGGGGAAAGGCGGAGGAATCTTAACGTTACCTACTTGTAGTGTAGTGCACGCCACTACGTCCTTACGTTTGTCCGCCTTTTTTACCTTTCTCTTATGAACTTACGGGTTCTACTTTCTCTTCTTGTTGTGGAGTGGAAGTGGATGCAGGAATAGGTGTAACTGCATCGGTTCCTCCATGTGGAAGTGAGGGTCCGTCATAACTTAGTATGCTTCTTGTGATGACCACCTTACATTGCTCCTTACCTTTACAATCTCAGTTCGGATTCTCTGTGTGTCCTGGAAGTGTATCTTGTGGTCTTGATTTTAGTTCATTCGTTATCTGCTCCACTTGCATCTCCAAGCTTCTCATCGGGGCATCATTCATTGTCATGTATTTTTTCATCGTGGCCTCCAAACTCTCATTGTTACCACTTTGTTGAGTGTTGTTTTTAGCTATTTGTTAATTGTATTGTTGTTGCGGCAATGCGGGTTGCATAGGAAAACCAGGAGGAGTGTAGTTTTTCTTATATTGTTGAGCGGGTGCTTGCTCATTGCTACTTGCTCCTCATTGATTACGCCAAGAGAAGTTTTGATGGTGCATCCATCTAGGGTTGTAGGTATTTGAATTCAGATTGAAATTCAGTTGGGCAGCTTAACCTGCATAGAAAACAGACGCTGGATTAGCTGAACACTTCTCATACAAGTGGTTATCACCACAATAAATACAAGATATATCTGTAATTGTGCCTTTGGATTTCTTCCTTTTTCGTTAAGTGAAATTATTGAAACTTCTTATTTTGGAGTTTTATTTTTGGATAATTTCAAATCAAGTCTATTTTCGTTTGATTTAGATAATTAAGTTCTAAAATTTTGAAAAGAGATTTTAATTAAAACTTAATTAAACTTTTGGAAATTTTATTTTTCCTCTTGGATTTTATTTTGGGTTGTTGTGAGTTTATTTTAATTACTGGAGTGTTTTCTTTAGGATTTTCGCTTCGGGCCTTAGATTTATTTGTTTACTTTTGTTTTAGTCGGAGATCGTTGAGTTTATATTGTTTGAAAGTAGCATTTTAGTTTCTTCAAACCCATGGGCCTTCTATTAATTTGGGAATTGGGCTTTTAGTGTAAAAACAAAGAAAATCAAAAGGGAAAACAAGTCAAACCCTAGCCATCTCTTTCTCCCCCTTTCCCCTTTCTTGTTGCAGCCGCCGCACCCCTCTTCCCTTCTTCCTGTTCAGATTCGACGGACTCCTCCGACGAGTAGACGGCGACGGAGCACGTAGATCCGGCGACGCAAGCTTCATCCACGGCCGTTTTGTCCCCACACGAGCAGCGATGACAGATCTTTAACCCACGAGTTTTAGTTTTTGGCGTGCGGCGGTATTCCCCGAACAACATAGCTCCTTGGCGTCAGTCGGTTCTATCAACGGTAGCGTCTTGTGTCGGGATGCTCTCGTGAGTGTTGTGTCGGGTGTCGCGTGGTGGAGTCGGGTTTTACAACTCTGATCCGTGCCGGTGGGTCCTCCACGAACCGGATCCAGCTTCTTCCCTTTTCATTTTCTGCGGCACTTTTGGTGAGACCACGGCAGCGGCGACCTCACCCAGGCTGCGACAGTGACGGCGGTGCAGCGATCCTTTAGCAGTGGCGGCGGTACAGCGGTGTACCTCGTGGATTTCGGTGGCCCGAGCTCAGATCCGGCATTGGTACGATGTTCCAGCGACTGTCCCCGGCGGTGCACGACAGACAGAGGAGTTTTGGTTCGTCCTCTGGCCTCGACAGCCCCGAACAGTTCGGATTCGCGAAACCCAGCGAATTTAGTGACGTTTTCCGACCTTCCAGTGACGTTCGACGTTGACCCATACCCAAATGAAGCTCAGTTCGTGATACCCACCCTTCTACGAAGGTCGATTTGCAGTACCCATCGCATTTCGACATCGGACTAGCAAGCTCAAGCATTTTCGAACTCCGTTTTGAAGTACCGAGCTTTTTCCACTTTGACCCAGTTTTAACCCAATTGATTTTAGGGAACCATTCGGTGGAAGTTAGTAAGTAATGACTCACTTAGACCCGTTGTTGGATTTGATTTATGTGTTTATGTTTGGACTCTAACTCAAGCTTGTATCTATGTTTTTAGGAAGTTTTCGGCGGAGCTTAGAAGAGTTAGATTCTTTGTTAGTAAGTAGTTCTTACTTGGGGGATGTTTGTTGATTGAATATGTATGAATTGTGTGGTGCTTTCGGTGTGTTTATTATTTATTAATATGTAAGTTAATAGGTGTTATTGAGATGGTTTCATGCTTAACCTTGCTATACTTGAATATCTCATGTATTTAGAGTTTGTTGGGCATCATTTGAGGACTTCTAGTTGTTATTGTTGGGTTGCATCCTTGTTGTTTCTTTTGTTCCTTTCCTTTTACATATTAGGAAAATATCTTGTGTCATGATTATTGGATGTGCCTTGAAAGTTGCTGCTCGGTATGGTTCGAAGTGATTAAGCTTTGATGTTTGAAAGCATGTCTTGGGATTGAAAATGCACGTGATAGTTTTATGTTATTTAGTTTATGTTTGTTTAGTTGGAAGCTACAGGATTATTTTCTTGTTTTGTACGATGAAGAGCATGTTGGATAATTGTTTTTTCATTAGATGTGTGAATGGCTTGTCGATGCACTTGAAAGATTGGAATTGGTGGCCTATCAAGTAAGGAGAAGTAAGTAGACGAGGGGCGGGGCGTGCGTTGATGTTTATTATTTGGTTGTCGTTGTGCTGTTTTATGACGTTTAATATTGATTTTGATACGTTATTGTGCAGTGTAACTCTTGTTTATGCTGGTTTATGTGCCTGAGTAGTGTTGCATGTCCGTCGGTGATAATAGTGTGAATTCTGTACTGTTGAGCTGCTGAGATCTGATGTGGAATGATGTATGTTGCAGGGAATGCTCGCTAAAGTTGACTTATTGTGGAGATGTTGTTGTCTGAATTTTGCATAAGATGTTTGGCGTGTCTGATGTGTTTATTTATGTCTAGCAATGCTTATTGAATACTGATGTTGGATGATTTCTTCGAATGTTGGATATTAAATGTTTGGATGAATTGTGTTGGGCGTGTTCTTAAAAGTTTTCTGAACCGCTATGTGAAATGTATGTTATGTGAAGCATGCCATAGGGTTATTTGTTGAAGCTTTTGTGTGCTCTATGTTGTGATCAGGTTGGTTGCTGTCAAACTTTGTGTTTTTTTTTAGATCTGTGATGCATTGAAATCATACTAGTGGTTGTGTCGTGATGGGCGTTGTGGTGGTTGCTGTTATTAGGGAAGTAGTACTGAAATCCTGGTTGGAGGCTAGAAATGATATGTGGAGTTATGAAAGTTACGAAGTGAATGGGTGAGTGTCAGGGCCTCGGGTATAAATGGTCGAGGGCTGATACGTCACTAATTGGGTATCGAGGCCTCGGGTATAAATGGTCGGGGGTCGATACGCCAATATTGGATAAAGATGAGCGTCGAGGCCTCGGGTATAAATGGTCGGGGGTCGATGCGAGGAGTCTTTCGAAAGGAGAATTATTGGGGCCTTGGGTATAAATGGTCAAGGGCCAATAGATTGTAAGACATCGAGGCCTCCAGTATAAATGGTCGACGGTCGATGCAGAGTTCAAAGCCTCGGGAATAAATGGTCGAGGGCCGATGTTGCAGGGTCGGGGCTCTGGGTATAAATGGTCAGGGGCCGACTCTGCTCGAAGGAATTAACTATGGAAGGCTAGAGTAGCTGTGATAAGCATAGAGATACTTGAGACGTTAGGGAGACTAGAGGTTGATACTGGTAGTTAATGTGTTCCTGGTTGTGGTTGTCACTGAACTTTATAGAATGTGTCTACGTTTGAGTGCATACTGTGATGAAAAGCATGACTGTGAATGTTTCATGATTTGGTTGAGCATGATGTGTGTGTGTTGATCCTTTAGAAAGCATGACACGTTGTTCCTTGATAAGCATGCTGTTTGTGCGTGACCCTTCAGATAAGGGCTGCTTACTGAGTACTGTGGTTGTACTCATCCCTCTTTTCCCCTCCAGTTTGCAGGTATCGAGATAGCTCTTGGGACGGTGATGGCGAGGAGGAGTCTTGATCGGAAGGACCATTAGCTATGCTGGTACAATTAATTTCTTTTAGTTAGGATAGTTGTGGCCATTTAGGGTTATAGTTGAGTTGGTAGTGGCTGGTTTTGCTTACTTTTATTGTCTAAAGGATGTTGTAAGATTGCCGATTCATTATTCTTTTAGAGCATTAATTTTGTTAGCCTCTTGAACTACGGGATTGTAATCTATTTAGGATAATTATGAATACATTTGTTTAAGTTGATCGTACTTGAATTAGCTTTTGCTTCATTGCCATTCGAGATGTTAATATTCATCTAGTGGATGGTTTATAGTTAGTAAGGTTTCCTTGAAGGGTTTGGTTAATGTGAAGTCGGTATTAAATGGTTTATCTATATAGGATTGAGTTTCTCTTAAAACATGAGTGTTGTTGTTCTAATTGTTCAAGCTCTCGTGAGTGTGGGAAATCAGAGTAGCGCAGCAGAAGCGTGGTAGTTTTACTGCTTAGTGTTGTTGTGAGGAGAATTCTCTTGTTTATGCGAAAATTTTAGGTAGGCTTAGTAACGGTCCCTGTTAGGAAATGGTGGAATTCCTGGGGCGTTACAGTGTTCAAGAATCGCTGAAGTGGCGATTTTGGTTTCCTTTCTCATTGTCAGCTATTTTAACGTTTGCTTTATAGTCCCCATTTGGGCTTACTTGCTTCTTTGGCGATGACCTTCCTACTTCGCCTTGGTCATTAATGTATGTCATCTTGTTCAAAGTGTCAACAATCTCATTAACTGACTTTTCTAACAATGTTTTGCGGTGTTCAACATGTCGTTCTCCTTTTGTCAAAAAGACACAATGTCTTCTCGAAGGTCAGCGTTCCTCATAAAAGTGTGGTACTTTTCCAACATGGGCTCAGTCCTTGCATTGTCCCAGAGAGAAAAAGTAAACATTTTTAGTCTTAGTGCATCCTCTGAGACACCAGGAAGTTGAAATGCATTATCTATTTCAATGAAAGATTTGAGATGGGAGTAAGGATCTTCGCTAGTTAATCCTCTGAACTGGCACATCGTCTACAACATCTGGAACATGACTAGCTTAAGCTCTAACTGTGAAGCTTGGGGTAAAGGATTACTTATCCTTGAATTTAAGTTGTGAACGCATGAGTGACATAGTTCTGCATGGCTACATCTTGCTTATCCGCTAAAAGGATCGAATTAGGCACTTCTCCTGCTCGGTTTGTTGCTCCTTCACCTGCCATATATCCTTTGTTCACAGGTGGATTTTGTAACGCCCCGCGTTCTCTGACTCGTTTATTTTAAGACATAAATAGTGTCTTTGGATTTTTCCCTAAGTTGATAACTTTAATTCTTGGATCTTCTAACTTTGGAATTCTAATTTTTGGGCTAAATTAGAATTAAGTTTAATTTCATTGGATTAAGATAATTTAAGTTCTCGACCTGTGTAGGAGATTTTTTAGCTAAATCTTAAATTCAGGGGTTTTAGGATTTTTCCTAAATTCTACTTTTGGATTATTATTCTTGGGTTTTAGAGTTTAAGTTAAATATTTTATTTCGGGTTGTCATGGGTTTTATTTGATTTTTAAAGTGAAATTTTGGGCTTGTTGTTTTGGGCCATTGTGTTATCTATTTGGGGCCTCCTTTGAGAATTGGGGTTTGGGCTATAAGTGTTAAAACAAATTAAAGAGAAAGGGATTAAAACCAATTAAAAGAAATAGAAAACCCTAAATCTTTTATTCTTCCCCTTCCTTCTTCTTCTTCTTCCCCTTGTTGAGCCGCCACCTTCCCCCTCCGGTTTTCATTTCCACCGCAACACCTCCCATTCTCCGGCGACTGCAGCGCCATTGGTGGCCTCGGCGAGCGACGGCATTCCCTGATTGACGGCGGGCGACGACGGTGGTGAGCCTCCGGTGAGACCACGGGCGTTTCTTCGACACTTCGACATCAGCGGCGGCTGGCGTGCTCTCCGACCTGCAGCAGCAACTGGAAGCCTCGGCCAACGTCGATTTGCGGCGTTTCTCTCCAAGACGAGCGGCCCTCCACGAGCAAACCCAACGCCCTCCGGCGACAGCGGCGGCTTCTGCAGCAGTTTCGCGGCAACTCCGGCGTCCTGCACCAGTTTCGCGGCGGCGCGTCTGGGTTCCGGCGGCCTCATGCGTGACAGCTCCTCTAGCTTTGTACTGCAACAACCCACACTCACGGCACATTCGCATCAGTTTTGGACAACAGCAGCAGCAACATCTTAGATTCGTGAAGCTGGCGAGTCTTGACGTTTTTCCATCGTTTCGATGACGTTGGGCAGTGGCCCACACCTCGTATGAAGCCGATTTGCAATACCCACCCCGTTCGCCATCGTTCGGTGTTGACCCACTTCTTTTTGGACTCAAACCAGCCTTACCCATTCCTTTTCGGCGTAGGAGCAACAAGCCTGAGGCTTTTCGAACTCAGTTTTGAAGTGCCGAGCTCATTTGACATCGACCCACTCTCAACCCAAGTGGTCTTAGTGTGAGTTAGTAGGTAACGACTCACCTAAACTCGGTTTCAATTATATTTAAGTGTTTCTAATCGGTTACTAACCTCGAAATCGTACTTCTTTTGATTTAGGAAGTCTTCGACAAGCTTAAGAGCCTTAGGACATTTGTTTGTAAGTAGTTTCTTACTGGAGGGATTGGTTTTTGTGTGCTGATATGATATGGTTGTTTGCTCGTGTGCCCATGTGTGATACTTGCATGTTGCTTGTCGTTGTTATCATTTAGTAAACGTCATTGTTGATAAAACTGTTGATATATCTTGGGAAAATTATGTGGTTGTGTGAATAAATTGTAGCCAGGTAATCTTGGATGACTATGATTGAATTGCTGTTATGTTCTAATTGGTTTTCATGATGAAATTTGTATACCGGTACTATAGTCTGTTGTTTCGAAAGCATATTGAATATTTATGAGAAATCGGTTGTGTTTGATGTATGCTGGGTATTTATCAATTATATTTTGGTTAAGTTGTTGGTTGTGCCTTTTCTGTGAACGATGCCTGTTGGAGCTGTTGGATCATGCTGGACTATTTTAGATTGATTGGCTTTTACATATGATCATTTTGGTGTATCGCATATTGGATTGTTATGAGATTGTTGATGCATGAGGCATGACGTAGTAGCAAGTAGGACTCTTGTGAGAGTTTTGGGACATAACAAAGTAAGTAGACAAGGGGCATGTGCGTGCGTTAATGTATGTTAAATGGACTCTAATGTGCTGTTTTTGTGGCGTTTAATGTTAATTTTTGTTACGTCATCGTGTTAATTAATTCTCGTTGTGTTAGTCGACATACTTGGAGTAGTGTTGGATGTTTGTCGATGAAAATGGTGAGATTTCTGCTTTGCTAAACTGTTGAGTATTGTTGTGGTAATGTTTGTTGCCTGGATATGCATGAATTGTTCGGCGGGTTTTGTGAGTTATTATACTTAGTAATGCTTGTTAAATAATGATGTGGGATATTAAGCATGATTGGGCTGTTATCTCATTATTAGAAAGTTGTCTATGTTGTGGAAGCATGCTGAATTGTATTTGTGAGTTGGAAGATGCAGGGGTACTGGCTTAAGAAATAATATAGTAAGACTCTGGTGAGAGTTGGATTCTTGAAGAAAGTGAATGGGTGAGTGTCAGGGCCTCGGGTATAAATGGTCGGGGGCTGATACGTCACTAATTAGGTATCGAGGCCTCGGGTAAAAACGGTCGAGGGTCAATACACCAATATTGGATAAGGATGAGTGTCGAGGCCTCGGGTAGAAATGGTCGAGGGTCGATGCGAGGAATCTTTTGAAAGGAACACTATTGGGGCCTTCTGTATAAATGGTCAAGGGCCAATAGATGGTGAAGTCATCGAGGCCTCGGGTATAAATGGTCGAGGGCCGATGCTGCAGGGTCGAGGCTCTGGGTATAAATGGTCAGGGGCCGACTCTACTCGAAGGAGTTAACTGTGGAAGGCTAGGATAGCTGTGATAAGCATAGAGGTACTTGAGATGTTAGGGAGACTAGAGGTTGGTAGTCAATGTGTAAGGATGAGTTTGACATGTACGGTACATATAGAGTTAAACATTTGCATAAACTGCTTCTTGTGATATGTTTCTATTTATTCAAAGCTCGAGAGTTGTGATAAGCATGATATGTTGATTCTTTAATAAGCATGACACGTTGTTCCTTGGTAAGTATGCTGTTTGTGCGTGACCCTTCAGATAAGGGCTGCTTACTGAGTACTGTGGTTGTACTCATCCCTCTTTTTCCCCTCCAGTTTGCAGGTATCGAGCTAGCTCTTGGGATGGTGATGGCGAGGAGGAGGCTTGATCGGAAAGACCATTAGCTATGCTGCGTGCAATTAATTTCCTTTAGTTAGGATAGTTGTGGCTATTTAATCTTGTAGTTGAGTTGTTAGTGGTTGGTTTTGTTTAGTTTTATTGTCTAAAGGATGTTGTAAGGTTGCCGATTCATTATTCTTTTTAGAGCATTAATTTGTTAGCTTCTTGAACTACGGGATTGTAACCTACTTAGGATATTTATGAATACATCTGTTTAGGTTGATTGTACTTGAATTAATTTTTGCTTCATGGTCATTCGAGATGTTAATATTCATTTAGTGGATGGTTTATAGTTAGTAGAGGTTTCCTTGAAGGGTTTTGTTAATGTGAAGTCGGTATTTAATGGTTTATCTGTATAGGATGCGAGTTTCTCTTAAATCTTTATGGTTGTTGTTCTAATTGTTCAAGCTCTCGTGAGTGTTGAAAAACAGAGTAGCGCAGAAGAAGCGTGGTAGCTTTATTGCTTAGTATTGTTGTGAAGACAATCCTCTTGTTTATGTAAAAATTTTAGGTAGTCTTAGTAACGGTCCCTGTTTGGAAATGGTGAAATTCCTGGGGCGTTACAGATTTTGTGTTGGTGGAGGATCTTGTGGATTTCTATTCATCTCGATGGTCTTTTCTTCAACTTCAACTTCTTCAACTTCTTTCTCTTTTTGGTTTTCTCAACCTCTGCGCACGCCATAACCTCTTAAGGGTTCTTTCAATCACTGGATCAAAGGTCAACCAACTAGACCATGTGCTCATACACAGCTCCCTCGAAGGTTAGATATAACAATTAAGTCCAATGACATGGTATGCAACAATAACACATGAAACAATTCACTTGGAAACAATATGATTTTGAAAATTAAGGCACCAGCAACGGCGCCAAAAACTTGTTGGGACTTCCTCTACCTCAAAAAATATTAGAGTCTTGTGCAAGCGCACACAGTCACAAGTACTACTCGGAAGTAATCCAAGGTCGAATCCTCAGGGACTTGTTGCTTTTCAAAATCAAGTAATGTCATGAAATGGTTCAAATATGCAATTGTGAGTTAGGAAGAAAATTGTGACGAAATGTTGTTGTTTGGGGTTTTAACTAATAAGCAATTTAATAAAACTCAACCTATTTGTTTCCTACCTTAGTTCTGATGCAAAACATGGAATACACATTTTGTTGGGAAA
This sequence comes from Momordica charantia, assembly GCF_013281855.1. Lineage (NCBI taxonomy): Eukaryota > Viridiplantae > Streptophyta > Magnoliopsida > Cucurbitales > Cucurbitaceae > Momordica > Momordica charantia. Next base: position 2,164,040 of record NW_028275157.1, on the reverse strand, counting down.
ATGCACTAGGGGAAATTGTAGCTTTTCTTGGTAAACTGAGTTATACTCTTTCACTACCGCTTTTGGTTGATGCAAAGGCTAGGGTAACATACAATCATATGTCAAAGTGTGATTACAATTCTAGAGAATATTTATCAACCCATTTGCTTTATAGGTCAGAGGTCCTATGTCTACGACCATATTTTATGCATTTATGTCTAAGTCACATCCCATGTTGGTTTCCTATTATTTTACCTAACGCAACATTCTCAGGGTTGGGCTTTAGTGTATAAATCAAGTTTCCCTTGGCCAAACGAAAAAACAAAAACGTAATGAGAAGTTTTTAGAAACCGACCTAAAAGGTGCAAAGCGCAATTATGGGCAAATCCCAAGCGTCTTGAACATCAAATCATTTTGACTAAGACATTCCACCAAGAGGTTGATAACTAATGTATAACATTTTTAAAGGAAAGAAAATGCACGAAAACATAAAGAAAGTATTTTTCATTTAATTAAAACGAATAAACCAGCCATACAATAACTTCTAGCTTGATCCAATTCTCTCTCGCATGTGAGGGGAGTGTAAACTCACTAAAGAACTTAAAAAGAACAAAATAAATGCAGAACAAAAGGTAGAACTTGAATTAAAAGTAATACAAGAAGAAAAAGTAAGAAAATTCAAGGAAATAACAACTAAAATATAAACCTAAACCGTAAGAACAAGTTCTACAACGAAAGAGAAAGTTAATGAAGCTGGAAATGAGCTTGTAAGGGATGCTTTGCTCATTGAGGGCTTTCTTATATAGACCCTTGGAGTTGTTGAACTTCCCACCTTTTTAGGTGGAAATGAGTTGAGATACAGTTAACCACTCCCATTTGACTTAGACTCATGGTTATAATTTTGATTCAAACACATAGGAAATATCATCCTTGCCCTTCATTAATCAAATGCACGTTTTGTCAGTTTGTCCTCCAAAATTGCGCCATATGCAATTCCTGCAAAACATAAAACTATTATTTTCTTCAAACTTTGCCAACATTTTTTTCTTATTTTTCCTAACGTACCATAGTTTTGACTTTTATGCATAAATGTTCTATGCATGTTATACTTTAAGAATATGTAATTCTTTCTGGCAAATAATGATGAGAAAGGGGTCGAAATCGTGGTCAAACAGACCTACCGACACATGTTTCTGCTAACAAGTCAACCCTAAGACTTACCTTGTATAGCTTTATTGAAGTCTTTTGGTAATGATAGTCTCATTGGCATTCCTTTGACTTTTCTTTTAAAATGGATTCGTTCTTTCCAGAAATGCTTCCAAACCCAATCATTTGGTTTACTGACTTGTGCTTGGGTTTCCTTGTCCTCCATTTGGTGTTTGTTACTCGAACTCTACAACTCAACACCTTGACTTCTTGGTCATAGCATGGTTTAGAGGACTTATTGGACAAGTTTATTTGTAATAGTTCTTTCTCCTAAGACTTCATTCGACCATGGTCACGTACAAAGAAAATTAGCCCAGTGAGTAACAAAAACAAACAAAAAATAAGATACTTACCTGAAAGTGCTATTCTGTATCATCATCATCCATTATTGCTAGGACTTGGAATTATTCTCTCTGGTTCAAACTCAAGGTAGAATATTTGAGCATGTGTTAAGGATCGCACTCTCTTTCTTTTCTTCGTTCTTTTCATACATCTTTCCCAACTCTTCTTCTTTTTCTTTAACTTGCTTTAGCTCAGATGTATCTAGAGATATTCATTCATGCAATACTAGTTCAAGAGTAGGTATTTCACAATCAAGAGAAACTTTTTAATCTAAAGAATTAATATTATTCATATAATCTATTCAGGTAGATAATTACACAACGTCAAACTTTGGTCAAGCTCGAACTCGATCCTGGCTCCGACTTGGAAATCAAAGAGAAGACCTGTCAAAGAGGGCAAACTCCAATGGTCAAGTCAGTAAGCAGCTCAGACTCAATATTTTAAGTTCGAGAAGAGATGCGATCCCTGATGGTAAAATGATGCCCTTTATTTATAGGTTTAGGTTCTGAAAGGGGTTGGAATAGGCGGTTACACTTGTCAGATTTGATGACGGACTTGTCGGGTTTGAGCAGATCGAACCCGGATAGTTTATATTGAATATCAATGACTTGAATAGGAGAAATGGCGAGTAATCTATCCATCCTGGCAGGTTTCGAGATGGACCTGCACAAAGATATATGTGGGGGCATGCCTTCCAACAAATCATTGTCCTCCACGTGGCAATCTGGTTTCCATCCCCAAACGTTGGCCCCTCTCTACCAGGTTCGAGCTCGATCTGGCAGATAAGTTGTTTTATAGAGAACCAATTCACGTTTTAACTTTCGACTCAAAATGCTAGATGTTACCGTTTTGGAAACCTCGAAAATGGAACTGTTACCCAGCTCGTACTCGAGTATCCCTGTCGATTGAACTTCTTTTGATCCGGATCGTCCCTTTTAGGACACGTGTTCGATTGAGATTGATTTTTGGGATACTATAAATAGTCTCATGGATCATATCCGGTTTTTACGCTCTTTGTAATCTTTGAGTCCGACCTGAGTAGTTCGGAACTGACCCTAGGTTAGTCTCACACCTCTGCTTTTGCTCTCTACTTTTGCCTTTCAAGATATGTCCAGTTCTTCCAACTTTTCTAGTTTGTCTAGTTTGTCTTTGTCCGGTAGTGTAGGTCGGAGTCGGAGTCATTAACCTAAGAAGTCTGACTCTGTAGAGGAATTTGCTAGTAGGTTAGATTCCGAGTTAGAAGAGGAAATAGACAACTTTAGGTTCTCCGAGGACGATGGGGATGACAGTGACACCTCCACCTCAAGTCAGAGCTTGGAATTCCCTTCTCAGATGCTTGGGAACTATCTCGACTATCTCTGTAAGAGGTATAGTATTCCGGAACATTGTTCTTAGGCTTCCAAGGAAGGGGAGCATGCAAATAAGCCCCCAGATGGGTGTGTAACATTGTATTTAAAGTGTTCAAGTACGACTTTTGCTTACCAGTTCATCCTCTCGTGCAAGAGTTCCGAGCTCGAACTAAGCTAGCTCCTGCTCAGGTGTCCCCCAATGGATGGAATGTCGTTTTTAGCTTAGCCGTGTTATTTTGGGTAAGGTGCCGTGAGGTGGATGGGTTAGACGTCCTTAAGACCGACCACCTCTTAGCTTGCTTCGAGGTTAAGCGAATATTCAGGAAGCCTGGGCGATACTACCTGGGTGCTAGCAAAGACACGGGAAGCATCCTAAAAGATCTGACCTCCATAAAGAAATGGGTTGAATATTGGTTTTAAACCTCCGGAGCATGGTTGGCCAAGGACGAGTCCTACCAGTCTTTCCACACCGTCCTCTATAGGGTTGGGAATTTAGGTAAGAAGTACAATCATTGTTCACTTTTTATTGTTCCTCTTCGTACTCTAACCCCCTGTCTTTTTGCTTTGACAGTCACCATCAGACCTGTCCCTCAGCTCTCCCAATCGACATTCGACATTTTTAATTCTACAAGCACAAGTTTAAGAGTGGCAGGAAGGTCGACACTGTCTTAACCAATAAGCTCATCATCGCCTTAGAACTATTACATTACAGTCGCTTGCTCGTCCTCACGAAGCTCATAGACCGAACTCGGAACTCGGTAAGTCGCACTCGGACCTTTATTTAAATATTTTAAATCTTTACTATTTGACTCACTTCGCTTTGAATTGTGCAACAATCGTATATGGATTCTCTCAAGATGTTAGGCGCAAACGTCTTCGCTAAGGACTAGCTTCTGCTTCAAATGAGGTGCTGTTGGGTTTTATGCGTTAAACTTGTGGTTTGTAAACATAAAACAAATATTTATTCAATCAAGTTGGTATTTATAAAATTGCATTTACCCAAATCCAATAAACTAACATCCGGGGTTATGTAATTGGAACAGTAATATATAGTATATATTTAATATACATCATATATATTGGATATACAGTGTATATAAATATAGTATATATTTGATATATAGGTGGATAATGTTTCAGTAGTAACCTAAACGGTCTATAGTATATGGATAAGGTTGGGTACCTTATCCTGGTAACACCATGGATACGGCCCACTTTGTAATATTAACAAATGACTTGATCTAGGTCGTTTGTGTGGAGACATGCGAGTGGAGGTATCCTATACAATGAGTTTGTATAAGATCGAACCACGACATAATTAATCTTTAGCTGTAACACAGTTACCTAATAAATTAATATTTCAATAGGATGTCCAGGTAACTCAATCTCAATCCTTAGTGAATGCCCCCAGTCGCTGACTCAATATGCCTACCATTTTGGGGTTGAGGCGAAGTGGGAGGATGGGAACGTAACTACACAAGATGGAATTCACTCCTTCCCGACTTTAGGGTAAGTAGATGAGCGTTCTCTTAAGTGCTGACTCCAGGACTTGAACAAGGAGCCCCACCCTCTCACTGCCTCGATAGGGACTTCCGATTATTGGTTAGACCATAATCGAGTCGTTCATTAGAGGATCACCGGTACTTAAGGCATACGATGTAACACAGGAGTAAAATGGTAATTTGACCCAGCTGTGGTTATAAACATTCGTGAAGGATCGACTTACTGTTAATGGTCAAAATCCGTGGACGCAAAATATTCTACAGTGAGAAGAGTGCAGTTGTGGGTCTTTAGTAGAGTGACTGACAGTTAACGAATGTTGATTGATTTGGTGAATGAGTTTAATCAATAAATCTCGTATCGTTATAGCTTCTGATCTGTAGGTCCATTAGGTCCCCTTGATAGCTCGTAAAGGATAGTTAGAACATTTAGTCTTTAAAAGAATTTGAATTGTTCAATTTCATTGAAGGGAATTAAGATTAATTGTATAAGATGAAATTAATATAATGTATGTTGATACATTATAATATAAAGTTAATCTTGAATTGGGTTCAAAATTATGAGAGATAAGGATATTAGAATTCGATTAGAATATGGTTGATTAATTTAAGTTTAGTTTAGTTAAACAATATTTAATTAAATTAATATGATATGTTAATTTGGTTAAATTAAATTTGATTTAATTTAATCAAATTAATAATTATTTTGTAATTAATTAAATTGGATTTAATTAATTATTAATTTAATTAAAATGGTTTTAATTAAATTAAATAATAAAAAAAGGAGAGTGGAGAAATAGTGAGTGGGGAAGTGGTGACTTCCCCCTCATTCTTCCTCCCTTATAAAAGGAAGGTTCTCCCCTTACGTGGTTGCCTCTATCATCAATTGTATGAGTTTCAGAAACTATAGCAAACAACCTCTCTCTCAATCTCTCGATCATTTTCTCAGTTTTAAAATTGTTCCCACAAACCGAGGTCTTAATATCCAGAAGATAGCGAGGAAGACTTTGTGGTGGCGTTGGTGTCTACATTGAAGATGTGTCTTCAAAGGTATGTATCGCTAACTTACTATTACTAATGCTTATGTCTTTTCTTTGTTGTAATTCTAAGACAAGATCGAACCACACTCGTTCGCGCGCTTCTGCTGTGGGATTTGATCCCTTCAATTGGTATCAGAGCTAGATTTTGCTTTCAATCTTGCTTTGAATAACAAGGAAAAGAATGGTGGGTGTTTCTATATATTTGATGTATGTGGTTTGGAAATAGATGGTTTCAGTTTTTGGCATTAGATTTACAGTTTTTCCGTTGATTTGATCAATGTAAAAGCCCGTTGTTTTGGGCCTTTAATTTTTTAAATCGAGTCTGTAAGTTCGTGTCGTTCGTGGCAAGGAGTTGCTGTGAAAGTGTACCCGAGAAGTGAAGAAAAACTAGAGAAACTGGGTGGATAACACCTCGGCGCTCGGGGTGACGCCTATGCGCTAGGCGCTGGCAGAGCTGCAGAAATCTGATAGCTCGGGCTTGCAGAAGTAGGAGCAGTGCCTAGGCGCTATCCCGCGGTGCCGTGACGCAGGGTCCAAGCGCCTAGGCGCATGGTTTTATAAAAAAAAAATTTTGTTTGTTTGTTTTATTTCTTATAGAAAGCCAAAGCTGGTCTATTTTGCTATTTAATTATTACGCATTTTGAATGTATAATTAATTAGTTGTATATGTTGCATAAAGTATGCCATATGGTTTAAAATCCCGCCATAGGTTAAGCATGTTCATTTATCATATGCATATAATAGTTATAATGTATGATAGCATGATTTATATAACGCCCCGTGTTCTCTTGCTAGTTTATTTTAGGATTTAAATTGTGCCTTTGGATTTCCCCCAAAGATGATAATTTAGTTATTGGGTTCCTAATTTTCAACGCTCTAATTTTGGGTAAATTAGAATTTAAGTTTAGTTTCGTTGGATTAAGACAAATTAAGTTTTTGAATTTTGGAAAGAAATTTATTTGAATCATAATTCAAAGCTTTGGAAATTTGATTTTTCTCCCTTTTGAATTTTATTGTTGGGTTTTAAAATTTAGTTAATCTCTAAAATATTTTTCCCATCCTTTTTAAAATGGGTTTTCCTTTATGAAAAAAATATTCAGATTTTCCCCTCTTTTAAAGCCATTAACATTTCGTTGTTTTGGATTTTAGGTCATTAGATTTGGTTGAAAATACGATTTTAGTTTCTACTAACCCATGGGCTTTATATTAAAATTGGGAATGTTGGTTTATTTTTTTTTAAGGGAAATTAAAGAAAACAAATCAAAACCCTAAGGTACTATCTTCTTCTTCCTCTTCTTGTAGCCCCCCCTACCTTGTGGTTTCCATCCTCGCCGCCCAACCATCCCCATCTCCAGCGAAGTAGCGAATGGCAACGACGGCAGCTTAACAGAGCAGCAGCGGAACGCGAACGAACCCTCATCCACGGTGCAACTCTTCTAGCGGCAGTAGCGTCGACATTAGATTCGTTGATCTCCCGCAAGCCGTTTCTCCTCAGTCGAGCTCGACATCCAGTTCAAGTTTAGCAGATTGGTTTCGTGTTAAGACACCTACGGCGGCGCTTTCACTGTAGTGAAACACGAGCCAAGCATTTTCCTTGCAGCACATGTAGTGGATCCCTCCGACGAAACCTATAGCGCTGGCACCTAAGACCCATCGGCAAAGAAGTGGCACGACGTTTCGGCGCGACGCTCACGCTATTCTCCAATTACAGCTTGCGGCCAGCATAGGAATCCACGTATCCGACAGTTTGAATGAAATCATGTTGATTCTGGTTGTTTATAAATGATTTACTTTGCGTTGTTGGATTTTATGCTTAGTGGTATTTATGAAAGCATTATGGATTATGAATGGTTTCATCGTTGTATGGTTGTGTTCATAAAAGCATACTGAAATAATGTGGGACAAATCTGTTGTGTTGTGCATGCATGTTGGACATGTCGTTTCATTATTAGCTTATTGTTTTTGGTTCTGAAAGCATGGTGGTTTTATTATGAGTTGTGAGATTCATGGGTCATGGCCTGGAAAACATGTAGTAGGACTCTGGTGAGAGATTGGTTCTGTAATGAAGTGAATGGGTGAGTATCAGGGCCAGGAGGTTGATACATCACTAGTTGGGTGTTGAGGCTCCGGGTACAAAGGTCAGGGATCGATACGCCAATTTTGGATAAATATGAGTGTCGAGGCCTTAACTATGCGTGGTTAGGGGTTGATGCAATGAGTCTTAGTGGAAGGTAGGCATTGGAGCCTTGAGATAGAAGGACAAGGGCCAATGGCTTGCAAAGCCATCGATGCCTTAACTATGTGTGGTTAGGGGTTGATGCAACAGTTCGACGCCTTGCCTATGCGTGGTCAAGAGTTGAACGCTAAGCGCTGTAGAGAACTGTCGATGCATTGGCTATGCGGGGTTAGGGGTCGATACGACTCGAAAGAGTAAGTCTTGGAGGTACATAAAATGGAACTAGTGACTTTAAAGAATCTTGAAGCCTTGGCTATGCGTGGTCAGGGGTCGGTACGACTCAAAGGAGAAAGTCATGGAGAAACAGGAAAGAGAAATAGTGAGTTGAAATGTGATAATGGATTATGCATGTAGGTTGCATGTTTAGAGATGTCTTTATTTTCTTATTATGTAAAGCATGGTGAATTCATAAACATGTCGTTTGAACTTTTCGTGAAGCATATTGTTTGTGCGTGACCTTCAAGTATAGACTGCTTACTAGGTATCGTGGTTGTACTCACCCTTTCTTTTTCCCTCCAGATTTTTCAGGTAACGAGGTCACTCACGGGAACGGTGATAGCGAGGGGGAGACTTGACCAGAGAGACCATATTTAGTGATGTGTTATATTTTTTTTTTCTTTTTGGATAGGATAGTTGGAGTGTTACTTTCTATTGTGAGTTGTTGCTTGGATAATGGATTAGTTTGTTTAGTTTCCTACGTAATCTTTAAAGTTGTCGGTTTACAATTTTGAGAACTCTAGTTTTCATTATTTGTTCGAGTTATGAGAATTTGAACTTTTGAGATTGACATTAATTAAATGAGTAGCTTTTGTTCCATTGCCATTCGAGTATTAAAGTTTATCTTAGTGGATAGGTTATAGTGGTAAAAATGTTGGTTGAGTTGCTTTGATTAATGTTGTTGGACACAATGTAGTTATTCTCTGTTGATGGTATTGATTGAATAGGGACTTTGTCATAACGTGCCCTCCATGAGTTGTTTGAAATTTGGGGGTGTTACAATTTATTTTCATGATTAATTAATATAAGTGTATTGAGTAGGGAGCTGGGAACATAACTACACGAGATGGAATTCACTCCTTCCCAGCTTTAGGGTAAGTAGATGAGTGTTCTCTTAAGTGTTGACTCTGGGACTTGAACAAAGGGCCCCACCCTCTCAGTGGCCCGAAAGGGACTTCCGATTATTGGTTGGACCATAATCGATTGTTTATTAAAGAATCAGCGGTATTTAAGGCATAAGATGTAACACAGGGGTAAAACGGTAATTTGACCCAGCTGTGGTTACGAACACTCATAAATGATTGACTTACCGTAATGGTCAAAATCCATGGACGCAAAATATTATAATAGTGAGAATAGTGCAGTTATGGGTCTTTAGTGGAGTGACTGACAATTAACGAATGTTGATTAATTTGGTTAATGAGTTTAGTTAATTAACCTTATATCGTTGGAGCTTCTGATCTGTAGGTCCATTAGGTCCCCTAGCTAACTCGTAAAGGATAGTTAGAACATTTAGTCTTGAAAATAATTTGAATTGTTCAATTTCATTAAAAGGAATTAAGATTTATTGTATGAGATGCAATCAATATAATGTATGTTGATACATTATAATATAAAGTTAATTTTGAATTGGGTTCAAAGTTATGAGAGAGAAGGATATTAGAATTTGATTATCATATGGTTGATTAATTTAAGTTTAATTTAATTAAATATGATTTAATTAAATTAATGTATATGTTAATTTGGTTAAATTAAATTAGCTTTAATTTAATCAAATTATTAATTATTTTGTAATAAATTAAATTGGATTTAATTAATACTGATTTAATTAAATAAAATAATAATAAAAAAAGAAAATTGGGGGAGGTTTTCCCACTTCCCACCTTAGGGAAATGGTGAGTTGGGAAGTTGTGACTTCCCCTTCACTCTTCGTCCCTTATGAAAGGGAGGTTCTCCTCTTCCGTGGTTGCCCCAATCATCAATTGTATGAGTTTCTGAAACTCTAGCAAACAACCTCTCTCTCAATCCCTCGATCTCTTACTCAGTTTTAAGATGGTTCCCACAAACCGAGTTCTTAATATTCAAAGAATTGCGAGCAAGACATTGTGGTTGCATTGGTGTCTACATTGAAGAGGTGTCTTCAAAGGTATGTATCACTAACTTCCTATTACTAATGCTTATGTCTTTTCTTTATTGTAATTCGAAAACAATATCGAACCACACGCATTCGCGTGTTTCCACTGCGGGATCCAATCCCTTCAAGCGCCAAGCCGTGTCGTGGTCGACCTTATTGCCAAGGTCAAAGTGGTGGAAATCCGTCAGGACACTGCCACACCGCGGGAAGTGATAGTGGCTGGTGCGTCTCAAGACGACGCGATCCTTGACGTCTGTCCCCTAAAGGAGGTTTGGAGAAAGGCCTCCCCCGATAAGTTAAAGAAGAAGAAGTGTAAAACCATTTCTTTCGAGAACGTGATAGAGGAGTTAGAACTGGCTTGCGAGGCAGTCTTTTTGGAGAGCTAGTCGATGACCCTGAGGCAAGGATGGTCGGCACCTCGGACATTGAGATGAGGTTCAAGGTCGAACCTTTGAGTGCCGGGGTGAATGAGAAGGCCATGGAGATGTCCAACTCTTGCTTTGATCGCTGCTGGATGAGGGCTTCCAAATTCGTCAGTGCTCCGGGCTCGGCCATCCAACGATTGTTGGACTATACTACTGAGGTAAGACCTTATCTGTTCGTCTTTTAGCTTCATGCAACTTATCATCGAAGATTTAACTAATCATTTGCTTTTTGTTTTGCCCTTAGGCTCACGCTGTTGCCTGCCAAACAACCATCATGATGAAGGCCGAACTGGACGGACACGACCTTCTCACAATATGGGAGTGGGAGGGCTATTCGGCTGCACTAAAGACCGCTGCTGCTCTGGAAGGTAAGCTCAAGAAGGCTCAAGTCGAAGCTCAAGCTTGAAAGTCTACCTCCGAGGCTGATAAGGCCGAGTTGAAGAGCTTCAAGGCAGAGGTTGACTGCCACATGGAAGCTCTGAGGGGTGCCCACGTTATGGCAAATGGCTTGGAAAATGAAAAGTTCACCCTCTTGAAGCGCAACGACTAGCTCGAGTGCAGCGAGACAGATCTTCATGTGAGGGTGGAGAAACTGGAGGCCAAGCTAGAACTCGAAAGGTCTAAGCTTACCAACGGGGTGCTTTTGGAGGAGACCTTCCGCCAGAATCCGGACTTCGATGGGTTTACCAAAGACTTCAGCGACGCTCGCTTTAGGTTTCTAATGAAGGGAGTTAAAGAAGAGGCTATTAAGGTCAACCTCGAACCCATCAAGTTGCGATACGTTGAGAAGTGAGCTTCAGGTCTGAACATGAGTCCTGGCCCCAGAGCTTGGTGGACCAGTACTTGAAGGATTTTGACTCCAATGTCGAGCTTCAAGGAGAAGGTGGGGTCTTCTCTTCCATGGAATCGATGGGGCGAGCCTCTCTACTAACGGCGTGGTCTCTTTCCAAGAGGCTGGGATGCTGGACTCCAAAAAGCCTAACATTCTAGCTTTACAAGGCGATCTGCGTTCGCATATCGAAAATAGCTAATCAACTCTAGCTCTTCCTTCTTTCCGTCATTTCTGATTATTTTGTTCATATACTTGTTTTCTCAACTCTGACTAATGTAGTTCTGATGATTCTCGAGGTTTATACGCCTCGTCTCAATCTTTTAAAAATTAATGAAGTCAATTTGAATTCCAACACATCGTACCTCAAACTCGTAAATTCTAAAGGTTTGAATTTCTCCCTTAAGTTCGACACATCGCACCTCGAACTTGTAACTTGTGATGGTTTGACTTTTTGCTTATGCGTTTGTGTTTTAGTAAGTACCTAGCCCCCATTCAATTTCACATCAAACTCGTAATCCTTAGCTAAGATGAAATAAAAAATACGGTGTCCTTCATAGAGAATAGTCTTTGAAAATGTTTACAAGTTTAATTACCCTTTGAAATATTTTAATAATTCAAGGATAATAGCGCTTCAGGTGCTCTGCGTTCCACGGATGCAGAAGCAATTTTCCTTCGAGATCGGCCAACATATATGTCTCAGGTTGGACTACGCCTTTAACTTTTAATGACCCTTCCCAACTCGGCTCTAGTGTTTTGACATGCTTCTGTACTTTTCGAAGTACTAAGTGTCTGACCTGGAAGCTCCTACGTCGGACCCTGGAGTTGTAATGTCTAGCCATGACTTTTTGCTTAATGATTTTATTAGTGGCGTCCACTTGTCCATTGGCTTTGGGTAAGCCATGGACGAGGTGAGATGACTGATTTCGAGCTTGCTGCAAAAGTCCTTAAACTTTGCATTGTCGAACTGCTTGTAGTTGTCTGTCACGATGGCATAGGGTACACTAAAGCAGTAGACAATATTTGTCCAAATGAAGGACGTGACTCTTGCCTCCGCGATGGTGGAGAGCGCCTCGGCCTCAACCCATTTGGTGAAATAGTCTACCACAAGGACTGTGTACTTTGTCTGCCACTAATGAAAATGGTATGAGAAGATCAACTGCCTATTATGCAAAGGGCAAGAGACTGAGATCGAAGTCAGTAACTCGGGCGGCTGGTGAATGATGTTCGTGAAACGCTGGCAATTATCGCATGTCTTGACCAACTCCTTTACATCCTTGTCTATCGTAGGCCAATGGTAGCGTTGAGGAGTAACTTTGGCCGGTAATGACTTGGCCCCCGAATGGTTGCCACAAACGCCTAATTTATTTCTCCTAAGACGTAGTTCCCATCTTCCATAGAAATACACTTGAGAAGATGTAGAGAGAATCCACATCAGTATATAGATCCATCTTTGAGCACGTACCAAGCTGCCTTGCGTGACATCTTCTTTGCTTCTTTTTGGTCTGCTAGCACGTTGCTTGCCAAAAATTCCCTGATCGATCCATCCATGATGGAGGCTTGGAATCAATCTCCATCATGTCAGGCTCCAAGATGGAGGGGTATCCAATATTTCTACTGGGATTGATCTTGCAAGGTCCGTCGTTAGGATTCTCGAATCTCGAAATCTTATTTATTTCATAAGTCTGAAACTGGGTGAGCTACGACCTGACCCTACCCTGGTACTTCTTCATCTGAGAGTCATTTGCCTCGTACTCCTCATTAATTTGATTCACATTCAGCTTAGAGTCGCTGAAAATTTGGATATGGTTGGCTCCTAATCCCTTTGCCATGCGCACTCCTACAAAAAGGGCTTCGCACTCAACCTCATTATTCGAGGTACGAAAGTTGAAGCGAAGGGCATACTCGAAGCGCATGCCATCTAGGCCGAGTAGGAGCACACCTGCACCACATGCTCTCTCATTAGAGGACCCATCCACATACACCGTCCATCGCAGGTCGGATTCAGAAGCTTGGGCAGGCGGCTGCGTGAGTTTGACTATGAAGTCAGCAACGACTTGGCCCTTCACAATTGTTCGAGGTTCGAACTAGATGTCGTACTCACTAAGCTCCACTGCTCATTTCATTAAATGACTAGATGTCTCTAACTTGTGAAAGACTTGTTTCAATTGTAAGTTTGTGAGCACGGACACAGTATGGCCTTGGAAGTATGGCCTGAGTCTTCGTTCTGAAGTGACTAGAGTGAGAGCTCGTTTCTCCATTTGAGGATACCTGGTCTCGGCCTCGGTCATTGCCTTACTTGTGTAGTAAACCAGACTCTGACGCACTCCCTCTTGCTTGATCAAGGCCGAGCTGACTACATTATCTACACGACCAAGTACAAAAATAGTTTGTCTCTTTAGCTGCTCAAAATCCTCTTCGCACTCGAATGTCCATTCAAACGTCCTCTTCATTCTCAACACTTTGAAAAAGGGGAGGCACTTGTCGGTGGACCAGGAGACAAACCTAGTAAAAGCGGAAATCCTCTCGTTTACGCATTGTAGCTGCTTAAGAGTTTTTGGGGCTTGCATCTCGAGCCCGACCCTTATCTTCTCTGGATTGGCTCCTATTCCTCAATTATTCACCATAAAACCAATGAATTTCCCAAATCAAACTCCAAAGGCACACTCGGCCGAATTAAGCTTCATCCGGTACTTTCAAAGGACTTCGAAAGTTTCAATCATATTGACAAGGTGCGACTTGGATTACTTGCTCTTGACAAGCATGTCGTCTACGTACACCTTCTACGTCTGATCTGGTTGGCAAACATCTTGTTCACCATCCTCTGATAAGTTGCGCGTGCATTCTTTAGGCAAAAACGACATGACATTGTAACAATACTGGCCTTGATTAGTTTTGAAGGAGGTGCAAACTTGGTCTGGCTCGTGCATCTTTATTTTATTGTATCCGGAGTATGCGTCCATGAAGGTGAGCAGCTCGTGCCCGGTCGTAGCATCAACGAGCTGGTTGATTCTCGAAAGTGGGAAGCAATATTTTGGACATGCCTTGTTAAAATTTGTGAAGTCCACACACATTCTCCACTTTCTGTTGGACTTTTTAACTAAGTCAACATTAGAGAGCCACTTGGGATACATGATTTCTTTCATGTATTCAGCGTTAAGCAATTTGTGTACTTCCTCAACAATTACATCACTCCTATCCTTATTTACAGGTCTTCTCTTTTGCTTAACAGGTCGGAATGATGAGTCAATGTTGAGGTGATGCACCATTATCTTTGGATTGATGCTAGACATGTCTTCACAAGACAACGCGAACACGTCCGAGTTTGATCTGAAGACAAAAATTAGCTATTCCCTATCAGCAGCCCCCGACTTGGTGCCTATGCTCACTTGTTTTTATGAGTTGAGCAATAGAACAAGCTCCAACTCCTCAGTAGGTGCAGCCGCTTCACATTGGCTGCCCTTCATCTGGTCATCCTCGAAGAGCGGGACGATTGGGTTTGGCAGGGTTACCTTTTCCTCCAAGGCACAGATTGCCGATTCATCGAGTATCGAGATATAGCACTCTGTTCATGTCTTTTATTTACCTCAGATCATTCTAACTCCATTAACGGTTGAATATTTCATAACTTCGTGAAGAGTCGATGAAATAGCCCGAAGTGAGTGGATGATTAATCGTCCAAATATGGCGTTATTAGTTGACCAGCAATTTATCACAACGAACTCGGCCATCTAAGTGACTTGGGTATCGCGTTAGCCGATTGTGATGGGAATGTCAATGCATCCTTCAGGGGTGACAAACTCCCCTGTGAATCCAACTAAGGGTGTTGGACTATTCTTGAGCTGTGCTCTGGTACATCACAGCACTAAGTAATTGGTGAGCGATAGGATGTTGGCTAAAGCTCCTCCATCAACCAATACCATTCTAACCTGTGCGTGGTCGATCGGAGGTGAAATAACCAGGGCATCATTATGGGGCAAGTGGACACCCTCCAGGTTGGAGTAAGAGAAGGATATGGGCAGGTCGGCTTCTGCTCCTGAATGGTGTAAACTTCACGTGTAACGCCCCGCGTTCTCTGACTCGTTTATTCTAAGAGATAAACAGTGTCTTTGGATTTTTCCCTAAGCTGATAACTTTAATTCTTGGATCTTCTAACTTTGAAATTCTAATTTTTGGCTAAATTAGAATTAAGCTTAATTTCATTGGATTAAGATAATTTAAGTTCTCGACCTGTGTAGGAGATTTTTAGTTAAATCTTAAATTCAGGGGGTTTTGGGATTTTCCTTCGTAAATTCTACTTTTCTTTGAATTATTATTCTTCGGTTTTAGAGTTTAAGTTAACTATTTTGTTTAGGGTTGTGGGTTTTATTTGATTGTTAAACTATAATTATTGGGTCATTGTTTTATTTAGTTGGGCCACCTTCAAGAATAAAGGTTTGGGCTTTTAGGTTTTAAAACAAGTTAAAGAAAATGTTGGAAAACAAAAGAAACCCTAAAACACCTTTTCTCCTCCCCCTTCTTCCTCTCCTTGTTGAGCCGTCAACCCCCCTTAAAACTTTCTTCTCCGACGGCTCTTCCTTCTCGGCAACGCAGATCCTTGCACGGTGGCTCACGATCCGGCAGCCAGTGACAGCAGTGCAACCCTGCGGCGGCGAGACCCAGATCTGACGGACCCGACAGTGGGCGACCCCGATGCCCAACACCATGGCCCACGACAATCTACTCTTTCGGCGGCGACCCACGAATCCGAACACGCTCGTCCCCTCGACGTTCCTCCGGTAACTAACCCGATGCGCGATAAATTCCTACGGTGGCGCATCCTTGCGGTCATCTTCTCTCCGGTGTTTTGCGTCAGTTTTGCGGCAGCCCGAGCACTGGACGGTGCTGCAGCGGCGGGTCATGGCGTTCCGACGATGTTTGCCTCAGTTTTTAGGTCTTACTTAATAGGTACAAAAGTCATTGTTTTTACTGACCATTCTGCTTTAAAATATTTATTTGCTAAAAAAGATGCGAAACCACGTTTGATACGGTGAATTTTGTTACTTCAAGAGTTTGATATTGAAGTTAGGGACAGGAAGGGTACTGAAAACCAAGTTGCTGATCACCTGTCTAGATTGGAATCCCCGCTCTGTGATGATGAAACTGTTATACGTGAACAATTTATTGACGAGCAACTCTTGCGAGTTGATTCAGTTCCGTGGTATGCCGATATAGCAAATTATTTGGTAAGTCGAATAGTTCCTTATGAGTTCAACAAGCAACAGGTAAAGAAATTTCTAAATGAAGTTCGATTTTATCGTTGGGATGAACCTTTTTTATATAAGCTAGGACCTGACAATATCTTACGCAGGTGTGTAGCAGAAGAAGAGCACGAGGCGATATTAGACGCTTGTCATATGTCTCCATATGGAGGACATTTTGCAGGACACAAAACCGCAGCCAAAGTTTTGCAAAGTGGGTTCTTTTGGCCCACTCTGTTCAAATATGCACATAAGTTTGCCCAGGTTTGTGATAAATGCCAACGGACAGGTAATATATCTAAACGCCACGAAATGCCTCAAACCTCGATCTTGGAGATTGAAATATTTGATGTGTGGGGTATAGATTTTATGGGTCCATTTCCATCTTCTAATGGTAAGCTTTATATATTGTTATCAGTAGATTATGTTTCGAAATGGATAGAAGCCATTGCAACTGCTACCAATGATTTTAAAGTTGTCATTCGTTTTCTGCAAAAGCACATTTTTACGCGTTATGGAACCTCGCGTTGTCTGATAAGCGATGGGGGGGCTCATTTTGTGAATAGGTCTATGCAAAAGTTGCTGACTAAATACAATGTGCGTCCTAGGGTTGCAACAGCATATCATCCTCAGTCGAATGGGTTAGCCGAAATATCTAATAGGGAGATAAAAAACATTTTAGAAAAAACTGTAAATCTTAACCGTAGGGATTGGTCTTTGAAGCTTGATGATTCACTTTGGGCATATAGGACAACATTTAAGACTCCCCTCAGCATGTCCCTCTATAGGCTAGTTTTTGGAAAAGCATGTCATTTGCCTCTTAAGCTAGAATATAAAGCATTCTGGTCTACTAAGAAATTAAATTTTGATTTGTTGGCTGTAGGTAAAGCGAGGACGTTACAATTGTTGGAATTAGAAGAACACAGGCAATTTTCTTATGAGAATGCTAAGCTGTTTAAGGAAAAAACTAAACAGTGGCATGATAGGCGTCTTCGACCGAACAATCTTCAAGAAGGTGATCTGGTTCTGTTATTCGATTCTAGGTTGAAACTTTTTCCTGGGAAACTTAAGTCTAGATGGTCTGGTCCCTTTGAAATTTTTAAAGTCTACCCATATGGGGCAGTGGATCTAGTTGACTCTAAGGGAAGTATTTTTAAAGTAAATGGGCAGAGACTTAAGCTATATTCTGGAGAACCAGTGGATAGAGGAAAAACCTCTATTGAACTTTCAGGTCAATAAATGTTTGCGAAAAATGTTTTTCCTTCTTATCCGTTTTGAAAGAACAAAAGTAAAGGAAGGAAGTTTTTGTATCTTACATTCTTTTTGTTTAATTATAAAAAGTTTTTCTTATTAAGAGAATGTTTTTGAAAACGTTGAAAAAAAAGAAAAAAGAAAAAAAAAATTACGCAGGCGCCTGGCGCCTGCCCTTTACGAAAAAAATCACGCAGGCACTTGGCGCCTGCTCTGTTTTTTCCAATATTTCGAATTTCTTTTTTCCTTCGTGATTTGGGTTTCATTTTTTGACTTTTATGGGTTTTATTTTGGGTCAAACATTAATCCTTTGTGATTTAAGTTTCAAATCTCTCTTTAAACTAAAAAATACTTCAATTCTTGTTTCCCTAATCCTATTTGGAATTCAAACTTATTTTTTCCTTTTAGGTTTAGGAAACCTAGTTGAACTTAAATCTCAATCCCTTTCCATTTAGGATTTAGTTTGGGGAAAGCTTTAAATAGACCCATTGCCTAAGCCTTGCACCTTCACCAAAACCCACACAACTCTCTTCCTCCCCTTTGTTTTTCGAAAAAACCACTCCCTCCCCACCATTGTTCTCGATTTCGGCCACAACCAAGAAGAAGCAGAAAATTCCAGCCTTTATTTCTTTCTATCGCTTCTTCTTCTCAACAAACTTCACTCCCTACTTCTCCTTCCCAAGCTCCTACACAACCTCCTATGATGGCTCCACATGGTTATGTAAATTTTCAGCAACTACCCACCCTTAATATACCTCAAAACAGTGAGTTTAGGGCTGAAAATCCTCAACAACTTCCTCCAATGATCAATCCGGGTATGTACCAACCGTTTATGTTTAACCCGGTTCCTTCCTATCATTTTGCCCTGTCTCAAATGCAAATTCCAGCTAGTGTTCATCCTTATGGAATGCCCAACCCATCTACTTTATTTCATAGCCTTCCACCTTATTATGGAATGGGTCATTGGGTACCTCCACATAATTATGGGATGATTTCACCTAGGGTTCCCCCACCACCTCAACTTCCATTTCTAGAAAGAGGACCTCAAGCACCACAATTGAACACTAACATATTGAGTACCTTCAACATGGGACACCTAAAACCCTTAGAGCCTCCTAGGATGCCAATCCCAACCAATATGCCAATGGATGCAGGAGATGAGCATGGAGGAGAGCAAGAGAAGAGCCATAGCCAGAGGCTAGAGCCCGGGGTTTCGATAGGGCAAAAGAGGAAGGGCAAGGAGGTGATGACGGACCCAGAAATTGAGGAAGATGGGAGTAGTAGGCGTCTGACGCCTAAGGATTCATCTATGGAGAATAGGGATGAGGAGCAGTTTTATTCATATCCATTGATTATTACACCGGGAGATGGTAATGATGATTTTCTACTGGTTTCACGAGGCAATTGTTCAAATATGCCCGAAACAGAGGATACCGAGAACATAGTGGTGAGAACAGATACTCAGGAACCTTCTCCATTGGATACACCTACAGAAGAAGCATTTTGTAGTCACCAAGAGTTGCCTACTGGGGCAACTGGATCTACTCCGTTGGCAACGGATGAGTATGTCACACCGATGGCCACTCTACCAGGGGTAAGGGATGCTCACACTATTCCTTCTAATGCAGTTAACCCGCTTGGGTGTGATACAGGTAGATCCAAGGTTGAGGAGAATAGTACTCAAGAACCTACCAGCGAAGAAGATCCTGAGGACACGTAGACGATAAGGGAAATGTTCCAATACAAGAGGCGGGAGAAAAAGAGTTCAAAACGTCGTGCAGTTCAGGCTAAGAGGCCGACAGTGCCCATGAATGAACCTAAAACGAGAGCTGCGAAAGCTCAAGCAGCTGAAGCTAAGAAGAAGGTAGTGGCACATGGGCCAGTTGATACAATCGAACTGGACTTGTCTGAGAGAGAGGAGGTCGAGACGAAATGGAACGCGGCAAATTTAGCCACTCGAACTTCATTAATGAAATCCCATAAGATTATGACAGAATTGGGATTCGACCTCACTCTAGGAGATGTGCCTGATGATTGGAGGGAGACCGCTATAGATAAAGAATGAAGACCACTCATTCAGCCCATACAATGTGAGGCTTTGGAGTTAGTCAGAGAGTTCTATGCTGCTGTCCATCCTCAGTCACATATAGCCATAGTGCGTGGGAAGGAAATAAGGTTTGATGCCACTCAGATCAACTACACCTTCAACATTAAGAATATCAGAGATGCTGTGGGCAATAAGATGTTAGTGACTTCGACTCTAGAATAGCTTGATGAGGCTCTAGAATGTGTTGGGAAGCCCTCTGCCACTTGGGATTTGACTACTCATGGCAAGGTACGACTAAAACCCGAGGATGTTTCCCTAGCTGCTGCAGGATGGTTATACACAGTCAAAAACAGAATTTTGCCAACGGAGCATGATGAGCATGTCACTCAGGATAGGGCCCTGCTGGTTTATGCCATGCTAAAGGGCATAGATGTGAATTATGGAGAATTGACCAATACAAGTATCCATGAGTGTACCCACCGGACACGTGGTAAGCTTTATCACCCATGCTTGGTCACTTCTTTATGCTTGCGACAAGGTGTATAGCTCCCTGAGGATCAAATTAAGAGAGATGCCCTAATTGTGGAACAGAAGAATATTCGGAGAATTATCGCCCATGCGCTACAAAGAAGGGAAGGTACTGGGACGTCTCCTACATCGGAGATCCGTCGTCTTCGAGAGGAGAACCAACATCTGCGAGATCAAGTTTGAGAAGTCGTGCAACATATCTATAACTTGAGGGCTTCATTGGATTTTGCGGTTTTACCTTCATGGCCTCCAGCGCTAGCTGCTATCCTTAGTCATCCATCTTCCAATACCGACACTGATCCTAGTCCACAACCTCCAACTTCATGAAAGGGAGGTTCTTTCTTTGCTATTTTTTTGTGTATTACTCTTTTTGTTAATGACGTAGTTTGCATATTCTAGCATTACTACGCATGTTTTTTTTGTATTGATTATGTTTCGAGTTAAGTGAAGCATGAATAAAATAGTATCGTTTATCTTCTTATCACTTAAAGTATGCCTTCACTTAGCCTTAGTTTAGCTTTTCACATGCCTACTGTGAAGCATCTGTGCTGTGCATGTGATTTCATGTCAATGATGATTCTAAAAGATTGCCGAGTTTTCTGTTCTATGCCTGACTAAGCTTTGAGCTATTTCCTTCGTTTATGTGCTAAACTCATTTTCTTTTATGTCTTTTTAATCTTTACAAACTTTAAGCTTTTTCTTTGCCCCTATATAGGAAGTCCTTGTCCTTTTTACTGTTCAGCCTTTTTCATCATATGCAAAAGTCTTTTCCCAGTGAGGACACTGTCTCTCTTAAGTTTGGGGGGGACAGTCGTTGTGTCAGTCATTATTTCATAAAGATAAAGTGTTATTTATATTTCAAAAATCATGCTATTTTATTTTGAAAAATAGTCAGTTGGAAAGAAAGAAAGTGTTGAAAAGCACTTAGCTTAAAAAAATAGAAAGAAAAAAAGAAAAAAAATAAGAGACAAAAGTTGCAAAAGAGTAAAAAGTGTCCTACCATTTGAGGACGAGACCGAGTGGGGAGCTTAGAATATAACTTCATAGGATGGAATTCGCTTTTCCCCGACCTTAGAGGAGTAGATAAGTGTTCTATTAAATGCTGACTCCGAGATTTGAACAAGAGGCCCCACCCTGTAACTGGCACGATAAGGACTTCCGGTTATTGGTCGGACCATAATCGGGTTTTTCATCAGAGGAGCAGTGGTATTTAAGGAGTCAGATGTAACATAGGCGTATAACGGTAATTTGACCCTTCCGTTGTTACGAACGCTCGTGAAGGATTGACTTTGCTATTAATGGTCAATATCCATGCACACAGAAATATTCTATAGTGAGAAGAGTTCAGTTGCGGGATTTTAGTGGAGTAACCTGTAGTTAACGTATGTTGATTAAGGTGGTTAATGAGTTTAACCAATTAATCTCGTAACGTTGGAGCTTCTGATCTATAGGTCCATTAGGTCCACTTGCTAGCTCATAAAGGGTAATTAAGAACATTAAACCTTGGAAGACATTTGAATTGTACAAATTTAATTAAAGGGAATTTTACTTAATTATGTATGACACAATTTAATATAATGTAGGATGATACATTATAAAACTATATATTATGAGAGAGATTAATATAAATAGGATTCATATTAAAACAAGAGGTTAAAGTTTGATGTGGATTGGATTCATATTAAATACCATAGATTAAAGTTTAATGTGAATTAGATTCATATTAAAAACTATAGGTTACGAGGGAAATGAATATTTGAATATGATTCAAATATTAATTGATTGAATTATTTAATTAATTAAATTAAAAAAGATTTAATTTAATCGTTTATTTAATTAAATATTATTTATTAAATTAAAATGGTTTTAACTTAATTAATAAAATATACTTAATTAATTAACCTAATTAACACAACTCACTACTTCCCAGCATTTTTCGTGGAAAGTAGTGGGTGGAGTTGCCCTAATTTCATTAAAAACACAGGTATTGTACTCTATTTTGGGTTGTTGATTTTTCCTGTACATCTTATCATTCTCTCTCTCGATCTCAAATAATATTTCCTGTGTTTTTCCATTTGTTACAAGTAGAATACTAGATATGATCTCAAAATAACAGGGGTCCAGGTCGGCTAGTGAGACGATGAGGGATAAACTTCATCGTCGAGAGGGAAACAACCCGGATCACTAGCTAAGGCTCTTAAATGACCGCTCAGTGATAAAGGATATAGAGGTGCAATGACAGCCAGGAGGTTTGCCTAGAAGCAGCCACCCTTGAAAGAGTGCGTAATAGCTCACTGATCGAGCGCTCTTGTGCCGAAGATGAATGAGGCTAAGCGATCTACCGAAGTTGTTGATAGGATGTGAATACCGCAGCGGAAGCGGTGATCTTCGTTCATCAATTTTGAGAAACAAAACCCAATGTTCAAAAGTAAAATACAGGGTGAAAAAACATTTCCTTTTACCTATGAAAAACTCTTTTTCAATGAATCCTCTTAACACCACCGAACGATCTTCCTTACTATCCTCAGGGTGCGACTATCTCGCTTGTGGGAGCGTCGGTTTGGAACGTTAGGGAGAATTGAGAGAGTAATGTTTGAGAGAGATGCTGGGAGTTCTTTGGGCTTAGTTGTTCTGTTTTTGCAGAACTGTTCTACAATAAACAAAACCAAAAACTGTGACACTCCCTACTAATTAATATTATTAATAGATAATAATAATTAATATATATATATAATCATATATAATAATATATATTTAATTAATTAATTAATTAATTAATCATATTAATTAATAAATAATTATTAATTATTAATCTAATTAACAATTAATATATATATAAATCAAACAAATAATTAACACTTAATTATTTATTAAAAAAATAGAATCATATTTTATAGCATTTTTCTCGTATAACCTATAGTTGTAATGTACATCATATGTACATTATTTTTAACCTATAGTTTTAATATGAATCATATTCATATTAATTTTATTTGAATCTCTTTCAAATAATTTCTCTCATAATATATAGTTTCAATTAGAATTAACTATATATTATAGTGTATCACTATACATATAATCCCTTGAGCAATTTGAACATTTCAAATTTTTCCAAAAACTTCATCCTCGTTTTACCCGTTATGAGCAAGCAAGGGGACCTAATGGACCTACAGATCAAAAGCTCCAATGATAGAGATTAATCGGTCAAACTTATTGACCGAGTTAATCAACATTCGTTAACTACGGGTATCTCCACTAAAGACCCGCAGTTGCACTATTTTCACTGCAGAATGTTTTCGTGTCCATGGATATATGACCATTAATGATAAGCCAATCCTTCACGAGTGCTCGTAACTGAAGCTGGGTCAAATTACCATTTTACCACTAAGTTACATCTTACTCCTTAAATACCACTGCTCCTATATGAACAACCCGATTATGTTCCTACCAATAACCGGAAGTCCATCTCAGGTCAGTGAGAGGGTCGGGCCCCTTGTTTAAGTCCCGAAGTCAGCATTTAAGAGAACACCCATCTACTCCCTAAAGTCAGCATTTAAGGAAAATATGAATTTAGTGCTACAAAACTAGATCTGAAAAACTGGATTGAGAAGCGTCAAAATTCAAAAATAAAAACTTTAAAAGTCCAAGAATCCATACTTATCAATATGAGCTAAATTTACAAAACCTTCTAAATAATTGAAAATTTGGGGATTTTAAATTTGGAAAATTTTATGTTTTATAAAATAAAGCTTTCAAGAATTTTCCACAAAAACAACTAACAATTTAAAGATTTTTATAGAAAAATAAGATCTGAAAACTGTTAGAAAACCTTGAAAACTGAGTAAAAGATTATGATTGCACTCTTAAGCATGTGCTTTTATGTTATTCAAGAAATTGTACTTGAGTCATCTACTTAAGGCATCTACCACCACTTTAGCCATACTAGGGTGGTAGCTAATAGTGTAATCATAATCTTTCACTAACTACAACCAACGTCGTTGATGCATATTTAGTTCCTTTTGAGTGAATAAATATTCTAAGTCATGATTGGGGTAATTCTAAGTCATGAGTGGGGTAATTGTATTCATGGTTATTGAGTTGTTGTGAAGCGTAGACAATAAGCTTACCATTTTGCATAAGTACACAACCTAGACCATTTCTTAACTAATCATTATACACCACAAAACCTGAGTCCCCACTGGGAACAATTAAAACGGGAGTAGTAACAAGTCTCTTATTCAACTCCTGAAAGATTTTCTCATAATCTTTTGACCACTGAAAATGTGCGTTCTTCCTTGTTTGTTGAGTTAACGAAGATGAAATCTTGGAAAAACGGAGTATATAACCGAATATCCCCCATGCTCTGGTAAAGGTTTATAGGAGAAGACCCTAGAAGGGCAAAGTAGGTATCCATCGTGTCCTCCTTCAGTTGTGGATAAGACGTGTTGGACTGAGGGTTTTCCATGACATGACATTCAAGAATAGCAGCCCTAGCATGAACGCCATCTACAGTTGCATCCTCTCCTTCTCCCAAATTGGTTACAGAACCCAAGGCAAGCGTCGCTACCTGATCGTTGGCAGGAGGATCCGAAGAGACAACCTCGCTTGAGCTGGGTTCAATGATCTCAGTAATCCAGAATACAGGCTCCTCGACGGGCGCCTTAGTAGAAGGGTCAACCGTGTTTTGCCTCACAGATGGTCCTCTGATATACAATGTATATATATACAATATATATTCAATATATAGGCAAAGTATCTCCCTCTCTTTGTTTTGATATTTGGATTTTGATTTTGTATGTTAGGTTGTTTAGTTTAGGTTGTTTAGATTAGTTTGCATATTAAGTTGTGTAGGTTGTTTTTTTTTTTTCTTTTAGTTTGCATGATAGGTTGTTTAGTTTTAGTTTTAGGTTAGTTGTTAGGATCTTGTGCTGTTAGGAAGGTATATATGTTGTGTTTTTGCATATATTTAAAGTTGAAGCTTACATGCTTCCTTGTTCTAGCTACTAGCTTGTCTCTAGCTTCTTCAATGCATATTTTCTAAACTATCCACATGTTCATCTTTTTAATGAATTACTTTCATTTGTTCCTTGTTTTTGTATCATGTCGATGAGGATTCTTAATGGCATGAATATGTTATATTTCCTAGTTTTTTGATCAAGCCATAAGTCAATTTCCATTCTTTTTTTTTTGGTTATAAAACTATGTTCTGCTTCTTTTTATTTTAAAACCTTAACTTTTTCATTGTTTCCGAAGTCCTTGTTCTTTTTGTGCCAAAATTTTGCATCTCTCAAAATTTATTTCCCCAGTGAGGACACTATTTCCCTTAAGTTTGGGGGGGAGACAATTTATGTCATTTGTTTAGAAAGAAAATGCATTTTATGTTTTGAAAAAAGAGTAAAAAAGAGTCATATGCAAGAAATTTTTTTTTGAAAGAAACAGTATGAAAAAGAGTACAAAAGAAGAAAAGCAAATAAAAAAACGAGTCTTGAGATAAAATAAGAGTGGGAAAAAGAAAAAATAAAAGTGCGAGTAAGAAAATAGTGGTAAGAAACACGAGAAGAAAGAAGCCGCACTTACTTTTTCACGAGTCCCACTATATACATTCATTTTCTTTAAATGGGTGGCGTTAGCATCTTGGAGGGTAGTAGCCTACATATTAAGGTGACTTCGTGAAAACCATTGTCGACATCATTTTATGCCGCGTTGCTACCTAACAAGTTTCTATGAGTGAGTGTGGTTCGAAACCGATGTTAATGTGTTGAAAACCTCAGGGGCTAGTAGCTGGTCAATGTGCCTTTTTGGATGTAAAACTTTTTGAATCAAAACGGAAGTGTGCATATTCCTTGGTTCTGTAAAAGAGTTTTGTGTTTTAGAAAAGAAGACGATTTAGAATCATATTTTTTGTCAAAACAAATGATGGTTTATGGTTCGTTGGCTTGAAAGTAAAGTTAGGACGTTTAGCTTGTCCAGCCTTTCCTGAGCTTACATGATTCATTTACTTAGAAACTTTGAATTGTTGCTCATTTATCTTTCTAGCATGTTCATTGTTTTCAATTTGTTGTTGTTGTTTTTGCTTGAGGACAAGCAACTGGCTAAGTTTGGGGGTGTGTTGGTTGACTTTTTACTATAGAAACATGTGTCGGTAGCCTTGTTTGACCACGTTTTTTACCCCTTTCCCATCATTATTTGTCAAAAATGACCACATTTTCTTCAAGTAGAACATGCATGGATTATTTTTGCATAAAAGTCAAACTATCGTACTTTAGGAAAAATATGAGAAAAATGTGGTAAAAGTTGGAAGAAAATAATAGAAATATGTTTTTGCAGAATTGCGCTCGACGCATTTTTGGATAACAGAATGGCCAAACGAACGTTTTGATTAATGAATGGCAAGGAGGACACTTCCCACATGCTCAAAACTGTGAGTCCAAGTCAAAGTGAGGTGGTTAAGTGAATCTCAACCCATTTCCACGTAAAATTGAGAGGAGTTTCAACCAACCTATGGTGCTATAAAAGGAAGTCATCCCTCCAGCAGAAATCCATCCCTTCCAAGCTTCATTTCATATTCTTTTAGTTGTAGGACACGTTTTTAGAGTTTATTTCTATGTTATAGTTGTTAATTTCTTTGTTTTTCATGCTTTTACCTTTTGTATTGCTTTTAATTGAAGTTCTTACTTCCATTCTTTGTTCATTCTATTCTTTTAAAGTTCTTTAGCGAGTTTCAACTCGCCTCACGCTGGAAAGAGAGGAGGGTCAAGCTAGAACTCATTGTACGGTTTATTTATTCATTTAAATTCAATGAAAAATAGTTTCGTTATGTTTTCGTGCATTTACTTTCCTTTAATTATGTTATAAATTAGTTATCAACCTTTTTGTGGAACGCCTTTGTAAAAATGATTTGATTTTCAACACTCTCGGGATTTTTGCCAGATTACGTCTGGCACTTTTTTTGGGTTGGTTTCTAAAAAGTTCTCTTTACATCTTTCTTCTGTTCGGCCGGTGGAAACTTTATTTATACACCAAAGTCCAACCTTGGGAAAGGTGAGTTATCTTAAATAATAGGAAACCAATATGGGATGTGACTTAGGCATAAGTGCATAAAACATGGTCCTAGACATAGGCCTTCTGACCTATAATGCAGTGAGTTGGTAGATATTCTCTAGGATTGTAATCACACATAGGCATATGATTGTAGGTTACCCTAGCCTCTACAGCAACCAAAAGCAGTCGTGAAAGAATATAATTCAAATCCTAAAAAAAGTCAGAAATTGCGCCAGGCGCAATTTCCCCAACATAATGTGCTTTCCATGTTTTTTGCATCAAGACTAAGGTACGAAGTAAAAAGGTTGGGTTTTATTAAATTGCTTGTTAGTTAAAACCCAAAACGACAACATCTCATGACATTGTTCTTCCTAAAACACAATTGCATATTTGAACCATTTCACGACATTATTTGATTTTGAACAGCAACAAGTCCCTGAGGATTCGACTTTGGATTACTTCTGAGTATTACTTGTGACCGTGTGCGCTCGCACGAGTCTTTAATCTTTTTGAAGGTAGAGAGTCCCAACAGGTGTAATATTAATTTTTGCTAAAATTGGTTAGTTTTAATGGGTAGTTGTTAGGGTTGACTTTTTACTGCAGAAATGTGTGTCGGTAGGTTGCTTTGACCATAAAAATGAACCTTTTCCTATCATTATTAGCTAAAGAGGTTTACATATTCTTAAAGTTTAACATGAATTTAACATTTATGGATAATTTGCAATATATGGTCTTTTAGAAAAAATGTGAGAAAATGTGGTCAAAATTGGAAGAAAATAACATAATTTTGTTTGCAGGAAAACAGCGCCGCCGCTTTTTTGGTCAAAATTTCTTCAAAACGTGTGTTTCACTTAATGAAGGGCAAGAAAGCCATTTCCAACATGTTTGAATAACCCAAAACCATGAGTCCAAGTTAAGGAAGGTGTGAAGTCCAAGTGAACTCATCTCAACCTAAAATG
This sequence comes from Momordica charantia, assembly GCF_013281855.1. Lineage (NCBI taxonomy): Eukaryota > Viridiplantae > Streptophyta > Magnoliopsida > Cucurbitales > Cucurbitaceae > Momordica > Momordica charantia. Next base: position 2,135,938 of record NW_028275157.1, on the reverse strand, counting down.
ATGGGAAGTTCGACCATATTGAGGGCCTATAAAAGGAAGCCACTCCCCCAGCAGCAAAGCATCCATTCTCATCTCGCTTTCATCTTCCTTTCTTCTGTTCTTAGCTAGAGAATTCATTCATAAGCTTTAGTATTACATTTTAGTTGTTTGTTTCTTGTGTTTTCACTCTTTCACATATTGTAGTTCATTTAATTCCAGTTTGTACTTTCATTCTTCATCTATTATGTTCTTTTCAAGTTCTTAAGTCAGTTTACACTCCCTTCACCCTCGAAAGAGAAGAGGGGTAAGCTAGAACGCCTTGTAAACTATTATTTTTCATTTAAATTCGACGAAAATTACTTCTTTTATGTGTTTTTTTCCATTAATTATGAACTGAGTTATTTATCGACCTCTATGTGGAATGTCTTAGTCAAATGATTTGATTTTCGAACTGATTGCGCCTAGCGCAATCTTGGGTTGGTTTCTAATATGTTTTTTTTTCTATTTGGCCACTGCGAAATTGATATGAAGTAAAGCCCAACTCTATGACGGGTGTGTTAGGTAAAATTTCATAATCATAAAAAGTGGCAATGGATAAAAGTATCCTAATAGATTTAATCATAGCAACAGGTGAAAAAGTTTCTTCATAGTCTATCCCCTCCACCTGGGTGTAACCTTTTGCTACTAATCAGGCTTTATTGGTTTGTACCTTTCCCAAATGGTATCTTTTACGCTTATAGATCCATTTGCAACAAATAGGTCTTACCTCATCTGGTTTGTCTACAAGCTCCCAGACCGAATTGAAGTACATAGACTCCATTTTGTGGTCCATTGCTTTGATCCACTGATCTCGATCAACATCATACATTGCCCTTTTATAGGTCAATGGATCCTCTAAGCCATCATCAGGCATGGTGACTTCGGTTTCAATTAAACCCATATAGTGGTCAGGCTGTCTCACAACTCTGCCACTACGTCGAGGCTCTCTCATCTCTTGAGAAGGATGTGACGGACCAAATATGCTTGGTCTATTATCAACTCTTGTTGATGGACCAGCCTGATCAACAACTTTTGTTGATTTATCTGTAGCATCTTTTGAAATCTCTTCTAATACTAGTTTGCTGCGGGGTTTATGATCTTGTATGTGGTCTTCCTCTAGGAATGTGGCTTTTGTCGATACAACTACCTTTTCATCTTGAGGATCATAAAACATACCACCTCTCGTTCCTTTAGGGTATCCCACAAAAAGACACAATTTTGAACGGCGTTCCAATTTATTAGGATTTTGTACCAACACGTGTGCTGAACAACCCCAGATTAAAAAATGACGTAAACTAGCTTTACGTCCGGTCCATAACTCATAAGGTGTTTCTGAAACACTTTTAGAGGGAACGTTATTCAAAATGTAAGCTGCAGTCTCTACTACAAACCCCTATAACGAGTTAGGCAACTGAGCAAAACTCATCATGGATCGAGCCATGTCTAACAATGTTCTATTTCTTCGTTCAGATACACCGTTCTACTGTGGCGTTCCTGGTGCAGAGAGTTGTGACTGAATTCCATGTTCTATCATATAGTCTTGAAATCTCAAATCCATATACTCCCCACCTCGATCTGATCGAAGTGTCTTAATTGTTTTACCTAATTGGTTCCCAACCTCGGTCTTAAACTCCTTGAACTTTTCAAGGGCTTCAGACTTGTGATGTATCAGGTAAATGTAACCGTACCTAGAATAATCATCAATAAAGCTGATGAAATATTCATACCCTCCTCGAGCTCTAACATTCATTGGTCCACAAAGGTCTGAATGTACGAGTTCTAAAGGTTCTTTGGCTCGATGACCTTTTCCAGTAAAAGATCTCTTTGTCATTTTTCCCTCAAGACATGACTCAAATGGCGGCAAAGAATCATCTTCAAACTTGCTTAGAAGTCCGCTCTTAACCAATCTCTCAGTCCTATTGAGATTAATGTGTCCAAGTCTTAAGTGCCAAAGATAGGTACTTTTAGAAACACGTTGCCTTTTAATTTGAGTTTCAGCTGTTTTAAACATTTTAGTAGTATAGATAGCTTCAACTTTGGTTGGTTTTAACTTATATAAGTTGTTTTCTAGGTATGCAGAACATATTTGTATGCCTCTTTTCAAAATGAACGCTTCATTAAGTTTGAAATTTACGATGTACAAATTTTCTAGCAAACATGAAATAGATATCAAGTTCCTTTTACAGGAAGGTACATAAAGTACATTTTCCAAAAACAGATATCTATTTCCACAAATCATCTTAATTCCTCCCACTGCTTTTGCTGAGATGAGCTCCCCTGATCCAACCCGAAGAGTGACCTCACCTTCTCCAAGCTGTCTCCAGGAACTAGTTTCCTGAAAAGAAGAACAAACATGATTAATGACTCCTAAATCTAGTATCCAGGTAGACTCATCATTTTCCACTATACGTGTTTCAATGACTAGTAAATCGAATTTACCTTGCTTTTCCTTCTCAGCTCTTTTCTCGGCGAGGTATTTGGGGCAATTTCTTTTCTAGTGCCTATTTTCATTGCAATAGAAACATTTTCCTTTTGCAATTTTTTCCTTGCCTTTTACCGCAGCCGGAGCCTTCCCCTTCCCATTGTCCTTCTTCTTCTTCTTAATTCCTTACTTCTGATAAGAAGGTTCAGATTTACTCCCAGAGGAAGATCCCTTGTGGAATTTCCTCTTTGAGGTAGTAGCAACATTTGCGTCAGCCTCCAAACCTTTGTTTTTCAACAAAGATTCATAAAGTTGGAGTTCATTAAGAAGGGTTGTCAGGTTGTATTCAATCTTATTTATCGTAGCATTCATTTTGATTTGAAAATAACTCTTCGGAATGGATTGCATGATGAATCCAACTTGACTTATTTCGTTCATGACTGCGCCATTCACTTATGCAACATTGAAGTGAACCATCATGTTCAAAACATGCTCCCTTACGGAAGATCCTTCCTTCATTCTGCAGTTGTAAACATACTTAATCGCATCATGCATGATAGTTCTTGATGCTTGTCCAAACAAGGCTTGTAGAGAGTCCATGATCTCACTTGCAGTAGCTAATCTCTCGTGCTTTTTAGACAATACATCTGATATACTGGCTAAAATGTAGACACGAGCTTTTTCATTAGCTTTAACCCATCTATCATATGCATCCCGAACTGTTCTTTGCATTAGGGGCAGGGGCTGGAGGACACTCCTCCGTTAAAACGAACCTTAGATCGTCAATAACTAGTGTTGTGTTTAAATTTGATTTCCATATTCCGTAATTGTCTCCGTTAAGTTTATCGGAAGCTATCAGTTGTATAATTCAAGTAGACATTGCTGAAAAGTGAACAAAACTATTAGTGAATTGTATAACTCTTAATTATTTCATCCAATTTAATTTAGCAAGAAATAATGTACCCATTCATTATTACTTTTGCAACGATACTTCAGTGAGTCAGAGTAGCCCCCACCGAAGGGAAGTCGACTACTCTTTCACTGAATCAAGACATTCTTAACTAAATACTAACTGACTGGGCGTTTATGCTGAACGCACGCACTAAGCGTGGTAACAATTATATAGGTGCAAGCGCACACCTGTCAGAGTAATATAAAATGGATGGAGTATCCAAGTATCGATCCTCAAGGACTTCTAAATAATTTCCAAACTCTAAAGTTTTAAAGAATAGTGAATGTTGAAATGAGTGATTCTTGTAAAATGGGAAGTGGTCACAAATAATGGTTTTGGATTTGGGATTTGGACTTATAATGATAAAACCTAGCCCGAATTACTTCAAGTTAGCCAACAAAGAATCAAGGACATGCTAAGGATAATATGCATTTTACTTTAGAAACCAACGACTACGCTTCTCACTTGACTTATGTCTAAGCAAGTTCAAAGTCCTAAGACATTCCCTAATATGTCTATTATGAGAGATATCTTAGTTTTAGGATGGAAATAGTCGCAACCTCGGGTTAAGGTCCTATGTCTAGGCTACTTAAGCGGAACCCTTATGTCTAAGGCGCTCCTCTCCTCGGTTTAACCACTCAACAATGCAAATAAGCAACCTTTTCAGTATTGACTTGTTAAGACTTACAGTGGCCTTCTCTAAATCCTAACTTTTTGGGAAAACATGTTGAGCAATGAATGGAAAGCAAAAACACTACTTCTTAGCAACCCTTTTTAGACATAAAAGGCTAACTATCCATAACCGGGCTAGAGACGGGAATTTAGAAAGACATATTGAAGAAAATACAGCAAGTAAAATGGTTGAATGTGGAATGCATGTGTGAAAAAACAAAAGTTAACTAACGGAGAGTTTTTATCGGGATTGAGAGCTTCGCCCTTCTCTTTCAAGCAAGGGGGAGTGTCACGTGCTCTTTCCTCCAAAAACACAACTCTCTTAACTAAAAATAAAGTAAAGGCAAAGGGAAGATAAGCAAAGTGCTGGATTTTTATATATTTGAATAAGTAGAAAATAACTAAGTACAAATGGAAACAAAACAAAGCTCAATAAAGGAATGTAAAGTACTCGGGATTTAAAAACCAAAAGCAACTAATGAAAGCAACTCAAAAGTACTTAGAAAGCAACAAAGAAACACTAAAAATGATCAAGAGAAGGAAGCAAGGCTTGATGATTTTGGTGGAGAAGTTGCTGGAATTTATAGAAGTGCAGACTTGGTTAGGTAGGTCCTAAAACGATGGTGAATCACCTATTTCCAACTCTTTTGACTGACCAAATCGTGCTCAAACTGATAGTGGAACACTTCTTCTACATGTATGCATCGGTTGGAACCACCAAAACGCATTGGAAGACGCGATTCATTAAGGGCAAAGTTGGAAGAAAAACTGTTTTTCTGCAGGCACGCAGGCGCCTGGCGCCTCCCATGAAGCTTTTTTCGTCTTTTTGCTTCTTTTGATTAATTTGCAATCCCAAATGGTCCTAAAATGTCATAAATACAATATAAGCCAACCACAAACCATAATATATGAATTTTGCATGAATTGGAACTCAAACGACCGAGAAAAATCCGAAACAAAGCTGAAACATTGTAAAAACAGCATCTAAAACCTTCTTTTTACGCATGTAAACAAGCGTAATCACTAACTCTGGAGTAACTCTTATCTCTATACTACTTACTTATGGTTAATTTGGTCAAGAACTTACTAACACGTAGCCAGTCTTGTAAGTGTAGACCCGCCATTTTCGAAATACAGAGATCGGAATTAAACAATCCCTCGAACGAGAGACTGATGGGTGTGTTGCCCTAAACTCGTAGTTTGTATTTTGTAAAAACATATGTCTATTCAATAAAGTTTTATTCAATAAATTTGTTGTTGAATCATAGCTTTGCATTGTCAAAAATCCAATAAACTAAACATCCAAGGTTATTTATGGTGTAATCGGAATAGTATATATACTGGGTATATAGTTGATATACGGGGTATATATTTCATATACCCCAGATATATGAATGGACAATGTCCCGTGAATAACCTAAACGGTCTATAGTATATGGATAATGTTGGGTACCTTATCCTGGCAACACTATGGATACGGCCCGCTCTGTAAAGGTTACAGACGACTCGATCCAGGTCGTTCGTGTGGAGACATGCGAGTGGGGGTTGATTACGCTTGTTTACATGCGTAAAAAGAAGGTTTTCGATGCTGTTTTTACTATGTTTCAGCTTTGTTTCGGATTTTTCTCGATCGTTTGAGTTCCAATTCATGCAAAATTCATATACAATGGTTTGTGGATGGCTTATATTGTATTTATGACATTTTAGGACCATTTGGGAGTGCAAATTAATCAAAAGAAGCAAAAAGACGAAAAAGTATCATGGGAGGCGCCAGGCTCCTGGGAAGCCTGCAGAAAAACTGGTTTTCTTCCAACTTTGCCCTTAATGAAACGCGTCTTCCAATGCGTTTTGGTGGTTCCAACCGATGCATACGTGTAGAAGAAGTGTTCCACTATCAGTTTGAGCACGATTTGGTCAGTCAAAAGAGTTGGAAATGGGTGATTCACCATCGTTTTAGGACCTACCTAACCAATTCTGCACAGCTATAAATTCCAGCAACTTCTCCACCAAATTCATCAAGCCTTGCTTCCTTCTCTTGATCATTTTTAGTGTTTCTTTGTTGCTTTCTAAGTACTTTTGAGTTGCTTTCATTAGTTGCTTTTGGTTTTTAAATCCCGAGTACTTTACATTCTTTTATTGAGCTTTGTTTTGTTTCCATTTGTACTTAGTTATTTTCTACTTATTCAAATATATAAAAATCTAGCACTTTGCTTATTCTCTCTTTGCCTTTACTTTATTTTTAGTTAAGAGAGTTGTGTTTTTGGAGGAAAGAGCACGTGACACTCCCCCTTGCTTAAAAGAGAAGGGCGAAGCTCTCAATCCCAATAAAAACTCTCCGTTAGTTAACTTTTGTTTTTCACACATGCATTCCACATTCAACCATTTTACTTGCTGTATTTTCTTCAATATGTCTTTCTAAATTCCCGTCTCTAGCCTGGTTATGGATAGTTAGCCTTTTATGTCTAATAAGGGTTGCTAAGAAGTAGTGTTTTTGCTTTCCATTGATTGCTCAACATGTTTTCCCAAAAAGTTAGGATTTAGAGAAGGCCACTGTAAGTCTTAACAAGTCAATACTGAAAAGGTTGCTTATTTGCATTGTTGAGTGGTTAAATCGAGGAGAGGAGCGCCTTAGACATAAGGGTTCCGCTTAAGTAGCCTAGACATAGGACCTTAACCCGAGGTTGCGACTATTTCCATCCTAAAACTAAGATATATCTCATAATAGACATATTAGGGAATGTCTTAGGACTTTGAACTTGCTTAGACATAAGTAAAGTGAGAAGCGTAGTCGTTAGTTTTTAAAGTAAAATGCATATTATCCTTAGCATGTCCTTGATTCTTTGTTGGCTAACTTGAAGTAAATCGGGCTAGGTTTTATTATTATAAGTCCAAATCCCAATTCCAAAACCATTATTTGTGACCACTTCCCATTTTACAAGAATCACTCATTTCAACGTTCACTATTCTTTAAAACTTCAGAGTTTGGAAATTGTTTAGAAGTCCTTGAGAATCGATACTTGGATACTCCATCCATTTTATATTACTCTGACAGGTGTGCGCTTGCATCTATATAATTGTTACCACGCTTAGTGCGTGCGTTCAGCATAAACACCACCAGTCAGGGGTATCCTATACAATGAGTTTGTATAAGACCGGACCACGAAATAGGCAATCTTTAGATGTAACACCGTTAACTAATAGATTGCCATTTCTTAGGATGACCAGGCAACTCATTCTCAATCCTGAGTGAGTTATGGACTCCTGCCCGTAAGGGCTCGTTATTTGATCTGTATAGGTGAGAGTGGCCCGAGTCGTCGACTCAACATTCCTACCATTTTTGGGACGAGACCGAGTGGGGAGCTGGGAACATAACTTCACAAGATGGAATTCACTCCTCTTCGACTTTAGGGAAGTAGGTGAGTGTTCCCTTAAATGCTGACTCCGGGACTTGAACAAGGGGCCCCACTCTCTCATTGGTCGAGAGGGACTTCCGGTTATTGGTTGGACCATAACCGGGTCGTTCATTAGAAGATCCTAAGTGGGAGCAAAAGAGAATACTAAGTTGGAGCAAAAGAGAATATGTAATATACAGCGTATATATTTGATATACAAAGTATATATAACATACTTTACTCTCTTTCTCACGTTCTCCTTTAAATTCATGCTGTGAGTTCCATGCTCGGCCTCGTGTCGCCCTCGGCGCGGCCTCCCTATGGAAGGTGTTTGCATGGTTCAATATCGAGGTGAATGGAGATAGTGTTCATAGTAAGTGGGAGAAGGACGTGTGACAACACATCCTGCGGTCTCCGCCATTGGTTTGCACCGTGGGGTTTCATACACAGAGTGTTTGTATCGACAAATGCTACTTTCTTAGAAGAAGGTCATGTTCGAGATCATAAACCACGGAGTAAGGTAGTAATTAATGAGATTTATGAGGAGGCTACAAACACGCCAACAAGAGTTGTTGATGAAACTGGCACTATAACAAGAGTTGTCGATGAGGCCAGCACATCGCGTCAGTCACATACACCTCAAGTGTTGAGGTTGCCTCGACGTAGTGGGAGGATTGTGTCACAACCTGACCGCTACGTGGGTTTAACTGAAACTCAAGTTGTCATACCTGATGACGGCGTCGAAGATCAATTGACCTATAAGAAAGCAATGGAAGATACTGACAAGGACAAATGGGTCAAAGCAATGGACCTGGAAATGGAGTCGATGTACTTCAATTCCGTTTGGGAACTTGTAGATCAACCTGACGGGGTAAAACCCATAGTGTGCAAATGGATCTACAAGCGAAAACGAGATGCCGAAGGAAAGGTACAGACCTATAAGGCGAGACTTGTGGCAAATGGCTACACACAAAAGGAAGGAGTGGACTATGAAGAAACCTTCTCCCCTGTAGCTATGCTTAAGTCTATTAGAATACTTTTGTCCATTGCCACATAGTATGACTATGAGATATGGCAAATGGACGTCAAGACTGTTTTTCTGAATGTCAATCTTGAAGAAAGTATTTATATGTCTCAACCCGAAGGGTTCATAGAACAAGGTCAACAGCAAAAGGTTTGCAAGCTTAAACGATCCATATATGGACTCAAACAAGCATCTCGATCTTGGAACATAAGGTTCGATACTGCAATCAAATCTTATGGTTTTGACTAAAACGTTGATGAGCCTTGTGTATACAAGAAGATCGCCAACAACACCGTAGCCTTCTTAGTGTTGTACGTGGATGATATCATACTCATTGGGCATGATGTAGGATACCTCACTGACATAAAGAAGGGGCTAGCGACTGAGTTCCAAATGAAAGATTTGGGAGAAGCTCAGTATGTTCTTGGCATCCAAATTCTAAGGGATCGCAAGAACAGAACGTTAGCCCTGTCTCAAGCAACTTATATCGACAAGATGCTTGTTCGATATTCGATGCAGAATTCCAAGAAAGGTTTGTTACCCTTCAGGCATGGAATTCATCTGTCTAAGGAGCAGTGTACAAGACACCTAAAGAAATTGATGATATGAGACGTATACCCTATGCTTCAGCAGTGGGCAGCCTGATGTACGCTATGCTGTGCACTAGGCCTGACATTTGCTATGCGGTAGGGATAGTCAGTAGGTACCAATCCAACCCAGGATATGATCACTGGACTGCTGTTAACGGAATCCTCAAGTATCTTAGGAGAACGAGGGACTACAAGCTCGTGTATGGCGCTAAGGATTTGATCCTTACAGGATACACTGACTCTGACTTCCAAACAGACAAAGATTCAAGGAAATCCACGTCGGGGTCAGTATTCACTCTTAACGAAGGAGCGGTAGTTTGGCGAAGCATCAAACAAGGATGCATCGCAGACTCCACGATGGAGGCTGAGTATGTTGCAGCTTGTGAAGCAGCAAAAGAGGCTGTTTGGCTTAGAAAGTTCTTGACAAATTTGGACGTCGTTCCAAACATGAACTTGCCCATCACACTTTATTGTGATAACAGTGGTGCTGTGGCAAATTCTAAAGAACCTCGAAGCCATAAGAGAGGCAAACACATCGAAAGGAAGTACCACCGTATACGGGAGATAGTGCAGTGAGGAGATGTGATTGTCACGAAGATCTCTACAGAGCACAATATTGCTGATCCTTTTACAAAGGCACTCACGACTAAAGTGTTTGAGGGCCATCTAGAAAGTCTACGTTTACAAGCTTTGTACAGTTAGGCTAGGGCAAGTGGGAGAAATGTAATTGGGTATAGTGTATGCCCTAGTTTATTGTATTTTCCCTTTGCTTTATGATAATGTACATCCCACTCGAGTTTAGTTCAAGTGGGAGTTTGTTGGGTGTGTTGCCCTAAACTTGTAGTTTGTATTTTGTAAAAACAAATGTATATTTAATAAAGTTTTATTCAATAAATTTGTTGTTGAATTATAGCTTTGCATTGTCCAAAATCCAATAAACTAAACATCCAAGGTTATTTTTTATGTAATCGGGACAGTATATATACTGGGTATATAGTTGATATACGGGGTATATATTTGATATACCCCTGATATATGAATGGATGATGTCTCGTGAATAACCTAAAGGGTCTATAGTATGTGGATAAGGTTGGGTACCTTATCCTGGCAACACTATGGATACGGCCCGCTCTGTAAAGTTTACAGACGACTCGATCCAGGTCGTTCGTGTGGAGACATGCGAGTGGGGGTATCCTATACAATGAATTTGTATAAGATCGGACCGCGAAATAGGCAATCTTTAGACGTAACACCGTTAACTAATAGATTGCCATTTCTTAGGATGACCAGGCAACTCATTCTCAATCCTGAGTGAGTTATGACTCCTGCCCGTGAGGGCTCGTCCTTTGATCTGTATGGGTGAGAGTGACCCGAGTCGTCGACTCAACATTCCTACCATTTTGGGGACGAGACCGAGTGGGGAGCTGGGAACATAACTTCACAAGATGGAATTCACTCCTCCCCGACTTTAGGGAAGTAGGTGAGTGTTCCCTTAAATGCTGACTCCGGGACTTGAACAAGGGGCCCCACCCTCTCATTGGCCGAGAGGGACTTCCGGTTATTGGTTGGACCATAACCGGGTCGTTCATTAGAGGAGCAGTGGTGTTTAAGGAGTAAGATGTAACTCAGGGGTAAAACGATAATTTGACGCAACTTGAGTTACGAGCACTCGTGAAGGATTGACTCGTCATTAATGGTCGTATATCCATGGACAAGAAAACATTCTGCAGTGAGAAGAGTGCAACTGCGGGTCTTTAGTAGAATGACCCGTAGTTAACGAATCTTGATTAACTCGGTCAATGAGTTTGATCGATTAATCTTGCATCGTTAGAGCTTCGGATCTGTAGGTCCATTAGGTCCCCTTGCTAGCTCATAACGGGTAAAACGAGGTTCAAATTTTTGGAAGAATTTGAATTGTTCAAATTACTTAAGGGATTATATGTATATTGATACATTATAATATATATAGTTAATTGTAAATTAAAACTATATATTATGAGAGATATTATTTGAATGAGATTCAAATAAAATTAATATGAATGAGATTCATATTAAAACTATAGGTTAAATATAATGTGCATAAGATGTACATTAGAACTATAGGTTATACGAGAGAAATGTTATAGATTATGATTCTACTTTTGTGATAAATAATTAAGTGTTAATTATTTATTTGATTTATATATATATATATATATTAGTTATTAATTGGATTAATAATTAATAATTATTTATTAATTAATATGATTAATTAATAAATTAATATTATATTTTAATTATTATATATGTAACGCCCCACGTTCTCTGACTCGTTCATTCTAAGATATGATTGTGCCTTTGAATTGTTTCCCTAAGCTAATAATTTTAGTTTTTGAATCTTCTAATTTTGGAGTTCTGATGTTGGCTAAATTAGAATTTAGTTTAATTCTGTTGGATTAGGATAATTTAAGTTCTGGATCAGTGCAGGAGATTTTTATTTAAATCCTAAATCCATGGTTTTGGGACACTTACTTTCTACTTATTGGATTATTATTCTTGGCTTTTAGAGTTTAAGTTAACTGTTTTATTTCGGATTGTTGTGGGTTTATTTTATTTCTAAAGTGAAATTTTGGGCTTGTTGTTTTGGGACTTTGTGTTACTTATTTGGGCCTCATTTAAGATTTGGGAATTGGGCTATAGGTTTTAAAACAAAATAAAGAAAAAAAAAACCCTAAATCTATTTTTTTTTTCTTCTTGTTTTTTCTTTTTATTTTTCCTTTCTTCTTCTTCTTCTTCTCGTTTTGGAGCTGCCGCCCCCCTTCCCTTGCTTCTTCTTCTCCAGCAAGTCCTCACCGACGACGACACCTCTGCGGCGAGCGACGACATTTCCAGACGACGGCGCTTCTTCTCCATCGACGACGACCCACGCGAGTTCCCTTGCGGCAGTGCGACGAAACCCACGCGATTTCAGCCCCCCACCCGCGTTGTTGAACGGATCTGTTGGAGTCCGACGGCCGGTGACAAGCGCTGATCAGAACCGACGGCGCGACGGCACTCCTGCAGCAACCACGACAGTCCGAGCTTAAATCCGGCGGCGGCGGCGGCGTGTTTTCCTTCGGAACCTGACGGTATCAGCGGCTGCCCGACAAACCAGCTGCGTTTCCGTTCAGATCTGACGTCCCACTAGCAAACGACGACCAGCTGTAGTCTTCCCTTCTACCGACGACCCCTCGACGACCCACGAACCCGCAACCAGCACGTGAATCAACGCTTCGGTGACCCGTTTTGTGATTGCAAAGCGAGCAAAAGTATTCCGACGTATTTTGGCATTTACCCATACCGAATTGGAGCTGGATTCGTGATACCCATCCTTGTTTGAAGCTAGATTTAAGTTACCCATTACTTTTCGGTATCAAACCAGCAAGCTCGAAGCTTCTCGAACCCGGATTCGGCAGCTTAAGCCTCCTCGGCGTCTACCCATTTCAAACCCAAGAGGTTTTACTGTGAGTTAATAGGTAACGACTCACCTAAACTTGGTTTCAATTATGTTTAAATGTTTCTAATTGGCTACTAACCTCGAGATCGTGCTCTTTTTGTAGTAGGAAGTGTTCAACAAGCTTAGGAGCTTTAGGACATTTGTTTGTAAGTAGCACGGGGGCGGGTGTATGCGTTGATGTGTGTTAATAGAAATTGTTCTTGTTGATTTTACATTATAAACATGTTCCTCTTATTATTTTAATTGTTGGACAGGTTTGTGAGGTCGATGCTGTTATTGTAACTTGCTGTTATTTTATATATTGGATATGTATATGACTGGTATTCATGTTTGTGGTCTGCAACTTTAGGAACTTACTGATATTGTATGGTTGGTTGGAAGTGATTAGGATTTGTTGTGTTGTGAAAAGCATGTTATGTGAAAAATTTCATAGGGTTGTTTGTTGAAGCTTTGTGTGCGCTATGCTGTGAGCAGGTTGGTTGTTGTCAAACTTTGTGTCATTGAGACCCGTGATGCATTGAAATCGTACTAGTGGTTATATTGTTGTTGGGCTTTGTGGTGGTTGGTGTTATTAGGGAAGTAGTACTGAAGTCTTGGTTGGAGGCTAGAAATGATATGTAGAGTTATGAAAGTTACGAAGTGAATGGGTGAGTGTCAGGGCCTCGGGTATAAATGGTCGAGGGCTGATACGTCACTAATTGGGTATCGAGGCCTAGGGTATAAATGGTCGGGGGTCGATACGCAAATATTGGATAAAGATGAGCGTCGAGGCCTCGAGTATAAATGGTCGGGGGTCGATGCGAGGAGTCTTTCGAAAGGAGAACTATTGGGGCCTTGGGTATAAATGGTCAATGGCCAATAGATTGTAAGACATCGAGGCCACGGGTATAAATGGTCGAGGGTCGATGCAGAGTTCAAGGCCTCGGGTATAAATGGTCGAGGGCCAATGCTGTAGGGTCGGGGCTCTGGGTATAAATGGTCAGGGGCCGACTCTATTTGAAGGAGATAGCCGTGGAAGGGTATGATAACTGGGATAAGCTTAGAGGTACTGGTAATATTAGGAGACTAGAGCTTGGATGTTAACATGTTTCCTGGTTGTGGTTCTCACTAATATGTTACGAAATGCGTATATGTTTAAATGCATAATGTATTGAAAAACATGATTACGAATGTTTCTTGATATAGTTGAGCATGACGTGTGTGTGTGTTGGTAAGAGCTACTTACGGAGTATATTTTATATACTCACCCCCTCTCTATAATGATTGTTTCAGGTGAAGGACTCGTGGGTGACCATGGTGATGGGACGAAGGAGACATGACGATTGAGGACCATAGGCTGTTTAGTTACTCCTGTTTAGTTTAAGTCATTTGTTAAGGCCTTATGTTATGGCCAATAAACGGTTTATTTGTATTTGAATAATTGAGGGATTTTTCCCTTGTTGTTAGTTTCCCTTCGGGATAGGGGCCTATTTGAGTTTTATTCCATTTATTTATATTCATATAGATTGAGAAATAAACTTGCCTCGTGAAGTGGTTCACGAATGTTGTTGAATGTTATTCTATGAGATTGATTTATCGCTAAATTGATGAGGATTGGAACTTGATTTTATATGTTTGTTGCATAGGAAGTTGGCAGGATGTAGTCGGGGTTAAATTTTATTAGTTGGGTAGTTAATGTGACCTAGAGGTGTGCGGGAAATTCTGGGTCGTTACAATTGGTATCAGAGCGGAGTTGTTCCTGTAGACTGTCCTAGAATCTAGGTCGTCAGTGTACGGTCCTTGTCAGTCTCCTCGTCATCACCAGGTACGCTTCTTAGTTTTGTTTGTTTGATCATGAATGCTTTACATTGCCTATGGGTGAGATATCATTGTTGCTTGATATTAGATAAGTTAGTGTGCTCCCTTAGTTCATTATATAGACTTGCGTTCGGGATACCACCAGTTAAGGTTAAAGGGGGCCGACATCCCAAAGACAGCTTTCAGAATGAGTTTTGGGCACTATGAGTTTATCGTGATGTCTTTTGGACTCACTAATGCTCCTGCAGTTTTTATGGAGCTAATGAATCGGGTTTTTAAGGATTTCTTAGATTCATTTGTTATTGTGTCTATTGATGACATACTGATTTATTCCAAGACTGAGGAGTGTCACGAGAAGCATCTCAGGCAAGTTTTGGCTACACTACGAGAAAATAAGTTGTATGCGAAGTTTTCGAAGTGTGAATTCTAGTTGGACAAGGTGGCTTTCCTAGGTCACATAGTCACCAGGGATGGCATTGCAGTAGACCCCGCCGAGGTAGAGGCTGTTAGCAATAGGCCAAGGCCTAGCTCAGTTACGGAGGTTCGTAGTTTCCTCGGTTTGGCTGGTTACTACAGGATGTTTATCCAGAATTTCTCTCGCTTAGCGGCACCGTTGACGCAGTTGACTCATAAAAATGCTCCTTTCACTTGGATAAGCGAGTGTGAGGAGGCTTTTCAAGAACTAAAGAAGCGTTTGGTGTCTGCACCGGTGTTAACTGTCCCTGATGGAATGGGAGGTTTGGTGGTTTACAGCGACGCCGCACGAAAGGGCTTGGGATGTGTCCTAAAGCAACATGGAAAGGTTATAGCATATGCTTCTTGGCAGTTAAAGGTGCATGAGCTTAACTACCCCACCCATGACTTAGAGCTAGCAGCAGTAGTTTTCGCCTTAAAGATATGAAGGCAATACCTATACGGAGAAAGAATTCAGGTTTTCACTGATCATCAGAGTTTGAAGTACCTTTTCACTCAGAAGGAGCTTAACTTAAGACAGAGACCTGCTGGATTGCTGCAACCTTTAAGCATACCATTTTGGAAGTGGGACTATGTGGCTGTGGACTTCATTACAGGACTACCAAGGACGGTTAAGGGATTTACTGTGATATGGGTAGTTATAGATCGTTTGACCAAGTCTGCTCATTTTATTCCCGGCAAGGCCACGTATACCGTAGAAAAATGGGTGGAGCTTTATTTACAGGAAATTGTCAGGCTCAATGGCCTACCTGTATCCATAGTATCCGATCGTGATCCGCGTTTCACCTCGACTTTTTTTGGCAAAGTTTACACAAGTCCTTGGGACTAAGTTGGATTTTAGCAGAGCGTTTCATCCCCAGATTGATGGTCAAACAGAGCGTTTGAACCAGGTTTTAGAGGACATGCTCAGGGCTTGCATGTTAGATTTTGGGGGTAGTTGGGACAAGTATCTTTACCTAATAGAGTTCGCTTATAAAACAGTTTTCAGGCCACGATTGGAATGGCTCCGTACGAGGCACTCTATGGGAAGAAGTGCCGGTCTCCGGTTAATTGGGACGAAGTCGGAGAAAGGGTCCTCATGGGACCGGGGTTGGTGCAGTCGACTAACAGTGCCATCCATAAGATCAGGGGGAGGATGCAAATTGCTCAGAGCTGTCAGAAGAGTTATGCAGACATCAGGCGTAAGGAACTCGAGTTTGAGGTTTGTGAGCGGGTCTTTCTTCGTGTGGCACCCATGAAGGGTATTTTACGTTTTGGAAAGAAGGGAAAACTCAGTGCAAGTTTCATTGGGCCTCTTGAGATTATTAATATTATATATCTATATTAATTATTTATATAAATATATATATATTATTAATATTAATAATATTAAACTCCCCTGCAAAATTGTAGGGGAGTGGGAGGTTAGTGTGACGTGGGGAGTTACCCCACGTCACTGTTTTTGTTTTTTGCAGTTCTGCAAAAGTTACAGAACACAAAGAACATAACTTCCAAGAAGGACACTCTCGTGCAATCTCTCTATAAAACTTTCCCTCTCGTTCCAAAGAATTTCTCCCACAAGAACGATCTCGTACCCAGAGGATAGTGAGGAAGGCTCGGTGGTGGTGTTCGTCGGAATTTTGTTGAAGAAACGTTCTCCAAAGGTATTGAATTTCCCTCTGTAAAATTCGATTTTGTATCCCGAAAATCTGCAACGAAAGTCCGCTTCCGCTCCGGGATTCACATTCCTTCAATATTAATATTATTATTAATACTAACTCCTCTGCAAAATTGCAGGGGAGTGGGAGGTGTTGTGACGTGGGGAGTTACCCCACGTCATCCTTCTTCTTCTTCTCCAAGGGTTGGAGAAGGAGAAGGACAAGGTTTTTACAGAATAGGAAAAAAAAAAAACTCTCCCATTATTTTCGCTCAAAGGGCTCTCAATCTCTCCCTCTCGTTCCAAAGGATTGCTTCCACCAGCACGATCCCGAGACCCAAGAGGATAGCGAGGATGAAATAGTGGTGGTGTTCGAGGAAAACTAGTTGAAGAAACATTCTTCAGAGGTTTGGATTTCCCCTATATTTCCTTCTTTAAAATTCGGTTTTGTATCCCGAAAATCAGCAACGAAAATCCGTTTCCGCTTTCGGGTTCACTTCCCTTCAATTGGTATCAGAGCCAGGTTGCAGTTCTGATTTTTTGGGATCAAAATCGTTGAGTTTGGTGGGTGATTTCATATTTTCGAAATATGGGTTTGCGGGTTGGAAAATTTCCGGTTTTTGGCACCTAGATAGTGTTTTACTTCGTGATTTGATCATGTAAGGGCCCAATTTTTTGGGCATTAAGTTTCTGCATTATTTCTGTAAGTCCGGGTCCCTCGAAAGTCGTTCGTGGCGTCGGATTGGGCAAAAGTTGCAGAAAACAGCGAATAAGACGAAGCAGACTGCGCAGACAGCGCCATGGCGCTGCGGGAAAGCACATAGCGCCACGACGTGCAATGTAGCGTCGCTGCGCTGTGCAGCGCCATGGCGCCATGCTAGGGCGCTGCCCTTAGGCGCCGAGGCGCTGTCCCGGGTGTTTTTCGACGTGGTTCCGAGGCTCCGGTTCGCTGTTCGAGGGCGGATGCAGTCGGTTTTCTTATTTTGTATTATTTCGTTTTCTTAAGGTGCCAAAAACTGTTCCAACTTTGCTATTTAATTATTTTATGCATTATGAATGTGTATTTTAATTAAAATCATATTGCATATTGTATGCCAGATAGTTTTAAAATCCCACCATAGGTTACATGCATAATATGTATGTTTGATATATAGTATGTATGTATGGTCATGCATCATATAGTTATAAATGTTATAATGTATGAATGCATGTTTTATTTTCATAATTAATATAAGTGTTGTATTAATTAGATGAAAATAAAGTTGCATTGAGCATGACATTATTTTGGGTAATATAATTGTTATGTTAATGTATGCTTTCAATGCATGTTTATAGTTTTAATTTCTTAAATTTTATAAGAATCATAAAATGTGGTAGATAGAAATTAAAATCTATAATAAAGAGTTGCATGCAAACATAAAGTCTAAATTAATTTTAAAGGGGTTTAAAATTAATTAGACCTTAGGTTATATCTTCTAATGTGATTAGGGGTTAGTTTTTTATTTTGTTTTAACTAGGTTTAAAATGAAATAATAAAAGACTAAACATAAAATGTTGTCTATAAGGGAACCCTGTCTAAGGAAGGTTTTGTCTATGTTGAGGTATTTAAGCTGACCGTAAGGGAACACCTCTACCTGGGAACCGACCTAGGGGTTGAATTAGATATTATTTTATATACAAGCAATAATGTCGTTGGTTTATTAAAGTGTTTAACAAACTAAAACATTATTGTACAACTTCCGATATAATAGTTATATTGGGCCGACTAAAAATTCACTTAGTTAATTTCACTTAGCCGGGATTTATCTAAGTAATATACCCTAGTCTTAAAATACTAAGTGGGAGCAAAAGAGAATATGTAATATACAGCGTATATATTTGATATACAAAGTATATATAACATACTTTACTCTCTCTCTCACGTTCTCCTTTAAATTCACGTATTGAGTTCCATGCTCGGCCTCGTGTCGCCCTAGGCGCGGCCTCCCTACGGAAGGTGTTTGCATGGTTCTATATCGAGGTGAATGTAGATAGTGTTCATAGTAAGTGGGAGAAGGACGTGTGACAACACATCCTGCAGTCTCCGCCATTGGTTTGCACCGTGAGGTTTCATACACGACCTGCGTGTTGTCCTGGAGCGACCATCCCTATGGAGGGTTCATTGTATGGAAATCAAAATCAAGGCAAACTCCAGAAATGGATAGGAGTCTCTTAGGTTTTGCTCCAATATTTTCCTTCCCTACAGCAGGATTATTAGAGTGGACCTCTGAGGTCCAAAAAATGTTGGGTCACACTTACGAGGGATTGTTAAGTTAGTTAGCAATTTCCTGACCAAATAATCGATGACTAAAATTTATAAGAATAAGAGTTATTCTGGTGTAAACTTTAGTTGAGAATGTCTCAATTCAGTGAAGGAGTACCTGTCCGCCCTACGGTGGTTGTTGCTCTAAATCACTGAAGCGTCGTTGCAAAACAATTTTGTTAGGGTGCTTAATTGTTTTACTAAAATTTTGATTGGGTTTAAAAGGCTAATGCATGAAACTAATATAGATTTGTTTTTACTTTCAGCATGTCTACTTCTATTATTGCACTCTTAGCCGCGCAAAGACTTAATGGCGAAAATTACAAACAATGGAAGTCAAACCTAAACACTATTCTCGTGATAGATGATCTTAAGTTCGTCTTGCAAGAGGATTGTCCTCAAGCTTCTGCGCCTAACGCCACTGTGGCAGTGCGCATCGCCTATGACAGGTGGATCAAGGCCAATGACAAGGCCAAGGTCTACATCTTGGCGAGCATATCTGATGTGCTTGCCAAGAAGCACGAGGACACGATCACCGCTAAGGAGATCATGGACTCGTTGCAGAGCATGTTTGGACAACCGTCCTCACAGGCTCGACATGAAGCCCTTAAGTTCATTTACAACTCCCGTATGAAGGAGGGTTCATCAGTGCGAGAACACGTTCTCAACCTGATGGTCCACTTCAACGTGGCTGAGTCAAACGGGGCCGTCATAGACGAGCAGTAGGTCAGCTTCATTCTGGAATCTCTTCCGAAGAGTTTCCTGCCATTCCGCAGCAATGCGGTTATGAATAAGCTGGAGTACACTTTTACCACGCTCCTAAACGAGCTGCAGACCTACCAGTCTCTTATGAAATGTAAGGGGCAAGAAGGGGAGGCAAATGTTGCCACCTCAAAGACGTTCAATAGAGGATCGTCCTTTGGAACCAGGTCTGCGCCCTCTTCTTCTGGAAGTAAGACTTAAGAAGAAGAAGGCTGCTGGTAAGGGGTCTAAACCTGACTCAGCTGCTGCTGCCCAGAAAGGCAAGGTCAAGGTTGCAGAAAACGGAAAGTGTTTCCACTGCAATATGGACGGGCATTGGAAGCGCAAGCCCAAAATACTTGGCCGAGAAGAAGAAAGCCAACGAAGGTAAATATGATTTACTTGTATTGGAAACATGTTTAGTAGAGAATGATGACTCCGCCTGGATACTGGATTCAGGAGCCACTAATCACGTTTGTTCTTCATTTCAGGGAATTAGTTCTTGGAGGCAGCTTTACGCCGGTGAGATGACTCTCAAGGTCGGAACAGGAGAGGTCGTCTCAGCTGTGGCGGCAGGGGAGTTCAAGTTGTTTACAAACAAGAATATGTATATATTATTAGATAATGTGTACGTTGTTCCTAAAATTAAAAGGAACTTAATTTCAATTTCTTGTTTATTAGAAGATATGTATTCAATTTCTTTTCATATGAATGAAACGTTCATTTCGAGAAAAGGTGTTAATATTTGTTCTGCTTTGCTTGAAAACAACTTGTATGTTCTAAGACCAACCATAACTAAAACAGTTTTAAATACCGAGTTGTTTAAAAATGCTAGAACTCAAAATAAAAGGCAAAAAGTTTCTCAAAAGGAAGGTACCTATCTTTGGCACTTAAGATTAGGTCACACTAATCTCAATAGGATTGGGAGGTTGGTTAAGAATGGCATTCTAAATGAGCTAGAAGATGATTCTTTACCACCATGTGAGTCTTGTCTTGAAGGCAAGATGACTAAAAGACCTTTTACTGGAAAAGGTTATAGAGCCAAAGAGCCCTTAGAACTTATACATTCAGACCTTTGTGGTCCAATGAATGTTAGAGCTCGAGGAGGGTATGAATACTTCATCTCTTTTATTGATGATTATTCAAGGTATGGTTATTTGTACCTAATGCAACATAAGTCTGAAGCCCTTGAAAAGTTCAAGGAGTACAAGACTGAAGTTGAAAATCAATTAGGTAAAACCATTAAAACACTTCGATCAGATCGGGGTGGAGAGTATATGGACTTGAGATTCCAGGACTATATGATAGAACATGGAATCACGTCCCAACTCTCAGCCCCTGGTACACCTCAACAAAACGGTGTATCAGAAAGGAGAAACAGAATCCTGTTGGACATGGTTCGATCAATGATGAGCTATGCCCAGTTACCTAACTCGTTTTGGGGTTATGAAGTGGAGACTGCAGTTTATATTTTGAGCCTAGTTCCATCAAAGAGTGTTTCTGAAACACCATTTGAGCTTTGGAAGGGTCGTAAACCTAGTTTACGTCACTTTCGCATTTGGGGATGCCAGGCACACGTGCTCATGACTAACCTGAAGAAACTGGAACCTCGTTCAAAAGTATGTCTATTCGTAGGTTACCCTAAAGTGACGAGAGGTGGTCTCTTCTTCGATCATAAAGAAAACAGAGTGTTTGTATCGACAAATGCTACTTTCTTAGAAGAAGGCCATGTTCGAGATCATAAACCACGGAGTAAGGTAGTAATTAACGAGATTTCCAAAGAGGCTACAAACACGTCAACAAGAGTTGTTGATCAAACTGGCACTACAACAAGAGTTGTTGATGAAGCCAGTACATCGCGTCAGTCACATCCACCTCAAGTGTTAAGGGTGCGTCGACGTAGTGGGAGGATTGTGTCACAACCTGACCGCTACGTGGGCTTAATTGAAACTCAAGTTAAGCAATGGACAATGGAAGATACTGACAAGGACAAATGGGTCAAAGCAATGGACCTGGAAATGGAGTCGATGTACTTCAATTCCGTTTGGGAACTTGTAGATC
Source organism: Momordica charantia (assembly GCF_013281855.1). Classification (NCBI taxonomy): domain Eukaryota; kingdom Viridiplantae; phylum Streptophyta; class Magnoliopsida; order Cucurbitales; family Cucurbitaceae; genus Momordica; species Momordica charantia. The sequence goes on along the minus strand of NW_028275157.1, from coordinate 2,114,382 downwards.
AACCCAACGGGGTAAAACCCATAGGGTGCAAATGGATCTACAAGCGAAAACGAGACGTCGAAGGAAAGGTACAGACCTATAAGGCCAGACTTGTGGCAAAAGGCTACACACAAAGGGAAGGGGTGGACTATGAAGAAACCTTCTCCTCTGTAGCTATGCTTAAGTCTATTAGAATACTTTTGTCCATTGCCACATATTATGACTGTGAGATATGGCAAATGGACGTCAAGACTACTTTTCTGAATGGCAATCTTGAAGAAAGTATTTATATGTCTCAACCCGAAGGGTTCATCGAACAAGGTCAAGAGCAAAAGGTTTGCAAGCTTAAACGGTCCATATATGGACTCAAACAAGCATCTCGATCTTGGAACATAAGGTTCGATACTGCAATCAAATCTGATGGTTTTGACCAAAACGTTGATGAGCCTTGTGTATACAAGAAGATCGTCAACAACACCGTAGCCTTCTTAGTGTTGTATGTGAATGATATCCTGCTCATTGGGAATGATGTAGGATACCTCACTGACATAAAGAAGTGGCTAGCGACTTGATTACGCTTGTTTACATCCGTAAAAAGAAGGTTTTAGATGCTGTTTTTACTATGTTTTAACTTTGTTTCAGACTTTTTCTCGGTCGTTTGAGTTCCAATTCATGCAAAATTCATATATGCTGGTTTGTGGTTGGCTTATATTCTATTTTTGACATTTTAGGACCATTTGGGAGTGCAAATTATTCAAAAGAAGCAAAAAGACGGAAAAACCTTCATTGGAGGCGCCAGGCGACTGGTAGGCTGCAGAAATCCTGGTTTTCTTCCAACTTTGCCCTTAATGAAACGCGTCTTCCAATGCGTTTTGGTGGTTCCAACCGATGCATACGTGTAGAAGAAGTGTTCCACTATGAGTTTGAGCATGATTTGGTCAGTCAAAGGAGTTGGAAATGGGTGATCTACAAGCATTTTAGGTCCTACCTAACCAATTCTGCACAACTATAAATTCCAGCAGCTTATCCACCAAATTCATCAAGCCTTGCTTCCTTCTCTTGATCATTCTTAGTGTTTCTTTGTTGCTTTCTAAGTACTTTTGAGTTGCTTTCATTAGTTGCTTTTAGTTTTTAAATCCCGAGTACTTTACATTCCTTTATTGAGCTTTGTTTTGTTTCCGTTGTTACTTAGTTATTTTCTACCTATTAAAATTTATAAAAATCCAGCACTTAGCTTATCTTTACTTTGCCTTTACTTTATTTTTAGTTAAGAGAATTGTGTTTTTGGAGGAAAGAGCACGTGACACTCCCCCTTGCTTGAAAGAGAAGGGCGAAGCTCTCAATCCCGAGCAAAATTCTCCGTTAGTTAACTTTTGTTTTTCACACATGCATTTCAATTTCAACCATTTTACTTGCAGTATTTTCTTCAATATGTCTTTCTAAATTCCCGTCTCTAGCCGGTTATGGATAGTGAGCCTTTTATTTATAAAAAGGGTTGCTAAGAAGTAGTGTTTTTGCTTTCCACTCATTGCTCAACATGTTTTCCCAAAAAGTTAGGATTTAGAGAAGCCCACTGAAAGTCTTAACAACTCAATACTGAAAAGGTTGCTAAACCGAGGAGAGGAGCGCCTTAGACATAAGGGTTCCGGTTAAGTAGCCTAGACATAGGACCTTAACCCGAGGTTGCGACTATTTCCATCCTAAAACTAAGATATCTCTCATAATAGACACACTAGGGAATGTCTTAGGACTTTGAACTTGCTTAGACATAAGTCAAGTGAAAAGCGTAGTCGTTGGTTCCTAAAGTAAACTGCATATCGTCCTTAGCGTCTCCTTGATTCTTTGTTGGCTTACTTGAAGTAATTCGGGCTAGGTTTTACCATTATAAGACCAAATCCCAAATCCAAAACCATTATTTGTGACCACTTCCCATTTTACAAGAATCACTCATTTCAACGTTCACTATTCATTAAAACTTTAGAGTTTGGAAATTATTTAGAAGTCCTTGAGGATCGATACTTGGATACTCCATCCATTTTATATTACTCTGACAGGTGTGCGCTTGCATCTATAGAATTGTTACCACGCTTAGTGCGTGCGTTCAGCATAACCCCAGTCAAGTTTTTGGCGCCGTTTCCGGGGACTTTAGTTTTAAAATTAATTTAAAATTCTTTTAGTTTTTATTTTTGTGAATTGTTGTTGGGTGTAATTTTAATCCACTGTTTTTGTTCTATATTTTTTGTCGTTTATCTCACAAGGGTAAGTTAAAGTGCATGAGCAGAAGATCTTTTCTTCTACCTCTTGACCCTGAGATTGAGCGGACCCTTCGAAAAACTCGAAAGGAGCAAACACTTCGAAAACAACTAGAAAAGCAAAAAGAGAGAGAAGGTGAAATCAGTCCTGAAAGTGAGGTAGAGAGTACGAGCACATCAATGGCAGATATTCCACCTCGTGATCCGGTTGATCCACCTGCTGTTAACGGTAATATGAGGGATCACGCAAGAAGTAATGAATTCAACCATATCCAGATGGCGGACAACAGAGACGTGGCAATGCGAGAATATGCCGCCACAGCTTTTCAGAACTTTGATTCAGGGATAGTCCACCCTATTCCAGCCCACGCAAACTTTGAGCTTAAACCAATGATGTTCCAAATGTTGCAGACAATTCGACATTTTGGAGGGCAGGAACATGAGGATCCACATGATCATCTGAAATCATTCATTCAAATTGCAAATGCATTTCGATTACCTGATATAACAGACGATGCTCTTAGACTAACACGTTTTCCATTTTCTTTGAAGGACCAAGCTAGAGCATGGCTCAATGCATTTCCACCGGGATCCATCACCACATGGGGGTCGTTAGTGGAGAAGTTCTTAACAAAATTCTTCCCACCTACTCGCCACACTAATATCAGAGAGGAGACCATCTCCTTTAGACAGTATGATCGTGAACCTGTTCACGAGGCGTGGGAAAGATTTAAAGAACTAATTAGGAAATGTCCGAACCATGGCTTGCCGGCATGCATCCAGATAGAACATTTCTTTAGAGGTTTAGATCATCCTACTAAGATGATGGTAAACAATGCTGCCAACGGAGCCTTTACAAAGAAGACATTCAACGAGATAGTCGACATCCTAAATGACTTAGCTTCACACAACGAACTACGGTGTTCGCAAAGATCTAGGGCAGCACCAAAGAAGCAAGATCCAGCTGAAGTTTTGGCTCTGGACATTGCGACCTCGATGCAAAAAGAGATGGTTACAATGAACCAGAGGCTGAAAGAGATGGCGTCGGGAATAAAAAATCCATTAGCCACGCCGATACAACCTGTGGAGTCGGATTATTGCACTCCTGCCCTTGTTTGCCAAGTCAACGATCTCATTTGTTCATTTTGCAGTGAAAACCATATTTATGATAATTGTCCACATAACCCTGCTTCCGTTTTTTATGTAGGACATGGGAACAATAGGAACTTTAACCCATATTCGAACACCTACAACCCAGGTTGGAAGCACCACCCTAATTTCTCATAGGGAGGTCAAGGAGGTTCGAGCGGTTTTAATCAAGGGCAGAGCCAGCAGAACAAGCAGCCCTATGTTACACCTACACAGCAATACATCCCGCCACCGCAACAAACAGTACAATCTGAGAACACAGACTCCACCAGTTCAAAATAACAACTCAAATCTTGAGAATATGATGAAGGAGTACATGGCCCGAACCGACGCAGTGATACAATCCCAAGCGGCATCAATGAGAAATTTCGAGACCCAATTGGGACAGCTCGCCAATGAATTGAAGAATAGACCACAAGGTTCTTTTCCAGGCCATACTGAATTACCAAAACGATAAGGGAAAGAACAGTGCAAAGCTGTCACCCTTAGGAGTGGACTGGCATATGATGAACCAACAATGCCAACAACAGATGTACAGATTCCGTCCACTGAACCAACTGTAAAGATACCAGAGAATCGAACAACACCAGAAAAAGAAAATATTAGAAAAGGTAATGAGGACACCCCGAGTGTTCCTCCATAGGTACAACGTTTTTTTACCCCTACTCCCCCGTTTCCACAAAGATTAGTTAAGAAAAATAATGATTCCCAGTTTAGACAATTTTTAGATATTTTAAAACAATTGCATATAAATATACCATTAGTAGATGCTTTAGAACAGATGTCAAATTATGATAAGTTTTTGAAAGATATAGTTTCTAGGAAAAAAAGATAGGAGAGCATGAACTGGTAGCTATGACAAAATGTAGTAGTGAAGCTGTAGGCAGCCCGCTACTTATGAAATGTAACGATCCTGGCAGTTTTACCATTCCATGTTCCATAGGAGGGAAAAACTTAGGTAGGGCATTATGTGATCTAGGCGCTAGCATTAATCTTATGCCATTATCAGTTTTCAAATCTTTAGGCACAGGAGAAGCTAGACCTACTACGGTTACCCTCCAACTAGCAGATAGATCTATCATAAGACCTGAGGGAAAGATAGAAGATGTTTTAGTCGAGGTGGACAAATTCATTTTCCCTGCGGACTTTATCATTCTAGATTGCGAGGCGGACTTAGACATTCCCATTATTTTAGGAAGACCATTTCTAGCCACTGGGGATACAGTTTTTAATGTGAGGAAGGGAGAAATCACAATGAGGGTAAATAATGAAGAAGTTAAATTTAACGTTCTAGATGCCATGAAATTACTAGGAGACTTTGAAGAGTGCTCTGCTATAACTAGCTTGAATCCTGTTATGTTTGATGAGTTTTATGACTTGTTAGTTACAGAGATTAAAGAAGAACTTGATAAGATAGCAGAAGGACTGGAAGATGTGATTAATCCTGTTGAAAAAATACAAAAAGAAGAATGCAAGTCGTTACTTCCGTCCATAGTGGAACCACCCACTTTGGAGCAGAAGCCATTGCCGTCACATTTGAAATATGCGTATCTAGGGGATAACGACACTTTACCAGTTATTATAGCTTCCAATTAATCACCTACTAATTAATATTTTTTATTTCAGATTTTGGAGAAGCACAAAAAGGCCATTGGATGGACGATAGCAGATATCTGAGGGATAAGCCCGACCTTTTGCATGCACAAAATCTTATTGGAACAAGATGCTAAGAACTCTATTGAGAGTCAAAGGCGGTTGAACCCGAAGATGAAAGAAGTTGTAAGGAAAGAAATTCTTAAATGGCTTGACGCCGGTGTTATATACCCAATATCCGACAGCAGCTGGGTAAGCCCAGTATAGTGTGTACCAAAGAAAGGGGGTATAACCGTGGTGGCCAACGAGGAGAATGAGCTCATCTCAACCCGAATTGTGAGTGGCTGGAGAGTTTGCATTGACTATCGCAAACTCAACAAGGTAACGAAGAAATACCATTTTCCTCTACCGTTTATTGACCAAATGCTCGACCGTCTGCCAGGTAAGGATTTCTATTGTTTTTTAGATGGATATTTGGGTTATAATCAAATTACTATTGCTTCAGAAGACCAGGAGAAGACAACATTTACGTGTCCGTATGGTACGTTCGCTTTCAGGCGAATGCCCTTTGGATTATGCAATGCACCCGCGACTTTTCAGAGGTGTATGATGGCCATCTTCTCTGACATGATAGAAAATATTCTAGAAGTTTTTATGGATGACTTTTCTGTTTTTGGAAATTCTTTTGACGCATGTTTAGTTAATTTGGAGAGAGTATTGGAGAGATGTGAACAAACAAACCTAGTCCTAAATTGGGAGAAGTGTCATTTCATGGTACAATAGGGTATTGTTTTGGGTCACAAAATTTCCAAGCAAGGAATAGAGGTAGACCACGCTAAGATAGACATCATTTCAAAGCTACCTCCTCCCACGAATGTTAAAGGGATTAGAAGTTTTTTAGGGCATGGGGGATTTTACCGCCGCTTTATAAAAGACTTTGCTAAAATTTCTAAACCCTTGTGTCAATTGTTAGAACATGATAGACCATTTGTTTTTGATGATGACTGTTTAAAATCATTTGAAATGTTGAAAGTTGCTTTAAGTTCAGCCCCTATAATTATCGAACCTAATTGGGATTTAACCTTCGAGCTCATGTGTGATGCTAGTGATTATGCAATAGGAGCTATGTTAGGACAACGTAAAAACAAGATCTTGCACCCTGTATATTATGCTAGTAAGACTTTGACCGGTGCACAACTCAATTACACTACTACTGAAAAGGAACTGTTAGCAGTTGTGTTCACCTTTGATAAGTTCAGGTCTTACTTGTTAGGCACAAAAGTCATTGTTTTTACTGACCATTCTGCTTTAAAATATTTATTTGCTAAAAAAGATGCGAAACCACGTTTGATACGGTGGATTTTGTTACTTCAAGAGTTTGATATTGAAGTTAGGGACAGGAAGGGTACTGAAAACCAAGTTGCTGATCACCTGTCTAGATTGGAATCCCCGCTCTGTGAGATGGAACTGTTATACGTGAACAGTTTATTGACGAGCAACTCTTGCGAGTTGATTCAGTTCCGTGGTATGCCGATATAGCAAATTATTTAGTAAGTCGAATAGTTCCTTATGAGTTTAACAAGCAACAGGTAAATAAATTTCTAAATGAAGTTCGATTTTATCGTTGGGATGAACCTTTTTTATATAAGCTAGGACCTGATAATATCTTACGCAGGTGTGTAGCAGAAGAAGAGCACGAGGCGATATTAGACGCTTGTCATATGTCTCCATATGGAGGACATTTTGCAGGACACAAAACCACAGCCAAAGTTTTGCAAAGTGGGTTCTTTTGGCCCACTCTGTTCAAAGATGCACATAAGTTTGCCCAGGTTTGTGACAAATGCCAACGGACAGGTGAAGCGAAGACGTTACAATTGTTGGAATTAGAATAACACGGGCAATTTTCTTATGAGAATGCTAAGCTGTTTAAGGAAAAAACTAAACAGTGGCATGATAGGCGTCTTCGGCCGAACAATCTTCAAGAAGGTGATCTGGTTCTGTTATTCAATTCTAGGTTGAAACTTTTCCTGGGAAACTTAAGTCTAAATGGTCTGGTCCCTTTAAAATTTTTAAAGTCTACCCATATGGGGCAGTGGATCTAGTTGACTCTAAGGGAAGTATTTTTAAAGTAAATGGGCAGAGACTAAAGCCATATTTTGGAGAACCAGTGGATAGAGGAAAAACCTCTATTCAACTTTCAGGACAATAAATTTTTGCGACAAATCTTTTTCCTTCTTATCCGTTTTGAAAGAACAAAAGTAAAGGAAGGAAGTTTTTGTATCTTACATTCTTTTTGATTAATCATGAAAAGTTTTGCTTATTAAGAGAATGTTCTTGAAAACATTGAAAAAAAAAAAGAAAATTACGCAAGCGCCTGGCGCCTGCCCTTTGCGAAAAAAAATCACGCAGGCGCCTGGCACCAACCCTGTTTTTTCCAGCATTTCGAAAAATCTTTTTCTTTCGTGGTTTGGGTTTCATTTTCGAATTTTATGGGTTTTATTTTGGGTCAAACATTAATCCTTTGTGATTTAAGTTTCACATCTCTCCTTAAATTCAAAAATACTTCAAATGTTGTTTCCCTAATCCTATTTGGAATTCAAACTTATTTTTTCCTTTTAGGTTTAAGAAACCTAGTTTGAACTTAAAACTCAATCTCTTTCCATTTAGGATTTAGTTTTGGGAAAGCTTTAAATATACCCATTGCCTAAGCCTTACACCTCAACAAAAACCCACATAACTCTCTTCCTCCCCTTTGTTTTTTCGAAAAATAATACTCCCTCACCACCCTTGTTTTCGATTTTCAGCCACGACCAAGAAGAAGAAGACATTTCCAACCTTTGTTTATTTCTATGGTTTTTTTTCTCAACACACTTCACTACCTACTTCTCCTTCCCAAGCTCCTACACAACCTCCTATGATGGGCCCACATGGTTATGTCAATTTTCAGCAGCTACCCACCCTTAGTATACCTCAAAACAGTGAGTTTAGGGCTGCAGATCCTCAACAACTTCCTCCAATGATCAATCCGGGTATGTACCAACCGTTTATGTTTAACCCGGTTCCATATAGCCATAGTGCGTAGGAAGGAAAAAAGGTTTGATGCCACTCAGATCAACTACACCCCCAACATTGAGAATATCAGAGATGCTGTGGGAAATAAGATGTTAGTGACTCCGACTCTATAACCGCTCGGTGAGGCTCTAGAATGTGTTAGGAAGCCCTCTGCCACTTGGGATTTGACTACTCATGGCAAGGTACGACTAAAACCCGAGGATGTTTCACTAGCTGCTGCAGGATGGTTATATATAGTCAAAAACATAATTCTGCCAACAGAGCATGATGAGCATGTCACTCAGGATAGGGCACTGCTGGTTTATGCCATGCTAAAGGGCATAGATGTGAATTATGGAGAATTGATAAATACCAGTATCCATGAGTGTGCCCACCGGACACGTGGTAAGCTTTATCACCCACGCTTGGTCACTTCTTTATGCTTGCGACAAGGTGTGCAGCTCCCTGCGGATCAAATTAAGAGAGATGCCCCAGTTGTGGAAGAGAAGAATATTCGGAGAATTATCGCCCATGCGCTACAAAGAAGGGCAGGTACTGGGACGTCTCCTACATCGGAGATCCGTCGTCTCCGAGAGGAGAACCAACAGCTGCGAGGTCAGGTTCTGGAAGTCGTGCAACATATCTACAACTTGAGGGCTTCATTGGATTTTGCGGTTTTACCTTCATGGCCTCCAGCGCTAGCTGCTATCCTTGGTCATCCATCTTCCAGTACCGACACTGATCCTAGTCCACAACCTCCAACTTCATGAAGGGGAGGTTCCTTCTTTGCTACTTTTTTTGTTTTATTCTTTTGGTTAATGATGTCGTTTGCATATTCTAGCCTTACTACGCATGTTTTTTTGTATTGATTATGTTTCGAGCTCAGTTGAAGCATGCATAAATTAGTATTGTTTATCTTATGATCACTTAAAGTATGCCTTCACTTAACCTTAGTTTAGCTTTTCACATGCCTACTTTGAAGCATCTGTGTTGTGCATGTGATTTCATGTCAATGATGATTCTAAGAGATTGTTGAGTTTTCTGTTCTATGCCTGACTAAGCTTTGAGCTATTTCCTTCGTTTATGTGATAAACTCATTTTCTTTTATGTCTTTTTGATCTTTACAAACTTTAAGTTTTTTCTTTGCCCCTATATAGGAAGTCCTTGTCCTTTTTACTGTTAAGCCTTTTTCATCAGATGCAAAAGTCTTTTCCCAGTGAGGACATTGTCTCTCTTATGTTTGGGGGGGACAGTCGTTGTGTCCGTCATTGTTTCAGAAAGATAAAGTGTTATTTATATTTGAAAAATCATGCTATTTTCTTTTGAAAAAGAGTCAGTTGGAAAGAAAGAAAGTGTTGAAAAGCACTTATCTTTAAAAAAAAAAAAAGACAAAAGTTGCAAAAGAGTAAAAAGAGTCTTGTTCAGAGAAAATAAGAGTGGGGAAAATACTTGTGTTAGAAAGAAAAGAGTGGTAAAAACAATGAGAGTTAAAGAAAATGTATTTATGATTTCCGAGTCCTACTGTAGACACCCATTTAGTTTTAAGTTGGGTGTTGACTTTGAAAATAGCAGTAAGGATGGTGATAAGTGACTTCTGCTTTTCATTGTCGTCGTCTTATGACCTAGTTGTTAGTTTCAAAGTCTTTCTACGAGTAGCTGTGGTTCAAACCGATGTTAGTGTGTGGAAACCTCAAGGGCTAGTAGCCGGTCTTTCAGATGTAAAAGTCTCAATGTAAAAAGGGAGTGTGCAGATTCCTTAGGGGTATTTGAAAACGTTTTCTGTTTTTTAAAGGAAAAAGGATTTTGAAAGAGAAAGTTTTTATCATTTCAAACTTGGTTTATAGTGACTAAGCTTACAAAGGCAATAGAATGGTAGGCTTTGACATCTTTTCCCTGAGACAATTTATGATTGAACATCTCGGTTGCTTTTGCTTTACCTTGTCCATGTGTTAGAAAGCTGATTAAAGTTGCTAAGTTTTGCCTGAGGACAAGCAAAAAGTTAAGTTTTGGGGTGTGATTACACTTGTTTACATGCGTAAAAAGAAGATTTTAGATGCTGTTTTTACTATGTTTTAACTTTGTTTCAGACTTTTTCTCGGTCGTTTGAGTTCCAATTCATGCAAAATTCATATATGATGATTTGTGGTTGGCTTATATTGTATTTATGACATTTTAGGACCATTTGGGAGTGCAAATTAATCAAAACAAGCAAAAAGACGGAAAAACCTTCATTGTTGGTGCCAGGCGCCTGGTAGGCTGCAGAAATCCTGGTTTTCTTCCAACTTTGCCCTTAGTGAAACGCGTCTTCCAATGCGTTTTGGTGGTTCCAACCGATGCATACGTGTAGAAGAAGTGTTCCACTATCAGTTTGAGCATGATTTGGTCAGTCAAAGGAGTTGGAAATGGGTGATCCACCAGCGTTTTAGGACCTACCTAACCAATTATGCACAGCTATAAATTCCAGCAGCTTCTACACCAAATTCATCAAGCCTTGCATCCTTCTCTTGATCATTCTTAGTGTTTCTTTGTTGCTTTCTAAGTACTTTTGAGTTGCTTTCATTAGTTGATTTTAGTTTTTAAATCCCGAGCACTTTACATTCCTTTATTGAGCTTTGTTTTGTTTCCATTGTTACTTAGTTATTTTCTACCTATTCAAATTTATAAAAATCCAGCACTTAGCTTGTCTTTACTTTGCCTTTACTTTATTTTTAGTTAAGAGAATTGTGGTTTTGGAGGAAAGAGCACGTGACACTCCCCCTTGCTTGAAAAAGAAGGGCGAAGCTCTCAATCCCGAGCAAAACTCTCCGTTAGTTAACTTTTGTTTTTCACACATGTATTTCAATTTCAACCATTTTACTTGCTGTATTTTCTTCAATATGTCTTTCTAAATTCCCGTCTCTAGCCCGGTTATGGATAGTTGGCCTTTTATTTCTTAAAAGGGTTGCTAAGAAGTAGTGTTTTTGCTTTCTACTCATTGCTCAACATATTTTCCCAAAAAGTTAGGATTTAGAGAAGGCCACTGAAAGTCTTAACAAGTCAATAATGAAAAGGTTGCTAAACCGAGGAGAGGAGCGCCTTAGACATAAGGGTTCCGGTTAAGTAGCCTAGACATAGGACCTTAACCCGAGGTTGCGACTATTTCCATCCTAAAACTAAGATATCTCTCATAATAGACACATTAGGGAATGTCTTAGGACTTTGAACTTGCTTAGACATAAGTCAAGTGAAAAGCGTAGTCGTTGGTTCCTAAAGTAAAATGCAGATCGTCCTTAGCGTATCCTTGATTCTTTGTTGGCTAACTTGAAATAATTCGGGCTAGGTTTTACCATTATAAGACCAAATCCCAAATCCAAAACCATTATTTGTGACCACTTCCCATGTTACAAGAATCACTCATTTCAACGTTCACTATTGATTAAAACTTTAGAGTTTGGAAATTATTTAGAAGTCCTTGAGGATCGATACTTGGATACTCCATCCATTTTATATTACTCTAACAGGTGTGCGCTTGCATCTATAGAACTGTTACCACGCTTAGTGCGTGCGTTCAGCATAACCTCAGTCACTGATATACCGTGAGCCTATCTCCATCCTCGTGTTGCAGGACCCACCACAGAACGTAGGCTCCGAGCACGGTAGACCACCCGTTAGGGGCGAGCTGAGCTGGGGCAAGGTTAACCGCGCTAAGGAACCTTTGGATGAAGGGATGAAGTGGAAGTTTAACCCCCCTATTGAATATCAGGGGATAGAAACTGACGATGCCCAGAGGAGGGTCGTCGAGGTGCTCTCCGATGCTGGGTACCCTAAGCTCTACGGAGTTGGGGATTAGGAAAGTTTTACGAAGCTCGGCCAACCTACCTACCGAGCAAGTCGAGGGAGGAAGCTCGGCTGCCGGACCAGGGTTAGGGTTCCCCGGGTGGAAGCTAGATTGGAGTCCTCTACAGTGTTATTTGCGCTAGACGGCCCAGACGACGACTCACTAGATGAACTACTCATGGTCAGATCTAAAGGAGAAGTGTAAAGAACTACCTAGAGGAAAAGGGAGAGTGTACCTGACTTGGACAACGGCCGACGTACACAAAAACTTCGAAGTGAAAAGTGAAAAGTAAAAGATGAAAAACTTTCACCTTTTATAGGGCAACCCGGAAGCATGAGGGTCGTCCAATCGAGGGAGAAGCAACAGACAAGATTTGTCCACACCAGACAGTCTCCATGGCGACGTTTGAGTTCTCGAGGCAAAAACTAGGGATGACGACATCCGTGACGTCACACGCGAACACGTGGATTCAACCCATCTCCTGTTAACTCGGAGTCCTTCGTCGAGCCGACCTTCGCCCCACCGAAGTGGGGGCCAATGTTGGATACGAATCTGGGCTTGCCACGTGTCATATTCGAAAAGGCGAATAGAACCAACGCGCACACAAAATATGAAAATTGAACTCCAAAACACTTAGGTCGGCAGACTGAGTATGAGCTAGGACATCGAGCCGACCTAAGACAAAGTCCGTAACGCGGTCTCTTCTGAACCCAACAACACGACGCGTTTTTAGGGGGTGTCAGAATTCCTATCGGGCCTAGTTTCTATAAATAGAAACCCTTGCCTTAAATGAAAGGTAAGCAATGCTAGATTGACTCGACAAGTTGGCTCGGACTAGAACTGACTTGCTCGTCGGAGTGCTAACTTTGTTTTGCAGGTCCCAAGAGTGTTGTGGGAAGGTGTTGGAACGTTGGCCGTAGTTCATGCTGCACGTTCCGATCTACGCTACATTCGAGCTCAGCAATTTCGAGCTCCAACAATCGTAAAAAATTATTCTTGTATATCAAAGTACGATTTGTAGGAAAATGGGGCCCAAAATTTTGCACATTTCCTTTTAAGAATATATTTTCTTTGTTTGATAAAAATACATAAACATGGGTAATTTGGTAATTTAAGCTTCCTCCAAAACGGGCCTCGATAAGTTTTCCTTTTCAGAGTAAAAAGCTTATTTTATGGGCATGTTCAGAGATAAAAATGATCTCTTTCTCCTCATATTTTGCTTAAAGTGATTACATATTGATAAAGAGGGAAAAAAATTAACACTTCTTGATAAAATTGAAAGTGGAATGTTTTGAGATAAAAGTATATATTTTGTTGGTCAAACATGGCAGTAACTCATGATTTTCCATTTCGTAAGAAAAATGCACCTATCTCATTTTTAGAGTTTTAAGTAAACGCACATGTAGATGGCATCCCACAAATTGGTTGCCTCAGTCAAATTGACTTAGTCTATTCAAGAATTATTCGCTTTCAACAAAATCCCAATACTTTCCCGTTATTTTGGTGGGAGATTTCAACCATCTCCATGTCTATACCCTCACGACATAAGATTGAAAGATCCAAACTTTCCACTTCAGAGTGGAAATGGTCGTGGCCAAAAATGGAGACCTCCCTTCATCATCCATTTTACTTAATTTTCAATCTTAGATCATAGCTAGAATTCATTAATTTTCAGTCTTAGATGATGGCTAGAATTCATTGTACTTTTTCCTTTGTCATTTATTGTTTTTCAAAACCTTAGTTTCTACGAAATTCCCTTGTTAAGCTTGTTTCAATTCGTTTCAAGTTCTATTTCATTTGTATTTCGATTTTTCGCATTCCTTTAATGCTTTCTAGAAAGTTTTAACCCCCTTCAAGCTTAAAAGATAAGAAGTCTAAGTTAAGGCTCGTTTTACCTTTGTTATTCCTTAAATTCAATCAATCGAAAGTATTTTTTTCATTTCCTTTAGCGTATTCCATTACTAAAATATGCATTAATTTAATTTTCAAATCTTTGTGGAACAGCTTAGGAAAATCTAATAAATTTTAACATGGAAAAAAAAACACTGCCTAGTGTCACAACCATACTAGTAGAGAGTAGGTTGTGACGCCCATGTAGTAGACGAGTGGTGGCGACCGTCGGGCCATGTTAAGAGCCGAGAGAGAAGTATCATGATGCGACCAAGGAGGATGGTGCATCATCTATCACACCCCAAGGATGTGCACAATAATACCTAGAGAAGGCGTATGCAGAATGCAAGGCGAAGGCGATGTCATCGATGTCAGTGACAAGCTCAACAGGGGCTAGTTGAGGCCTCGGGCCGTGACCCTAGAAGTCGAGGTTCCGTCCAGAGTTTGGACGAGATTCTTTAGAGTTAGATACATATTAGTGAGATATGCAGGCATGCCAAGTTTTGTGTCGATCGAAGTTCAGACGTGCGCTCTACGTTGACGGGTGACTCCTCGCCACTTTGCACGTACACGCCTGTTAGACCAAGATTGACTTAGAATGTACTATAGAGGGAGGCATGGTGTCAGCTGTCCACCACCCCTGGTCCTTGTGGCTTTAGTGAGCTACCCCATGACACATGCTTCTGTCATGGCGCGAGTGAGCTTTGCAAGACCACGGTCTCGGGCGTCTTCCTTCGAGAATGGGAACCTCAAGGATAATGTCGGATGACACGGATGCGCCAACATTACGCCTCGTGCCATGGGCTGGAGGTTGCACATAGGACCGTTATACGCTACTGTATGCTGGAACGACACAGCACAAGCGCAAGAGTCGTTGTGCTCCGGTTATGTTCTGATGGGTGGATGTTCGAAAGATCCCGATCATAAATACAAGTCCATGGGTCGGTTGTTGGTATGTGTATCTGAGTGAGAGCAACGAAGTCCGATGACATCTTGATACTCGGGGTGGCATCCTATAGTACCGGTGGGCCCACGACAAGTGAGAAAAAGCTAGTCTTGGCTTGGTAAGCTGCAAGACTCATCCTGATTGCTAAGTTTAGTCATTCCTTGTCCGGATGTCGACAGGGATCATCTCGAAAGTTTTCGGTAGGGCCGTTTAACCCCTTATTGACTAGTTCTCGACACGAATGGTTTTAGAGGCATCTGATGGGCTCGATAAGCTACCTTTGACATAGTTAAGCGGCTGGAACCTCCTGGTCGGTGTTTTAAGCATGTTTTGAACACGTCGAAGATCAGAACTCATCCCGGTAAGGTCCAGGCTCATCGTAGGAGCGGGACGGCCGAGTTTCCAAGAACCAAGATGGTTAGAAATGAGTTGCAACGTCGCATTTAGAAGACCTTGGTCTAAAGTAAAGGCAAGGTAGAGCCGTAGGGCTTGGCCTAGTGTAGAGCCAAGCCGACCTCTCTCGCGACTGTAGCTGGCTTGGCTCTACACTAGGCCAAGCCCCATGACGCGACGTGCATTGTCGAGACAAATCAGAATTCTGCATGTAAGTGAAGCTCGGTTGAGGAAGAAAGAACCTCGCTTAAGGTCTGATGAAGCCACAAAGCGTGCAAAAAGTGTATTGGGGCTAGAGTTCCGCGTAAGGGCTGGCCATGGTCTAGCTTAGATCATGGCGCCTGCGTTTGAAAAAGGTACGACCGTTACACCTAGCGCATTTTTTGTTAGCTCCTCAACACATTCATTTCTTAATCAATTTCTTAAGTTGGTCACTTAGGAGATTTGTTAAACTAAAGCCTAACACTGAAAGGGTTAGGATAGGTAATTTAATCGAGAGCTAATATGGGACGTGACTTAGATATAAGTGCATGAACCATAGTCCTAGACATAGGCCCTCTGACCCGTAAAAGTACGTGAGTTTATAATAACATTATAATGTTGTATCCACATATGGACATATGACATTAGGTTACCCTAGGTTTTGAAACAACCAAAAGCCATTCGTGGTAAGAGTATAACTCAGTTTCCAGTTTCCATAAGGTGTTAAGTAGCGTCTCGAACATTATTCTCTAGTATGCCATTTTGTCTAAAACTAAGACAAGAAGCACATGGGTTGTAATGATTGAGTAGCTTGATATTTGCAAAACCAAATAAGTACTTTATTATCTCTTTTTACGAATAAAACTCAATAGTAATTTGAAATGTTTTACCAAATTCAATTTAAAGCAAAAGTCCTCAAGGATACAATCTTGAAATTATTTGTCCTTGTATTATTTGTGACTGTGTGCACTTACACGCTTTCTCTTATCTTTTGCGGTAGAGAAATTCCCCAGAGACGTATGTATTAACAAGAGTGTAAATATATGAGATTTTAGATATTTTTATAATTAGTGTCACATCGTCATCACAACGTGGAGCAGTCGACGCCATCCCATGAAGGGTTTCTTTCGAGATAAGAGTTTAGATTTGCCACCAATCATCTACGAGGTGTGATTTGTCACGTATTTAAAAAAAAACTTGGTATGCAATAAACAGATTTTGGTTCGGTAGTCGACTGAGCGTAGAGAATGTGTTAGCACCCTATGACACCCATTCGAAAATGGTACCATATGTTGTTAGAAATTATCCTATTATATTATTTTGTCCAAAATAAAATATTTTTGTGCTTTTATTTAAATGTCTCATATTTTATTAATTCATACTTTATTTTAAAATATGAACTAATAATTATGAGTGGCACGAAGGCTGTTAGAGATTTTTATCACCTTGAGAATATTGGAAGGTTACAATTCCCGTCATTGGAGTTTTTGAAATAATTATTTAGTAAACAAAATAATAAATAAAAAATAATTTTTATTTGAACGTACATCGAGACGTAAGTGTTAGCACTCAAGATTCTTACCAGTATACCAACAACCAAAGATGTAAACTTTAATTTCTTTTACCCATAAAAGGTTTAATTTATTTTTTAAAACTAAAAAAAAAAAACATACGAACTTTTTTAAATTAAAACAACAAAAAACTTTTTATTTATTTTCAAACTAAAGAGATTCTTTAAAGACAAACTTTTATTTCTTAATTTAGAAAAAAAAATCTGTTTTACTTAAAACATATTTTCTTTGCTAAGATCTTTTCCAAAATTATAACCACCAAACTTGTTTAAAAAAAATTTCACCCCACTATTTTAAAAACATCTGTTTTATGTCATTTTTTTTTGGCAAAATTCATTTTAATAAATTTTAAAAAATGGTGGATTTGCAAAGCTCTTAAGACTTTAATTAACCAATATTGCACGTTTAGAAAAATATATAAAATAAAACTCTTGTCTCACTTATCTTCTAATTTAAAACAAACTTTTATTTACTTTACTGTTCATAAAAAATAAATAAATAAAAAAAACTGATTTTCATTTTTAAAACAAAATTATTTTAAAAAATCTTTTACTCTTTTTTTTTTAAAGAAACCTATTTAGGAAACCCTACTTATGAAAGAAAGTCCTTTATTTTAAAGAAAAACAAATTTTTAAATTACTTTAAAAGAAAAGATGAACTCTCTCTATTTTAAAGCTTTTATTACAAAATCTTTATTTAAATTTATAATTTATTTAAGATTTGCTTTCTTAAAATAAAAAGAAAGGAGAAATTCTTTTTTGAAATAACACACAATAAGGAAGGAAGAAAAAATGTACAGTGCGATACTTTATTTTCGCAGAAGCTTTGTACACTGGGGTTGTGGACGTGTTGTTGCAGGAAAGGATTGGCAGAAGGTCAACGGAAGTTGCTGCCACTGCCGATCTATTGTACCGCCGCCACTCTCGTTCATGCTATCATCCCGCCGCTGCTGTCGGAGTTTGCGGTTGTTGGGTGTTGTGGTCGTCGCCTGTGTTGTTCACGCTATCGACTCGTCGTTGCTGCCGGAGTTTGTGGTTGTTGGGTGTTGTGGGTGGTTTTCGATGGGAAGATAAAGGTGAAACAAGGAATGAAGGAAAAAGAAGAGATGGATGAATGAGAAAAGTTGGAGGAAGAAGATGGAGTTGGGGTTATGGGTGAGTGAGAGACGATAAAAAAAAAAAGTTTTATTCAAAAACTTGTTTCCCCGTTTTACATTTATCTCCTTCCTTTCATCTGTATGTCTCTTCTATCTCATCTGTACTGTGAAACGTTCTCTTAAATACTAAAAAAAATCAACAGTCATGCTAAAGGAATTAAATTAGAGAAAAGGGAGCAAGAACAACAAGAAGAAATTGGCACGTAGTGGGCTTTGACACGTTAGTGGGCTTTGACGAACGAAAAGGGGAAACAAAACAAAATTTAACAAATCCTTTTGTTTAAAATAAAATCATTTTTAATAAAAATAATAAAATCAATTTCTTTACTTAAAATACAATCCTTATTTATTTATATATTTTTTATTTTAATAATAAATCAAATTCTTTTAAAACAAAATCTATTTTTTTAATTTAATTAAAACTTTACCTTAAAACCAATTAAGATAAACTTTAGTTTTTCTTTATTTTAAACTAAAATAGCCAAAATAAAATTAATTAAAATAAACCAACCTATGAAATAAATAAAATTAAACCGGACCAAATACGGTGTCTACTATCCAGGAAAGTGGGTAGTTGTATATGAAACCTTTAAAAAAGGAGGATACATTTTCAAGTGGCTATGTGAGGTGGATTCAGTCGAAAAATCTATTAGTATTTAAGCTAATATACATAGTTTTTGTAATTATTAACTATAAATAAATGCACATAACAAAAATTTATATAAAAAAAAAATATATATATATATATATGGAGAATATGTAGGTAATTAATAAATTTTAAACAAATGCTATATTTCTAATTATTTTTTAACAAGATGTTATATTTGTAATTACTTCTATACGAGATGGACTTACACCTATTTTCTAAATTGAATCTACCATTCAGTTTACTATTATTAAATAAAAAAAAAGTTGGTAAATATACTTTTTAAATAATCTTAAACATATACCCTTAAGAATTTAAAGTGAAGTTTAATAAAACAATCTCTAAATCAACCAACCATTCACAAACAATCAACAGAGAATCCATGAACTCAAAAGCTACACTTCGACACTTCATGAATTACTTCGCATTTAAATTGAATTCAGTGAAAAATATAACTGTTTATGCAAGGAGTTGCACAAAACTATTCACGAATCTAGCTCGAACCCGATCTCCGGCTCGACCTGAACCTCGGAGTGAACCTGCACAAGAGGGCAAACTCTCCGACGATCAAGTTAGTATAGGTCGGACTCAATATTTAGTTCGAGGTCGGATTCCATACCTGAGTGTGAAATGAGGCCCTCTATTTATAGGTGGTGGGTCCGACAACACTCACGACTGGCGGCTATCCTTGTTTTTTGTCATGTCGAACCTGTCGGGTTTGACCAGATCGAACCCCGACTTTTTACACTTAGCCTTATATATGGACAAATTTGGTCTGCTCGACAGGTTCGAGGTGGACCTCGAATATTCTTTTATTTCTAAGCAGCACTGAGCGTCCTCCACGTGTCCACAACATTTTTTCCCCAAACAAAAATAAAGGCCGCAAGATAAATGAGTCAATAAAAATGACATTTGAAATTAGCAACAATTATTCTATTTCTTTATGAGAATAATAAAATGTAGGTCAAACTTGAGGTATAAAATATGGTTTTAGAACAACAAAATGGAAGTTTACGTGATTAAGAATGAATAAACCACCACTCAACCCAATTTAATTCATATATTGCATATCTAACAATCAAACCAGAAAAAAAGCAATAATAATTGAAAATTAAAATAGATAACACATGTAACGGCCCGAGTCCCTCAGGTTAGCTAGTCTCGAATCAGGTGATTTTTCATTTAATATTAAATTGATTGTTAATTAAATTTATCTATATTTATCGGGCTCTAAAAAAATCTAATTAAATTAATAATTACCGAACTCCGTATGTTGGGTCTTGTTTTATGGGGAATGGACTTCTTTTCTCTTGGGCTTCGATGGTTGGGCCTCCATTGTGGTAATTTGGTTTTAAAACAAAACAAAATAAAAGAATACAAAAAAAAAAACCCTAGCCCAAGCCCTTTTCTCCCTTCTTCTTCTTTCTTCTACCCTAGCCCCCCCCCCCCCCCCCCCCGATTTCTTCTTCATTTTTTCCAATCCAGCCGCCCCCCTTCCTCTCGTTTTCCGGCAAGTCGCACTGGTTGCTAGCCACTCCGAACGGAACGACGACACCCACGGCGGCGGCGGCGCGACACAAATTGATGTGACCGACGTCCGACGGCGACCCGGCGTACCGACAACGTCGTCTTCGTTCCAGCATGCCGCGCGACCCGTTTCTACGTGCAAGACCGTGGCGCTCCTCCGCGAACAGCAAGTCCCACGGCGGCGCTCCTCCGGGTTCTGCAGCAGATTCGGATACCCAGCAACGGCGGCGCGTTTCCCCGACAATCTGCAACGAACCAGCGCGGCCTCCTCCCCGCGGCAGCGCACGGTGAACGGGCGGTACAGCAGCGGAACGGCGGTCACTTGCTTCTACGAGCTGACGAACAACAACTCCAGCGGCGGGATTTGTACGTTACAGCGGTGTTTAGGACGTTTGGCGGTGACCCACATCCGTTCGAAGCTCGATTTAGGCTACCCACACCTTGGCGAGTTAGATCTAGGTGACCCACATCTATACGAAGTCGGTTTTGGTGCTAATGCGTCATTCGAACCCTTTTAGAGTTAATTTTGAAGGATAAATAGCGTACGTAACGTGCTGTATTTTCTGTTTTGGTGTGCTTAGGGTGAGGTCGACGCAAAACTTAAGGGCGAGGTCGTGGGTAAGTTGACAAGGGGCGTGTGCGTGTGTTAATGTATGCTCGATGGTCTCTAACGTGCTGATTTTGTGGCGTTAAATGCTAATTTTGTGATGTCATTGTGCTAAATAATTTTCGTTGTGTTAGTCGATATACTTGGAATGGTGTTGGATATTTGTCGATGAAAATGGTGAGTTTTCTACTTGCTAAACTGTGAGTATTGCTGTGGTAATGTTTGTTGCCTGGATATGCATGTTTTGTTCGGCGTGTTTAGTTAGCTATTATCCTTAGTAATACTTGCTAAATAATAATGTTGGATATTGAGCATAATTGGGTTATTATTATTTCGTTATTAGAAAGTTGTCAAGGTTGTGAAAGCATGCTGAACTGTACTTGTGAGTTGAAAGATGCAGGGTTAGTGGTAAAAGAAAGTATATAGTAAGACTCGGGTGAAAGCTCGATTTCTGGAAGGAATGAAGGAGTGGGTGTTAGGGCCTCGGGTATAAATGGTCGGGGACTGATACGTCACTAATGAAGTATCAAGGCCTCGGGTATAAATGGTCGAGGGTCGATACGAGGAGTCCTTTGGAGGGAGAGTATTGGAGCCTTGGGTATAAATGTTCAAGGGCCAATAGATGGTGAAGTCATCGGGGCCTCGGGTATAAATGGTCGAGGGCCGATGCAGCAGGGTCGGGGCCCTGGGTATAAATGGTCAGGGGCCGACCCTACTCGAAGGAGATAACTGTGGAAGGGTAGGATAACTGTGATAAGTGTAGAGGTACTTGTGATGTTAGGGAGACTGGAGGTTGGTTGTTAACGTGTTTCCTGGTTGTTGTTGTCACTAAAATTTTATGGAATGTGTATATGTTTGAATGCATATTGTAATGAAAAGCATGATTTCGAATGTTTCTTGATATAGTTGAGCATAATGTGTGTGTGTGCTGGTGAGGGCTACTTACGGAGTATATTTTATATACTCACCCCCCCCCTTTACAATGATTGTTTCAGGTGAAGGACTCGTGGGCGACCATGGTGATGGGACGGAGGAGACATGACGAGCGAGGACCATAGGCTGCTTAGTCACTCTTGCTTAGTTTAAGTGATTAGTTAAGACATTATGTTAGGGTCAATAGACTATTTGTTCGTGTTTGAATAATTGGAATATTTTCCCTTGTTGTTAGTTTCATCTCGGGATAAGTGCCTATTTTAGTTTTATTCCATGCTTTGAGTTTTGCCTAGTTTGAATAATAAACTTGTCTCGTGAGGTGGCCCACGAATGTGGTTGAATGATATACTATGAGATTGATTTGTCGTTAAATTGATGAGAATTGGAATTTGATTTTATAAATTTATTTGTATAGGGAGCTGGCATGACGTATTTGGGGGTTAAGTTTAATTAGTTGGGTAGTTAACGCGACCTAGAATTGTGTGGGAAATTCTGGGTCGTTACAACACATTAATGTTAGCACTCTAGAATAACTCTTGACATAAGAAACCTTCTAACTTTCTTTGACATATATTTGAGGCATATATACTTTCCAAATTATTGGAGGTAGACTACACACGGCCGACCTAGACGTGGTGAGGCCTGGAGAGCCGACCTGGGAAGTCGGTCTTGGTGACTTGTACGAGTAAGGTGGCCACGTCACCTCATCCTTTGGAGCGGGAGCCGGATCGGTCATTGCCAAGGACCAGCAGGTATTCAGCAAGCCCCTCCCCAAGCACCGGATTGCATCGATGGGACGTGTATCTACCCAACTACCGCTATAAATACACCCTTCATCCATGACTCCATGTATGAAAAATCTGTCTGACGCTGATCTGTTGAGCTCGGATTATTACTGACTTGGGCATCGGAATGGCCTACCTATTTTGCAGGTACCTCTGAAAAATAGCCCAAGTGTTGCTAGCCGATCTCTCAGGTCGTCCTCCGTGTCTTGGCAGATTTTTGCATCCACAGTTGGCATCGTCTGTGGGGAATAGACAGTCATCAGCCGATATCAAATAGATTGCTCGAAAGCTGGCTATGGTGGAAGGTTCCCAAACCTCAAGCAATCATCACTCCAAGGAACCGGTTAAGGATCCTAGAGCTCAGCCTGGTGCTTCCAAACCACTGATAGGACAGAAGCCAAAGACCAGGGCCGACTCCCAAAGGTCAAAGTCTCACCTTCATGTCGAGGTGTTGTTCGATCCGCAAGATGAAATTGACGCCATGAGGGCTTACGTCGCAGCCCTGATGGAGGCGCTGCAAACGGCGGGCGTGCCGCTCCCAGAGCTCCCTGACTGTAACGCCCCGCGTTCTCTGACTCGTCTTTTTAGAGATAAATAGTGTCTTTGGATTTTTTTCCCTAAGCTGATAACCTTAATTATTGGATTTTATAATTTTGAAATTCTAATTTTTGGCTAAAGTAGAATTAAGTTTAATTTCATTGGATTGAGATAATTTAAGTTCTCGACCTGTGTGGGAGATTTTTAGTTAAATCTTAAATTCACGGGTTTTAAGATTTTTCTTCATAAATTCTACTTTCCTTTGAATTATTACACTTGGGTTGTAGAGTTTCAGTTAACTATTTTATTTTGGATTGTTGTGGGTTTTATTTGATTTCTATAGTGTAATTTTGGGGCTTATGATTTGGACCATTGTGGTTTTAGTTTGGCCTCCTTTAAGAAGAAGAAATTCAAACAAAAAAAAAATAAAAAAAATAAACCTTAACAACATCTTGTTCTCTTTTTCCCCTTGCCAGCCGCCAGCCCCCCCCCCCCCACCAACAAATTTCTTCTTCTTCTTCGAGCATCCCAGCCGGCACCCTGTTCCTTCTTGTTCTCCGGCGAAGCGGCACAGCAGCAGAAGAGAGCTCCACGCCAGCGTCCTCCCGCAGCAGCTCGCGGCGGCGCACGAACAACGGTGTCCGATTTCCCACGGCGGCCGCGTTCCTCAGATCCTCGACGACCCACGCGTTTTCGGCCCCATCTGAACAGGTCCTCGTTCCGGCGGCTTCGGGCAGACCACGAGCGAGTTCGGTGGCAGCGACGTGTGACTGCTCTGATTCCCTCGACGACTTTAGACGCTTACCCACACCTGTCCGGAGTTCGATTCGCGGTACCCACCCCTATTTAGACTCAAGCCAGCATTACCCATCGCTTTTGACATCGGAACAGAAGCATAAGGACATTCGAACTCAGTTTTGGATGCCCGAACCTCCTCGGCGTCGACCCACTCCTTATCCAAGAGGTTTCATGGTGAGATAGTAGGTAACGGATCATCTAAACTCACTTTCGATGCAAACTAAGTGTTTCTAACATGAATGCTAATCAAGTTTGGTTTGCTTTTGGATTTAGGAACCCTTCGGTGAACTTGGTAGCGCATTAGAACTTTGTTGTAAGTAGTTGCTTACTGGAGGGATTGGTTGTTGTGTGCTGATATGATATGGTTGTTTGCTCGTGTGCCCATGTGTGATACTTGCATGTCTCTTGTCGTTGTTATCATTTAGTAAACGTCATTGTTGATAAAATTGTTGATATATCTTGGGAAAGGTATGTGGTTGTGTGAATAAATTGTAGCCAAGTAATCCTGGATGACTATGATTGAATTGCTATTATGTTCTAATTGGTTTTCATGATGAAATTTGTATACCGGTACTATAATCTGTTGTTTCGAAAGCGTATTGAATATTTATGAGAAATCGGTTGTGTTTGATGTATGCTGGGTATTTATCAATTATATTTTGGGTTAAGTGGTTGTTTGTGCTTTTTCTGTGAACGATGCCTGCTGGAGCTGTTGGATCATGTTGGACTATTTTAGATTGATTGGCTTTTACATATGATCATTTTGGTGTATCGCATATTGGACTGTTATGAGATTGTTGATGCATGAGGCATGGCGTAGTAGCAAGTAGGACTCTTATGAGAATTTTGGGACATAATAAAGTAAGTAGCACGGGGGCGGGTGTGTGCGTTGATGTGTGTTAATAGAAATTGTTCTTGCTGATTTTACATTATAAACATGTTTCTCTTATTATTTTAATTGTTGGACAGGTTTGTGAGGTCGATGATGTTATTGTAACTTGCGGTTATTTTACATATTGGATATGTATATGACTGGTATTCATGTTTGTTGTCTGCAACTTTAGGAACTTACCGATATTGTATGGTTGGTTGGAAGTGATTAGGATTTGTTATGTTGTGAAAAGCATGTTATGTGAAGAATGTCATAGGGTTGTTTGTCGAAGCTTTGTGTTTGTTGAAGCTTTGTGTGCGCTATGCTGTGAGCAGGTTGGTTGTTGTCAAACTTTGTGTTATTGAGACCCGTGATGCATTGAAATCTTACTAGTGGTTGTATTGTTGTTGGGCTTTGTGGTGGTTGGTGTTATTAGGGAAGTAGTACTGAAATCCTGGTTGGAGGGTAGAAATGATATGTGGAGTTATGAAAGTTACGAAGTGAATGGGTGAGTGTCAGGGCCTCGGGTATAAATGGTCGAGGGCTGATACGTCACTAATTGGGTATCGAGGCCTCGGGTATAAATGGTCGGGGGTCGATGCGAGGAGTCTTTCGAAAGGAGAACTATTGGGGCCTTGGGTACAAATGGTCAAGGGCCAATAGACGGTGTAGTCATCGTGGCCTTGGGTATAAATGGTTGAGGGCAGATGCTGCAGGGTCGGGGCTCTGGGTATAAATGGTCAGGGGCCGACTCTGCTCGAAGGAGTTAACTGTGGAAGGCAAGAGTAGCTGTAATTAGCGTAGAGGTACTTGAGATGTTAGGGAGACTAGAGGTTGGTACTGGTAGTTAATGTCTTCCTGGTTGTGGTTGTCACTGAATTTTATAGAATGTGTCTATGTTTGAATGTATAATGTGATGAAAAGCATGACTGTGAATGTTTCATGATTTTGTTGAGCATGATTTGTGTGTGTTGATCCTTTAATAAGCATGACACGTTGTTCCTTGATAAGTATGATATTTGTGCGTCACCTTTCAGATAAGGGCTGCTTACTGAGTACTGTGGTTGTACTCATCCCTCTTTTTCCCCTCCAGTTCGCAAGTATCGAGCTAGCTCTTGGGATGGTGATGGCGAGAAGGAGGCTTGATCGGAAAGACCATTAGCTATGCTGTGTGCAATTAAATTTCTTTTAGTTAGGATAGTTGTGGCCATTTAATGTTGTAGTTGAGTTGGTAGTGGTTGGTTTTGTTTAGTTTTATTGTCTAAAGGATGTCGTAAGGTTGCCGATTCATTGTTCTTTTAGAGCATTAATTTTGTTAGCCTCTTGAACTACGAGATTGTAATCCACTTAGGATATTTATGAATACATTTGTTTAAGTTGATCGTACTTGAATTAGCTTGTGCTTCATTGCCATTCGAGATGTTAATATTCATTTAGTGGATGGTTTATAGTTAGTAAGGTTTCCTTGAAGGGTTTCGTTAATGTGAAGTCGGTATTAAAAAGTTTATCTGTATAGGATGTGAGTTTCTCTTGAAACATTACTGTTGTTGTTCTAATTGTTCAAGCTCTCATGAGTGTTGGAAATCAGAGTAGCGCAGCAGAAGCGTGGTAGTTTTATTGCTTAGTGTTGTTGTGAAGAAAATTCTCTTGTTTATGTGAAAATTTTAGGTAGGCTTAGTAACGGTCCCTGTTTGGAAATGGTGAAATTCTTGGGGCGTTTCACTGATGCTGAGGTTCAGGATCGGGAAAGATCGTCGAGGCCGACCAGGACGGGTCGTTGGGGCACAACCTGTCGAAGCTCGTCCTAGGAGGAAAAAATTTCCTGCAGGAGCCGGAGGACATGTGCACCCACCTCTCTTCGATGAACAAACGGGACGTCTACAACAAGTTAGACCGACAACGCTCCAAAAAGGCCAATCCCTCAACAAGGTCGGAATCGGTCGACAATGGGGACTTATTGCTGCGGTTCGAGCAGCTCTGGAAGGAGCTCAGGTGTGACCTTCGAAGGGTCTAGGGAAAGCCCATCTCAGACGACGATGAGCCTGACGAGCAACCATTCACTCAAGCAATCCTGATCGTGCCGATCTCGTCCAAAGGGAAGCTCCCAAGCTTCGACAAGTATGACGGGTTCACATATACGGTGGATCACGTGGAGACCTATAACTCACTGATGGACTTCCACGCTTACCCCGACGTGATGAAGTGCAGAGCATTCTCTGTGACTCTGCAAGGGTCCGCGACGAAATGGAACCGACAGCTTAAGCCCCACTCCATCTCCTTTTGGAAGCAGCTCCGCACGGCCTTTGTGGCCCGGTTCACAGCTCAGCAGGAGACGTAACACCCAGCTCAATACTTGCTCAGGCAGAGGGCAGGCGAGAGCTTGAGGGACTACGTTATGAGATTCCTCGCCACGCAGATCACAGTGGCTTGTAACGAGGAGTTCGCATCCTCGACGTTTCATTCGGGGGTCCGGCATGAGCAACTGAAATGGTCACTTGCTAAGAAGCCCAAGCTCACTATTTAAGCCAGCATAGAGCGAGCTCGAAAGTTCATGCAGGCGAGTGAACTCATCCTGTCAAGGGAGGAACAACTGAGAACCAGCTCCTCGGGTGAGAGGAGAAGCCGGGACAGCTCCCTAGAGGTTGCCACCTCACCAACGGCAGAGTGAATGTGACTCTCGACACAAACAGGACTAGAAGCGCGGCCGACCTGAGAGGTATGACCGCTTTACCCCCTTGAACATACCCATAGCCGAGATCCTCTCCAACATACAAGATTCAAAGCTCGACCTGCTCACTCAGCCTAATCCCATGCACCAAGACCGTGAGAAGTGCAATAGGTCAAAGTTTTGTCACTTTCACAAGGATCATGGTCACGACACCTCCGATTGCTATGAGCTAAAGAGATAGATTGAGGGCTCATCCAGAAGAGTTACTTCAAGAAGCACGTAGGCCGAGCTCTCATCAGAGGAGGAAATAGAGCAGGCAGCTCCATAGGAGAAAGAGCAGAGACGGAGAGGACGCGTTTCCCCCCGTAGCGCGGGGATCGACCCACCGTGATTGACATGATTATCGGAGGGCCGAGCGGCGGTCACACTGGGAACAAGTGCAAAGCGCTGGCGAAAGAAGCCTGCTATGAGGTATGTTTAAGCTACGAACAGCTCACCCCTTACCAGATCTCGTTCTCATACGAAGACAGTAAGGGCCTGCACAGCCTTCACAAGGACACCTTGGTGATCGAAGACCTGATCGATGACGTGATGGTTAGACGCATACTGATCGACGGAAGAGCCTCCGCTAACATTTTGTCATTCTCGACTGACGTTGCTTTAAGGTGGGAGCGGAGCCAACTTAGGCCAAGCCCCACCCCATAGCCCTGGGGAGGGGAGCACCAAGTCCGCAAGATGGCAGAATTCGTGGTTGTTGAAGCCAGGTCGGCGTACAATGCAATATTCGACCGACCTGTCATCCACAGCCTACAAGTTGTGCCATTTACGCTTCACCAAGCGATGAAATACCCGACCCCCAAGGTTTGGGAATTGCGAGGGGCGCGCACAAAGCATTAAGGTAGTGCTACGCGGTAGCCGTCAAACCCACTTACAACGCCATCATTATGGGCCCCGAGCTCCACGCGAATAAACCACCCGACATAACAAACTTTATTTGCTAATGATTTTAATATTTCAAAGTGTTCACATTGTAAAGCTTGGAAAGTCAAATCCAACACCTTTTTAATCACTCGAATCGCAGTTCGAATGAATAATTTATGGCAAAAACAGGATTCGGAAGAAAAAGCACATATGGCAGGTGACATGGACCATCCAAAAAATTAGAAGCCAACACACAGTTTCCACAAATTTCTTCCACAAATTTCTCCCAATCCACAAATCTTCTCTATCTCCACAATTGTTTCTCAGCCTCCACCAATTTCTCTAAATCTCCATAATTCTCTTTATTCACTTTTCCTTATGCTTCCTCTTAATCTCCACCAGTAATAATTTGTTGCCACAAATCCAATCGCCAAATTTAATCCATGAAATTCTATTTCAACCACCAAATTCGCCTTTTTCTACACACCAATTATCCTAGCACAAGCTACATTTATTTTCTTCAATTATTTTGCTCTCAAAATTCCATTCTCTCCACACAAAAAGTTGTCTATATTTTTTTCTGAGAGATGCATTATATTGTAGCTGTTTAACTATTGCTTTAATGTAAAATTTGTAAATCTACCTTACAGTGTGTTTTTTTTAATTTGTAGTGCTAATTTTGCATTTTAGGTTTATTATTAAGGTGTGGGTACACCTTGGGTTGTGAGAAAACACAATTTGTTGGATCCTAAACCAGTAAAATGAATAATGGCTTTCTCTTTATCTTAGGACAAAGGGAGAGTCCATTGGTTTTGTTTTCACCTATAAGAGAGGCGATGTAGTAAAATGCCCAAAATATTTATGATGTCATTTCTTTCTCCCTACCTGTTTAATTTGTGCATTTAAGTTTTTCTTGATTTTTGTTATGCTTAATTTCATTTTAAAATCTAAAAGTTGGTACGTAACCGTATTCAACCCCTTCTAGCATTGTCATGGGATCCTACACATGGTAGGAAGACGATTACAGTTTCTGTCATTGTTACAATGCTCCTTACGATGCTACTAGAAGGGCATTAATGGATGTGCACACGGGATAGTTAACAATGCGAGCACAAGATCAAGAAGTGAAGTTTTCTGTCTATGCTTCCAGAAAGTATCTAGCAGAACTTGAAGAGTGTTTGGTCGTAAAAATTATGGAAAAATCATTGTTAAAGGAGTTTGGTCAAGCATAGATGCTATAGCTGAAGAAGATTTTAGTGATGAGAATAAAGAGATGACGGTAAAGGAAGGTGCTGCTGCTGAAATAGTGACCCCATCACCAGTAGAAGAGTTTAAAAATATTGAGCCATCGGAAGCCACAACGTAGAATGCAAAACCCAATGAGGGCCAACTAAGTGGAGAGAGAGTAGATGTTCCAACATCTGGTGCCCTCAATCAAGAACATAGCATTATAGCCCATGTACAAGAGCCACCCGACATCAAATCGACTACCAATGGTTTAAGAAGCCAAAAACAAAGATGGAATTATCATGCAGCAAAGAGAAAGATACAAAACCTTCCAAGTTAAAGTACGAATCGAACAAGTGGAAGAAACTTCAATCACTACTTCCAAGAAAAACAAAAAGGTAGAAAGGAAATTTTTGTTTCATCAACTGAGGGGAAGAAGTACGCTACAACTATTTTGTATGAGCCTGCCCTAGCGGCAAAGAGAGGGAAAAAGATGATGGATGCAAAGATGAAGATCAGTCCATGGACGATCTGTTGGATGAGAAAGAAGACGAAGAAGATTGATCTAGCTGACCTACAAGAGGAAGTCCCTTTCCCTTTTGCTCATACTGAATAATCGCACCCGTGTTATTTTAAATTTATGTTTTTATTTTGTCGTTTATTTTCTTTTTTTTTTTTTTGCGGTTTAATTTTCCATGCATTTAACTTTAGATTTCTATAGTTAGATATATCTACCCCTCGCCCAATTATGTTTTTAGTGCTTAATGAATAGAAATATTATTGTTTTTTTCTCTAGTGTTCTATGCATCTTGTGCTTGTCCTGTTTTCTTGAGAACTAATGTTGCTAGTGCCTCTTTAGTCTTGTTAGCGTTTTGCTAGACTCATCGCCTTGCTGGCAGTGAAGGTTTTTGTTCCTACTCTAACGTAGCTCCAAGTACAAAAGCTTAGCATCACCCAGTGACTACAATTCAAAAAAAGAGAACACTTGGATGATAAGCTTCCACAGCTCACCTATTCAAGCCAGACAATAATTTGGTATTACCATGGAAACAATCCTTTTAATTCACACCCTCTTCGATGTCGTTCTACTCCATCTACATCTGATTTGTGAAAAAATGCCCCTTATATGAGTTAATTTTTCTTAGTTCTAAGTTTGTGGGTATGTGGGAGCATGTTATATCTTACTTTCAGTCGCATTGGGGACAATGCTACATTCTAAGTTTGAGGATGTGTTCACTTGCTTTGTTTTTTGTAATGTTGAGCTTGTAATATATAACTATGAATCTTTCTACTCCTGTAATTCAGCCTAGAAAAAAAATGGAGAAAAAATTCTTAAAGAGGTTGCAATACTAGGAAAGGCTGGTAGCCCATAGTTGAAAAACTAGCATGGTAATAAAAGGTTAGTGCCTTAGGCAAGCGAGAGGGAGTTCGAGAACTGTATCTTTAGTTGAGCTGATGTTTTTGAAAAGGAAAATACGATGAAGCTAGAGCTGTAGGAAAGAGTCTTTGCTAGAGCTCGAACAAGAATTTAGCTGCTTTCTTGTACATGTTTTTAGCGAAAGCAGGTTCGTAGGCGTGAGTTTGTGCTGGCAATATGTATGAAGGTAGGAAGTAAGACTTGAAGCAAGATGTGAGTTCAATAGATGCAAATTATTTTTATATTTCTAGGATGCTAGATTTAATCTTGCTTAGGGACAAACAAGGTTTTAAGTTTGGGGGTGTGATAACTCTCCATAAAAGAGTGTTTTGTGGCATAATTTGGCTAATTTTTGTGTCTAAATGTAAGTGTCCTGGATAAAATAGCAGGTAAATAAATCAATTTCGCGAGTTAATGGCCTGAGCTGTTTAGAATTCCCAGTATCCTTAATTTGGATAAAGTTCAGCTAATTTTCTAATTACTTAGATAGGAATTGCATAATGAATGATGATTAAGCTGAGGGCTGCAAAGACTGTTGTAGTGTTGATGGAGCCTGCAAGAGAGAGTTTCTATGTTGGAGCCTATTAAAGCCCGTCAGATGCTTTAGCATATGTGACTACACATAACTTGTTGCCCCAGTTTTTATCGTGTCTGTACAGCTTCCAGGTGTTGCCCAAAATTTAATGGCCCGATATAAAATTAAAATAGTGCCCAGCCGCCACAAAGGGACACGGAATAGAGATTCAAGTTGGGCATCTAAAGAAGAGAACATTTATGACCCACTTTCGAGGAGGAAGTTGACGGAGAAGGAAGCTGACCCGTGCTTCATCAATAAGCTGGGGAAACCTCTGTTGCTATAGAAGATTCCTTAAGCAATGGTCTCCATTTCTCCTCCACCGATTTTTTATTTTATTTTATCATGAACTAAACGCCACCTTCGGGGGGGGGGGGGGTGGGATTAATTTATTGTAGCTCTCATTTATCTATGTTTTAGTAACTCATCTTTATGCTGATTTAATAGAGGTGTTTTAATTATTTCATCTTACTGATTTTGTGTGGCCAACATTATTAGTTTGTTAGCCCATTCGAGGCTTGGGAAAGTCTTTTGATGCATGTTTGCGTCTATTTCCGTTAGACTCCTCTCTTTTGAGTACGATGGTGAATACTGAGGGATGAGGCTCACCCTTCCATGCCTATAAACTTTGCATATTGTTTGTTTATTTCGCTGCAGGATTTGAAAGTAAACATGTTTGTGTAATTAAGAGAGAGCCATGTCTATTTGGGCATTCATCATTTTGAGTTTACTAGGGCATAGTTTGACGTGAGTGAGAGCATTAGAGTGATTTCCTCTCAATTAACCTCTTTATCACATTACATAACTCGTTTTAATTTATCCTTTATTTTGGATGCTCCAGCACACAATCGTAGAAAATTTATGTTCTTTCTCATTACCATTTCTGTCATTTAATGTCAAAACATTCATAATTTTTTAATCGTCTCATTATTATTTCTCTTTTGTGTATTATGTTTTACTGCTTCAAATTGTAGTCTTAGTCCCTGTGGATACTGAAGGGATGTGATTCCCGGAGCGGAAATGGATTTTCGTTGCAGATTTTCGGGATACAAAATCGAATTACAAAGTAGGAAAATACAGAGGAAACTTTACCTTTGAAGAACGTTTCTTCAACGAGTTTCCCTCGAACACCACCACTATGTCTTCCTTGCTATCCTCTTTTGTCTCGAGAATCGTGCTTGTGGGAGCGTTTTGTTTTGGAATGTCAGGGAGAGTTGAGGGAGAGAGCTTGATTCAGAGAAAACTGGGAGTTACACTTCTTTGTTCTGTATTATGTATTTTTGCATAACTGCAAAAAAACAAAAACAGTGACGTGGGGTAACTCCCCCCGTCACACCAACCTCCCACTCCCCTGCAATTTTGCAGGGGAGTTTAATATTATTAATATTAATAATATATATATATATTTATATAAATAATTAATATATATATAATAATTAGAATATAAAATTAATTTATTAATTAATCATATTAATTAATAAATAACTATTAATTATTAATCCAATTAATAATTAATATATATATATATAAATCAAATAATATCATAAAAATAGAATCATATTCTATAACATTTCTCTCGTATAACCTATAGTTCTAATGTACATCTTATGCACATTATTTTTAACATATAGTTTTAACATGAATCTTATTCATATTAATTTTATTTGGATCTCATTCAAATAATTTCTCTCATAATATATAGTTTTAATTTCTAATTGACTATATATATTATAATGTATCAATATATATATAATCCCTTAAGTAATTTGAACATTTCAAATTCTTCCAAAACCTTGATTCTCGTTTTACCCGTTATGAGCTAGCAAGGGGACCTAATGGACCTACAGATCAGAAGCTACAACGATGCGAGATTAATTGGTCAAACTCATTCGCTGAGTTAATCAAGATTCGTTAACTACGGGTCATTCCACTAAAGACCCGCAGTTGCACTCTTCTCACTGCAGAACGTTTTCGTGTGCACAGATATATGACCATAAATGACGAGTCAATCCTTCACGAGTGTTCGTA
Organism: Momordica charantia; assembly: GCF_013281855.1. Classification (NCBI taxonomy): domain Eukaryota; kingdom Viridiplantae; phylum Streptophyta; class Magnoliopsida; order Cucurbitales; family Cucurbitaceae; genus Momordica; species Momordica charantia. The sequence continues at coordinate 2,081,064 of NW_028275157.1, read as the reverse complement.
ACTCAAGTTGGGTCAAATTACTGTTTTACCCCTGAGTTACATCAATCTCCTTAAACACCACTGCTCCTCTAATGAACAACCCGGTTATGGTCCAACCAATAACTGAAAGTCCCTCTCGGCCAATGAGAGGGTGGGGCCCCTTGTTCAAGTCCTGGAGTCAGCATTTAAGGGAACACTTATCTACTCCCCTAAAGTCGGGGAGGAGTGAATTCCATCTTGTGAAGTTATGTTTCCAGCTCCCCACTCGGTCTCGTCCCCAAAAAGGTAGGAATGTTGAGTCGGCGACTCGGGCCACTCTCACCCATACAGATCAAAGAACGAGTCCTCACGGGCAGGAGTCCATAACTCACTCAGGATTGAGAATGAGTTACCTGGTCATCCAAAGAAATGGCAATCGATTAGTTAACGGTGTTACATCTAAAGATTACCTATTTCGCGGTCCGGTCTTATACAAACTCATTGTATAGGATACCCCCACTCGAATGTCGCCACTTAAACGACCTGGATCGAGTCGTCTGTAACCTTTACAGAGCGGGCCGTATCCATAGTGTTGCCAGGATAAGGTACCTAGCCTTATCCATATACTATAGACCTTTTAGATTATTCACGAGACATTATCCATTCATATATCAGGGGTATATCAAATATATACCCCGTATATCAACTATATACCCACTATATATACTGTCCCGATTACATCAAAAATGACCTTGGATGTTTAGTTTATTGGATTTTGGACAATGCAAAGCTATGATTCAACAACAAATTTATTGAATAAAACTTTATTAAATAGACATATGTTTTTACAAAATACAAACTACGAGTTTAGGGCAACACACCCAACAGATAGGACCTTGGTTTTATACTACAGTTGAGCTTTTGGGTACACTTGCACCAATTTTCACGTGAGTTGCGACAAGCGAACAAGTTTTTGGCGCTGTTGTCGGGGACTAAATTTTGTTTACTTTGATTTTAGTAATTTGGAATACGAAGCTTAAAGAGCTCTCTTAATCTCTTTCTTGTTGATTTGTGTGGTGAATGAACGATTCCCCCGCCCTAGAATTTATGTTTGACCCAAAAAATTGAACAAACTTTTATAAGGAGAAGGTCGAGCGAAAAGTACAATGTAGAGAGAAGATTATGAAGGAGGTGTGAATCTCGGAGCGGAAGCAGCAGAACGCGTTTTTTAATGTCTTGAAATTTAAAACACATAAAAATATAAAGCAGGGAAGAATGTTGGATTTTACCTTTGAATACTCTTCTTCGTGTAATCCTAATGAGACAATACCACTTGATCTTTCTCGCTAAGTCTCCAAGTCCAAAATCGGGATTGTGGGATCCAATTGCAAGGGATTGAAAGAGTAAGAGAGTTTAGAGAATTTTAGTCTTTAGCATAAGGATATCTCATCCTTTTGGATATAGGATATCTTCTCTTAGATCTAGGGAAATACCAAGACCATCAGAAGATCTTCTTCTTTTTATTTAATTAATATCAAACAAATTAATTAAATCAATTAACAATTAATTAATTTAATTAATAATTAGTAATCTAATTAATAATTTATTAATTTAATTATTAATTATTAATCTAACTAATGATTAATTAATTTAAATCAAAATATTAATTAAATAAATAAATAATTAACAATTAATTATTTTACTTTTAATTAAATATCACATATTTAATTAAAACTATATATTTGAATCATATTCAAATGCATTTCTGTTGTATAACATATAGGTTTAATATGAATCTAATTCATATTCATTATTTGAATCCTAGTCAAATATTTCTCTCATAACATATAGTTTAATTATTGAATCTTTATTAAAAAATAAACAATATATATAATGTATTACAATATACATTATATACATTTCCTGATATATAATTTGATCCTTTCAAATTCTCTCAAAATCTTGATCCTCGTTTTACAAGTGATGTAACAAGAGGGTCTAATGCACCTACAGATTAGAAGCTTCAATCATATGAGGTTAATTGATAAACTCATTAACCAAATTAACCAATATTCGTTAATTGCATATCATTCCACTAATGATATGCAACTGCATTCTTCTCACTGTAGAATATTTTGGGTCCACGAAAATTGATCATTGATGGTAAATCGATCCTTCACGAGTGCTAGTACCCTCAATAAGATCAAATTACCGTTTTACCCCTAGGTTACTTCTTGTACCTTAAGTACCACGGATTCTTTAATGAACAATCTAGTTATGGTCCGACCAATAACTGGAAGCCTCTCTCTGGGCCAGTGAGAGGGTGGAACCCCTTCTTCAAGTTCGGAGTCAGTCCTCAAGGGAACGCTCGTCTATTTCCCTAAAGTCGGGAATGAGTGAATTTCATATCGTATAGTTACGTTCCCAGCTCCCTGCTTGGTACCGTCCCCAAAATGGTATGAATGTTGAGTCGGCAACCCGGGCCACTCTCACCCATACAAATCAAAGGATGAACCCTCATAGACAAGAGTTCGTAACTCACTTAAGATTAAGATCGACTTACATGATCATCCTGTGAAATATTAATCCAATTAGTTAACGATGTTACAACTATTGATTAAGGATTTTGCGGTCCAGTCTTATACAAATACATTGTATATGATGCCCCCGCTCGCATGTCACTATATGAGTGACTTGGATAAAGTCGTTTGTAACTATTACAAAGCGGGTCGTATCCCTAGTGTTACTAGGATAAGGCTCCCAACCTTAGCCTGTGTACTATAGACCATTTAGGTTATTACTGGAACATTATCCTCCCGTATATCGAATATATACTGTATATCAAATATGTACATTGTATATTAAATATATACTGTATATGAAATATATATATTGTATATTTAATATATAATGTATACATTGAATATTATTGTATATCACATATATACTGTTATAGTTACATTAAATAACCTTGGATCTTGGTTTATCGAAATACGAGTATTGCAAGACGACTCTTTATTGAATAAATAATTTGTTCATAAATTACAAATACACGAGCTAAGGGCACCAAACCCAACAGTTTAAATGAATCCACCAAATCTACAAATTCAACTCGAGTTGAGAGTATCAGGGGATGGAGCTAGAAGACTTGCCCTTACACCTCCTCTGAACGTTGTTTTGTTAGCAGATGATATGGAGCAAGAAATAAGGGTATACGTGACCTCGACATTCTACAAAATCAATCTAGTAATTGTTGATCCTAATATTATTGAAGCTAATAAGTTTGGGATGAAGCCAGTTCTGTTCTAGATGTTCCATAATGTATAGCCATTTCATTGACTTTTATCATAAGATCCCCATCGCCACCTACAGTATTTCATGCAAGTAGCATACTCATTTAAGTTGGAAGGAGTAAGTAGAGAAGCAGTGCGACTTAAGTTATTCCCTCATTCCTTGAGGGATGGAGTTGAAGCATGGCATGAATTAGCATAGAAGTTCCTGATGAAATATTATCCTCCATCTAAGGATGCGAAAGTTCAGAATAATATCAATAATTTCCAGCAACTACGTGGAGAGTCATTGTAGGAATCATTGGAAAGGTTTAAGAGCTTACTCAAAAGGTGTCCACATCATGGTATTCCATGATATTTTCAGATAGAGACGTATTACAATGGTTCAAATGAGGCCACACAGTTGATGATTGATGTAACGCCCCGCGTTCTCTGACTCGTTTATTTTAAGAGATAAATAGTGTCTTTGGATTTTTCCCTAAGTTGATAACTTTAATTCTTGGATTTTCTAACTTTGAAATTCTAATTTTTGGCTAAATTAGAATTAAGTTTAATTTCTTTGGATTCAGATAATTTAAGTTCTCGACCTGTGTAGAAGATTTTTAGTTAAATTCTAAATTCACGAGTTTTAGGATTTTCCTTCCTAAATTCTACTTTTCTTTGAATTATTATTCTTGGGTTTTAGAGTTTAAGTTAACTATTTTATTTCGGGTTGTTGGGGGGTTTATTTTATTTCTAAAGCATGATTAGTGGGCTTTTGTTTTGGACCATTGTAGTTTTAGTTGGGCCTCATTTAAGATTTGGGAATTGGGCTATTGGTTTTAAAACAAAATAAAGAAAAAAACCGTAAATCTATTTTGTTTTTTTTCTTCTTCTTCCTCTCGTTTTGGAGCCGCCGCCCCCCCTCCCCTTGCTTTTTCTTCTCCAGCAAAGCAGCACCGGGAACAGCTCCCTCCAGCGACCCAGCCCTCCAGTGACGGCGTCGCCCATGAGTTCAGGTTCTTCTCCGGCGGCGGCTGACATCGATCAGACCCACGAACAGCGGGCGTTTGCAGTGACGCATCCTCGGCGGCGGCGCGATTTCCCGACAGTAGGGGCGGCGCTGCGAGTTTTGCAGCAGCCATAACTGCATAACGGAGTACCCACGACCCGAACCAGTGGCAGCGACAATTTGGGCATTCCCCGATGACTCGGCATTGCGCGCGGCCAGTTCTAGCGAAAACAGTGCGGCGGCGCGCCTTGCAGCAGCTGAGGCTTGGGGTCGGCAGCAATAGGTGGTGGTGGCTCACGAACTGCGATAGTACTCGACGAACAGAAGTTACCCACGAGCGACCAGTGACGTTCCAACGGGAATTTACAATACAGTAGTGTTTTAGGACGTTCGGCAGTGACCCACTCCTTTTTGGACCCGAATCAACGTTACCCATCGCTTTTGACATCGGAACAGCAAGCATAAGGACATTCGAGCTCAGTTTTGGATGCCCGAACCTCCTCGGCGTCGACCCACTCCTTACCCAAGAGGTTTTATGGTGAGATAGTAGGTAACGGATCATCTAAACTCACTTTCGATGCAAACTAAGTGTTTCTAACATGAATTCTAATCAAGTTTGGTTTGCTTTTGGATTGAGGAACCCTTCGGTGAACTTGGTAGCGCATTAGAACTTTGTAGTAAGTAGTTCTTACTTGGGGGATGTTTGTTGATTGAATATGTATGAATTGTGTGGTGCTTTCGGTGTGTTTATTATTTATTACTATGTAAGTTAATAGGTGTTATTGAGATGGTTTCGTGCTTAACTTTGCTATACTTGAATATCTCATGTATTTAGAGTTTGTTGGGCATCATTTGAGGACTTCTAGTTGTTATTGTTGGGTTGCATCCTTGTTGTTTCTTTTGTTCCTTTCGTTTTACATATTAGGAAAATATCTTGTGTCATGATTATTGGATGTGCCTTCAAAGTTGCTGCTCGGTATGGCTGGAAGTGATTAAGATTTGATGTTTGAAAGCATGTCTTGGGATTGAAAATGCACGTGATATGTAACACCCCGCGTTCTCTGACTCGTTTATTTTAAGAGATAAATAGTGTCTTTGGATTTTTCCCTAAGTTGATAACTTTAATTCTTGGATTTTCTAACTTTGAAATTCTAATTTTTGGCTAAATTAGAATTAAGTTTAATTTCTTTGGATTAAGATAATTTAAATTCTCGACCTGTGTAGCAGATTTTTAGTTAAATTCTAAATTCACGAGTTTTAGGATTTTCCTTCCTAAATTCTACTTTTCTTTGAATTATTATTCTTGGGTTTTAAAGTTTAAGTTAACTATTTTATTTCGGGTTTTTTTTTGTGGGGTTTATTTTCATTTCTAAAGTATAATTATTGGGCTTTTGTTTTGGATCATTGTGTTATTTAGTTGGGCCACCTTCAAGAATAAGATGTGGGTTTTTTTTGGTTTAATTGTAGAATAAATAAAATAAACAAAAGAAAAGGAGATTAAAACAAACCCTAGGTCGTCGTCGTCTTCTTCTTCTTCTTCTTCACCCCCCCACCCCAGCCGCCGGCCTCCCCTGTTTTTCTTTCTCCGGCGACGACCCACGGCAACAGCGGCGATCGGTGGCGCTTCTCCATCCGGCGAACTCGTAGCAGCAGCGGCCGGCGTTCCTCGAACCAGCGGCGACAGCGTCTCCTCAAACCAAGCCGGCGGCGGTGCTCGACGAACCAACGGTGATAGCGCACAGCGGCTCCGGCGGCGCGAGCTTCATCCTCGGGTGTTCCACAGCAGCTACGCCCAGATCCGACGATTTCGTGGCGGCATGGTATCTCGAGAAGCAGCAAAAGCGTCAGGCGTCGATTCGTGGTGAGATTTCCGGCGGCCCGTGGCCATGCGCGCTCCGACAACCACCCACAGCCCCGATCTGTGGCCTTTGCTTCCCCTCGACGACTTTAGACGCTTACCCACACTTGTCCGGAGTTCGTTTCGCGGTACCCACCCCTATTTAGACTCAAGCCAGCATTACCCATCGCGTTTGACATCGAAACAGCAAGCATAAGGACATTCAAACTCAGTTTTGGACGCCCGAACCTCCACGGCGTCGACCCACTCCTTACCCAAGAGGTTTTGTGGTGAGATAGTAGGTAACGGATCATCTAAACTCACTTTCGATGCAAACTAAGTGTTTCTAACATGAATTCTAATCGAGTTTGGTTTGCTTTTGGATTTAGGAACCCTTCGGTGAACTTGATAGCGCATTAGAACTTTGTAGTAAGTAGTTCTTACTTGGGGGATGTTTGTTGATTGAATATGTATGAATTGTGTGGTGCTTTCGGTGTGTTTATTATTTATTACTATGTAAGTTAATAGGTGTTATTGAGATGGTTTCGTGCTTAACTTTGCGATACTTGAATATCTAATGTATTTAGAGTTTGTTGGGCATCATTTGAGGACTTCTAGTTGTTATTGTTGGATTGCATCCTTGTTGTTTCATTTGTTCCTTTCCTTTTACATGTTAGGAAAATATCTGGTGTCATGATTATTGGATGTGCCTTGAGAGTTGCTGCTCGTTATGGTTGAAAGTGATTAAGCTTTGTTGTTTGAAAGTATGTCTTGGGATTGAAAATGCACGTGATAGTTTTATGTTATTTAGTTTATGTTTGCTTAGTTGGAAGCTACGGGATTATTTTCTTGTTTTGTACGATGAAGAGCATGTTGGATAATTGTGTTTTGATTAGATGTGTGAATGGCTTGTCGATGCATTTGAAAGATTGGAATTGGTGGCCTATCGAGTAATGAAAAGTAAGTAGACGAGGGGCGGGTGCGTGCATTGATGTTTATTATTTGGTTGCCGTTGTGCTGTTTTATGATGTTTAATATTGACTTCCAAACGTTATTGTGCAGTGTAACTCTTATTTATGTTGGTTTATGTGCCTGAGTAGTGTTGCATGTCCGTCGGTGATAATAGTGGAAATTTTGTATTGTTGAGCAGCTCAGATCTGATGTGGAATGATGTATGTTGCATGGAATGCTCGTTAAAGTGGACTTATTGTAGAGATGTTGTTGTCTGAATTTTGCATAAGATGTTTGGCGTGTCTGATGTGTTTATTTATGTCTAGCAATGATTATGGAATACTGATGTTGGATGATTTCTTCGAATGTTGGATATTAAATGTTTGGATGAATTGTGTTGGGCGTGTTCTTAAAAGTTTTATGAACTGCTATGTGAAATGTATGTTATATGAAGCGTGCCATAGGGTTATTTGTTGAAGCTTTTTTGTGCTCTATGTTGTGATCAGGTTGGTTGCTGTCATACTTTGTGTTTTTTAGATCTGTGATGCATTGAAATCATACTAGTGGTTGTGTCGTGATGGGCGTTGTGAAGGTTGCTGTTATTAGGGAAGTAGTACTGAAATCTTGGTTGGAGGCTAGAAATGTTATGTGGAGTTATGAAAGTTATGAAGTGAATGGGTGAGTGTCAGGGCCTCGGGTATAAATGGTCGAGGGCTGATACGTCACTAATTGGGTATCGAGGCCTCGGGTATAAATGGTCGGGGGTCGATACGCCAATATTGGATAAAGATGAGCGTCGAGGCCTCGGGTATAAATGGTCGGGGGTCGATGCGAGGAGTCTTTCGAAAGGAGAACTATTGGGGCCTTGGGTATAAATGGTCAAGGGCCAATAGATTGTAAGACATCGAGGCCTCGGGTATAAATGGTCGAGGGTCGATGCAGAGTTCAAGGCCTTGAGTATAAATGGTCAAGGGCCAATAGATGGTGAAGTCATCGGGGCCTCGGGTATAAATGGTCGAGGGCCGATAGAGCAATGTCGGGGCTCTGGGTATAAATGGTCAGGGGCCGACTCTACTCGAAGGAGTTAACTGTGAAAGGCTAGAGTAGCTGTGATAAGCGTAGAGGTACTTGAATGTTAGGGAGACTAGAGGTTAGTACTGGAAGTTAATGTGTTCCTGGTTGTGGTTGTCACTGAATTTTATAGAATGTGTCTATGTTTGAATGCATGATGGGATGAAAAGCATGACTGTGAATGTTTCATGATTTGGTTGAGCATAATGTGTGTGTGTTGATCCTTTAATAAGCATGACATGTTGTTCCTTGATAAGCATGCTGTTTGTGTGTGATCCTGCAGATAAGGGCTGCTTACTGAGTACTGTGATTGTATTCATCCCTCTTTTCCCCTCCAGTTTGCAGGTATCGAGCTAGCTCTTGGGATGGTGATGGCGAGGAGGAGGCTTGATCGGAAGGACCATTAGCTATGCTGTGTACAATTGATTTCTTTTAGTTAGGATAGTTGTGGCCATTTAATGTTGTAGTTGAGTTGGTAGTGGCTGGTTTTGTTCAGTTTTATTGTCTAAAAGATGTTGTAAGGTTGCCGATTCATTATTCTTTTAGAGCATTAATTTTGTTAGCCTCTTGAACTACGGGATTGTAATCTATTTAGGATATTTATGAATACATTTGTTTAAGTTGATTGTACTTGAATTAGCTTTTGCTTCATTGCCATTCGAGATGTTAATTTTCATTTAGTGGATGGTTTATAGTTAGTAAGGTTTCCTTGAAGGGTTTGGTTAATGTGAAGTCGGTATTAAATGGTTTATCTGTATAGGATTGAGCTTCTCTTAAAACTTTAGTGTTGTTGTTCTAATTGTTCAAGCTCTCGTGAGTGTGGGAAATCAGAGTAGCGCAGCAGAAGCGTGGTAGTTTTATTGCTTAGTGTTGTTGTGAGGAAAATTCGCTTGTTTATCCGAAAATTTTAGGTAGGCTTAGTAACGGTCCTTGTTTTGAAATGGTGAAATTACTGAGGCGTTACATGATAGTTTTATGTTATTTAGTTTATGTTTGCTTAGTTGGAAGCTACGGGATTATTTTCTTGTTTTGTACGATGAAGAGCATGTTGGATAATTGTGTTTTGATTAGATGTGTGAATGGCTTGTCGATGCCTTTGAAAGATTGGAATTGGTGGCCTATCGAGTAATGAAAAGTATGTAGACGAGGGGTGGGTGTGTGCGTTGATGTTTATTATTTGGTTGCCGTTGTGCTGTTTTGTGATGTTTAATATTGATTTCGATACGTTATTGTGCAGTGTAACTCTTGTTTATGTTGGTTTATGTGCCTGAGTAGTGTTGCATGTCCGTCGGTGATAATAGTGGAAATTTTGTATTGTTGAGCTGCTGAGATCTGATGTGGAATGATGTATGTTGCATGGAATGCTCGTTAAAGTGGACTTATTGTGGAGATGTTGTTGTCTGAATTTTGCATAAGATGTTTGGCGTGTCTGATGTGTTTATTTATGTCTAGCAATGCTTATTGGATACTGATGTTGGATGATTTCTTCGACTGTTGGATATTAAATGTTTGGATGAATTGTGTTGGGCGTGTTCTTAAAAGTTTTCTGAACCGCTATGTGAAAAGTATGTTATGTGAAGCATGTCATAGGGTTATTTGTTGAAGCTTTTGTGTGCTCTATGTTGTGATCAGGTTGGTTGCTGTCAAACTTTCTGTTTTTGAGATCTGTGATGCATTGAAATCATACTAGTGGTTGTGTCGTGACGGGCGTTGTGGTGGTTGCTGTTATTAGAGAAGTAGTACTGAAATCCTGGTTGAAGGCTAGAAATGATATGTGGAGTTATGAAAGTTACGAAGTGAATGGGTGAGTGTCAGGGCCTCGGGTATAAATGGTCGAGGGCCGATACGTCACTAATTGGGTATCGAGGCCTCGGGTATAAATGGTTGGGGGTCGATACGCTAATATTGGATAAAGATGAGCATCGAGGCCTCGGGTATAAATGGTCGGGGGTCGATACGCCAATATTGGATAAAGATGAGCATCGAGGCCTCGGGTATAAATGGTCGGGGGTCGATGCGAGGAGTCTTTCGAAAGGAGAACTATTGGGGCCTTGGGTACAAATGGTCAAGGGCCAATAGATTGTAAGACATTAAAGCCTCAGGTATAAATGGTCGAAGGTCGATGCAGAGTTCAAGGCCTTGGGTATAAATGGTCAAGGGCCAATAGATTGTAAGACATCGAGGCCTGGGGTATAAATGGTCGAGGGTCGATGCAGAGTTCAAGGCCTTGGGTATAAATGGTCAAGGGCCGATAGATGGTATCAGAGCGGAACCTCTCCCAGTAAGATGTGGTTCGGGGACGAACCAAGACGGAAGCTGGTGGGCATGTGACGCCCGAGAGGAGGGGTACATGAATGAACCGATACCACATCCGAATGAGAGGGATCTTGAGATTATTGAAGAATGGTCAATAAAGGGTTAAAAAGAATTGATAGTCACTACTTATACCAACAAGATGCACCTTCCTTTTCGGTGGCTCAATCGTAAGGACTCCAAAGTTAAGCGTGCTTGGCTTGGAGTAATCTTAGGTTGGGTGACCTCCTAGTTGCTTTACTAGGAAGCATGTGAGTGAGGACAAAGCATGCTTTCAAAGTCAAGCTACATTGTTGCAGAGCCAAGCATCATCATTGAGAAATATGGAAGTACAAATAGGACAATTGGATATAGATTTGAAAATTCGCTCACGGGGAGTGCTTCCTAGCAACACTAAACAACCTAAGAGAGACAGTAAGGAGCTTTACATGACAGTTAAAAAAAGGACAAGCCTCAGTCAGTTGGTAAACAGTGCGAATTGGACAAGCCGAAGCAGCTCTAATCAATGCTTCCAAGAAAAAGAAAAAGGTCGAAAAGGAAATTTTTGTTCAAGAGATATGTTACAACTATTTTTTAGGAGTCTGCCCAGCGGCAAAGAGAGAAAAAAAGATGATGGATCAAAAGAGGAAGATCAGCCTATGGGCGACTTGTTGGATGAGAAAGAAGACAAAGAAGATTACTTGACTTGCAAGGGGAAGTCTCTTTCCCTTTCTCTCCTATTATATAATTTGCCCCCTAATATTTTAAATTTACGTTTTTACTTTATTGCGTTTATTTTCATTTATTTTATTTTTTGAGGTTTAATTTTCAATGCATTCAGCTTTAGATTTATGTAGTTATATATATCTAGTCCTCACCCAATCATATTTTGAGTGCTTCATGAACTGAATCTTATTGTTTTTGTCTCAAGTGTTCTGTGCATCTTGTGCTTCTTATGCTTTCTTATGTAATAATGCTGCCAATGCCTATTTGGTCTTCAATTTAGCTTTTTGCAAGAGCATCCGCTTGTTGGCAGTGAAACCTTTTTTTCATATTCTAGCATAGGTCCAAAGTATGAACGTCCTAGCATCTCCCAATGAGTAGAATTATAAAATAGAGAACACTTAGATAATAAGCTTCTATAGCTCACTTATCCAAGCCAGACAATACTTTGGTATTACCATGGAAATAATCCTTTTAATTCACACCCTCTTTGATGTCCATTTACTCCATCTAAATCTTACTTGTGAAAAATGCCCTTTAGGTGACTCTATTTTTCTTAATTCTAAGTTTGGGGATATATGGGAGCATCATATATCCTGATTTTAGTAGTATTAGGGACAAAGCTACATTCAAAGTTTGAAGGTGTGAGTGCTTCCTTTGCTTTTCGTAAGGTCGAGCTTGTAATGTATAATTATGAATCATTATAGTTCTGTAATTATACTCGAAAAAACAAGAGAGAAACAAATTTCTTAAAGAGGTTGCAGGAATAGGATTAGCTAGTAGCCCATAGTTGAAAAGCTAGGATTGTAATATAAGGGTAGTGCCTTAGGCAAGCGAGAGGTAGTTTGAGAAGTGTATCTTTAGGTGAGTTGATGTTTTGAAAAGGAAAATAGGATGAAGCTAGAGCTGTAGGAAAGAGTCTTTGCTAGAGTTGGAACAATAATTTAGCTACTCTATTGTAGATTTTTTTAGCGAAATTAGGTTCATAGACTTGAGTGTGTCATGGCATTATGTGTGAAAGTAGGACTTGAAGCAAGATGTTTGTTGAATAGGCACAAATGCTTTTTATATCTATGAGGTGCCAGATTTAATCTTGATTGGGGATAATCAAGGTTTTAAGTTTGGTGGTGTGATAACTCTTTATAAGAGAGTGTTTTGTGGCATAAATTGGGCAATTTTTGTGTGTAAATGTAAGGGTCTTTGATAAAGTAGAGACCTGGGCTCAGGGCTGCGAACACGGTTGAAGTGCTACTGGAGCCGGAAAGAGAGTTTCTGTAGCGACCCCAAATTTTGCAGGACTCAAATGGGACACGTTACTAAAACCCCCTACTCAGCTCAACATCAACAAAATAAAATATCTACGTTTTGCTAAACAATTTCATAAGAGTAAACTTTATTATACCTAAAAGTTCCAATACCACAACCCAAATAACTAAACATATCTAAAGTTATCAGAACAATAACGAACTAACATATTAAAACATCCTTTAAACATAAAACTTAAAGAAACCAACACTCTGATCAAATAAAAAGTCAAACTAAACAAAAACAACTCCAACTAGCCTATTTAAAATAAAATTACGCAGCGTTATATGGTCCTTCTAGTCAAGTCTTCTCCTCGCCATCACCATTCCTGTGAGTGGCCTTGTTACTTGCAAAATCTGGGGGGAAAAGGGATGGGGTGAGTACAAAAACTAGTACTTAGTAAGCAGCCCTTACATAATGGGTCATACACAAACAACATGCTTACACAATAGCAAAACATCATACTCAATATTAATATTATGTTTTAAATAAAACGGAACATTTTATCCGTATGTTTGATCCAACATGTAACCTACATGTCAAACCCAAGCTTTACATCACAACTCACTAGTTCTATTTCATATTCATCCAAGACTTACTCCTTCGAGTTGTATCGACCCTTGGAATTCAACCCTTGACCATTTACCCAAGGCCCAAATTGTTGCACCAACCCTTAACAATGCATAGCTAAGGTATCGATGACTTTGCAACATATTGGCCCTTGTCCTTTCCTCTCAAGGCCCCAATACTTGCCTTCCTCTAACACTTATCGCATCGACCTTCGATCATTTACCCGAATCCTCGACATTCATTTTTGTCCAAAGTTGACATATCGACCCCCAACCATTTACCTGAAGCCTTGATACCCAACTAGTGACGTATCATCCCTCTATCCCTGATACTCACCCATTCTTTTCATAACAGAACCAAACTCTCAACAGAGTCCTGCATGCTTCTAAGCGATGACCCATACATGAATCATCTCATAATAGTCCAGTATGCAATAAACACAAACCATACGTAAATACCAATCAACTTAAAAACGCCCAGCGTGGTCCATCAACAACATATATAATTCACAAAAGAGGCACAACTAACAACATAACCAACAACATAACCAATATCTCAACTAGAATTATATGAATAGTAACAAGTACATAGTATAAACAGCCATAAACAAGCAAACTCGAGCACATAATCAATTCATACATCAAAGAGCAAACATCCCTAAGATTAAGAACTCCTTACTCGAATGACCTAAAGTTACTAAGATTGTCGAAGAGTTCATAAAACAAAAGAAATAATATCTGGAGTTTAGTAACCAATTAGAAACACTTAGATATAATTGAAACTGAGTTTAGGTGAGACGTTACCTACTAACTGACACTAAAACTACTTGGATTAGGAGTGGGTAAATGCTGTAGGGGAAGGCTCCCAAAACCATGTTCGAATGGCCTTAGGCTTACTGGTCCGATGCAGAAAAGTGATGGGTGACTCCGAATAGATGTCAAAGGGGGTGGGTAACTCAAAACCAGCTTCGAACAAGGGTGGGTCAACACCAGATATCGCTGAAATGAAGAAATCAACACAGATCTAGACTGGGAATCATAGATATTGGCTTGGAGTGGCCAGGTATGGGCCAAATGCATGCTGGCTGTGGGTCGTGGGTGGTCGAAGATCCTTCATGCACGAGGCTGTTGTTCGTGAAATTCTGCAAGGTATCAAGTTCGGTGTAGAAATCGCTGGATATGCATGAAGACGCCACAGATCGACGCTTAGGGGAAAGTTGACGTCAGAGACCAAGCCTAAACAAGGGAAACCACTGCTGCTAAAGGGAAACCACTGTTGCTAAAGGAACGCCAGCGCAGGTCTGCTGCTGCTACGGGTTCGCTTGATGGAGAAGTGCTGTCGATCGTCGCTGTTGCCGTTGTGAGGTGTTGTCGTCGGAGAAGAAAATTGAAGGGAGGGTTAGTTGGGACGTTAGGGCAACAAAAAGAGTAAGGGGGGAAGAAGAAAGCAATTTTTTCTTTTTGATTTGTTTTTTTTTTCTTTTCTTTTCACCAAAAGGGAAATAATGATATTAAACCAAAAACTAATGACCTTAAATAGGAGAATAAATCATAATTCTTTTTTATTTAAAATAAATCATACTCTTAAATGGATTTAGGAAAATAATATAAGAGATTAACTTATATTTAAAATCCAATAATGAAATTGTAATACCGCAGGCCCAAGATTCGGAATCCGGATTTTGCACCTCTTTGCCCCTACATTCCCTTGTGACCCGGCCGTGTCACCGTCTAGTTTTGAGTTACTTAGAAGAGCGTAGACTATCCCTAGAGATCAACACGAGTCCTTTTAGCATGCTTTGTCCTCACTCACATTCTTCATAGTAAAGCACCTAGAAGGTCACCCAGCCGAAGATTGCTCCAAGTCAAACACGCTTGACTTTAGAGTTCTTACGATTTAGTTACCGAAAAGGAATGTGCACCTTGTTAGTATAGGCAATGACTATTATTTATTATAAGCTTTTCATGACCATTCTTCTATGATCTCAGGATCCCTCTCATTCAGATGTGGTATCGGTTTATTCATGCACCCCTCATCTCTAGTAGGGCATTACATGCCCACCAGCTTCTGCTTGGTTTGTCGCCGAACCATATCGTACTCGGAGAGGTTCCGCTCTGATACCAAACTGACACGACCAGCCCCAAAACAGTTACTAGCTCTAGGACAAGCCACGCCGACCACAGACCCCAACCAACTACAGAGACTATAGTCAACTTCTTTCTAAATTTCTAAAACTAATAAATATTATTTTCTAATATATACAACATAAAGTTTAACATTATTTAATTCAGAAATAACTATTCCCCTATAACTTCTAAACATGCTAAAACAGCTACAAAAGGTGCAACTAATCTATTATAAGTCATTCTAAATGTACATACAAAAACTGGTCAACTATCGCTTTGAAACTCAGGTGCAGCCTGGTGGAGAAAACAATGATAAACAGTCAGCTAAGAAGCTCAGTGAGTGGCAATTTAATAAGAAAATAGTTTCGTATAACGGCTTTCATAACAATTGAAAATCTCAATATTTTCGAACATCATAAAACTGAGGTAATAAAACTTTCTCATAAAAACTTCATCAAACTTGAGCAATTAAAACTCAGAAAGGTTTCTAATAATAACTAGCAACAACACACAATTTCTAAAATCACTTTCTAAACACATATAAAATATCTCATTTCAAACAGGTTAAGAAAACTCAACACCACATATGTATTCATATTCTGTTCTTGTTCTGGTCTACTGGCGTAGAGTAATCTCAATACGCATAACTGAATAATTCTATTTCTCGTCTGTTGGTATAGAGTAATCTCAATACACACAGTAGAATAATTATCTCAACAGGCGGAGTAAAATGGTCTCAAAGACCTTGTATTTCTGGGTATACTATAGAAACACATTCATATAGCATATGGGTAATCACTTGAATACAATAATATGGTGGTTTCAAACTACTTTATGCATAAAATTCTCAAATCTCACAGATAGTTCTAAACTTCTTCTTTTATTCTTTGTAATAATTTTCTTTCTCAAATCACTTACACAAATATTACTTTCTAACCATACACATTTTAATACAAGAGTTTCTTATAAAATCATAAATGATTTCTAAGTTCTAAAAAAACATTCATAAATTCTAAAAAATATTTATAAATTATGAGAAAACCAGTTTATCAGCATAAATGATAAAATATATGTAATATATATTTTCTTGAATTTCTATAATAGATATCTTAAAATATTTAATAAATTAACCACTCAAAAATTCTACGAACGAGTTGAATTTGGTTTGTACGCCGTTCTAATTTATGTTCGTCTTGAAATAATAACCAACGAAATTTCAACACACTTAATTTCAATTTAAATTTACAACACTCTAAATTAAATCATAATATTCAATCAACAATCTCATTCTCTCTCTACAATCCAATTATATTTCTTTTTCTCTCATCTTCCTTACAAGTGGGACCCACATCCCACATTCTTTACCTTTCAACATCCATTTCTCACGTGTTTATCCCAATCTCCCAACATTTTCTTTTTCTTTCTTATTTAATTTAGCCCACTCATTTTTCCCTCGTCCGTTATTCATCATCTTCTTCTTTTAACTTCATCCATCTTTTTCTTCCTCAACCCACGAAAACCTTCACTGTGCTACCTAAACAAACCCTTTTTTTTCAGCCATCACAGCGAGAACACATAATTTCTTACCCTCCATTATACTACAGTTCCAACCCCCTTTAACTTGCTAACATTACACTCTTCTTCTTTGCAAGAACTCAAGGTATAGATTCACAAATCCTCTAATAACACAAGCCATTCACCATCTCAAACAAAGGTCATGATTTATTCTCAGTTCGTAAAACCTTAGAACATCCACAACCTCAAACAAACTCGTGATTAACAAAACCCACAAATTAAACTTATTAGGGATTCTATATCCTAGATATTCTTCGCTTAAATCTCCAAAACATACCAAAATCAAGCTCCCAGAACTCAAATCGGTTTCAAAACTCTTTCTTTCCATTTTAGCTAAACACTGTTGGTTTCTTCCTTTTCCCCTGCCATTTTGTTTTCCTTATTTTATTTTCATTTCCCTTCTTTTCTTTTTCTTGTTTTTTTTCCTTACCACACGTGTCCTCTTACACATCTCACACACATGCACCTATTTTCCAACCTTTTTTTTTACACAAAACTGAAATTTCTCTTTTTTTCTCTTCCTTTCTTCCTTCTTCCTTTTTTTTTAACTTTCCTTTTCATCTCAAAATTACATAAATGTCCTTACAAAATATTACCTCCTTTTGAGAATTTCGTCACACTGGACTCGGACCAAGATCCGGATTGTAGATTTGGCACCCTTTGCCCCGACATTCCCCTACATCCCTAACAACCGGCCGCATCACCGTGTAGTTATGAGTTACTTAGAAGAGCGTAAACTATCCCTACAGACCAATATGAGTCCTTTCAGCATGCTTTGTCGTCACTCACATACTTCCTAGTAAAGCAACTAGGGGGTCACCCAGCTGCATATTACTCCAAGTCAATCACGCTTAACTTTGAAGGTCTTACGATTTAGTTACCGAAAAGGAAGGTGCACCTTGTTAGTATAGGTAGTGACTATTATTTATTTTAAGCCTTTCTTGACCATTCTTCCATGATCTCAGGATGCCTCTCATTCAGATGTGGTATCGGTTCATTCATGTACCCCTCCTCTCTAGTCGGGTGTTATGAAACTCCAAAAGAGATAATTAAATTTCCAAAACCTTGTTTTAAGATTTAATTAAAAATCTCTTTCAATTATTTTAAAAGTTAATGTATCATAACTAACGGAATTAAACTTAAATTCTAATTTACCAAAAATTAGAACCCATAATTAGGAGATCCAATAATTAAAATTATTAGCTTAGGGGAAAAATCCAAAGGCTCCAATTAAAACATAAAAAAAAGATAACTCGAAAACTCGGGGCGTTACAGTTTCTATGTTGCAGCTTGTTGTAGCCCATCGGATGCTTTAGCA
Source organism: Momordica charantia (assembly GCF_013281855.1). Classification (NCBI taxonomy): domain Eukaryota; kingdom Viridiplantae; phylum Streptophyta; class Magnoliopsida; order Cucurbitales; family Cucurbitaceae; genus Momordica; species Momordica charantia. The sequence goes on along the minus strand of NW_028275157.1, from coordinate 2,063,057 downwards.
TATGTAACTGTGCAGTAACTTGTTGCCCCAATTTTTACCATGTCCGTATACCTTCCAGGTGTTGCCCTAAATTTAAGGGCCCGATATAAATGGAGAATAGTGCCCAACCTTCATATAGAAGCCACAGAACAGATAAGCAATTTGGATATCGAAATTAGAGAACATTCATTTGTTGCGTGTGTTGCCCTAAACTCGTAGTTTGTAATTATGTAAAAACCAAATGTATATTCAATAAATTTATTGTTGAATTCATAGCATTGCATTGTCCAAAATCCAATAAACTAAACATCCAAGGTTATTATCATGTAACTAGGGCAATATATATACTGGGTATATATTTGATATACCCTTGATATACGAGCGGCTAATGTCTCGTGAATAACCTAAAGGTATATAGTATATGGATAAGGCTGGGTACCTTATCCTGACAACACTATGGATACGGCCCACTTTGTAAATGTTACACACGACTCGATCCAGGTCGTTCATGTGGAGACATGCGAGTGGGGGTATCCTATACAATGAGTTTGTATAAGACCGGACTGCAAAATAGACAATCTTTAGATGTAACGCCGTTGACAAACAGATTGTTATTTCATAGGATGGCCAAACAACTCATTCTCAATCCTGAGTGAGTTATGGACTCCTGCCCTCGAGGGCTCGTCCTTTAATCTATATGGATGAGAGTGGCCTGAGTTGCAAACTTAATATTCCTACCATTTTGGGGACGAGACCGATTGGGGAGCTGGGAACATAATTTCACAAAATGGAATTCACTCCTCCCCGACTTTAGGGGAGTAGATGAGTGTTCTCTTAAATGTTGACTCCAGGACGAACAAGGGGCCCCACCCTCTCATTCGCCCGAGAGGGACTTCCTATTATTTGTCGGACCATAACCGGGTTGTTCATTAGAGGAGCAGTGGTATTTAAGGAGTAAGATGTACTCAAGGGTAAAACGGTAATTTGACCCAACTTGAGTTACGAGCACTCGTGAAGGATTGACTTGTCATTAATGGTCGTATATCCATGGACACGAAAACATTCTGTAGTGAGAAGAGTACAACTGTGGGTTTTTATTGGAGTGACCCGTAGTTAACGAATGTTGATTAACTCAGTCAATGAGTTTGACCGATTAATCTCGCATCGTTGGAGCTTTTGATCTGTAGGTCCATTAGGTTCCCTTGCTAGCTCATAACGGGTAAAACGAGGATCAAGTTTTTGGAAGAATTTGAACTGTTCAAATTACTTAAGGGATTATATGTATATTGATACATTATAATATATTGTTAATTCTAAATTAAAACTATATATTATGAGAGAAATTATTTGAATGAGATTCAAATAAAATTAATATGAATAAGATTCATATTAAAACTATAGGTTAAAAGTAATGTGCATAAGATATACATTAGAACTATAGGTTATACGAGAGAAATGTTATAGAATATGATTCTATTTATGTGATAAATAATTAAGTGTTAAGTATTGATATATATATATACATATATTAATTAGTTATTAATTAGATTAATAATTAATTAACATTGATTAAATAATATGATTAATTAATTAATTATATGTATATATTAATTATTATATATATATATATTAATATTAAAGTCCCCTACAAAATTGCAGGGGAATTAGCAGTTAAGTGACCTGGGGAAACTCCTCACGTCACTATCTCTTTGTTATCCCTTCCATTTTGCAGTTGTGCAAAATACAGAACAGGGATAATAAAGAAAGAACTCCCAAATCTCTCTCTAGCTCTCTCTCTCAATACTCCCTCTCGTTCCGAAGAAACACTCCCACAGGCGCGATCTCGAGACCCAAGAGATAGCACGGAAGATCGTTTGGTGGTGTTCGGGTGGAAATCATTGAAGAAAAGTTCTTCAAATGTAAGTTTCCCCTGTATTTTCTTTTTCACACCTTTGTTTTTGTTTTCTCAAAAAATCATGAACGATGATCCGTTTCTGCTCCAGAATTCACATCCCATCAATTAGTATCAGAGCTCCGTGGATGTTATGATTTTTAGGAGCAAATCGGTGTTCTTGGTTGGTGTTTTCATATTTTCGAAATTTGGGTTTGCGGGATGGAAAATTTCCAGTTTTTGGCTTCTATAATGCAATTTAAGTCTTGATTTGGTCATGTAAAGGGCCGATGTTTTGAGCATTGAGTTTCTGTATCGAGTCTGTAAGTCTGAGTCGCTCGAAAGTTGTTCGTGGTGTCGGATTTGGTGAAAATTTGCAGAAAACAGCGAGGAAGACGAAGCAGACTGCGCCATGGCACTATGCAGCAGCGCCACGGCGTTGCAATGTAGCGCTGCGGCGCTGTGTAGCGCCATGGTATCGTGCCTTGGCGCTGCCCTTAGTCGTCGAGGCTCTGTCCCAAGTGTTTTTCGGCGTGTTTCCGTGGCTCCAGTTCGCGGTTCGAGGGTGGTTGCAGTCGTTTTCTTATTTTTTTTTGTATTATTTTGCTTTCTTAGGGTGCCAAAAAAAACCGGTCCAACTTTGCTATTTAATTATTTTATGCATTATGAATGGATATTTTAATTAAAAGCATATTGCATATTGTATGTCATATAGTTTTAAAATGCCACCATAGGTTACATGCGTAACATGTATGTTTGATATATAGTATGTATGTATGATCATGCATCATATAGTTATAAATATTATAATGTATGAATGCATGTTTTATTTTCATGATTCATATAAGTGTTGTATTAATTAGATGAAAATAAAGTTGCATTGAGCATGACATTACTTTGGTTAATATAATTGTTATATTAATGTATGCTTACAATGCATGATTATAGTTTTAATTTCTTAAATTTTATAACAGTTATAAAATGTGGTAGATAGAAATTAAAATCTATAATAAAGAATTGCATGCAAACATAGGGTCTAAGTTAGTTAATTTTAAAGGGGTTTAAAATTAATTAGACCTTAGGTTATATCTTCTAATATAAAATATTGCCTATAAGGGAACCCTGTCTAAGGAAGGTTTTGTCTAGGTTGAGGTATTTAAGCTGACCGTAAGGGAACACCTCTACCTGGGAACCGACCTGGGGGTTTAATTAGTCAATATTTTATATACATGCAATAATGTCGTTGGTTTATTAAAATGTTTAATGAACTAAAACATTAATGTACAACTACCAATATAATAGTTATATTGGGCCAACTAAAAATTCACTTAGTTAATTTCACTTAGCCGAGATTTATCTAAGTGATAGACCCTAGTCTTAGAATACTAAGTGGGAGCAAAAGACAATCTGTAATATACAGCGTATATATTTGATATACAAAGTATATATAACATACTTTTCTCTCTCTCTCACGTTCTCCTTTATATTCACACTGTAAGTTCCATGCTCGCCCTCGTGTCGCCCTGGGCGCGGCCTCCATACGGAAGGTGTTTGCATGGTTCAATATCGAGGTGAATGGAGATAGTATTCATAGTAAGTGGGAGAAGGACGTGTGACAACACATCCTGCGGTCTCCGCCATGGGTGTGCACCGTGAGGTTTATACATGACTTGCGTGTCATCCTGGAGCGACCATCCCTACGGAAGGTTCAATGTATGGAATCAAAAGCAAGGCAAACTCAAGAAATGGATAGGAGTCTCTTAGGTTTTACTCCAATATTTTCCTTCGTTATGGCAGGATTATTGGGGTGGACCTTTGAGGTCCAAAAATGATGGGTCACACTTACGGGGAGTTGTTAAGTTAGTTAGCAATTTCCTGACCAAATAATCGATGACTAAAGTTTATAGGAATAAGAGTTATTCTGGTGTAAAATTTAGTTGAGAACGTCTCAATTCAGTGAAGGAGTACATGTCTGCCCTACGGTGGCTGTTGCTCTAAATCACTGAAGCATCGTTGCAAAACAATTTTGTTAGGGTGCTTAATTACTTTTGCTAAAATTTGATTGGGTTTAAAGGCTAATGAATGAAACTAATATAGTTTTTTTTTACTTTCAGCATGTCTACTTCCATTATTGCACTTCTAGCCGCGCAAAAACTTAACAGCGAAAATTACATACAATGGAAATCGAATCTAAACACTATTCTCGTGATAGATGATCTTAGGTTTGTCTTGCAAGAGGAGTGTCCTCAAGCTCCTGCACCTAACGCCACTGTGGCGATGCGCAACGTCTATGACAGATCGATCAAGGCCAATGACAAGGCCAACGTCTACATCTTTGGAGCATATCTGATGTGCTTGCTAAAAAGCACGAGGACACGATCACCGCTAAAGAGATCATGGACTCGCTGCAGAACATGTTTGGACAATCGTCCTCACAGGCTCGACATGA